>NC_088271.1:2474796-3093496 GCF_036013445.1 Caloenas nicobarica
AAGAAAATACAAACAGAACAGATGGAGATAAACTCAGAGACGTGCGTGTTAAACACAGACATGACACAGACTGTTCGATATATTCTGCTTAACGTGAGCAGCACCTGACAGAGCCGCAGAAAACTTCTAAATGGGATGTACGGAAAGAAACTCTGCAGAGCTCGAGAACTCACCTGACTTGTGCACATCACCTACAGAGACACCATGTCCTGAATTAACAAGTATCAGAATCGGGGCGAACTCCCCACGTTGGGGTGCAGGGGTTTGCCAGCTCCCCGTCGCACGTGACGCTCCTTCCCATATTTGTGTGGCCTTCGGCATCTGCGGCCGGTTGTTAAATTTTACTCTCCCAGACCTTTCGAATGTTTGCATTTCCTAACACAGCAAACTGGCCTTGCAGATTGCGAGGGAAACCTGACGGCTCTTTCTTCCCCCTCTTCTCATCTGAAGTCCTACCGGCAATTCTCGTTGGAAAAATGAGATGACAGGGAGGCTTAGATAATTTCAGAGATAAAAGCTAAAGAAGGTGAAGATTAAAATAAAAGGAACTGTTGTTATAATCCATATTTTGCACGCTTCATTTGTAACACACGCTTATACCCATTTTGCAGATGGGATGGCCAAGGCGCGGAGAGGTTTAAGTCACCCAAGGCAGTATAAAACTCCTACTTCGGTGAAGAGAAGGAAATAAAAGTGAGAAAGGGTTACCGCAGCACACAGGACACCAGCTGGATGGATTTTCAAGATGCAATAACAGGGACAAACACCTGGGACCTGCCTATGACACCGCACCGGACCCACCAGCTCCGGCCACGCACCAACCAGCCCCATCCTGCGCTCCGGCTGCCGCAGCAACACATTGAAACATCGTTCTTAAGAGTCAACACATCAAAAGTGCCCAAAACTTTCTTGCTAAACCTTGATTTTGTCCTGCGCAGCCTAAATGGCCTAATCGGATCTCTTTTTTTTTCCCTCCAAATGCCCTCTTTGCTCAAAGGGAATGAGCTGCGCTTGTGAAGCCAGTCACAACGCTGCTTTCCAGCACCAGCAAGAGCAGCATAGCGGACAGCGGGTTAAAAAGCCTCAGCGCTAACGAAGAGGTGCTCTGTAATTAGGAGGTAGGGAAGTTCTACCGGAGGATTCCTCCCTGCCCCGGGGTGGCCACAGTCTCCCCAGGTGATGCCCAACAGGTCGCACACACAAACGCTCGCAGGTGAACACCAGCTCTTTACTGGTGCCCACTGGAGAGTCCCGAGACCTGACGCACCGAAGTCAAATACCAAAGAACACAATTAAAGCCAAGGAAAGGTGGAAACGCTGGTAAGTGTAGGGGGAAGGAAGAGAAGAAGTGCTGAGCAGCAAAAAGCCAACACAGGAAACTGCGGATTAATAAACCTGAACCTTTGTTCTGTCCCCGTCCTGTACCGCTTGCTTCGGGCAATTCGCTCTCCTTTTCCCCACCTGAAAAGGGACGTATGATTCACCTGACAATGGAGTTCGGTGATGTACACAGGGCATCCGGACTGAGCGGTTGCTAAGCAGATAGAAAATATCACAAAGAAATGAATAACCTCCAAAATGCCAGGTGCTGCATAAGGAACAGAGCAGGATCCGCTAATTGAGCAAGGGTCAATGTATTGAACAATGGCCAGTGCCCCAGGTAAAGAGATGGCAAGAAATGCAGACACGGGGAGGGGGAAGGAGCCTAGAAAAGTCTAAAAAAAGGCTCCCCAGCAAGTCTTGACACCAATCAATCATAATACGAATGCATAAATAAGCACAACGTCTATATATAAAGTGCTAAACTCTAGCTTGTAAGTTTTAAGGGTGTAATCTAAAACAAGCAGCATGGGTAGCTCAGGGACAGACTGATGAAAAACTACCAAGAACAGACTTTCAAAGAAGAATACAACTGAAACTGGGGTTTTCTAGTCCATCAGTCGCATGTTCTTCTGTGAACATGCAGCTTGTCTAATTCCAGAAGAGGAAAGAGTATTCACAGACCAGTTTTCTCCCCAATCAACACAATACACTAACGACACTGCACATACTGGTGTACAGACTGTGCTGTGATACCTCAAACACCAAGAGCATCACGCAAAAGCAAACGTTACTTCCCCAAGTCTAAAAATAAGCCTACCATATTTTCAGATACCACAGTCTCCAGAAACATTTGGAGGGGGAAAAAAACCAAAACCCAAAACCACACAGTTCTACATTACTTAGATTATTATTGAAAAAGATATAGATTGGAAGTCGAGAAGTGCCTAGAACAGTGCTGTAATGTTGGTCATTCTAAGGGGAGGAATTAAAAACCTCCACATCACCGTTCGTTTTGCCTTTGGTTTTTTTGCATTTTAATTCAAAAAGGGAACACACACGCCGCATGTTTTTTCCAAACTTTGTTGTTGTGACCTATCCGAGCGGTACCTACACTCAGGATAGAAGCCTGTACCTGCACAGGTACGTATCTCACACACGAACTGCACAGAGCGCACAACTTTCTACCTCAAAAGACATATAAACAGGGAAAAAATGCTGTGAAACACAAGGAAAATCAGCACACGGCTCCCACTCTCAGAGTATGGCAGCAATAAACCAAAGTATTAAAGGAAGAGCTCACATATGCGCGTTGTAAGTATCAAAACCCCTAAGTTCTGATGCCCAAAGATTTGAATTTTCAAACCTATAGGTACACTTAATACCTACTATCAGTGAGTAACATCTAGATATTGCATCAAGAAGTTTGTGGTTCAAAACACGCTCAATGAAAACACTCTAAACGCAGCCAGCAAAGCAGCATTTTTCCACCCAGAAGTTTGACATCAAGTGAGTGCTCCGTCCAAGCAGAAAACCTGAGCTCCGCCAACCACAGCGGCACCTTCTTGGTTCTGCCCTTCCCAGCTTCTTGTACAAGACATCGGAACTCTTGGTTAGTTGGCAACTGGCCGGGGACTTTACAACAGAGGTACCACCAAAAACGTCAGACAATCTCAAGCGTGGCCTCATCGCATCCGAACGGATTTTAGACGTAGTTTTCAAAATACTTCCAGTATTATCCAAGAGATGTCAGAAGTTGGCTTCCTTCAGTTTTACCCTAAGCCTCTTTCCTTCTTCTCCCCCTAAAAAGTAGCATAGCAGAAGTGATGCAGTGAGAAAGTAAGGATGCTTATAGCCCATACGGATGTGTAGGGCTAACAAAGAGTGCACCCAGAAATAGAAGTGTAAGACCATAAGACAGTAAGCCCGGAGTTCCTCCCACAATTACAGGTCCTTTACAGCAAAGAGATAACTCCAGTTCAACTCTGAGGCTGTGCACAGAGGTCCCTGTGGGGGCCAAACGTTGCACCTATGGACAGGTGCTGCTGTCTGGCCAAAAAAGCGATGAAATCCTTCGCCTCACTTTGCACAAGCCTCACAACCACCACACAACACACCAGCGCCGTCTGAATTGGAACCGATGATTTTAAACAGCTCCACATACGACTACCGGCCTGTAATTACTACAAAAAAGTCGTAACGCAGCTATATTAAGTTACAGTATTAGCATAGTGCCACTGCATCATCCACCAGCGGTGTTGCATCATCACCCACTGATGTAACCTCATGACTATGTAATGCTGGTAGGGATGGTTTAGCTACTCCTCTGCGTTTCCACCTCTGAGGAAAGAGAAATGTGTTCGGCTGCCTCTGTCCCGCCCCGCTGCTGATACCAAGCGACCAGAGACACAACCCTCTCTCTTCCAGTGAAACTCAGCAAGGTGGTTTTCACCTCAAGCACAGAACTTGGTCCTTTTCACATTCACACAAAGTTCACCCAGAGCATGTTAACTGGTAATAAATCCGCTCTTTTTCCAAGTAGAAGTTAGGAGAACATCAGCTTGTTGCTTATGCACAGACAGTACACGAAGGGGTGAGCTTTTACAGCCTCAACGTCACATGCCAAGCTGCAGAACCCTCCCCATTTTCAAAACCAGACAGTCAGAGGGACAAAAACCAAACTCAACAGTTCCCAGCCCCGAAACCAGTGTATTTTGTGATCCTATCTGAGATACCTCACCGCAGAGCCTCGCTGCCTCCAGGATATCACACCCCTTTTTTTGTCCGGAGCCTGACAATCCAGATGCGCCAAAGGGCTATGCCAGTGGTAATGGAGCGTGATGTACAGGAATATGCTGTCCCGTACAAGTCACAATCTTGGGTGGCTGCGAGGTGGCATTTGGGGGTAACGTCCCTCCGCATAGTGTTGTCCCCAGTTACAGTGCCCTGGGGGGGCTACTGGCCTCCCCACAGCCCAAACGCCAGCAGGCATCAGCACGGTATCGCCGCTACATCCCGGCATGTACCGTCCCAAGATTTGGTGAGACCAACCGTTCACATGCGCAGCAATGCAACACCCAGGAGAGCCCCGCACGGTTCTGACACAAAAAGCCTTCCACGTGCTATGCATTCCCCTTCCTTTCTGACTTTCTTCTGCCATCTCCTGCCTCCGGTCCCCCACCACCACCAACACGTCTCTTACGCTCCTGCTTCTTCCTACCCGTCTCCTTCCACTCGAGACGCCGGTCAATAGTTTGTCTGGAAGAAAGCCGGGTTTCGCTCCCTTCTCCCGCTGATGTATGGCAGCTTCCAGCCTACTGGCATGTCTCTTATTCCCCAAGGCCCCTCTTCGTTTCACTTCCTGTGTAACCGTCTCTACAAGCAGCTCCGCTACCTCTGCTTCCAGCTGCATTCACAGGCAGGCAAGGGAGAAACATGAAAGTCAAACACCTGCAAAAAGAAGCTGGAAACGAGATTTAGGGCCATGCCTGGAAATTAGTGCTGTATCCCTCAGCTTAGGAGCCTCTGTCCTGGGGAAAACGGGTTTTACTGCACAAAGTACGAAAATGGAAGAGCTTCGGGCAGCCAGAAAGAAAAAGGCAAGTGGAAGTAAAGCCTAAGATACACAGTGAGTGTAAAATAAAAAAGTAAGCAGATGCTCTAGAGAACTAAGTAGGTGCATCCCGACTCATGGGCTTCCCCAGGTTTGCCATTCTGCAGCAGTTAGCGATGCCAGGCAGTTTCCAGTCACCAAGCCCCGGTGAGCACCGATTCCCGGACCCCCGGCAGCTCCCGCCGCCCGCACACCGGGGCAGCGCCGCTTCCCGGGGACTATCCCGAGCGGGGCCGCATCCCGCCCGGCCCCTCCCGCGGGCGCTTGGAGCGTGCACTAATGGAGAAACCGGGGCTAGACCCTCACCCGCCGGCCCGGCCGATAACCCCGGTTACCGACACGGCAGCGGCTGCGTGGCAGGGGGGTGGCGGGGGGCGCAGCCCCGGTGCACCTTGAGCCGCAAGAAGGGCGGGCGGGCAGGGACTCTTATTGTGACACGGGCCGCAGCCTGGCCGCCAGCCGGGCCGGTGCCACGGTGGGGGCTGCCCGGGCCCGGGGCGGGGTGCCCGGGGCGGCCGCTCGCCCCCCGCCGCGGGGCCCCGCGGGGCCGGTCCCGCCGCCGTGCGCGGGGGGCAGCGGGGACCGGAGGCGCTCCCAGCCCCGCGCCGGGCCGGGCGGCGGCGACGGAGGAGGAGGAGGAAGAGGAAGCAGGCACGGCGGAAAGCCCGTAACAACTTTCCGAAACAAACGCCTCGCAGCCTGCCGTCCCAGCGCCGAACAAAAGCCGGCGGCGAGCCCAGGCGCTCGGCCCCGGGGTTCGGGGGGTCGCCCCGCGCCCGCCAAACTTTTCGTTTAGCGGCGAGGATGCACCCCGGGAGCCCCGCTGTCCCTCTCCTCCTCGCCGCAGGCAGCGGCACGAACTCGCTCCCTGGCAGGCATTAATCAATCAGTTCGCCTGGCAGCCGGACAGCAGGACTTTGCACTTTTCCCCGGTTCCCGGGGGCTGCCCGCTGCCCCCGCACGGCCGGGCTCTCCCGGAACTTCCCCGGGAGCGCACACACGCATCCCCGGCTGCTGCCGCTCACAAATAACTCTTACCGCCGCCTCTCCCTCCCTCCCCCAAGACAATAAACCCAACGAGAACTTTTAATCTAGAAACTCACACAGCCGCAGCGCCTCCCCGCCGGTCCCGCTCCGGGGCTCCCCGCTCCTCGCCGCCTCCTTTTTTTCCCCCGCCGCCAGGGATCCCCCCCGGCTAATCCTCTCCGCCGCGGTTCCCCCTTGCCAAATAATGCGCTTCTCACACATGGAGTCGCGGCGTCACTCGGCGGAGCATGCGCGGCGGCGTTCCCCGACACACAGGGCGGCCCCTGCGTGGTGCGGCGGGGCTGGCGCAGGGACAGCGGGGACGGCGGCGGCCGCACCGCCCCGCGCCGCTTCCGGGCAATGGTGGGAGCAGGTCTGTGACCCGGGGCGCCATTGGCCGGAGGGGGGTCGCGGCACGTGGCAGGCGGCGCGGGGATTGGCTGCGGCGCGGGGCCGGGGGCGCCGCCGCGGGTCCCGCCGCGCCGCCCGGGGGCCACGTGGAAGCGGCGGCGGCGGGAGCGGGGGCGGCCCCGCCGCGGCCTCCGAGCCCCGGGTATTGTTCCCGGAGGGGGCTGCGGTGCGGGCCGGGCCGGCGGCGGGAGCGCCGCTGACACGGATTGTTCGCGGGGGCCGTTTGTCTTTTTCCTTCCTGCTGAAGGAAAAAAAAGGGGGAGCGGCGGCGCTGCCCCCGCGGCCGCCCGGGCAAAGAGCGGTACCGAGCTCGGGGCAGATGGCGTGTTCCGGGCGGTGCTACCGATGCTCAGGGGCCTCGCTACCGGCGGGGAGGGACGGGCTTAGCTCGTCTCCGAAATCGGTCTTAAGATCAAAGTCCGAGAGAGACGATCTGAGCTCCGCAGGTTCAGGAGAGAAACCAGAAGCACCCGACACTAGAAATTGCGATTTTCTTCCACCCGTGAGCCGGTCCCACGGCTGCCGACAGCTCACGGTGGGTCAGCAAGGAGCAGAAAGCAGCCTTAGCTGTTCCAGCTCCGATCATTGCGAGCCCAGAAACCAAACCACCCGTCTACATCCTTCCAACATCATGCACAAAAATACTACCAGAGACTAAAGAGAATGCTTGCTTACATTCTACTTCCATCAGCTTGCTTAAAACATTGAAGAAGTGATTACTTGGTAAATATTTCCGAGTAAGTGTGGTTTAAGACCAGCTACTGATTATTCATTTTTCTTTTTTAATAAAGACTGTCTTCTCTTTGGGGCCAAAGCTGAGATTTTAGCGACGAAGTGTTGCCAAGGGACGGCACAGGTGTCGCATCGAGAGGAACTGTTAATAATTCAGTCACCTGTACAGTCCATCACTGTCATAACTGCTTAATAGAGACACAAGCCGATGTTATTTCGATGACAATCAAATGTGGCGAGTTGGTGGCTCTATCAGCAAGAAAACACCGATACCACAGGCTTGGGTATTCCTAGAAATACGTATGTACGGTGAAGTAACTTGTTTGACACATGTTTGAAGTGAAGTGAAACTGGTCCTAAGCTGCTTTCAGGAGGAAAATTCTATGAAACTGCAACCAAATAAGGAAAAAAAGCCGACTGAATTCATCTACCTGTATCTGTCAGACTTTGAAAGAGTTGGGATTTGAGGAGGAATTCTGTAGGTATGTTAAACTTGGGTTCAGAAAAAAATAAAGCTGACACTACTTAGGTCCAAACGAAGCAAACCAGGCATCTGAAACGGTAATTAATAAATGGTATCTTATCCCTGTTTTCAATCTATAAACATCTTTGCCAGGTAGACAGTATTTGCCAGTAGGAGAGTATGGCTAAAACATTATTAAAGCAGCCTCCTCTCCCATTTAAAACAGCACCTAAAAGTCTTCACAGCCAAGTGCCACCTTCAACCTGAATATCCTCCTTTTTGGGACTCTGTACCCTCTAACTAAATACTTGGGTGCTATGCATCGCCTTTATTAAAAAAGGCAGCATTATTAACATTATCGGATTTGAATACAAATCAAATACTACATTTAAATGAAAATCCAATAGTTCAAAATTAGAGAAGCCATTTCTGTAAAGCAAACAGCTCGACTTCTGCAAATCCGTCCCACGTTACGCATCAGACGACACAGGGCCAAGCGACACCGGTGTTCCCCCGTTTCTCCCCCGGATTAAAGGAGCAGAGCCCCGGGAAGTGGCGCAGGAAAGCTGGAATTGGGCGGGTGGTGTCACCGTGTCCCGAGTGTGTCACCGAGGTGACCCAGCTCCGAGGAGGCAGCAGCTGCGCGGTGCTAATGACGCTCAAGCGGCTCCGCAGGGACGGGTCTCTGGGCAGCCCTTCCAGACTTTGGCGTTTTTATAAAGGTGTATGACAAAGATCCAAACGAGCAAACTGCCTCAAACACCTACTTGCACGTGATTTTCATCTAAGAATGTGGCGAAACCCCAGAAAACCGCACGAATATTCGTTCTGATAACCAAAACCGATTCTACTTTAAAGCCGAACATCTCATCACAGAAGCAAAATTTTGCGGGAGCCATAAAGTGCAACTATTAACATTTTCTTCCTAAGGTATTTCCCACATTCCAAATGCAAAGTCCACAGATCATATGGATCAAATACTTCATCCTTCCTGGATGTTTTAATACTACGCTGTCTACACTCTTCATACCACCCAAGATAGCGCACACGGGGAAGCTAATTTTACTGCAACAATAGCAGAATTTGGTATTGGGATGTAAGAAAAAACCCCCAAACAACTCAGGCAAAATTCACAAGTGTCCCTAAAGGAACAACGAAAAGTGAGATTAAGCCTTTTCTCAACGCCCATCAGAATGTAGGTCAAACAAGAAGTGAAGCTCAAGCCAGATCTGTTGCAATTGGTCATCGTCCCGCAACCACCAGCAGATGCGAGACGCGGGGGAACACGCTAATATTGGCACATCGAACAGGCCAAACGAGTTCTGACGCTCGGGAGCCGATACGTAGCTTGGTAAAGGTGGAGAACACGACTCTGAAGTCGCTTGAGGAGACAAACCGGTGCTTTTTGACATGAAGAATCGCGGACACTTCAGGGTCACTATAATCTGCACTGCCAGGTCCGTCTGCCCGTCTCCCACCCATGGGGAGTTAACGCTCAAGTGAGAAACGTTTTCTGCAGCAAAGCTGGATGTGAGATGGGCAACAGTCAAAATTCCATGGTCTAAGCAGTGAGGTGAATGACCCTAAATAGAAAGGAAAATTATTCTTTCTGGAACTGAAGGAAATTAAAGATCAGTAAGTTGTGGATGAAATGGGGAAAGCAGCGGCCGTATGGAAATACTGCTGTCCCAAGATGGGCTATTACCTGACTCCGACTCTAATAAGCACTTTTATGGTTGGAAGAGGATATATTAGGAGATTTGCCCCAATTCAACAAGTGCTTCATGGACTATCGATTTTGCTCAGAAGTGGGGGAGAACAAAGTTCACCCAGCGTTGCTTTTATTGAAAGATCTGCCTTTAAAGAACATCTCAGCCTCCGGGAAACTGGTCCACCACAGACCATCTCAGATTGGTTCACCTTGTGATCTGCAACTTCGGACACAAATGTTTTGCTGGCAAACAGTGAGTCAGAGCCACGGAGCCATTACTTGAGGGAACGGCTCTAAACAAGCACCTCAGCTTGTTTACTGATCGTTGTCACGTGGCTCATCAGGACTTGACCCTGATTAAAAGAATTAACTAGTTGCAGAAAACTCTACAGACCTGGATAATTCCATTTTCTGCAAGTTTTAACGGCCACAAACAGCCCTGTGAGAAGCGGGAAGGGCAAATCGGTGGGTGCGCGCTCCCCTCCTGCTGAGCTGTGAATTTTCAGGTTATCAAATTTAAAACTGAAAGGCTTCGAAAATATTTTCGAGTAGGATTTGTGTTCATCCACCAAAGTGCATTGGAAATTGCAGGAGGTGGTTCTTACTGACTCCAGGCTGTCATTGTTAATAACACGTCCTTATTAATCAGATTTGAACAAACCTCCCAGTCAGTGTTTACCAGCTGCCAAACTGGACACAGAAAAGCCTGATTCAGGAAGGATTTTTTTACAGTTCAGACTCTGCAAACTAAGGGTTTCAGAGCGTGCAGGGAAAGCCTTTTACAAGGTAAACGAGTTTGGAGTTGCAGCCCGAAGAACTCCACCTAAATTCCAGATGTATTTGAGCAGTTCCCAGTAGTTTATTCTCTCAATCCAGCATCAGACGAGATTCCTAACGGAGATTAGCGCTCGCACAATCGGGTATCTGTGTGGGCGCCACGGCATCCACAGTTCTCTGTGGTTTGACAGACAAGAACTGGCTAAAGATCCTGAATGACAGGGTCACTGAGAAATAAAGAGTTAATGGAACAGATTCTGTATGAGTTCTGACCCTCTTCTGCCAGTGCTAAAGTTTTGATGAAAATAGATACAAGATCCTCCAAAACATTGTCAGGTTACTCTTACTTTAGATTTCTTTAAATGTGCAGACAGGCAAACGATTGGTGCTCTCCCTGTTGCTAAAACCCACACTGTGTACGGACACTGGGGCTGCTGGTGTGTAAAATCATCCTTTAACTGAATTAGCTGCAGTCTTTTTTTTGTTTGTTTTTTAACTGAAAGTAAAGCCCTTCATAGCCCAAAAACTGGGACTACTGGCTGGCTACAGACAAAAGCATCGAGTGAGGTGCTCACCGTGCGAGGTTAAATTTCAGGCTGCGATTAACCTTAGCACACCCATTATCTCCAGGACCAAAATCATGGTCGCTGAAATCCAATGTAGAAATCTTGCAACAGAGATGAAAAGAACTTAGTACAACCTTGCTTTAAAAGTGACAGCAATAAAAGGTAGATAAAGAGCGAAAAGGAGGAACTTTGAGCAAAACACATGCAGAGTTCTGTTCCTTCAGTGAAATGGAACATTTTCCTCGGTTGTGAGAGGGAGCACCCGGTCGTCCCTGGATTCCCAAGGAGTCCACCCAGGGCTCGGCATCGCACTGAAACTTGCATCCAAAGACAACCGCTCCATCCCGCTGCAAAACCATGTCCTTGATTGCAATTGCATCTAGTAACATTTTTATCATGTCAAGCCCAAGCAAGTCACCTGCACCTCTCAGCCAACCTTTTAAACTTTCGGAGGTGAATCAAAGTTTGGCGGTTCAACATGACCTCAGTTCGCTACAGCTCACGTTATTTTTAAGAGATGAACACTCCGAGTCCTTTGTTACCTGTAATTTTCAAGGGCTTGTGAGATGCCAACAGAGCTTTACCATGAAGTTACGTTATAAAGCCGAAGGTCTGAGAAAGCACAGCTGGGTTTTACTGATCTAAATCAAGTCGACTAGACAGACTGTTATTCGGAGTAGGCTGCATTTTGAAAACCTGTACTAGGTCAATTCCATAACCTGCTTTTCTGCTGAAAAGCAAGGCGTATAAATTAGATTCATTTCTAAATTTAGGATTGATGGGATCAGTCATTACTGGTCTTATTTTTTTCAGGCAGATTTCAAGGGAAAGGTAATTCATAAAGCAACTACCACTTCTTGCTTAGAGTTTACAGAAGTCCTAAGCTATAAATCTCAGCACACCCATTTGCATTAATTGCTGAGACCACCTTCACAGAATTAACATAGAGCTTGTATTGGAAGACCAAGATAAGCATTTCTTTTCTTCCTAAATAATCTTATATTTTAATAGTACTTCACAAATTGCATGTGGAGTTTGCCCTGGTCTTTCTGTTAGGAAATAGAGGCTGTTCGATGGGAACAAGAACCAGCTGACGAAGAAGAGAAGAACACAACCTTTGGTAAACTGTTTCCTGATTCTCTTGGTGCCCTCATGAATAATCAGATACTTGGTTAATAACTGCAAAAAAAGGACAGCCCAATTCTTATCATTGGGCTCTCTGGAGATTTGACATCCTTGGCATTGTATCCTAAGAGGAAGGAAATTTCTCACTTCCCCAGCTATTTCAGTTATATAAATCAATTGTTGAAGGATAGTGCATAGGAACCAAGGCAGCTGGATTTGGGCTCAGATGCTCTTTGGAGGTACTTATCTATAAATTAAAAATATAATGTTTTGTTACTTATATGCAAAAAAATGGTGAAATCTCATAGGTAGGAAAAAAAACCTCCTTGATTTTCTACCGGCAGGCACGATGCCAAGTCTGTTTGTTCCCCAGCTGTTTGATTGGGGTCTTTTGGACCCAAAGCCCAGGTGTTGTCACCAAATACCGACAAATACCAAATATCCCCCTCTCATTTTCTCCAGCCTCCTTGGAACTTCCATGTCTGATCAGCTGGGCAAGTGGGTTCAGTTGCATCGACTTAAAGAACTTTTAAGAGACTATTAGTGTTGGGGGGGTGGGATTAGAAGATGGCAAAGAAAAAGCTGCCATGGGCTGCAAAAACAATGAAAAGATAGAAAAATCCTGCAAATGCCTTTGGCAGCTCTGTGAGCGTAAGGCCACTGGTTTACTACGCCAGGCAACCAAAAATGCAGGTGCCATTCCAGTATTTCAGCTTGTCACCAACACCCGGGTTGTTCCCAGAATGGATCCTACCACTGGGAGACATTTTAGGGTTGTCTCTCGTGTTCCCTCGGGAGTGCTGCTAAAAACGTGGCTGTGACCCTTTGAATAAGGCTCCACTTTTAAATTCCCTTCCCACCTTTGGGAAACTGTGATGACACACAAGCCAGGTCCTGCAGAGGCTCAAGGGACTCCCTAAATTCCAGCTGAAGGCGTCAGGGTGAGAAGCAGTTGATCCCCCTTTGGCCCAAACGGCTGAACTCCATCGAGATACGAGACAGCGGCCCTGCCTCTTATGTACAATCCTCAAAGCACTCAGGAGGGAAACTGGAAAATTAACTTTGCGTGAAAGCTCAGTCACATTCTTCAAGTAGCTTTAAAAAGCAAAGATAGTGCGTGTACTTTTTTAAACTATTTTTTTTTTTAGTCCCCAACTTGTTGCTTATAGACAAGTTTCTTCCTGCAGGACCCTTTGAAATGGCTCAGGGTTACAGGAAATTAAGATGTTTCAAATGAGGCTGAGTGGGAGATGCGGAGCAGCCTGCAGCGCCTTGCTTGCTGCAGACAACCCCCTGGATTTGGGGAGCAGCGCACACGGGCACCACTGCAGCTGTGTTTGTGGGAACATCACCTGGTTCACTCTCGGGAAGCCTTAGTCACTGTCTGAACAATCTGCGTACTCAGGTGCATGCAAGACATGTCATTAAACTCCTGAGAAAGGCTGAAAAAAAAGAAGTCATCTGTACCATCGAGGCTGAGATTAGAAGAAAAGCTCAATCTACAGTTTAGAAGAAGACCACCTGCTAAAAATGCGTGTTTTCTTTCTTAAAACTTTGTGCTTGGTACAGTCATGAAAAATACTGAGGTATTTCACAGAGTTTTCTTTGCATTTAATAGTGTTTTGTATTCAGCTAGTTCAAATAAATATTTGTACCGCCACTTCCTAAGTTGTTTAGGAGTTCTATCTAAGGGTCCTTCTCAAGTTAATGCAAAAAGAAGAGCTTTTTCCTTTCCCTTATACTTTTTTCGTGTTTGGAATTTTCTCCTAAAATGCTGTGAAGACTCAAAATTTGTAAAGTTCGTTACTTCTAAATAATTAAACTGACAATATTCTCTTACCTACAGCAACTGCCCCAGTGTACGCAGCTCGTACACATGCTCCCTTAGACTCTCTCTAGCTTTTCACTGCACTTAACACAAACAGGGGAAAAAAAAAAAAAAAGTGGAAGATAGAAAATTAATCATGAATTAGATTCTTAAGAAGCCCTGTAGACACGTTCTGTGAACCATGGCAGGTAGCTGGGGGCGAGGAGAAGGTGGCAGACCACAGACAGGATATAACTTTATTTTGTCTTGCGTACAAACTAAATCCCCCCCCAAAGTAGTACAGAGACAAAACGCTGCCAGGAAAAGAAAGCGATCGAGGCAAACGCAATAGTGGTGTTTTAAAATTTGTGAGAACGAGCCCGGTTCTCAAACCTTTGCGCACATAACCTCCACACATCTAGACACAGGGGGTACAAGGCTCCTCTTTGGCATCGGCCCCACGCAACACCTCCATCTTAAGTCCTGTCACGAATTCAGCCCCTCTGGCCCTCTCCAGCAAGCAATGAGTATTTTTTGTTCCCACTGAGCTGTTCCCCTCACCCTGCCCGGTCCCCCTGCCTTCCCGGGGACACCCAGACAGCCCCGTGACACAACTTTGTCCATTGCAGTAGTGCCACTTTTCTCTTGCACTGGGCGTCTCGTTTCCCCCCTGAAGCACCAACTCAGGCTTCTCTCCGGAGTCCTGGTACCTCCGTTCCCAGACAAGCTGCCCAGTGTCCCCAGCAGCACCCGGCCTGTCCCCTTCGCAGCCGCCTCCACCCAGCCCAGCCCCGGGAGCCCCAAGTTTTGGATTTTTTTTTTTTGTTGTTTATTTTTTTTCCCGGATGCCCCATCTTTAGCATCGGTAGTTCCCTCCCCTCCCCCACTTCCCCTCCCCCCGCCTTCCCAAGTCTCTGGGACTAATAATCTGGCTTTGCTGACATGCTCTGGTAGCTGTGCCTATCGGGCAACTCCCAGGATGCACTCCTGGCTCCTCCCTGGCACCCCCTCGGCCGTGCCCACCCTCCGCGGGTACTTCCCCAGCCCCTTTCCCCCGCCTTTCCCTTTCCCCCCCTCCCCGTTCTGTGAGCGCCCCTCCCAGGCCCGCTCTTCCTCAGGCCAATTCCCCAGCGTCCCTCCGGGCCTTCCCCTCCCCCGCCGCTCGGGCCCCGCCGCTCGCCCCCCCAGCACCCCAGCCGTGTCCCCGGGGGCGCCCGGCCCCTCGCAGCCACCCCCCGCCTCAGCGCTTCGCCCCCCAACCCACACAGCGGCCCCCGCCCGGGGCCGCCTCCCCGGCCCTTTTCCCCCTCAGCCTCCCCGTCTTCCCTCCCCCCCCGACCTCGTTCCTCGCCTCCTCACTCGCCCCCTTCCCCTCAGCCCCGCTGCCCCCTCGCCCCCTCGGGGTGTGTCGCCCCCCCCCTCCCGCGGTCCCCCCCGCCCGGGGCTGTAGGGGTGGGGATGTCACTCACTCTCCTCAGCCCCCTCAGAGCCGCCTCCTCCTCCTCAGCGGGGCCCGGGCCGGACTGGGGCCGTGGGGGGAGGGGAGGCGGCTCCCTCAGGTGGCCACTGACAGGAGGAGGAGGAGGAGGAGGGAGGAGGGGGCTGCGCGCGCACGGAGACCCGCCTCGCGCCGGGCTCCCGCCCCCCCCCGTGCCGCCCCGCGCGCCACCGGCGAGCGCGGGACTCCCGGGGGTGGCGCGCGCGCCACCAACCGCCACCTCCTCGGGACGCCTTTCCCGCCCACCCCGGTTGCTAGGCAGATTTGGACAAACTTGCCGCCTGGCCCCGCCTCCTGCACGGGGCCTTTTTTTTTTTTTCCCCCTCTTTTGGCGTGTGGGGGCGTGGCTCTTCTTTTTTGAAACGAGTTACGGACGGCCGCGGCGCCCAATGAAAGGCTGGAGTTGCGCACGCCGCTATCCAATCGCAGCTAGAGTCCGCCTTCGGACCGCCCACTTAGTGAGAGGTGCGGAAAAGAGGCGGGGCGGCCTCTTGATTGACAGGTAGTCTGTCCAGTAAGCGCTGCGAGGCGCTCTGTGGGTGGGGGAACGCAAGCCAATGCGGAGAGGGGGCGTGGCCCGCGGCCGGGCCGGGCTGTGAGGCGCGGGGCTCGGCCGCCCCTTCGCCACCCGGGGCACCGCGGCGGGACGGGAGTGTCTCCCCCGCCCGGCACCGCGCCGAGGCCGACTGAGGTGACGCGCTGCCCACGGGGAGGGGCCGGAGCCGCCGGCCGCGCTCAGAGGCCCCGCCGGCGGCTCTTATCCGCCCGCGCAGGCCGGCCTGGGGCCTCAGATAGGGGCCGGCGGCGGGGTCGCTCGCTCCGTGAGGCGGCGGGAGGGAAGGGGAAGGCCCCTCGCGGTCCCCGAGCCCGGTGGGGCGGGAGGGGGCGGCCGGCAGGTCCCGGCAGGCCGGGCGGGGGTGACTCATCGCCGCTTCCTCTGCCGATGTGGGTCAGGGGTGCGCGGGCACCGGCCGCGCCTCTGCCGGGCCCCGATACGATCGCTCCCCGCTGTTAACCCTTGGGCCGCGGGGTTTACACGGGGCTCGGTGCCACCGCGGGTGCGATTAGCTAAACCCACCTGGGCAAGGCAACGCTTAGGAACGGGAACAAAGGAATTAATTAATTGACCTCCCCTTCCCGCGTGAGATTCTCCAAACAGCTGTAGTCGTGTATTCTGGGCTGCCAGTTTGCAACTACCTTCCCGTCTCTGACATAAGTCTCAGGAGTTCTTATTTGGCACTTTAAGACAGCTGCAAGTGAGCTGCTTCTTAAAAGCAAAAAAGAAAAATCGCGTGTCTGCAGTAAGTTTTAACATTTTTAGTTTCTCCAAAGTTTCACTTGCAGGCAAATTCATTCAGCAGTTTTTCTTCTTCCCTTCAATTTGAAGCTCGAAATGTAAAAAGGCCTGCCAGAACCATTCAAATTTTGGGATAAAAGACAAACAAAAAGCCACCTCCATTAAGCCAGATCCCATTTGTGAAGATGAAATCTAGTGGGCATCCTTGACTGCACAACTGCAGTGAAAAATAACTCCTGTCCCGGACCAACTAAGCAAAATCCAAGGTGTTTGACCAACCCACGAAGTCTTGGTTCACCCCAGACGGGTTCACAACCCCCCTCAGGGGGACATTTTTAAGCAGGAAATTCTGGTTCTTGTTGCAGGCAGGAGCCGCAGGTCTGTCCCTCCTATCCCACGATCTGTCCTCTCCTGTCCCACAGCCCATGGCCAGGGGGACCAAAACACCTTCTACCGCCAGGCTGGGCCACGGGGTAAGTCCCCTGCAGGTAACTAAAGGAATTAGTGTTCTACAAACTGCTAGAAGAAGTAAAATTAAACTTTATTTAAAAATTCTTCTAATATAGAAAATGAGAGGAAAGAAAGGCAACAAAGTAACACCCCCCGGTTCCGTCTCATCGCAGGAGTTGCTGTATTTACAGCTTTGGGAAGGACTGGACGGTACACGCAACTTGTGGGACTACAAACACTTAACAACACATTGTACAACCTGACATAATGTTGAAAGGTTCACTGCAAGAGACAATTAAATACACTTGCTAGGACAGACAGTAGAAGAGCACAGACAGGTGTTAATTCATCCCGGGTTCTGTACAGCCTGAATTACCAAAACCTTTTCCTTCTCGCCCCTCACCACCGCGGCAGGAACCACCACGTGTTACGGAAACAGGTTTATTCAGCATGATTTGGAGAGGTCAGTCATCTCTAGAGTAAAACAGGACATTACTGAACCCCTTTTCTATCATCATTTTACTTCCTGGAGAATTTAGAATGACTGAATAAAATTAAAGTGGTGAAGGAACAGGGAATACATTGTGCTGAGCTCCACGTGCCACAGGCAGCGCAGCAACTTAAGGCCCCAGCATTTGATCAATGCCGATTTTTGCTCTTGGTATCACCGCGAGTGCACACACAGGATGACGGGATAAATTCACTATTTTCACTTTATTTTTTAAAAATTCTCCACCTGCCCAATCTAGGTTCCTGTGTACGTGGGCCTTTCTGATGTTTGTTCTGTAGGAAATGAAATACAACAGGCAAACACTTCTCCAGACTGCTTTCTCTATACATATATAAGTTTTTACACTATCTACAAAACAGTGATTAGATGCTTCTGTGTAAGTTCTCGCTACTCATTTAAAAATACTAGAGAAAAAAACTGTACAGTTCTCTAAATTACATCTTTAGAAGAATAATTTTTTTAGAAGTTCATAAAAGACTTCATGTTTGTTTCTATAGAGAATTACATGATTGGACAAGAAAGGTTAGAAATATGTTGTTCAAATCAAGTTAGACAGACCAAGCACTTAACAGAACATTATCTGTAAACTGTAAACTTCTAGTTTTCTGTTCAACTTTACATACGCATTCAAAAATTAGGAAGAACTTCAGTTATGAGGTCCTTGTTTTAATCTCTGCTACATACAAAAGATACTGAAAAGCAAAAACTATTAAATAATTTAATATACAGGTGTAGTTAAAAAGCACTGTACATTGTAACAAATGTACATTGGATTTTAGAGATAGAAAAATCACCGAGTTATTTTCAAATTTACACGATTTTTTTTTTTTCCTGAAATTCTGTGATGGGAAGAGGACTCTGGAGATGGAGCAGAGTTCTGAACACCATGGGGGGAAAAGCCCAAAAAGAAAAGCCCAGGGGACAGTGCCTCGTCAGCTGGGGACACCCCAGGTTGTCCCTCCTGCTCATTTAGCAAACGGTTCCCATTCTGACCCCAGCACGTGCCCATCGGCCGCCTGGCCCTCAAGTGCTTCCTTCCCTCCCCAGAACGCGGATTTCAACTACAAAGCAGCTGAGTTCGCACACAAATACCGACAACCAGAAAATTACCGCAGCGAATCGCTCTCCAGAACGGAATCTGCAGCTCCGCGGGTCCCCGAGCGGCCCGGGAAGGTGAGGAGATGCAGCCACCGCTGGACATCCCGCTTGCTGCAAAATGCTTTGTCCTTCAACTCAGCCCAAACTACAGCTCTCTAGAGTTGGGATTTTTTTAAATATTGCCGTATAGAAGCTGCAGGAGTTTGGCCAACATTTAAAGCAATTTATTATAGTTGCCATGGGTGTGTAATCGGTTAAATAAGAGCCTCAGATTAGATGACAAAAAAAAAAAAAAAGGGGGGTTTTGCAGTTAGTGGTCATTCCTCAGTGCAGAGAGCGCTGCCAAGAAAACAACATTGCACTTGAGCGTGTTAAAACAGGGACCGAGTTCCTGCAAGCCAGTGACTTACGGAGGGAACAGCCAAAGAGAAACTGCTCCCATCCACACACACAAAAAGAGAAAGACTTCAAAATAGGCAAGATTTCAGACACAACACAATCTCAACGAGCCAGCGATGCACAACAGTTGTGAGGTACTAACTCACAGCTTTCTTCCCTATTTTTTGAGTTCTAAGGGTGACCTTAAACAGCACTGATTTATTTCTTGCACACCCAGCAGTAAGACTCTCTCCCTATAGCAATATTGAGGCCGTTTTTTCCCTGATGGAGGTTCAATGAGGCCTAAAATACACAGGGCTCCTGCAACTATTGGAACAGGATCTAAATAAGTGCCTGACATCCAATGGAGGAAACAAAAAATCCTGGTTTTGTAATGGGACAAGCACTTGTCCCCTTAATACCATTCAGTGGTAAGAACTGAGGGCGCAAGTGTCACTGTGAGCTGTTGGGACAGGGGACAAGACTTTGGGGAAAAAAAATAAAGACCATTGCGGGTTGGACTAGACAATCTTTAAGGTCCATTCCAACCCAAACTATTCCACGATTCCAGGCACATTTCACAGGAACATTCTAGAGCTATGAGGGGGTCAAATATTTCCTCTAAAATATTCTCCTCCCTCAGAAAAAGCAGCAATCACAGCAAGCCCTACACAAGTAATTTATCTGGCAGATTCCTCTTCCCTCCCCTTTTTAAGCTGGGAGATAAATATGCAGAGCTACCAGGAGAGAAAAACACCTTTATTCAACCCCATGAACCTCGCAAGCTTTACACGGCACACATCCTCGCTCTAAAGCTGCTGATGCTCCTTGGAATTAACAGCCCTCACACTTTTCTGCATAACAAACTCAGGCTGCATCTCCTGTTTCGAGGCAGCTGCAGAAGCACAGGCAAACGCGGTGAGAATTCACAGCCGAACAGCTCAAAAAACTGCGATAAACCAGGAAAGCTAACACAGAAAAGTTGGGAAGCTCAAGTTTTTGCCAAGGGGAAGGCTCTAGTTTTGATCGTAAGTCTCCAGCTTATATCGGATTTTGGTTTTAACCACCTAGTTTAAACTGTCTTCAATCGTTTGTAAAAATTAAGGCACAGGCGCTGCCTTCCCTTGGCGAGGCTGCAGGAAAGATGCAAAACGCTGGTTCCTGGTTGCTTGGGCTGCATGGGGACCAGCCAGGAGGACCAGAACTTTCCTCCTGTGTACAAACTACGGGGCCGGAGAGAGCTGCGGTTCTGCCTCACCCTGTGCGGGACCGGAGAGCAACACAGGGTGACGTTGTCACACACTCTGGGACACAAAACCCGCTCCTCTGACAACAGCACAAGTCTGGGCTCGGCCTGGAGCCGCCAACGCACCCTCAGAACTCACATCCCGCCGACCTCGTCCTCACCTTCACCGCAAAGCCACAAACAGCACGGGCAACAGCTTGCGGATGAGGAGAAGGGAAGAATAATGACCTCCGAAACTCAATTCAGAACTTTAGGGCACCCTACAATCAATCATGATTTAAATCCAATTATTCCCAGGAGCGGAAGGGTGCAGAAAACATTAAACCGGCATGCAGGGAATGAGAAATTTGAAAACTCCGAGTCCTCTTCATTTCCTGTGACAATTTTTAAAAAGTAGGTATCTAACAATTTAAGGAACAAGTGTCCTTTGGACTAAACCTTAATTCTCAGTAAGAGGAAATCAGATTAAAACCAGTAGGTATATACACACTAGCTGTATATTCACACAATGTAAAAGCAGCTTAAAATGCCCTTCTCACTTTGCAAGTCTATGAAATGTACGTTCTCTTTCTGCAACCTGTTTTCCTACAAGGCCCTCGCTAGAAGAGGAATTTGCTGCCTTTTCTTTGAAGAAAAGATTTTGCATGAATTTTTTCTCCTTTTTTTTGGCTTTTTTGTTGTTGTTGTTGTTTTCTTTTTAAACGCACTGTCCTGATAGCGATTCTGTTTCACAGAAGGCTGGCCAGGCTCGTGGTGGGTCCGTTCTGTGCCTGGAACTGTACGGGAGGTGGTCCGTCTGTCCACTGAAAGACAACAAACAGCATGAAAAACCCTCCAGCTGCTGCCTGGGGAGGGGAGGAACCGCCAGAGGAAGGAGCTCGCACAACACACACATTCACTATTTGGAGATAATTAAAGATTTCATCACCAGAAGTTGCGTATCAGGTTTGACTTCGTTTTACACACGTGGAGCTCCCGTCCCTCAACCGTTTTTTTTTTTTTTTTTTTTTTGAGTCACTCCACATGCCCGTCATTCCAAACCTGCCTGACTCTCGTGCCCAATCCAGGCTCAGTGGCAATTAAGTGAAAGCATTTCCTGCTCTTCCAGGTAAACCTCTGACCCTCCAAATACTCAGGATCCCTCTGTGAGCAAAACCCGCAAACAGCATCTTCCTTTTGGCCTTTTTCCCCCTTCTTCCCAAAAGGGAATGTTGAGGAAAAAAAGATATCAAGTTCCTCGCATCTCACATTCCCCATTTGGACATTATTTCGGTCAGAATATGAAATCACCTTGTGCTGTTGTTGAGCTGCGGCTTAAGAAACTATTCTGTATTTTTAAAACACTGTTAAAAATGTTTCTGACAGGAGCAACATCAATATTTGAAGTCCAAAGAAAGTTGCCCCTTAAGGCAATGGCTATACAGACATCAAATGGTCTGTTAACTGGAAATTCAGATTAATAGGCAAGTGGGGAAAAAAATCTCTCTTAGGAATGCTGAAGTATCAATAGAAACTACTTTTAGCAGTGTACAGCAAAGGATTCCCCAGAACAGACTAGATGACCTACACATTAAAATTAAACCCAAGAACGTAGTTTGATTCAAAAGCATCACTTGTCACCAAAATGAAGTGGCTGCCTCCTACAAAAGCCATTAAAACATGTAAGTTCTGGTGCACCAAGAAAACACTTCTAAGAAAGACCTTACCCACCCAATAACCTTTATAAAAGGGAATTAATCAATTGAGTCACGCTTCCTGTTATCAGTCCAGTTTAAATACTAGGAAGCAGACTGAATTTTGGCAGCTTACTGAGAAGGGTGTTCAGCAGCAGAAAGGAATGGGAAAGGAGAGCAAAGCCCGTTGTTTTGCCTCCAAACTGCTCCTGACGGCGTGCTGCAGCTCGCTTACCGTGATGAGGTTGTGTTCTGGAAGACTGCAGGCTTCGATGTGGTCCTGGAGGAGCTGCTGCGAGAAGTTCTGGTGCATTTGTGCTGCCTCGTGTGCGTCCATGGCATTGCCGCAGGCTTTGTTCAGGTCTGCAAGTCAAGAGCATCATGTCCTCATCACCCAGAAACACTGTCTGTCTTTATTTTCATCTGAGCAGCTCTCTTATCTGCAAAGACTATTCCTGATATTTGATGAACCCCTATATTTGATGACTGGATCGCCTGAACAGCCAATACACCTGAGTCTTATCACTGCATGAAAACTCCTTTTCAAGAGCAGCAGGAACCTGAAGCCTCTTTTCCAATAGCACATTGCAGGATTTAGTGTTATTTTAGCTTCCAACTACTAAAGTAACATTACAGTAGCGCTAAAAGGAGGAAGCAAACTCCTCGCTTCAATAAAAGCTCCTGTGCAGTTTGCGTTTGCATTTTTAGTTCCCAGCACCATCTAGTGGGAACAGCAAAGTCGGTTCCTCACTGCAGCTCCACAGATTTCCAAGGTCAAGTGACACTTTTTCTCATTTTTGGGGGCTAAAGAAGCCTGTCGCTTCGCAAACACCGTGGGCTGATCCTGGTGTCTGGTTTCTGTCAGGTTTACTCACAGGTATTAGCTCAATCGGATTTAAGGCTGGTAACCTACTAAGAAACACACAATTTCAACTAAAAACTCCAAGCAGCGCAATGTGTTGGGGGCTGAGACGCTGCAGCTCCCAGCGCTGAATGTCTGCTTGTGTTTTGTTATTTCTCGTCGAGCACCTTTTCCTCAAGAGCAGGTAATTAGCTCTGTAGAGGAAATTCTTAGGAAAACAATTAAAAGCAGAAGGGAAACGATGTTCCCAGGCAGTGGATACAGAAGCAGCAGAACATGGGGCAGTGGTTCATCTCCAGCGGGTTCGACGTTGTACCGTCGGCATGTTTTGTACGCAACTACCACTTGGAAACAAGTAAGAAAAGTATTTCTATTGCTACAAAACCACTTCCAGGCAAAGGCGACAGCGACGCGGAACATGAGCCTGGCCCGTAGTGCTCAACAAGAGCACCAGGCTCAGAGTAAACACGACAATTTAATATAAATGGAAGCTGCGGGGTAAGTTCTTGGAAAAAGGGTAGTTACTGCTTTATTTTCTAGTGAGAGCAAATCAATTGCAGCATTAATGTTGACAGTCTGCCAAGAAGCCAGTCAATATTTGAACAAAGCATCCTGGGGCTTGTGTAAGTCAGATTAAACAATATTTATGTATGAAGTGATATAATAGTCTCTTATATTTATTAAAGCCCATACACAGAAGCAAAGCCGAAGTGAAACTTAATCAAATGTTTACTACAATTGGAACTGCAAAGAAAAGCAGAGCTTTAGCAGAAGAGATACTACGTGAGGGAGAACTGGAGCCCTTTCCAGACAGTCGCCAGTTAGCGCCACAGGGATGCTGGAACCCCACAGGACCCGTTTTAAGCTTTTCCAAACTCACCTCTCAGCAGCGCTGAAGACCACAGCTGCACCGACATGTCTGGTATCTTGCTTGCAAGCTGCATGGCCGGTACTACCATATTATTACTTTCCTGGTGAAGAGCAGATAGAAAAATAAAATAGATTTTTTTTCCCCCCCGCTTGCAAATAAAAGATTAGAGATGTGAAATTCATGACAAAAAAATTATCTACTTTAATTGCTGCCGTGTTCTAACTAACAAGTGGTAACGCTTAATAGGACAATAACCCCAACATGTCATCTAAAGCTGGCTGGAATTTTGCTGTCCTAGGAATTATGGTGTCTGTGTTGTGCGAGGTAATAGAAAAATTTCATGCATTCTGCTATATGGCGAGAATTAAGGAGCTTATACCACAATTCCTTCCAAAACGATCTAGTTGATGTTATTTGTCCTTCATTCAGCTCCTGTTTTCCAAGTGATTTCAGGCATTATAGAAAAACACAATTCAAACGCTACTACTTTGTTGAAGTGTTATTAAACATGCAAATTACAGCTACAGAATTACGTAAGTCAATACGCTGCCAGCTTTTAGTGGGATACCAATAAACAAGCATTCTTAAAATAAGGTTAATTTTATAAATGTCCCGATTTTCTTTGGCAAATGACAAGGCAAAGGTTTACACGGCGATACCAGTGATGGTGAGCACTTACCCTGTGATTCCCTAACACGTAGAATATGTGACCCAGGAGTACAAGAGAACACGCTGTTAATCGATTCAAGTCTTCTGCATTTGACATTTTCAGCGTCTCTCGCAGAAATCGTCTACCGAAAGAGAGCAAAAACAAAGTGGTTTATATTAGCACTTCGGAATAACCATGTGCTGCAGGTGACCTTAAACAAAGCACTTAATTCCCAAGCTTCACGTTTCAATTTAGCAAAAACGACGGCAGTATGAAAGGCTTTTGTTTCAGAACACTGCACAAGTATTACTATTAGAATTCAGAACTAAAGAGATCTAAACCAAACAGCTGCTTGGTTTTTTCCCCCAAGGTAAAAGCAGAAGGTTGACTAAACCCAGAGGGAACAGATCCAGCAGGTTTGAAAGCAAAGCCTCAGGGTTTTCGGTTTTATCTTAAAAAGCTCCACTTCCTTTCTCCTTTGCTCCCACCACCTTCCAAGTGCACCGATTTGTACTCACTTGGCCTCATTGTATCTTCCTTGAAAGAAGGAGAAGAGACCTCGGATGTAAAAAGCTGCTGCTCGAAGACAGTGAGAGCTACGGACAAAACAACGCGGTGAAATCCAGGAATCGGGCAGCAATTTCACTTATTACAGACAGATTTCTAGGAATTTGCCTAATAATCAACTCTCCAAATAAAACATTATGTTTAATGCACAGTGAGAACTTCTGCCTTGAAATAAAGTCTGGTATTTTGTTTTCTTTTTTTTTTTTTTAAAAAGGCCTCTACAAATGCAGTGTTACCAGCACCAATGCAACATCAATGTGGAAACAGCTTCTGGAACTCTCACCTCACAGGGAAATTATGGTCTGGATTTATCCTTTCCAATAAGCTGTAAAGCTACAAGGAGGAAGGGAAAAGACAGATAATCAGCATTTCTCACATACACAGTAGTACTGACAGCAAGTGGGTTTATAGGAAGTGCACATCAAATCAAAACGGTGGAAATCACCACAAACACACTCAAATTTACTTGTCCAGGTTCAATCATAGCACAAACATTCCAACAATAGGAGTTTTCATGTCCATTTTGATCCTAAACATCAAGTTTTATACAAAAATATCCTTTCTCAGACTTTATAGAACTTTCTGTACAATGTTAATTTTTCCTCCGAAAAGTTTTTGCTGTTTTATCTGCCAGACAAGGCACCGCTTCGCGAAAACGCTCAGAAAAACAGAATAATCCAAGTACAGTGGCAGTTTTCTCTCCAAGTTGTTGTGATTTTTAGAATTAGTCGGAAACCAGCTCACCTCTTGGTGCCGGTTGCCTTCCCTGATGTACACGCTGGCCAAGTTTGTCACGATAAACGCCCACAATTCTTGATGCGTAGTGAGCTAAAATAAACAAAATACCAATATCGCAGTCAAATACTAACCCAGAATTTGCTCACCCTGTATATAAATCACAGATTTGACGTCTGATATTTTGCTGGTAATAAATCCTCCTGACCTGAATCTCCAGATTTCCCTTCGAAAGACCCACACGACAATCGCAAACAAGTCCGTTTCCACACGGAACAGCCACAGTAAATAGTTAGGGGGGGAAAAAAAAAATAAATCTTACCCTCAGTGCTGTAGTAAATTGTGCTTCTGCGTTGTCCATGCAGTTAACAGAAATGCAGTAGAGGCCCTGTAGAAAAGATGATATTATAAGGTAACACATAACACAATTATAGCAAGACTAGGATGCAAAGAAAAGCAGGGACAAAACCCCAGAAATCTCAGGATATCAGCAGGAAAAAAGGTCAACAATTGAGTCTTAGGTTTGCTTGGTTCTGGGAAAAACAAGCAATGTCCATACTTCGAAATACTATGCACCTGTAAAAAATGTCCCTTTTATCTTAAAAAAGCCCTCTTAATTTCTTCTAATACTCAAACAGCAATGCTACATAAATTCTTCTCCTTAAACAGGTCCCACAACACACTGTCTTGAACAAGCCCAGAGTTACTCTCGTGTATTTCCTTTGCACACTAGCACTTATTTCAAAAAGGAATTTCAGCTTTTGGACAGACTTAAATAACACAGGGTGTGAGTCCCCACGGCGGGGCTGGCAATGGGTAATGCAGCAGGAAATCTCGCCGTCTGCCTCGTTACGTTCTCATTAGTTACCGACGAGCGTGAGTTTGGGCACAGACTTCCAAAAAGTTCCCTGCTCACCCCAGACACTTACTAAGAGCGTGTGCAGCTGGGCAGCGTGGTTGGAGAACAGCCTGGGAGACTGCTGGCAGAGCTGGCACACTTGGGAAATCTGCGAGGAAAAATAGAGAATATTTTAAGATGCATTTTCTCCATTTCGTTTTTAGGCTCTGAATCCATCTCCTTGCATCCCACGGGTCGTTCCGTCCATTTCAGGGATCGGTTGGAGAAGCTGAAGCCGCGCTCCTGGGTGAAACAGAGGCTGGAGGAGCGTGAAGCAGACGGACACATGCTCCACACTCTCCTCCCACTCAAACTGCTTTGGAATTATTTGCTTTGCAGCAGCTCCACCATACGGTGGCACCACCTGCAAAGCAAGTCACGGATCAGACACGCTCAGAATTTTGAGTTGGCGCAAACCGGAGTAACTGGAATCGAAATCTTCCACAGGATCTGTGCTTGTGATGGGTTTTATCAGCCAGAATCAAGAACTGTTTTTTCAGCAGGCTCAATTTCCCCCCAACGCCCGAGAACATTGATGAGAAGGCTGACATGATACAGCAGTTAGATCCTATAAATAAGGGATGAACACGATTTCAAAATGAGCGAGAATGGAAAAAAATAAGCACAATTCTTCATTGCATTAAATAACACTGTCCCTCTCTTCCTTCCTCCCAAACTATGGAAGACAAGGAAAGGTCAGAAAGGCAGGGAACCCCAAAAACTAATACATACTTGGCCAACATGGGAACACTAAGAGGAAAAGCTGCTGTCACGAGTCTGAGGGAAAGGGGCAGACACCAGGGTCAGACTGCAGTGTCTCATCACGAAGGTGTCAGTTTTAGCCCCTGATCGATTATTGTTGATGCCACAAGCAACTCTGCAGTGTTTTTAGATAAAATATTTAGAAGGAGGCCAATTCCGCACCATCAGAGCTGCAGGATCCTGAGCCTGACTCCATCAGCACTGCTGGAATCCCCAGCTGAGCCCAAGTATCTTCCTTAAAACTGAAATTCCTGTGTATTCAAGCTATCACTGCACACATCCTCAACCAGGGAAACGATGAAACCCCCTTTTTACCTCCTGCAACGCTGTGGCTTTATGTCCCGTGACCAGCCGACACATGATAATGTGTTCCAACAAAATAACTTGGAACGATGACAAGATAGGACTGCAGTCCAACACTGAAAAGGGAACAGAAGTAATTCTGTAAGTGAATTTGAGACAATATATTAACATCTTAACCACGTGGCCTCCCCCACACCTCGCCAGCTTCCTCAATTGCAGGTGGTTCAGCAAAACTTCAACACAAAGACTCCTGGTGTGTATCTACAGTTTTTGGCTGGACTGCTTGGTGCCACAAGAGCCAGGGGAGGATGGCACAGGTTAAAACCAAACAAAACCCCCCAAACCCCACCAAAACAATGACATCTGAACTGCCAGGAGTGCGAGTCTGAGCACCGGTTAAGGAAAAACTCCTTGGGAACACATCTGAGAGAATCAAAAGCTTGGAGAACCAAATACAAGGACAATCAGAAACGCAGCATGAAAACACGTGTATTCACAGCCCAATTTACTGAGTTACAACACATCCCCAAAACTTCTGTTTTCAAAGTAACTGGCTGGTTTTAAACCAGAGCGAAGTCCTTAGATGCAGCAGAAACAGCCTGAGCGCAGCATGTCCCAGTCAGCTCAACAAGGTTGCTCTGCTTTGGTTTTGGTTTTTTTTTAATTTAAATTAGCAACAAGTACAGGAATCTTGTGGCATCAGCTAAATTATAACCCTCATCCTTACTTTTGAGCTTTTCTAGCTGCATGAGTGCTTTGTCTGTGTACTTCTGAGCCTTCTCCAGGTACCCTGCTTGCATGGAATGCATCACTGTCACCTGCCGGAAAACACAGGAAAGATCATTTAAAAAATTGTCTTTGCAAAGAGGAGAAGCCTGGGAGTTCACACAACTCCTCAGCTACCAGCTTTTTAAACTAAATTTTAACATAATTCAGGAGTACAATCATATTCAAGAAGCAGGGCAACTCGCTTCAGGCATTTGAAGTCAAGGTTGTCACCGTGTTGGTAAAAATAAGCCAACATAGCTCTACTTCGTACAAGTTAATCCAATTTTATTTGGCTTGGGTATTAATAAAGTTACATCCCAGGTTCCAGACTTCTCGCACAGTCTCTTCAAACACTGACATCACCAAAAGCAACAGTCTCGCAGATGCTGTGGCAGAATTAAACCGTCAGCATAATGTGAAGCAGCATATGGTCTGCAGAATCTACAGCTGCTGGCTCCAAGCAGCTTTGAACCAATTCCCCATGAATTAGCCACAAAATAAATATATATATATATATATATTAAAAAAAAGAGCTTCTCACCAAGTAGACGAGCACACACATGTGTTCCTTGGGCAGCCAGTGGAAGAGGTCAGCAGGGTTGCTGGGCAGGATTTCGTCGTCGTGCAGGGTGGAGATGGTCTGGATGCACTGCTGGAGCTGCTTCAGACACGGCTTCACGCTTTTCACCTGCGGAAAACCACTCCCATCAGCCCTCACAGGTGCCTCAACTTGTACTTAGTTGGGAAAACTTGCCAGGCAATAAATAATCCCACATTCAGGAAACTGGTTCATGCGTAAATCGCAAGACTAGTATGATGGAAGTGTGACTACTTTAGGCCCATTCCAGGATTAACAACAATTAGCCCTTCATATTTGGGTATACAAACAAAAAACGCTCCAAATGTTTTTCAAAATTATACACAAAACCTGTTATCTCCAACAGCATTATGTGGAAGCAAGAGTGGCTGCCGGGCTTATAAGCATATCACAGTAAACCTAATTTCTAATCTAATTTCTTCATTCCTTGTTTCACTTGCCATTAAAATCTATAGAGATTAAGTTTCATTAACAAAAACACAGTGTAGCTAAAAAAATCCCCCAAAATCACCTCGATGTAATAATTATTGATTTTTGAGGCAGCTTTTTCCCGTTTTTCCCCCAAAACGATAAGCAGCACGACTCACACGTACCTGCCCCGCGTCCAGGTAATGCGTGACCTGCAGGACCAGGAAGAAGACGCGTAACGACTCTTTCTGGATGGGGTTTCCTTGCCAGTTCTCAACTATCTGCCCGCACAGCGTGAGGAGCGGGTGCACCTCCTGCAGCTTTCGTTCCATTAGAAGGAGCTAGAATTTTCAATAAAAATCCATTATTTTTTGTCCTAAACGAGTTAAAATACTCAGAGAACCACAAGAGAACCCCGGGTACGTCCATCTGCTCAAAACAAAAACTCCAAGACGTCTTATCACTCATGGCCAGATTTTTCATCCCTAATTACAAAGGTTCCAGTGACAATTTGCAGTTATCCTTTTTCCTTCCAGAAAGTTATTTATCATTAATAAAGGAGAAAAAAAGTCAAACATATTCGCAAGAATTTCACAAGAATCCTGCAAATTTAAGGCCTATCCCAGATATATTTTAACGCTGTGTTTCCTCATGTGACTATAACAGAAGATATAAAGCACAGATAAGCATGGAAATACCTTAAAACAAGTAATTTATGGTCAGGCAAGTTACATTCTATTGCTCTGTAATTTGTGTTGTACCCATTAAACACGGAAATAGTTTATTTTAAAAGTACATCCAACTTACCATCCCTTTGCTTAGCAGAAACAGTGCTCTGAAATGAAACAAAATGATGTTAGACTTAAAAAAAGAAATTACTCCAACCACGACTGTATAGAAAAACCCCGGAAAAATAAAATATCTGCCATTCTCCCCCTCCAAGGCAACAGCCAGAACAGGAGGAAGGACCCTGCCAGAAAAAGTACATGGAAAAGCTGGATGGAGCAGTCTCTCCAGTTCATACCCGAGCTTTGGACAGTTCCAGTTCTAGTAGCTTTTAAGGCCAAACCAGGCTACTGGGAAAACTTTTGCCGACAAAGACAATAAATAAAGTTCAGTTTCAAAAAAAAAAAAAAAAGACTCCCTAGTGTCTCAGGGGACATTATTGGTTTTAACAGAAAAAGGGAAGAGCTGGTAAAATGCTCAGATCTAAGAGAACACTCAGAAATCCTGAGTTGCCTTTAAAACCCAGGTAGCAAGCACGTTTCTCAATAAAACCAGAAAACATCTAAATAAAAAGCAGAGGAAACAAAAAACATTTTCTGTGGGAAGGGAAAAACGTGCAGGGAACTCACCTGGTGTACTCTGATCCTACCACCCGAGCATATTCTGCTCCAACTCCGAGAAGGTCACATGCAGATACTAAATCTTTTTCAAGTGTATGTAGTTGCTGAAATTTCAAAAAAATTTTTAAAAGGCCATAAGAGATCAGCATTTTCTTTGTGAACTGAACTAGCAATTTTTTAAAATGTAATTCCTCCTGTGCTTTACACATGACAAGTGCTAAACTGGTACTTGTTAAATGTACCATCTGATTTCAGGCTCGTTTTCCTGGCATTCTCCAAAATAAAGTCCGTACCATTCCCGAGACAATTTCTCAGCCCCGTTTCGTACCACACGAAGCTGTGAAAATTCATTACGACCACGTGCAGATCAGATCCCAGAGTAACCACGGACCGTTACACTGGAGTAACTGGAACAACAGAGTGTGTTTTCCAGCAAGAAGAGCAGCCGAGGTCTGTTCAGGTGACGGGGAGAGGCCGATGCAGCTGCCAGAGCATCTCTCCCACCTACCAACTTTTGTACCTTTTCCAAACTCAGGTAAAAAGCCACACGGTTGTAGAAGAACAGGCACATGAGACACACGGGCCTCTGTGGTCAAGCAAAAGCCAGAAAGGAAACACCACACGGAAGAGAAATCAGGAAAGAATGTCAAGCTTGGAGGAAGGAACTGAGGAAAACGCTTAAGCTGCTTGTGAGTACTGAGGCATTAACTCATTGCAAAGTAAACATTTGCCCTTTAATCAATGGGAAAGTCAAGCTCTCCACAATTCACTGCTCCTAAACTACACAGAGGAGCTCTGCAGTTCCTTTTGAAAGCTGGTCTGCTTGTTTAAGCTCGTCGGGAAGGGCAAAAAGACAAGTACAGGTGACTATTAAAGACAGTCTTCAAGGATAAAATTGCTCCCTAACCAGCTCTCTGCCACTAAAGAGCAATTAACTCCCTCAACTCTCGCGTTAAAACACCTCGAGGCTCTTCAGGCGCAGAGAACAAGCGTAACCTGGAAAAACTGGGGAAGTTCTTCAGCAGTAATCTGCTCTTCCCACTATCAGTCAACTTTCTGGCCACGCTCCCTGGCCTCACTCAGGAAAACCAGCACTTGAAGAGGGGTTACGCAGCTGAAGACTGTAGAAAACGTTCAACTCTTGAAATCTCAACCTGCACCAGTTTATTCCTAGAGGCGAAGGTCTGACCCGCGCAGCTGAAGCCACACTGAGCATAATACAGACCAGGAGAAGCAACGTCGCTTGGAGGCCTTTGCACCAGCTGCTTTTCCCATCCCAGTTTGGCTCCGTGTGCTAATTACGTTGAAAATAATCAAACAAACACTTCAGATGGGCAAGCTCCAACTGGAGCGGGCTTTAGGAGAACGTTTGCCCTCACTGCTGGCCATAATGTGTCTTTCATTTTGCTCTTGTCTCTAAAGCTGGGTACTTTTTTTAAGAACACAGGTACTTTCTATCTATTTTTCCCAATCACAGTGCTACAGTATAACATGGTTATCAATAGAAATCACTTACTGCAAGTTGAAAAAGCAATCTACAGTGCCAGTACGGAGTCTGCTGCGAGATCTGGATGGCTTTGCGTAACAGAGGTTTTGCTGTATCCACTGAATTCTGAAACAGAAACACACACCACAGTCAGCAGAAAAAAACAGGATACCGGGAACTTCATCGCTAACAAAAATAACTTTTAAGCTGGTTGTATTCTGTGCTGATCCCCCATTAAAGGCTCAGGGGTCAGGAACCTTAACACAAACTTTCTAGACACATGAAAAGCAACAAACCCAAGGATTTAACAGCAAGCCCACATATCCATACCAGACTGAAAGTCTGTTCAAAAGTATCAGCTCTTTAACTCTTTTGGTCACTATTCCAATACACACTTTTTTCCTACACAGGGGAGAAAAGGCAAACACATGCTTTAGAAAACGATTAATTAAGGCTTTTCCAGAGAAAAAGAATAAAAATAGCCCAGGAACACAACAAAGGCTTGAGGAAAACCATTTACTTCCCTCCTTCCCCCTAAATTAGCTTGCCTTTGTTTAAATGAGGGCTAAAAAAAATACTTTGGCCAAGTAAACTTCCTGTGCCGGGGAAGACCTGCATCACAATCCCAGCAGCGACTTTCACAATAAGACCAAAAGTCTTTCAGGTTTACACTTTCGTGCCTTATATTTACATCGCAGCTGACCTCTAAAAAAATTCATAAATATTGTTGTTAATAGCGATACGCTACTCTGAGAGCAAAGACGCTCCAACTAAACGCGGCCCTAGGGCAAGTGCTGGTTTCCGAAGCAGCCTCGGCACACTCACCTCCTGACAGTACAGCTCGGACAGCAGGCTGGCGGCCTCGAACTTCACATCTTCAAACTGGGGGATCTAGCGGCACCAATTAAGGAAATATTAAGCACTGCCTGGGAAACAGCAACAGCTTGGTGTCCAAAAACGCTTAATAGAATGTATATATTAACAAATAGAATCCCAGAATGGTTTGGGTTGAAGGGACCTTAAAGCTCCCCCAGTGCCCCCCTGCCATGAGCAGGGACATCTGCACCAGCTCAGGTTGCTCAGAGCCCCGTCCAGCCTGGCCTGGGATGTCTCCAGGGATGGTTCATCCACCACCTCTCTGGCCAACCTGGGCCAGGCTCTCACCACCCTCAAAACAAACAAACAAACAAAAAGCAGCCCACAACCACAGAAATAGATTAAAAACACCAGCTAAACCCCCATCCCCAGGGCCAGGCTCTCTCCACGGAGGGGTTTCGCTGCAGGAAAAGGATACTTGCTGCGATATCAACCACTGCAAGAGAAAACAGCGGGTTAGTCTGCAACCCCCACAGGAACCGGCCCCGCTGACAGGGCCCCCCAATCCCCACCCCACAGGAACCGGCCCCGCTGACAGGGCCCCCCAATCCCCACCCCACAAGAACCGGCCCTGCTGACAGGGCCCCCCAATCCCCACCCCACAAGAACCGGCCCCGCTGACAGGGCCCCCCAATCCCCACCCCACAAGAACCGGCCCCGCTGACAGGGCGCCCCCGTTCCCACCCCAGCACCGGCCCCGCGGGCTCACCGCCTTCTCCAGGTGCCCGCGGGCCTGGTCGCCGTTGCGGGTGTGGTGGTAGAGGACGGAGCCGAGCTGGAGGTGCGTCCGGGCCTCCATACGGGCCGGGGGCTTGCGGGGCAGCACGGCCTGCAGGCAGTGCACGCAGAGCCGCACCTTGGGCGGGCTGGACGTGCGGAAGTGCTCGGCCAGCCCCAGCAGCGCCAGGTACCACGACTCCCCCCCGGCCGCGCCGCCGCCACCACCCGACCCCGACCCCGGCGCGGGCCCAGCGCCGCCGCCGCCGCCTCCTCCGCCGGCTCCCCCGCCGCCTCCGCCGCCCGCCTCCCCGGAACCCGCCGCGCCACCCGCCGCCGGCTGCGGCTGCTGCTGAGGCGGCGGTTGCTGCTGAGGGGCCGCGCCGGCCGCCGAGCCCGACGCGCCCGCCGCCACCGCCGCCATCTCAGGGCCGCCGCGACAACACGGGCGGGAGGGGCGGAGGGGGGAGAAAGAGAGGCGACGCGCGGGGGCCGACGGGATATGGAGTCCGCCCCCGCGGGGGCCGCTGGGAGGCGGCTGAGGCGCTGATGGGAAATGGCGGGACGCCCGCGGCCTCATGGGAGTTGTAGTCCGACCGGTCGCTGCCGCCGGGATGTGCCCGGTGTGGGGTGGGGAAGGAGCGCGGCGGCTTCGCCGGTCCCCGCGGACAGCCGGTTGGCCCCTCCGTCCTGCCTCGCCGCGGCGGGAGGCGCGGGGAGGGAGGCGGAGGTCTCCGAGGGACTACATCTCCCAGAGGCCTTTGCGGCAGCGCCGCCTCGTCCCGCCCGCCCCGCCCGCCGCGGGGCATTGTGGGACGGGAGCTCCAAAATGGACAACCCCAGGGATGCGCCAGGTACAGCCGGTCCCGCCGCTCCCCCGGCTCCCTCCCGCCGCGCCCCCCGGCCCCGCCGCCCCCTCCCCGGCCCGCCCCGGGTCCTGCGGCCCGGCGGCCGGCTGCCGTACGGGGGTGGCGGCGGCGCAGCGGGCCCGGCGGCCTCCCCGGCGCTGCGTGGGCAGCGACCCGCCGGTGGGAGCCGGGGCCGGGGCTGCGTGTGCACCGGGCAGGGCCGTGGCGCCGTCCCCCGGTGGTTCGGGGAGCCCCCAGCGTTGATTTTCATCCCCCGTTTCCCCCGCTCAGGGAAGGCGAGCCGGTGGTTCGGGGTCGCGCAGTCGAAATCGGCCAAGACGAACGTGAATATTCTGCACCAAGAGGAGCTGATAGCGCAGAAAAAAAGAGAAATCGAGGCCCGGCTGGAGCAGCAAGCGAGGCAGAATTACCTGAGCATACAGCAGCTACCTCTGTTCGGAGAGTACGTGCGAATTATGGTGCTTTTAGGTGGGAGCTTCACTGACAGAAGGCAGGAATGTTTGTTGAATAAAGCTGATGGGTTTTACAAGGCTCTTCTGCTTGGAGGCAAACACTGAGAAAGTTCAAATTGATAATTGAGTAAGGTTAGAATAGGATATTTGCACTTTAATTGATCTAGGCAGCTTTTTCGGATGCTAGCGAGAACAGATGTGTGCTAGCAGTAATCATTTTTTTAACAGGGTATTGTTACACTTTCTGATTCCTGTTTGGTTTTTTTTTTAATAATTGTGGCTCCTAAGAGTTAACAGAATTCTCCAGTTAAATGCTTGCCTGGGGTTCTTGGAAGCAGGGAGTAGAGGAGCGAGGTGCAGAATGTGGGTAAATGCTGTTAGCAAACTGTAGCAAACTGAATGGTTCTTGTGCTTTGGAAAAGGTGTGTTCTCAACACGAGCTGAGCGAAATTAATAGTCGTTAGCGTTTGTCTGGTTTTCTGTTCAAAATAAAAGTACGTGAGGGGCGCTGGGGGGGGATGAGGAGTGCCATCACCTGCTTTTCTTTTTCTGTTCAGAGATGACGGTACTGATGGCGAAGCCTGTGTTTCCAACAAGTTTGTTAACGATGGCAGTTTCCTCCAGCAGTTTCTCAAGCTGCAGAAGGAAAAGTCAAGTACTGGTAGGTCAACTTCTGAGCAGCAGGAGGCCCTTCCTTCTCCTGGGGTTACCAGCTTTGTGTGAGCTGCCCCCGCGTGTGTTCACTATAGAAACCGTACTATGAGCTGTGACCAGTACCAGTAAGTTCTAAAGCAGCAATGACCCATTTAAATTTGGTTTAAAGTCTTTCCTCGAGGTGCAATAGGGACGTTTGCCCTCTTTCCCTCTATAGGTGCTGTAAAGACAAGCATCTCTCTTCTAGCTTGAATCTTGCATTGTAGAAAAACCATCACAACTTTCATTTCATTATGTAGCTTTTACCAGTCAGCGTCTTTAACTTGCGCTGAAAATAACGACCTTTTGCAGCTGCGTTTCTGCCTGAGTTGCTCTTAACCTGCTGAGATTGAAACAGTACAAATGCACAGGAATTATTTTCCCCTCGTTCTTTCCTAAGAAACTCCCCCAAGTTCTACTAATAACTCGGCAAACGCTTCTGCACCGCACGTTGGGAAGAAACCGCTGCTGTTTGGGAAGCGGCCCGGGCAGGTCCTGAGCAGCATGTTGCACCAAGCGAAGAACTACTCCCATTCCAAACAGAGCCCGGTCGTTAACCGCCTCAGCGTGTTTCAGTCGCCAGATGAAGATGAGGAGGAAGATTATGAGCAGTGGTTGGAAATTAAAGGTAAATGATGCCTTGTGCTACGTTGTTTGGTTTGGGACGCAGGTTCACCCGCCCTACTTATAGGAGATGAGTGTGGGATCAGGATTCTTTCAATACTTTTCCCTGTTGGAGGGTTGGGTTTTTTTATTCTTATGTTGTGAATTGCTATTCTGAGCACAGCTCCTGTGTGCAAACTTCTGCGTTATGAAATATAAATGACACCAGTCGATGCTGGTGAATCCAACTCCGGCTTCAGCAGAAAAGCCGAGATCTGAATCCTGTTCGATATGGGATGAGTCGCTCGCCATAGTTAGACCAGGTCTGGTTTGTGCCTGGGGCGATTTGTTTTTTTGAGTTATCAAGGCGAGTGCTTGATAAGTCTCTGTGGAAAATAATCTGTAGAGAAGTATGTTCTGCTCTTAATGGAGCTTGACTGTTCGTCAATCATAAGAATTCTGCTTTTGTACAATTGAAATGTGTTATGCCCAGTGCTGGGTTCTCTAGAAAACAGATATAATGCTTGTATTTAAAATGCAATTTTAAGTTTTTAAATGATAGAAAATGAAAACCCCTCAGTTTGGGAGTGGCTGTGTAGGGGGAAAAATTGTATGTGTTAATAAGTAAGACGACATGTCAGACATGGAACTATGACTAGGTAAAAATCAAAGTTTCATTAGAGAGTCTCATCTCTAGGTCCTGACTGCTTTAAGTGGGGTAGAAAACCAACAACGAATATTGCAGCACTTAGAGAACCAAGTTTCTGGGGGTAACCTGGGCGAGGAAGCCAGAAGGCAGATATGCCTCATAATCTGAATTTCATGCGTGCATTTTAATCAAGTATAAAATTAGATTTGAGTTGCTAAATAAGTCACACTAAGCTTTGTGTCGTAATCTATTTCATTATATGTTTATTAAACCATGTCTAGCTATTTCTGGTGGGATTTAGAAAAGCATAATCTTAGCCCGTCTGAACTTAAGGGTGAAATTTGCTGCAGGAACGTGAGAAATAGCTGCAGAGAGCAAAGATCTTTAGTTTAAATAAAATATGGATCCTCAGTTTACAGATGGTGGGTTCGAATCTAGTCTGGATCAGTATGGGCAACTGTGCTTCTGGGTGCAGACCCAAAATATTCTTGTCTAGACAAATGCCTATGTTTATTGACAGTTAAACGTGTCCTGCCTTTGCTGTCAGGGTTAGTGGGTTCCTTTCTCGGCACAGAAGCCAAAATGTAGTTTATCAGAGATGGAGCTCTTGTCTCTGGCGGGATTCCCTGTAAGCGAGAGCTGGGACACGGGCACGTGCTGGTGGGGAGAACGAAATGCTCCAGCTCCACAATCTGGGTGCTGGAATCTGTAACGTTTAGTGAGCGACGTGGTTGTGAAAACCAAATTGCTGTTTTTCCCCATCGTGGGTTTTGTATGGAGTAGAATTCTCAGAAGCAAATTGAAGTTGCACCCTAAACTGTAGTGATCCAAACCTTCGGCTTGTCCTTGGGGGGAAAAATCGAGACAAAACATTAATTTCCTGCTAGGGGAGTGCAGGGGCTGAGCTAGGGATTGTAATTTGTACAGCTGTGTCCAACCGGATCCCCCATTTCATCCTTTTTCTTCCCATTCCCCTTCTACTTTTGTCTGCCACCGTGGTTCTTAGAAGTAATGTGCCTGTTGCCTGTTTGGTGTGTGAGTTGAACCCCAGTACTGACAGCCTGCTTAAAGTTTTACCCCCAGAGGATGCGGAGACCCGGCAGGTGGTGGAAAAGCTGGCTAGGTTCGTGGCGGAAGGGGGACCCGAGTTAGAGAAGGTCGCTATGGAAGACTACAAGGATAACCCTGCTTTTTCGTAAGTGCGGCAATAATTCTTGTCCTCCAAAGCTGAACGGTGTCTCTTTGTAGGAGAAAAACGTCAAATTTGTGTGTATCGTTTTTGGTTTCGTTATTGTTTGAGCTTTGTTACGAGTCATTGGTTTATAGTTGGGGAAACTGAGGGGGAAAGTGGTTCTGTGGTGGTGCTGAGGTGGGAAATGCAGCCTGGGGGGGTCTGGCTGCCTGGCCAACATCTGGCAATACTGGTCTGGATCTCGGGACTGGTTCCATCTCCTCTCTCATGGACAGAGGGTTCCCTCCCACATCACAAGAGACTCATTTATTTCCCTTCAACTGATGCAAAAAACCTGCATGCAAGTCCTTAGATTAAAGCTCCGTGTGTTTATACACGCTGAAGACTTTGTAATCCACTTTTTAAGTGCATTCTGAGTAATCTGTCTATTTTGGGTTTTTTTGTTTTGAGCTGTTTCTATCCCAAAGTATCAATGTTTGTGTATAGTTGTTGCTTATGCATATTTTTTGCCCCTTTTCCCTCCATCTCCACCCTAGGTTTTTGCATGATAAGAACAGCAGAGAATTCCTTTACTACAGAAAGAAAGTGGCAGAGATAAGAAAAGAGAATCAGAGTTCTCAGGCATCCTCTTCTCAGAAAGGTAATTAAGACTGAGATCTGGAGAATATGAATTGCCCAAATTAAATTTGATTTCTTCACTCTCTGTAACAGCTTGTTAGGTCTGTTCTGGATGCAGCTGGAGTGGATATTTGGCTGTTAATCTGGTGGCTCTAAATAAAATTTCAAACTGGAAGGAGATGGTGATCGAACGTCACCGTGATGGCATCAAACTCTTGTGCCAAAATGGTTGTTTCCCAAGCCCACAGCGGGTTGTACCGTAAAGGGCTCTTGAAAGAGATTTTTCTTGTGTTTCTCCAAAATCCTTAAAGTGAACTAGAGTGATTTTCCATTGTGTATGTTCTGCAAAGTGTTTCAGCCCTGAAAATGCATTTAGGAAAAGTGCTTTTTCTGAGATACTCTTATTTGGTTTGTTATCAATGAAAATGGTTGGGTTTTTTTGTTGAACACAATGCTCATTTCTGCTGCCGTTTCCCTACCTGAAGCTTTTATTTTTCGCTTGGGACGTAAATCCTCGCAAATAAGGGACTCTGTTTTCAGGTGGGAAAACAGCAGAAGTGGGTCATCTGCCACCAGATGGGTGATGTGGGCCGTGGAATCTCGGTAACTGTGTTAAGAGACAGAAATTATCATGTGGGTGAAGCGCGGTGTGTGGGCCAGGCTCCATTTCAGAGCCCTGTGGCCCTGGCGCATCCCTCAGCCTCTCCGTGTCACCTTCCTTTGCTGTGGAAAGGAGTCTTAATGCAATTTAGCCATCATGCTGATGGAGTTAACAGCTCAAACAAATCGTGGTTTAATAGATTGTAGGCTGAAAGAGCTCGTTACCAATATCAACTGACTGATACAGCAGTTTGGAAGCTAAGCAGCATTATCCATACTTTACAGGTGTGGAATACTGAAGCAAGGAAAGGTTATGACTTGTCCGTGGCTTAAAAAAATCATGTCTTCTGCCTCCTGGTCCTGTGCCAGCATGCTGGAGTACTGGCACTGGTACTGTGCAGGTAGCAAATGGCATATAAGGCTGTCGTGGCTAAATAATGTATTTGCCTGGCTCCTTATAAACATCAAATGTTGAAATATTAATGATCAGAGCCTTGTCTGTGCCTTTGATCTAAAGCCACCTCTTCCAGGTGAGGATTGGGACTGTTCCCCAGAGAATTTCCCCTGTACAACCCTCCCCCAAAACGGCCGGGAGGTGTGTAGTGACAGTAGGTACAAATGGGATTTTGGTGTGTTATGAATTTGCCACTTTTTCTGAGGCCTTCCCGTCCCTCCCGAGGGCTTCAGTGGCAAAGTCTTTAACCACAGATAATTGAGAGTGCTGAGAAATAACCCTATGAAAAAGCACCTGACATGGGGAAGAAACAGTAGAGAGAAACAAGCGTCTCTCTTTGCATACAAAAGCTGGTTTGTCTGTTAATCTGCTCTCATCTCGCTCCTGGCCCAGAGGAAGCTGATGTGCGAACGGCCGCTCCTCTGCTTACAAAGCTGTTGTACAACCTTACGTGATATAGTGGGGGGTTTTTTTTGTGATATAAACTCTTATGACTGTTCCTGTGTGATATTTCTAAAAATTAAACTCGACCTTTTGCCCTTATTCTGCTCTTGGGGTTCTTAGAACAGATAGGCTTTGACTGTTGCTTGGGTGAGTTGGGCCCAGTACTGACAGCCTGCTTAAAGTTTCACCCCCAGACGACGAAGAGACAAAGAGCTCGGCTGAGGCGCTGGCCCGGTTCATAGCGGACGGGGGTCCCGAGGTGGAAGCAATTGCCATGCACAACAACCGAGAGAACCCTGCTTTCAGGTAAGGCACAAACCTGCTGCTGGGTGGGATGTGGGGGCACTCGGATGGGTCTTTTGGGGTTTTTTTTTTTAAGGGGAAATAATAGCCAAGCTTCTGCCAAGTCTGAAGTTACAAGGACGGTGCATTTATATAGCACCGAGACTTTTATATTCTTGAGCTTCATGGCTTAAAGAAAGGCACAGAGAGAGAGAGAGAGAGAGGGATTGATTTCCTTCCCCCAAAATCAATTTGTGATTTCCAGCCCTCCTCACCTGCTGTTGCGAGGTACTGGTAGAATTCCAACGTTTAGACTTCTCCCTGTAGCTGTGTTCTGGTGTGGGCCCCCATCCACCGCTCACACCACTGCCGTCCAATTAATTTTCCAGGTTGCTCTTTACACAGCATCCTCAGTAACATGCAGGTAGCCCTCCTGCACCATTAGGTCTCCCTTTCAAATATCTTTTTCAGCCTTTTAGATGTGAATTGTTCTTTCTGGTGCTCACTGACAGCTGTTTAATGCTTCCCTTTGGTCTCATCTCTGTTACATTTTTCTGCTCTTACAAACAATTTGGTGCGTTCTCTGGAAGTGAAGTGGTGGCTCCACAAGCCTTATTTTGCTGCTGGTATTTTGGTATTTTATTTGCTGTCTTTGGCCCTCTGGGGTGCTCCCCTTGTGTTTTGAAGTACATTGGACACGTGCTAATACCTGAGCTGCTTCGTTATTTACTTTAAAACCCCGCTGTGCTCCCACTGGGGCACGGTCGAGTTAAACACTGTCTCCTCTGTTAGGATTTCTTCGGGTTTGCCATAGAGACTAAGGAGTTTTGTTTTATTTAGAGATGCCTTTTTTCTGGCAGTGGTAGCAAATACAGTGATGGTTTTTTGTGTATGAGGGAACAGAAGGAGGAGTCATGGTGTAATTAAGCAAACTAGTGATGTCAATGCTTCTGGTTTGAATAGAGAGCTTGGGAGCAGTTTCTTTAGGCAGCGGTTTGGCGTTCCCGGTGGTAAGACCTGAACGTTTGTTTTCTTCTGCGAACTGAACCCCGACATGTTGTGCAGCCCTTGTGGTTTTTCCAAACGTGTTTTGGAAGGCAGGCGAATTCTGGGGGAGGACCTCGCGTTTCTACAAAAGTAACATGATCCTTCTTGGTACCATGTGTTTATTTGGCACCAAAAATAGCTGTGGTTTGCTCATGAATGGGCAAAACACGCTTCCTGATGCCAAACTCCCTTGCAGGAGCACGCGGAGCCCTGCGTTGTGCGCTTGTACACACGGGATGGTGCTGGAGAGCAGGGAAGCGTGTGGGAAGGGGTTTTGTTCAAGAGCATCGTGGGACAGAACAGCCCTGACCAACCTATGCTGTATCCAACCCCTGTATGTCACCAGTACTGCTAAACTTTTTCCTTTTTTTTTTTTCTTCTTATAGGTTTTTATATGAGCCAAGCAGCAAAGGCTACAAGTATTACCGGCACAAACTGGAGGAGTTCCGCAAGGCCAAAAGCAGCACCGTGTGTGCCCCCGTGCCTGTAGAGCCCAGTCTGAAGAGGAAGACCAGTCCCGAGGCGTCACCGTCACCTCTGTGTTTACCACCTTTGCCTCTGCCCCTGCCCTCACCTTTGCCTCTGCCCCTGCCCTTGCCCATTCCCTCCCCTCTGCCCCTGCCCGTCCCCTCGCCCCTGCCCTTGCCCATTCCCTCGCCCTTGCCCCTGCCCGTCCCCTTGCCTGTCCCCTCGCCCCTGCCCTCACCTTCCCCGTCGTCCTCTACGACTCCACCCAACCAGGCAGCTACAACTACGGCTGCCGCAACTACCACGGCGGCTGCTCCGGGCACTACTAAAAAGAAGCGGAAGAGCAGGTGGGGGCCGGAGGAGGACAAGGTTGAATTACCCCTCCCACAGCTCATCCAACAGCTGGATTCTCCCACCCCTCTTTCAGGTTAGTGGGTCTGTATATTATGTTGAGTAACTGTTGGGTTTTTTTTCCTGGGGGTTGCATTCTGCCTTTGCACAGCCAGCCTTGTAAACGGAAAACCCAGCGAGTCTTATCTCTGGTTGTAATCGCCTTGGTTGCCAGCCCCCATCTGCCAGCTGCATCCAGCAGTGAACTCTCCCCTGTGTGGAAACCCAGATAAACCACTTTATCTCCCTGACACCAGGGATTGGATCTTATCGTTCTCCAGCTCTCTGTAAAACCCTGCTGTGCTATAGCTCATTACAGCCTCAGCCTCTACACTCTTTAGGGCTATTTCACTTCAGGAAGAGAGTCTGTCAGAAAACAAATATCAAAGGCTGAACTGTGCTTATTCCTCATGGTGGGATAAGTCCCTGGGCAGCACTTCCATCTCACTAACCGATCAGAAGGCTAAATGGGAATAGCTGTTCCCCAAGCACTGGAATTATAACTTCCAGTTCCAATTTATACCCATTTCGGTTCATTTGATTGCAGTCGGGGTTCACAGTCCTTGTGCTTGTGCTCCTGTTACTTCACCTGCCATGTTCACCCCGGGGTGCAGTTCTCTTCGAGTGGTGGAAGATAATTCTTCCAGTCGAGGCACTTCTGGTGAGCTCTCGGAGGCTGAGCTTTTGGAGGCTGAGCTCTGTGCACGTGCAGATCAGTAATTAGGCGAGGCAGTTAGAGATGCAGAGAAAAATGAAGTCACTCGAGGACAACAGATGAATGCAGATGTTTCAGGTGGCATCTTGGAATCCTTTGCCCGGTTAGTGTGGTTTGGGGAAAGAATGCGGAAAGGATGAAGAGAAGACACAAGATAAGGCAGTTGGTGTTGGCAAACTGAGAGGATTAATAGTATGAGGCTGGAGTCACAGGAAAAGTGATAAATACCTGTCTCAATAAGGACGTTTTTCAAAAACCAGTGGCAGAACAGATGAAGTGGCACAAGTCACAGAAAACAAGCGACCGTTTTCTGAGTTGCGGGGTGAGACCACAGCTAATTCTCAACACATGGTCAGCCCGTACAATTCATGGCTCCAGCAAATCCGTGAGTCTTCTGCTTTGGCTGGGTTTTAGAGGAGATAATTGCTCAGCCATTAATTAATAGCTTTGATTGTTAGGCTTGGCTAAGATGTAGGTTGGCTGTATGTGTCTGTTGGTTCTGCAGAGGTCAGGAAGGAAGGAAGGAAAGACTCTTGTCTCCTAATCCAGCACTTCAAATGTAGATGAAGAGAAGTTCCTGTGTAATTCTGTCTTCTGATCACAGAAGTCTTGGCTATCCAGGACAAGATACCAACCCGGATGGCTTATTCCTTTGACCTTGAATTGCTGCTCGGAGTAAGGCAGAAATCAGATGCAAAAGTCCAGATTTGGTACCTCTAGAGTAATATTTTTTTTTCTTGCAGCCACTAATGAAGCTTCAATGATGAAGCTGGGCAGGCGCCATCAAAACGAGCGTCAGATTCCGTCTGAGTGCCTCCCGCTGCAGTGGGGTGGCTGCGAGGGGCTCCGCGTGCTCATTCCAGCATGTTTCCTGCTGAAACCTCCCCTGGCTCGTTTAGCCTCCCCTTAATGAGACGGGGATGTGCTCCCTGCGTTCACACTCACTTTCTGCAGGGCTGTGTGTCGAGTAGAAGAAAGGACAGCAAATAATTTGCCAGGCATAACAAATCAACCGTTAATACGCTGTTAATGCTCTGCAGGGGGAAGGATTTATTTTTTCTTTTTTTTCAGATGGACTTATCCCTTTGTAGAATTAACATCTTCAGCCTGACAGGTGAAGGGCTTTCTGAATTATAGCCCTGGTCCTGGGGAATGTTAGAGTTGCACAGTATGATTTGGTACCTAAATATCAACGTCTTAGTCCTTTATCCTTAGCAATTGGTTTGGAATTAGTGGAGGAGTGTTCTGGTTTTTTTCCTGTCTACTCTTAGAAATAAATCAGTATTGTGGAGAGGAGAAAGTGTTGCCCTTTTGGGCAGAAACAAGATTCCTCTTAAACGTATTGATATTGAAGCATTTAACTGCATATGTACTGCAGGGACTCACACATCTGAAAAGCTGAACAGAACAGAGATATTGTGATTAGTGAACTCTGTGGACTAATGGGAAATTACAGGCTGTCATTAGAATTTTCTGAAACCTCATATTGGATTGGTTTGGAGCTAATTAGTTTTAACTGAGTGAGATCTTCAGACTATGAACCAAAAGAACCTAAGCAGTTCTGTATCAGGATTTCTTCCGCTGTCCTTAAAGGACATTCACTTCTCTTGTAATGAGCTCCTCTTCGGGATGTGGGAAAGGGCTGAACCGTCAGGTATTCCTCTGCCAATGCTGCAGACAGACTGCACCATTCACCCTGTAGGCAAAGCTGATGTCATTCAAGGGAAAAAAAAAAATATTTTTCCCAGGTTTCCTGAACGTGAGACTGAGAAGCAACTCCTTGTCTTTTGCACAGCGTTTGCCTCGTACTAGACTGGTGCAAGGAACTTAAAAATCTTATCTATTTTTATGCAAATTTGTTGACTGATCTTATTTACAAATAGAATCTTCTATCTTCTGAAGTGGACTTGGGGTGGAGCTTTGCTTTTTCTGTCAACTTCACCTGTATTGTGACACTTTGGGCCAAGCCCACAGAAATATCTCCCAGAGCTGAATTTCCGCAGCGATTTTCAGCATCTCTCAGCATAAAGCCTGCAAGGGACCGGCGCGGTCCGACAAAAACCAGATGCAGTTTTAGCACAAGGAGGAGCGGCGGCAGATGCTTTCTGGGGAGTAAAAGAAGATGCTGCGGTCTCACCTTTCTCCTTTATGGTGGTTATATATGCTGGCAAGTCACCAGCTCGCGGGGCCTCTGGAGCCGCGCCTGGCTCTTAGCCTGAGCGTTTATGCAATTCCCAACTAAGCCAGAGAGCTGCCGACCTCCGTGAAGGGCAGAGTCTTCCTCGGTGCTATCAGAGGAAGGTTTCACATGCCCCGAGACAGGAGGTGAATCCCCGACAGGGGCTGATGCTGAAGTGCCCCTGTCTCACGTCACATTTGGGGCCAGATTCTTCTTTACATGAACTAGGTGTAGTATGTTTGTTAAAACTGTTTCCAAATCTCGGTGCTCTCTTGAGACAGAAATTAGGCTGTTTATCAACAATAAATAGCTTTGTTTTTCTATTTGCTCTTATTTTTTGCATATCCCAGCACCAGGCTTAGCTTCTCGCCTCCCTCCTCGTGGCAAACCCCTTGCAGTGTTTTACATAATTCCTGCAGAGCTGACTCCTGGAGCTGCGCGAGGAGGGGTGGATGTGCTGGTTTCTCCTCTCCTCGGGAGGCTGGAGCTGTGGAAACTGCTTCCCAATCCTGCCAGCTTGGCCAGAACACGTGGAAAGGAGGGGAGAGAAGAGCGCGCAGATCAATTGCCCCAAGTGCAGATCAGGGAAAGGGAGACGACAACCCCTGGGGCCTAATTAGCATCCTGTGTAGACATTTGGTGTCATGAACAATGATCCCATTATTATCGGGCTTCATAATTAATAGATAATGAATAATTAATGAAGCATCATTTAACTGTACTCCGGGCTTACATTCCAATGGAGGTTTTTGCAGTCATTAGGAAGAAATCCTTTTCCTCGTATTGAAAAATGCAACGCGCTTTCAAATGTGGTTGTGTGTCTTCTTTTAATCCCTTAAATATTTAACTCTTGGGCGCTTGGCTCTGAGGTGCTTTAGAGGGGAGCTGCCAGCCCTCTTAGATATATAAGAACCAAGTTTGCAAGGCAATCTCCATTATAAATCTGTTTTTTGCAGCCCCAGCAGTGTTTCTATTACTCTTCCATGGTGCAGCAATTACAAATAGGCTTCCTTTTGGTTTTTTCCTCCCTTCTCTCTTTCCTTTCAGTTGCCCTTTGAACTCAGAGTGCTGTATGGTCGTTTTACATCAGTAGGTACCCTGCCCAGATAATGTTAATATCTAATTTTAGGGCTTATCTGATACAACAGCCAAAATCATTCCAAAGGAGGAGCTTCCAAAAGGGGATGCTGCAGGAACAGGAGGATTCATCAATGGGACCGTCAAGCAGAGACTTAAAATGCCCCCTCTTTGAAAGCAGGGGCAATATCGCTGGCAACGCTCTTCTTGAGCCTGTAGATTAGAAACTAAAATCTCCTTGGGGAGCAGCGACTTCCAAAAGCAGCATAATGCTCGTGTCTTTATTCTAATGTGGTCATTTGCTTTTCATTTTGAATGAAGTTGCTGTTTACATAGTCATCAGCAGCCACTTACGTGCGCAGATTGGACAATATGCTGACAGGCTCCGATCTGCCTGTGACTCAACTCTGAATAATTAAGCGTCACTCTTTGCAATGGCTGGGCTACACGAGGAGAATTAATCTTAAGGAGGAATGATTTTTAAAGCATTGCTGCGTGTTGTGACCTCCGAGGATGGGAAATATCTGCAAACGTGGGCAGAGCCTTGGAGCGAGGTGAGGGAATACTCAGAGCTGGTGAGGGATGTGCGACCCGCTGCCTTCCCCGCCCCTCCGTCCTAAATCCAACCGGGTGGTTGTTCTTCAGTGAAGTGTCTCAATGCTGGAACCGTGAAATGAGTGTAAAACTTCACGTGGGGATCTTGAGTGATGGTTTCACTGGTTTCAACAGCCGCCTCAGATTGTTGAGTGTCTTTTAACGTGTGCTTGTTACAGTTCAGGACCTCAAGGGTCTTGGTTATGACAAAGGGAAACCGGTTGGTTTGGTGGGTGTGACGGAGCTCTCCGAAGCCCAGAAGAAACAGCTGAAGGAGCAGCAGGAGGTAATTCCCTGAAATTATTTCCAAATTCATTTGTTTACCAGTGTATTGCGTTGCAGTGTGGCTGGGTGAGGTGGGAAAATGGAGCTGGGGGTAGCAAAGAAGCTTCCCCAGCGACCCACAAATAAATCTGTAAGATTTGTGCTGAATGCCTAAAGAACCGTGTGATGCTGCAGTCAGCAGAAATAGCAGAGGACTTTGGGGAATACGAATTCAACCAGCCAGTTGTCCTACCAAACTAAAAACCCAAATCTAAAAGGTCTGTTGTGTCACATCTGCAGCTGCTTGTGTTTTGCTTCAGCAGTCAGGGAGAAGGCGAGTGGCTCCTCGCAAGCTTTGGGGGAATAAGAGCAGAATTGGCTTTTGCTGGAATGCAAGGGCGATGTTTGAACTTTGTGGGGACGATCAGATGGCAGCAGCCCTCAGCGCTAATATCCAGGTGCCTCTGTCAGAGGAACCAGCACATAATGCTCCTATTTCATCTGAAGAGCGAGCGGATCAGATCAAGCCGCAGCCTTTTGGGATTTGTTGTCAGAACCCGTGTTCTGTGCGGGTGCGGGCTCTGCTGCAGAATTCTGTGTCTGTGTCACGCTGCTGCCCGTGAACGCGTTGTCTTATTGACCGTGCTGTCGCATCTCTTCTCTTAGATGCAGCAGATGTACGACATGATCATGAAGCACAAGCAAGCCATGCAGGAGATGCAGATGATGTGGGAAAAGGCGATCCAGCAGCACCAACACGGCTACGACAGCGACGAGGAGGTGGACAGCGAGCTGGGAACATGGGAGCACCAGCTTCGCCGCATGGAGATGGACAAGACGCGAGGTGCGTGGGGAGCTGCTGCGCAAACGTTTCGTTCTGCAGTTGCACAAAGGTCTCCGGAGGGAGATGTCAAGATCACGGTGTTGGTTTGGGTCACTTGTCACTGGGCTGTGCTGTGGCTTCCCTGCCTGTTGGGCAGAGATAATAACGCTCTGTTGCTGTGAGCTTTATGCTTCACAAACCCGCTAAAATTCGAAGTCAAAGAACGCCGCGTTATTGCCGTTTTCTCTCCTCTGTGTCTTGGGCAGAGTGGGCTGAGCAGCTGACCCAGATGGGCAGGGGGAAACATTTCATCGGAGACTTTCTTCCACCTGACGAGCTGGAGAAATTCATGGAGACGTTCAAGGCATTGAAGGTGAAAATAGCAGAGACTTCGTGGGGTGGTGGCGATGCCTCCATCTGCTCCTGTAGCAGCGAGGGAGAGATCTCGGGCATGCTCAGCCCTTTGTCACAGCATTTGGCTGCCTTGCAGCTTGGGGTGCTCTGTGACTTCTGGAGGAAACAAGGGGTTCGGTTTTTTGCTTTTTGCAGAAAAGCAACTGTAGCAAATTAGAGAAGAGACTATTGGGGCTGTATTTGGGGGTTAGCTGGAATTATAGGCAGGCCTCAGACAACCCACTGGTTGTTCCGGTTTAATGGAAGTGGTTGCTGATGCCAAGCAAGGAAAATTTGAATATTTATCCAGACGATTGCAGTAAAGTGAAAATATAAAGCCTACAAAAAGCTTATGCAAAGCACTTCAGTACCTGCCAATTCTTCCCAAACTGTAGAACTTCTTGGTGCTGGCACATCCCTCATAATGTTTTCATGGAACCAGACTGGGGTCTGATGTTCCCTGGAGTTCCTGGCTTAAAGCTGTATCTGAAGCTTGATCCAGTGAGCAACCTTAAATTCATGAGCTGAATATTTCTCAACTAATCTCGCAGTAGCATTCCCTGCTTCTTGCAGATTATGTTATAGGCCAGTGCGACGCTTTATCATTTACCCATTCGCTTCTCAGTGGTGTTGCTGAAATGGAATCGCAAGAAATTGTGCTAGTTATTAATTGTTTGCCAGAACCACCCGAACTTGGAGTAGCTGGAGCTGTTTTTTCACTCATTTGACCCACAAAGATAGGTGCGTATGAAAAATAACCAACGCTGCCTTTTGTGTCTCTGCAGGAAGGACGTGAGCCAGATTATTCCGAATACAAAGAGTTCAAACTGACTGTGGAAAACATCGGTTACCAAATGCTAATGAAGATGGGCTGGAAGGAAGGCGAGGGACTTGGCTCAGATGGACAGGGGATTAAAAACCCAGTGAGCAAGTAAGCAGAGTTCTCCTACTATTGATTTACTCCTTTCCTCTTGGGCTGGTAATTGATGCTCCTGCCCTGGCCGACTGGAAGCAGCTGCAGTGAATGTGGCAGTAATTCATCACTTGAACAGAATATGAAATTCTCGCAGCAAAGGAGAAAAATTCTTTCTGATTTCTTTGGGGTTCCCTCCCCCCAAGGCCTGGGCTTGTTGCTTTATCTCACACAGGAGGTCTGATCTCAGCCAAGAGTATTTTTTGAATCGCAGTTTCCTCGCTGCCTTCTTCTGGGAGGTGCCTTCTCCACGGTTTCCCCTTCTATAAAATAAAGATAACACTTGTCTGCACCTCACCTCTCCCAGGGCATGTGAGGATTAAGTCGTGTCTTTAAAGCCATAAATTTATTTAAGTATTAAAGGACATGCCTTTTGCCGTGGAAGCGGTTGGTGCCTGCTAGCGAGTCCCTGGTGCTCTGGGGATGAAAGGCAATTACCAATATTTGCTGCTGCCAGACCCGCGTTTGAAAAGTGTCGCAGTCCCGATCAGAGCACGTTGTGTGTGATCGTGCAACTGCCTTGACGTCACTCATTTGTACAGAAATTTTCTGATTTGATCACGCTTTGTATATAACAACGCTTGGTGAGTGACCGGTGACATCTGCTGACTTCAGAGACTTTGTTCCCTCTTTCCAAATAGGGGCACGACCGCAGTGGACGGGGCTGGGTTCGGCATCGACCGTCCCGCCGAGCTCACCAAGGAGGATGACGAGTACGAGGCGTTCCGTAAGCGGATGATGCTCGCCTACCGCTTCCGACCAAATCCCCTGGTAAGGTGGGACCGACACCAGCGCAGACACGCTGACAAATCCGTGGCGGCTTCTGCGCGTATCTCGTCAGGGCAGGAGCATTTCCAGCGCTGAGCCGAGACAGCAAACGCTGTTGGAGTTTCCCTTTGATTCTCTTCTCGTGCCAAATCAAATTATCACTGCCAAAACACCCATGGATGCACAGTTTTCCTTGCTATGATCTTTATTTAATACAAAAGCCCCTGAGTTTCATTTTATCTGGTACATACGAAGTATAAACTCCGCACACAAAGGAAGCGGATGGATTGTCCCTGAGTCCATGGTTTATTTCGAATAATTGCTTTCCTGGTTGCAAAAGGCTTGTAAATTTGCATTCGCCTGTTACATTCAGCATGCCAGCACACCTAGAAAAAGCTACAGTTGTAATTTTTGATGGGAAACCTCAGGTTTCACTGTCAGAAATGTCACGTTTCAGTGGCTTCCTCAGATAATTAACCTCAGATGCTCATTGTTCTGTGAAGACGGCAATTGTGATTAATTTTCTCTTGTTATTCCCCACAGAACAATCCACGGCGACCTTACTACTGAGAATGTTTTCAGGACAACGTATTTTCAAAACAATTGTAATTTTACTGTGAAATGTTATGAAACTGCATTATCATTCTCTTATTTGCCGATGTTGTCGAACTCGCGGAGGTCGCGGTGCCGTCGGTCACCCGGCAGACAGGCCCGCGAGCCCACCCGCCGCTGTCGTGCCACCCGTGTCGTGACACCCGTGTCATACCAAGGTCTGGGTGGCATTCGGGGAGAGCAGAGCAGGTGAGGACGGAGATCTCACACGCTGCCCTGCGGACAGTGGAAGGATAACACCAAAGATACCACTAGGAGTAGTTCAGGGGCTCCGTTTGTGTTTAGCTCAGTGCCATGTCACCAGGAATGCGTGTTTTTTACCCACCGTCAGATCCTCTGGTGTTCAGACCCGCAGCTTGTGCTGTTCTGGGGAGAGTTTTTTGTTCTTTTTTTTTTTTTTAATAATTTCAAACACAACAAAGGACTATCTCTGACCTGGGGCCATTGTTGAGTCAGGCTCTTGTTCCCTGAAGAACTGTGTCCCGATGCCGTCACAAAGCCAGGAGTTTAGTCTGACCTTCAGCTGGCGTTGCAAACCCAGTGCCTGGTGGTTTTGGGAAGCCGGGGCGCAGGTCGGTGCGTGGCTGCGAGGGCTGAGGGGCGCAGGGCGAGTTCACTCCACTTCAGAGGTGACCACCTCGTGGTTTCTTGAACACTAAGTTCCCCCCCCCCACAGCTTCCCAGAAAAAACAGAGACTTGCGGACACTTTCTGTGGAGTTGGGCGATGAAGCACCAAGCCTTCAACCACAGCTGAGCAAAGGCCATTGGGATTTTGTTGTCGTAAGAAACCCCTCTACAAATACAAATTCGTTTAGTCTGTAAATAAAATAAAACTCATTTGTTCCTTAGGTTTAATCACTGATTTTTTTTGAGGGAAGAGTCTTATGTGTGTTTTTGTATTCTGTGAGACTGCTCTAGATCTCTTTCCTTCCAAGCATCTTAACAAAAACAAAGTGAGGTTGGTTGATTTGGTTCCTTTTGCGTTTGTTTCCCCTTGGTCTGAATACTTGACGTGTGATTCTCTTTTGTTAACTTTTCTTAACACGGAGTCAAGCACTTGGCTTTCAATAAAAACATTTAAACCAGTAGAGTCAGTAGGGATTCATTCAGAGGGGAGCGCGTGGTCTTGCCAGACTCGGTGTGCGCTCAACGCAGCTTGTACCTGGGGCTCTTGCACTTGAGGTGGACTAATTGTGGAAAATTGGGAAATAAAGATAAAAAAACCTGGCAGGTCTTCAGCAGGACCAAGTGGTTGAGGTCGCTGTGACAACCGCACGTTGCTGGTGGGTCAGGGCACCTGTCCCTGCGCATTTTCTTTGTGGTGCTGCTCTCTCTTTGTTTGGCACAAACTTTTTCTGGATTTCCAGAGATGGGAGCAGTGCGGGGCTGCCCAGGTTGCTGCTGGGGTTGAGGCTGCTGGGGAGCCTTTTTTCAGAGCCTTTTTATTCCAAACATCCATGGTGTGACATCCTTTTGGCACTGGCAGTGACCTGGTGGCAGCGTGACCCCGAAGGCCGGCGAGCGGGCAGGTTTTTTCTGTTGCCGGTTGGGTTTTTAAAGCTAATCTGACACCGCAGCGATCCCTGTGCGCTTTGTTGTTGTTGTGCTGGCAAAAATTGGTTTATTCCTTTATTTCGACACAGCGGCCTTCCTGAGCCCGTTCTCTTGATAACTGTTCATCACCCGGTGCTCTGCTCTGGTTTTTATGATGCCGCTGGAGTTGTGCACTATTCCCCGTGCAGGCACACTCAGTCCTCCTCCTCCTCACCTTCTTTAGCTACAATATGGGGATTTAATCTTCAGAAACCAAATCAAACAGGCTGCCGTGTGCCCAGAAGGTCACCAAAGTTGGACTCTTTTGGATCAAAGAGTAAATTCCCAGCGTGAACGCACAGGGGGCTGAGCACAAGGGCCTGTGGCGAGCGTGACATGGGGACGTGCCGTGTAATCACAACAAGTCACCCCAGATTATCCGGTTTCACCCCCATTTTTTTTTTTTGGGGGGGTGTCACACTGCTTTTTGTACATCTCCCTGTACAAATGGGGCTGGTTTCTCAAAGCCCCATCTCATTACGCAGCCCTGGAGACCGAACCCCCCCCTTGCTCTCCCTTCTCATTAGGCTGAACGGGCACCGCCTAACGAGCCTTTCCTGGTCAGTGACGAGCTGCTCGCCGCCTCCGTGCTGACGAGGCACTCGGGGTGCGTTCCCCGTCCCTCCCGCACCGAGGGACGATGAACAAGCCCGGGGCAAAGTGCAGGGCGGCCAATTCAGCCCCCGGACTGTGAAGCAAGAGGGCAAAAGAGTGACAGAGTGGCACGTTTGTGACGGCTTGTGAGGAAAGGGAAAGGTTGGGGGGCTGCGGACTCGAATCATCGAATCGTTTAGATTGGAAAAGACCTTTAAGGTCGTTGTCCACCATTAAATCGTGTCCCTAAGAACCATGGAAGTTCTGGATCACCGAGGCTGGTCTCTGCGTGGGCTGGTGGGGAGGAAAATGCTTGTGTTTGAGCAAAGAGGGTGAGAGGAGGAGATCAGGGTAAGCTGGGCTCCCAGCTGGGTGCAGAGACCTCAGAACTCCTGTTCTCTGCGCCGTTCGATTCATTATTAAAGGCAGGGATGAAGCGCTGGCTTTCTTGTGCTCTGCTCCTTCTCTCTTCCCCTCACAGATCTGAAGAGGTGTATCCTCTTGGCTCTTCTAAGCACTTAAGGTTTCCAGAACGAATTTAAAGAAAAAAAAATTTAAAAAATAACCCAGTCCCTGAGCTTTCCAAGCCTCTTCTGGAGTGGTTTTATCCTTCCCCACGGCTCTTGGTGCCGTTTCTCATCGCAGCCCTTGAGCGCAGAAACCAACACAGCCCCTTGTATGGAGACACATGTTCGGCTGCACCCTGGACCCCCCCGGCTCCCTCCCGGCCGGTTCTGGCGCTTTAAGGGCGCTGCCCGTTCACTGGCAGCAGGGCCAAAGTCCACGGGCTCCGGTGCGGAGCCGGGGATGCAGCTCCCGGCCGTGCCGGGCGCCCTCGCCCCTTCCCTCCTCGCCATCCCCGTGGCCTTCGGCATCAATGGTGCGACCGCCCTGGCAGAGTGAGTGTGGGGCCGGGATCTGGGGCTGGGACACGGCTCTGGGGCTGGGACACGGTTCTGGGACATGGTTCTGGGACACGGCTCTGGGGTTGGGACACGGTTCTGGGACATGGCTCTGGGACACGGCTCTGGGGTTGGGACACGGTTCTGGGACATGGCTCTGGGACACGGCTCTGGGGTTGGGACACGGTTCTGGGACATGGTTCTGGGACACGGCTCTGGGGCTGGGACACAGCTCTGGGACACAGTTATGGGGCTGGGACACGGGACTGGGACACGGCTCTGATGTTGGGACATGACTCTGGGGTTGGGACACGGCTCTGGGACACAGCTCTGGGGTTGGGACATGGGGCTGGGACACAGCTCTTGGGTTGGGACATGGCTCTGGGACACAGCTCTGGGGTTGGGACATGGGGCTAGGACATGGCTCTGATGTTGGGACACGGCTCTGGGGCTGGGACAGGCTCTGGGGTTGGAACACGGCTCTGGGACACAGTTCTGGGGTTGGGACATGGGGCTGGGACACAGCTCTGGGGTTGGAACACGGCTCTGGGACACAGCTCTGGGGTTGGGACATGGGGCTAGGACGTGGCTCTGACGTTGGGACATGGCTCTGGGGTTGGGACGTAACTCTGGGACACAGCTCTGGGCAATTCCCTCCCCTTTGGTGGAGACCTGTCAAAATCATTGGGGGCAAAGGAGGTTTGACCTGGATCAGGGGAAAAGGGGGTTCACCGTCCAGCTGTGCCCAGGGTGTTTGAGCCCGTCCCACTGTCCCGCAGCAGCCCGCTGGCGCTGATGCTGACAGGGCTGCTGGTGCTCATCGGCCTCTGCTCCATCATCTTCTTCGTAAGCGAAGGGAGCCACTTCCAGGACCCCCTTTTCTGCGGTGAGTCCCCCCCGGGGCGTGGGGATTGATCCCAGGCTGGGGCAGGGAGTGGAGAGCTGGGATTTTGGGGGGGAGCCGTGGGACCCCCTCCGAGCCGGCTCGCTCTGCCGCAGTGTTCGTGGTGTTCTCCTTCACCTCCATCGTCGACTTGATCATCTCGCTGGAGGAGGATGGCTTCATTTCTGGCTTCATGGAGATCTACGTCCGAGAGGTACCATCTCACCCCCCCGCCAGGCTCCCGTACACCCCGGCCGTGCAACCAGCAGCGCCGCGCACCAGGGTCAAGCACCGAAGCTGCTCGTGCTGCAGAGGGACCGCGCACAGGGCAGCCCCAGCTCCTGGGGCATCCTCTGGGGAGGGGTGTGGGAAGGCAATTGCCCCTACCCCAAATGATCCTCTGTCCTCCGGCCGGGCAGGGCGAGCCCTACCTGCGCACGGCTCACGGCATCATGATCTGTTACTGGGATGGCATCGTCCACTACGGGCTCTACCTCGCCATGATCGCAGCCATCGGGCAGAGGTGAGCGGGGACGGAGGTGGGGAGAGCTCGGAGGGTTTTGTAGGGGTGGAATGGTCCTGGATTTTGTGTGGAGGGGAGCTCTGAGCCTGGCGGAGGTGTCTGATCCCAATGTCTCTGCAGAAAGAGCTACAGGAACCTAGGTCTCTTCTGGCTGGGCTCGCTGATGATGAGCATCGTCGTCTTCCTGCTTGGGAACCTGATCGGTACGGGGGTGCCGAGGGGGGCTCCGCATCCAGCCCCTCCTGATCCGTCCAGTGGGTTTGCTCTGTGCCAACCCCATCTGCTCCTTCCCCAGGGAAATACAGCTCCGACCTCAGCCCGTCCTTCCTGCTCAACCTGCCCTACGTCCTCATCCCCGGCTGGGCTGGGCTGCGGCTGTTCCAGCAGCCCCGGGTCCTGCCGTGCCTCAGCCCCGAGAAGGTGAGCTGGGGCAGGGGCTCTGCGGGAGCCTTATCTCCATCCCAGGGCTGGACCAGAGGGTGCAGAGCTGAAAATATGGTGTTTTCTCTCTCCCAGGTTGCAGAAGAGCAACGCAAGCGCCTGTACCAGCGGCCCCAGGACGTGGGGCTGGTCCTGGTCCTGCTCCTCACCGCTGCTTTCACCTTCTTCAGGGGGATGGTGAGTGCTGGGTCCCCACAGGGCGGTCCCGGAGGGGCTGCGGGGGTCCTGGGGAGGGTGCATCTGCCCCATGCCCCCCTCCCCTCCGCTCTCCGCATCCCCAGGTGGTTTTGGACTGTCCTGCCGATTCCTGCTTCAATTACATCTACCAGCATGAGCCGTACCTGCGCGACCCTGTTGCCTACCCCAAAGTGCAGGTGAGTGGGGTCGAGGGGGGGCCGATGCCCCCTGTGCCGCTGGGGACGGGGTGACTCTCTCCGTGTCCCCCACAGATGCTGATCTACATGTTCTACGTCCTCCCTTTTTTCTGCCTCTGCATCTACGGGCTGGTGCTGCCCGGCTGCTCCTGGCTGCCCGACTGGAGCCTGGTGTTTGCCGGCGCCGTGGCGCAGGTGAGAGCTGCCCCACTGCCCTTCCCTGGCTGCGGGGGGACACGCTGCGACCCCGGCACTGGGTTTCTGTCCCAAGGCGGGGGCCGGGGCTGGGAGGACAGATCCGCACCCGCAGCTGCATGTGGAGCAGTTCCCACCGCCGCTGCCCGATAATTACTTTGGCCTCAGTGGATCTTAATGGAGCCGGGGATGAATTTGACAGAAATAGGCTGGAGCGAGGTCTATAGATAGGATGGATGCGCCGGGTGTGCTCCTGCCAAGCACCCTTTGGTGCCGGGTGGGCTGCACTGGGCCAGCCCATCACTGCCCCATCCCACCATGTCACCTCCTGCCCTGTGTCCCCCCAGGCGCAGTTCTCCCACGTGGGCTCCTCGCTGCATTCCCGCACGCCCTTCCCCTACCAGACCCCTGAAGATGTCTGGTGGAGCTTCCTCCTCACCAACATCCTCTACGCGCTGGGTCCCCAGCTGCTGGCCCTGCGCTGCCTGCGCTGCCCGGCGTTCTTCCTGCCTGCCACTCCTGCCAACCTGCGCCTGGGCAAGAAACGCCAGTGACGTGTCCTGCCCGTCCCAGGGGGCTGCTGCCTGTCCCCCCTCTTCCCGCTGCAGCAACAGCCGGAGCAGTCTGAGGGGGGACCTGGCTGGCAGAGCTGTCCCCAGGGATGCTCTGGTCCCCGCCACGGGGTGCACTGGGGGGACCCTAGGGTGTTCTGCGGGGGCATCGCCGCAGCCCACGCTCAGGAGGTCTCGCTGGCAGGGGCTGTGGAAGCCCAGATCCCCCTCCTGGCTGGTCCCTGGGGGCTGTGGGGGCCCCATCCCACCCCAGCGCTCCCACTCACGCCGGAAGGATGCAGGAGCGGGGACCGCGCCAGGAAAATATTGTTTACAAAATAAAGGACAGAGGTTACGGCTTCTGAACCTGTGTCCGTGCTCTGGCCGGGGATGTCACCCCATGCCAGGGGATGAAGCCCCACACAGCGGCCCCCCCAACACCCAGCGGGGTGTGGGGGCTGCGGGGGCTCCTGCTGCCTGGGACAGGCAGGGTGGCGGGGGCAGGGGTGGCCCTGCGTGGGCCCACAGATTGGGGTGCACACGGGTGGGGCTGCACATGGGTGTAGGGGTGCTGGTGGTGGCTCGGGGCTGGCAGGGGGGTTTACCGGACAAAACTCCTTTTACCCCGTGCGTTCCCCGCCCGCAGCCCGGGCCGGGGGCACCGCGGGTACCGGGGGTACCGGGGGTACCGGGGGCCGGTACCGGGCGGGCCGGTGACCTTGGCAAACCGGCGGCCCTGCGCAGCGCCGGGAGCCGGGGCAGGGCCGGGCCGAGCTCTCGGTGCCGCCCCCTGCGCGGAGCCGCACCGGCAGCACCGGCGGCGCCGGGAGCGCTCCTGCGGCCGGGCCCCCCCGCTCCACCCCGCCGGCCGGTACCGGCGCCCGCGGAGACACGGTGAGTGCGGAGCGATGCGGCGGCGGCTCCGCTCGCTGCGGTGCGGCCAAGGGGAGCCCGGACGGGACCCCCGGTACCGGCAGCCCGGGCGGGGGCCGCTCTCGGCGGGGCGGGAGGGGGGACGGTGGTGGCCGGGCCGGTTCCCCCCTCCCCGCGCTGCGCTGCCCGTTCCCGGGCACCGGCGTCCCGCAGCCCCGGGGCTGCCGCCGCAGTGTCCCGCACTGCAACACCGCACCGGCCCCGGCGCTGCCGGCGGGGGCAACCGGGGCGGCCCCGCGCTCCCTGCCCCGAGCGGGTACCGGGACTCCTGGCGGGGGCTTCCCGCCCTCCGACCGGGCACCGGGACACCCGGGGGCGGGCTGCAGTGCTCCCCCAGCCCCACCACCGGCAACCGGGACCCTCGCGGGGGCTTCCCGCCCTCCAACCGGGCACCGGGACCCGCGGGGATGCTGCCCCGCTTCTCTTTCCCAGCACCGGTTACCGGGACACCCGGGGGGGGCTGCCCTGCTCCCCTTCCCCCCAGCCGGGCACCGGGACCCCCGGGGGGGCTTCCCACCCTCCGACCGGGCACCGGGATCCCCGCGGGGGCTGCCCCGCTCCCCCCGCCCCACAGCCGAGCCCCGGTTCCCCTTCCCCAGCCCCACGGGGGGCTCATTCCCGCTGCGGGGGGCGCACACACCCGGTCTGCCCGGCCCGGGATCCGGGGCACCCCCGAGAACACGGGGCTCAGCCCCAGCCCGCAGCGGGGGGGTCACAGCTCCCCAGGGAGCTGGGGGGCTCTGGACCACGTTTCTCTTGGATGTCCCCAGGGAAGAGGGGACAGACCCGGGGGGCTCCAGCAGGCACAGCCCCCTCCCGCACCATCAGTTCAGTTTCCAGATGTGCCAGCGCTGCCATAAATAACTCACGAGATCCGGCGCGGCTGCCATGAAATATTCATCCCGGCTGTAACCGAGCGGGTGAAGCCAAGTTCAGCGCTGGCCGGGGGGTCCCAGCGGGTGGGGGCTGCTCGGTGTGGGGGGCAATGAGTGTCTCTGCTGTCCCCTCAGATGCATCCCCAAGGCCCCTGGGCCGCCGGCTCGGCAGCTCTGCTGCTCCTCATCTCTGTCCTCACCGCTGATGCGCTGCTCAGCTCCCGGGGACGGAAGAAAGTGGTGCATGTCATGGGTGAGTGGGGACGGGGGTCCGTGAGGGGGGGCCTGAGCTGGATCCCTGGGACGGGATGTCCCACAGCCATAGGGCTGTTGGGTTTAACATCTACTAATGCATGATTAGTGTCTTTGGGGCATCCATTGTGTCCCCCCTGCCCTAGCCAGGAGCTGCCCAACCCTCCTAGGGGTTTGCAAAGCCCCAAAAGAAGGAAATTCCTCCCAAAAGTGGTCTCCCCAGCCTGCTTTGTCCCTGCTGCGCATCCCGCCCACGTGCCAGCTTTGCCTGGGCTGGAGGCAGAGGACAGGGACCCCCGTGAGCTTCATGTCCCTTGCAGAGGGTGACAGCGGGGCCGTGGTGGTGCAAACCGCCCCGGGGAAGGTGGTGACGCACCGCGGCGGCACCATCATCCTGCCCTGCCGCTACCACTACGACGTGTCCACCCACGACCCGGCCGAGATCCGTCTCAAGTGGACCAAGGTGACGGAGCCGATGGCCTTCGTGGACGTGTTCGTGGCGCTGGGGAAGGCGCGGCGGGCGTTCGGCAGCTACCGTGGCCGCACGGCGCTGCAGGAGGACGGCGTCGGCGACGCCTCGCTCATCATCCGCAACGTCACCCTGCAAGACTACGGCCGCTACGAGTGTGAGGTCACCAATGAGCTGGAGGACGACACCGGCATGGTCAAGCTGGACCTTGAAGGTAGCGACGCGGAAGGATGGGGACAGGGAACGACCCTGGGTGTCCCCGTGTCCCATGCGGGATGGCCAGGATGTGGTTCCCGGTGCCACGTCCCTGAGTTGGGCTTGGTCCCATTTTTACGGCCAGTTGTTTTTCCTGGCGTGTGCCGTGGTTTATTGCCGCTGTTATTGGCTTTTATTGTTGCTCCAGGTTTACGGGCTGGCAGCTAATAAACGCTGGAGATAGATAGCGGGACGGCCTCGTAAAGCACCGGGGGGGACCGGGACGCAGCAGCAGCGCTGGTGCCACACGCGGCTCCAAACGCACCGGGATGGGCTGCTGCGGCTGGCCATGCTGGGAAAGGGGGAAAAGGGGGGAACCCTTTTTTGGGGGGCTCGGGGGGCACAGCAGCACTGGGACAGGCTCGCTCTGGGGACACCAGTGCTCGCTGAGAGCCCCATGCGGGCACCGCCAATGTCCCCATGTCCCAGAGCAGCAGCACCTGGGGGTGCCGCAGGGGTCCCCACAGTCACAGGGTGGGGGGACTTTGCGGTTCCTGAGCAAAGCCTGGAGCACCCAAACTCCTGGAGCAGAGCTGACAGCAGCTCATCTCCACTGTGCTCTGCACCTGCCCTCGTTCCCCTACTCACCGACCCCATTTGTTGGGTGCAGCTGCAAAATAAGCTGGGGGAGACCCCCCCGCACACCCCAACCTTCCTCTCCATCCTACCCCAGGTGTGATCTTCCCCTACCACCCCCGCCTGGGTCGCTACACCCTGAACTTCCACGAGGCGCAGCAGGCGTGCCTGGAGCAGGATGGCATCCTGGCCTCGCACGACCAGCTGCACCAGGCCTGGCTGGAGGGGATGGACTGGTGCAACGCGGGCTGGCTGCAGGACGGCTCGGTGCAGTACCCCATCTCCCACCCGCGCGAGGAGTGCGGCCGCAAGGACACCCCCGTGGGGGTCCGCAACTACGGCTACCGGCACAAGGAGAGCGAGCACTACGACGCCTTCTGCTTCACCTCCAACCTCAACGGTAACAGCTTGGGGGAAACTGAGGCACGGAGCACGCCGCTCCCCGTTTTGGCTGGGAGGGGTGCGGGGGGTTTCCCACAGTGGTCTGGGAAGAGCAGGACACGGCTCTTTGTGCCTCCCCTGGACACATCAAGAGGGGATTCGGTGCTGGGGACCAGGATCTGGCTTCATGACCCGGTTTTAGCAAGACCCATCCTCCCTGGGCAGGAGGTAATTGCAGCAGCGAAGGGCCCGGGTGATGGATGAGGCCGGGGCCACGCAAGACAGATGGGAGCCGGGGAGGGCTCCTGGGCTCTGTAAATTCCTCCTGGCTGGCAGGGCGGCGCGGGGGGGCTCTGCCGATGTTTATTTAATGGTGGCAGGCAGGATAAATAGCGGGTATAATCACCACGAGGAGCCATCACCACCGTGCAGCCCCCATAAATCTGCCCGCGCCACTGCGGTGGCTCCTCAGAGCCCACCCAGTTGCCTCCTCCAGCACCCCCCAAAAATGTAGAGGTGGGGAGATCTGTGGGGTTTGCACCGCTCAGCCCAGTCTCTGCCCCATCCCACCCGCTGGGTACCGGTGCCGTGCGGGATGCAGGATGCTGCAGCCGGGTCCCCGATCACCCTCGCTTTGTGTCCCCCCCAAAGGCAAAGTCTACTTCTTGAAGACGTACCGCAAGCTGAGCTACGCCGAGGCGGTGCAAGCCTGCAAGAACAACGGGGCGGCCGTGGCCAAGGTGGGGCAGCTCTACGCCGCCTGGAAGATCCAGCTGCTGGACCGCTGCGAGGCCGGCTGGCTGGAGGACGGCAGCATCCGCTACCCCATCGTCAACCCCCGCGCCCGCTGCGGGGGCCGCGAGCCCGGCGTGCGCAACCTGGGCTTCCCCGACAAGAAGTACAAGCTTTTTGGGGTTTATTGCTTTAAAAAAGCTGGTGAGGCTACTCCGGAGAAGGCGCTGGGTGGGGGGAACGCCAATCGGGTGTGAGGCTCCCCCACGCCGGGAGCAGCCCCAGATTTGGCTGGGGATTCCCCCCCCATGTGTGGGGTTCCCCGGTGTCGCTGCCTTTGGGGATGCGGCAGCGTGGGGAGCTGCGGGCAGCCCCTGTGTTGGACTGGGAGAGGTGCCCACGCGATGCCGGCGTGGGCTGCGGGCAAAGCCCGGTGCCGCTTGGGGAAACTGAGGCAGCGGGAAGGGAAGGACCTCAGTAGCCTGGCTGGGAGCCCACACTCGGGTCCAGGGCTGGCTCCCCAGCTCGTTGCTGTTATTGCTTATCGACCAGCCTATTGCATGTGCTAACAGCCCCCCCAAAGCAAAGCTGGCTTGAGCCTCCTGTGTCCTCACCCTCCTGTCCAGGGTCCCCAGTTCCGCGCTGTCCCTGGGGCCACACGTGGTACTGAACCCCCCCGGGAGATGCCACAAGCAACTGGCATCATGGGACCTGCCACAGGCTCCCCCTTTGTCCCCAAAACCCCACCTTGGTGCTGGGCAAGGACTGGGGGCATTGGGCTTGGCTTTGTGCAACATGGGCAGCCAGGGGGGCACCCGCAGCCCCTCCAGCACCCGCATGTACCCATTTGCCACCGGCCACCCCACAGGTGCCGGGTGAGCCGGTTGGCCTCGTGCCGTGATCCCGGGGCTGCGGCAGCTCCTCGGCGCTTGGCTTCGTGCAGAAGCAGCCGGTGCTGGGAGCAGGGAGGTGCTGAGGGGGCACCGTCCCCTGCGCTCCCCCCTCGGCTGAGCACCGGCTCGAGGCTTCGTGCAGCCCTGGCACTCGCTGGACGTAGATGAAATAAAAGCTTCGGCTGCTTTTTGAGAGCTGAGCTGGGCTCTCGTGTCTCCTTCACTGGTGCCACCCTTGAGGGGCATTTTGGGTGCAAGGGGACCCTCAGCTGCCCTGCGCTGTGGGCTGCCCCCCCTGCAGCTCTTCTGTGTCCCCCCATTCCAAGCCTTGGGGTCCCTGTGCCTGGAGCTGGGCACATTTGGAGCATCCCAGCTGCAGCATCCCCATGGGGTTATCGGGACCAGATCCAGGGCTGCAGCATCAGCAGAACCACCTTGGTGCTGGCAGCAACCGGGAACCAGCGCGGGGACAGCAGGATATGGTTGGGGACCCCGGGGTTCCCCATGCCAAAGGGGGGTCAGGGCTTCCTCTGCACCCAGCGCAGCTGAGCACAGTCCATCCATCACCTTTACTGGTGATAATAAACGGCTGCTGGGATGTGACACCACTGGGAGGTGGCTGTGGGGACCACGGGTGCCAGCAGAGCCCCAGATGGTGGCTGTCACAGGCTGACGGACAGTGGTCCCCAGCCAAGGGACTGTCCCCAGGCTCCCCGTATCCCCCTGCCCCCAGGAAAGCACAGGGTCAGGGCTGCTCAACTGTTAAAAAAATTTATTAAAATGTCCAGCAGTACAGAAAGGCAGAGTCAGAAATGGCACGGGGAGGTGGGGGGGGGGGGTCGGGGAGGGGGTTCGGGACACGGCGGTCACGTCGCAAACAGCAGAGATCAGAAAGCGCCGTACGCACACACACACACACACGCCAACTCCGACGGGGACCCGACAACGAACGGGAAGGGGGAAAAAATAAACCAACCCAAAACCGGGCGGCAGAGGGGGACACCGGCCCTGGTGGCATCGTCCCCCACCCATGCCAGGCAGGGTCCCTGTGCCGACTGCAAGGACACTGGGGCAGGGGGATGGAGGAGGCTGCTAAAAAACCAGAGTCACCCCGGGCCAGCGAGACACGCCGGCCGAGGTGGGAGATGAGGGGGGCTGGCAGATTCACCCCCAAATTTGGGGAGGGGGCCAGAGCCGAGCCCGGGAACAGCCCTCGCGCAGGGATGGGGAGTCCCTGTGTGGGGTTGGGGGGCTCGACCCCGGGACGGGGGGGCTGAGCGTGGGGCATGCGGGGAGGGCTGGGGACGCACACGCAGCCGCCCCCGCCGGATCCTATTCCCTACGGGGCGAAAGCCAAAGGGGGGTTATAAAAGAGAAGGGGGGGGCGGGGTGGGAAAGGGGTGGGAAATGTCACCGCATCCCGTCGGGGACCCTTGTGCTTCCTCGTCCCCCGGCTCTAGAAGTAGTGGCCCTCGTCCATGCCGTGCAGGCGCAGGTGCGGGCGGTGTTTTCGCCGCTCCTTGCGGGGTTGGTGGTGGTGGTGGTGACCGTGGGGGTGGCTGTGACGGTGACGATGGTGACGCCGCCCTCGGTGCGACCGCCTGGCTAACGGGGGGGCAAGGGAGGGGACCCGGAGGGGGGTCAGGGACCGTGGCCCCTTAGATGAAGCCTTGACTCCCCCCCTTCCCGCAACCCCCCCGTTCCCACTAACGTTTTGTGCAGAGGATTTTGGGCCGGTCCCACTTGCCGGTGACGTGGCACTTGATGGTGGGGACGTGGCGCTGGGTGAAGCCCTCGTGGCACTGGTAGCGCACGCTGGAGTGGATGCTGTACTTCTCCTTCTTCTTCCCCACCACGAAAGCGTTCGCTACCTCCGGGGGGGGCCCGCACAGCACTGGGGAGGGGGACAAACCCCTGTCACCCCCCGTCCAGCACTGGGAGGGGACAAGGGGACACCCTGCCAATGCCAGAGGAGCGGTGGTGGTTGGCTTTACAAGGGGCTCCTCCACCGGTGTTGTGTTCCCCAGGATTTACTTCGTTAATTAATGGCCTTATCGGGGCGAGCGCATCGTTAAGATGCAGGCGGCGGGTGAGGGCTGCGTGCAACGAGCAGCTGGAGGTTAATCTAACTTTCAGGATAAGGAATGAGAACTTAATAGTTTTAATGGTGGCAAATTAAACAAATTAAAGTGGAGAGGGAAGAATTGACTGTGGGACCAAAAAAAGGGAAAAATGGAGATTAAGGACAGCTGCTGGAGATTTGCGGGATGAGGGGCTGGGAGAGGGCTCCTGAGGATGAGGAGGTGCCTGAGGATGAGGGATGGGGATGGAGATGCTGGGAGCTGTGGGAGAGGGATGCTGGGGGATGCAGGATGGGGGTCCCGGGGGCTGTGGGATGGGGACACCAGGGCAGGTGGTACCTGTGCCTTTCTTGCAGATGTAGGGCAGGTTGTAGTTGCAGGGCACGTCGTTCCACTTGCCGATCTCGTGGGACACCAGCACCACGCAGTCCTCGCCGCCCGCAAAGAAGTTGTCGGGTTGGTTCTCCCGCCAGTTCTCGTATTGCTGGTGGGACACGAGGAGGTGAGACCCCCTGTGCCCCCCCACACACAGCCCGAGCCCCCCGCTGCACCCCCAAGGCTCTCACCAAGCCGGTGTTGTCAGTCCACTGGAAATCCTGCTCCACGATCCGGTCATTGAGCCCAATCCAGGTGTTTTCATGCCCAAAACCTACGGAGAGAAGCACCCACGGCTCGCACGGTGAAGGTGAGGAGCACCCAAGGGTGCCGATGCTTGGGGAGCTGGGGGGACGGGGTGTCGCCCCCGCACCGTTGATGAAGCCGTGCTCCTCCGGCGAGTGGATGCTGGTGAGGTGGCCGGCGCGGCGGCGGCAATCCCGCTCCGCGTCCTCCCAGGAGCGCCGGCGGGCAAAGTAGCGGTAACAGTGACCTTGGAACTTGTGCCAGTTGTGGTCGCAGCCCTCGGTGTCTGTGGGGATGTGGGGACGCTGAGGGGTCCCCAGCGCCCGCAGCTCCTGTGTCCCCTCCCCAGCTTGTCCCCAAAGGGACAGCAGCTGGGCGGTGTCCCCACGGGGGTCTCAGGCGGGGAGGGGGGGACGTCGGGGGTCTGCGCTCCCCACCTTTCTCGCAGCGGCTGCCGCCGTAGCTGGGCAGGCAGAGGCACACGAAGGCGTTGACCTCGTCGATGCAGGTGCCGCCGTTCTGGCAGGGGCTGGACAGACAGTCGTCGATGTCTGCGGGGGACACGCCGGGAGCTGCGGGGGCGTGGGGACCCCCCGCCACCACCACCACCCCCCAGCCCACCACAATGACCAAGGATGGGGGGACGGAGCGAGATTTAGACCCACAGCCCCATTCCGTCCATGCTGGGGGTGGGGATGCTGCAGGGCCCGATCCTGCCCTGGCACAGGGGGTGTCCCGGCACGGGGGGGGCTCCGGCCGCTCACCGATCTCACAGTTCTCCCCGGTGAAGCCCGGGACGCAGCTGCAGCCGCAGACGGTGCCGTTGGCGCGGGAGGTCCCGCCGTGCAGGCAGGGGTTGGTCTGGCAGGGGTCAGCGGGGACTGCGGGGGGGACGGGAGCCCTGAGATGGGGTTGCGGGGGGACAGGGGCCACCCACCCCCATCCCCACCAGGACCCAGCGCCTGGCCCTGCCCCGGTGCTGCCGCATGTTAACCGTGAGGCCTTTTCCCCCAGCCAGGGCTCTCACATTAAATATATTTGTTGCCATATGCCCCCCCCCGCCAGCAGCCGCCTCTCCAGCTATTAACATTATTAGCAACTGCAAATATTTAATATTTTAAAAGACACTTTCCCAGCGCACATTAATCTTTCGCCTCCCTTTGAAAATCCCAGGTCCCGCTCCCAGCCCATCGGAGCTGCCAGCAATTCCCCAGGGAGGAAATTTGGGGAAAATGACAGACCCCCCCCAAAAAAACCCTCCACCTTAAAACCAGCCCCATGCTGTGCCTGCCTGGAGGGGTCAACCTCCAAGTCCTCCTGCCCCCCAGCCCTGTCCCCAGTGTCCCCCCTGCCCCATAGCCCTGTCCCCCTGCACCCACCAGCTCTGGGTGCCCCCAGGACCCCGACCCCCCGCACCGCGCTCACCGTGCCGGCTGCCGTTCTCGGGGCCCCCCCACGCCAGCAGCTCCTCGCCGCTCCCGCTGTCCATATCCAGCAGCGGGGACCCCCCCGGCCCCCCCAGCTCTGCCACCATGGAGGGCTCGAAGAGTGGCCCTGCGCTCGGGGACTCGGGGGTCTCCGGCACCCATGGGTGGGGGGCAGTGGGTGACGGCCAGGGGCTGCGGGTGGCTGAGCTGGGGGATGTGGGGGGCTCCCCTGCCTTCGTCTCCCCAGAGGCATCATCATCCTCATCCCCGGGGGCTGTTGGTGCATGGCTGGGGACACGCGGAGGGCTGGTGGGGGCCGGGAGATGTTCTGCTCCCCCCAGCTCCGGCGCAGCGCGGCTGGGGGGCTGTGGGGCCGCGGGGGCGAAGCCTGCGGACCCCTCCTCAGCCGCTGGCTCCAGCATCTCCACCGGCTGCTCGGTGACAGCCTGGGGGGTCACCTCAGTGGCCATGGGGGGAGGCGAAGGCGAGGGGATGTCCTGTGCTGGGGGGGACAAGGCTGAACCCTTCCCGGCACCCCCGTCCCCAGGCAGCTGCTGGTGGCCGGGCTGATGGGGGGCCGTGGGGTTCAGCCCCCCCTGGGGCTGGGGAGCAGCTGCCTCAGTGGGGCTGGGGGTGGGGGGGAGCCCCACGGAGGGGACAGGTGGGTGGAAGAATGTCACCGCTTTCCTCTGCCTCTCCAGCGAGCCATCGCCCGGGGCCCCGCTGCTGTCACCCCCGTCCCCACGCGGCTGCGGGGACATCTCGGGGCCCTCGGCCACCAGCGGGGCTGGGGGAAGGGGGGGCCGCGCAGGGACGGAGCCACCGTCCTCCTGGGAGGGGGTGTCCCCGGAGAAGTCCTCAATGGCATCGGTGGGTGGCTGGGGGGAGTCCCCGCGGGCGCTGGGGACGCGGGGCTGAGCCCCGGCTGTGGTGACGTCCCGGTGGCCGAGAGGCGCGGAGGCAGGCGGGGATGGGGACAGCAGAGGGGGTGTCCGTGGGGGCCCCCTGGGATGGCCGGGGGCTGTGCGGGGGCTCCACCGCGGTGAATCCTTCTGTAGCGAGGGGGACACCGGGGCAGTGGCCGGTGTCATCAGCTCTGCAAGAGAGGGCACAGTCGAGGGGTCCCCAAGCCAGCGCAGCCCCCCCAGAGCCCCCCAAGCCGCTTTTGGGCATCACTTACCGAGGCCAATCTCCTCCTCCACCGTGTTGGAGGGCAGGTGGGTTCCCCCCAGCGGGGGGGTCTCGGTGCCGGGGATGCTCCACGTCTCCACCGCGTTGGCCGCAGCCCCTGTCACCTCCAGCGCCAGGACAGGGGCCTGGGTGACTGTCCCCAGCAGGTCCTCAGCCACTATGGGGTCCCCAGTCATCACTGTGGGGTCCTCAGCTGCTACCGTGGGGTCCCCAGTCACCATGGGGTCCCCAGCTGCCACCGTGGGGTCCCCAGTCACCATGGGCTCCCCAGCTGCCACTGTGGGGTCCTCAGCCACCGAGGTGTCCCCAGCTGTCACCGCGGGGTCCCGGCTCTGCCGCTGCAGCTGGAAGTAGCGTCCGTTCAGCCCGGGGTAGCTGCTGCGCCTCGGGGTGCGGGTGCTGGCCAAAGGGGTGCTGGGGGTCCCTGCTGCCATGCCAGGGACTGTCCCCAGCCCCGCCGAGGCGGTGACGTGCTCCTGGGCTGGGCTTTGGGACTGCGGCACCGCTGGGGGCTCCTTGGGGTCAGAATCTTCTCGCCCCGTTGGCACTGGGCTGGCGCTGGATGGATCCCACCAGGAGCTCAGCGGCACCTGGTCCACCGCGTTGAGAGCTTCATCCTCGCGGGGCCACGCTGGCGAGGAGCCCGTGGCGGGGGCCGGGGACGTGCCACCAGCCACCGGCGCCTGCGACGGCGCAGTCCCGGGGAGGTCACCACGCTGTGCCGTGGGGCTGATGCTCGCCGGCCGCAGCTGCTCATCCCCATCCTCGCCCGGCCCCGTGAGCCCCGGCTGCGGCAGGAGGCCGGAGCGGTCGCGCTGGGTGTCCCCCGACGTGCCTGGGTCCTCGCCGTGCTCCACCAGCACGTTGTCACTGCCCAGTGGGTCGGGTGCGGGTGGCACCAGCTCCTGCGGCTCCTGCTGCCCCATGGCCACGTGCACTGCGGTGACACCACGAGCATCAGCCGTGCTGGCGGCCGTGGGACCAAGGGACAGGACAGGGACCCGGGGCACAAATGGGGACCCACATTCCCTCTTGGGGCTCGGTACCCAGCACCGTATCCCCCAGGCTCGCACTGTGCCGGGGTGACGCACGGAGCTGGGCCCCCTCCCAACACAGCCTGTCCTCATTTATCTCATTAATTCCCCAATTAAATATTCATCCGCAGCAATTTTCCTGGCCGTGCCCACCGATTCCCAAGGGAATAAGGGCCAGGGGCTGGTGGGAGATCTGTGGCAGGACACGGTGCTGGCACCACAGCCAGTCCCTTACCTTTGTAGCAGTAGGCGTCGAATTTGGAGGCAGCAGAGGGGAAACCGGTGCGGTTGGGGAACTGGTAGAGGGTCCTGACGCCGGAGGCTTCGCCGCCGCATTTCCTGCGCGGGAGCCTGATGGGGTAGCGGACGCTGCCGTCGGCCAGCCAGCCCGGGTCACACTGGTCCAGGCCATCACGCCACGCCAGGTAGAGCTGCCCCGTGGTGGCTAACGAAGCCCCCCGGCTCCGGCAGTGCCGCCGGGCCCCCTGCCAGGTGAACCGTCCCGGCACCGTGGCATAGAACACCGTCCCTGCAAGACAGCAGAGCCCGTTGGGGATGGAAAGCTGTGACGGTCCTGGCGCTTGTTCCTGGGGGGCAGAGCCCGACCCCCCCCGGCTCCAAGCTCCTTTCAGGCAGGTCAGAGATCAGAAGGTCTCCCCTCAGCTCCTGTTCTCCAGCTGAACCCCCAGCTCCCTCAGCCGCTCCCATCACACTTGTGCTCCAGCCCCTTCCCCAGCTCCGTTCCCTTCTCTCAACTCGCTCCAGCACCTCAGGCTCTTTCTTGGTGTGAGTGGAGCTGCCCGCGCTCCCAGCCACTGCCACCTCCCTGGAGCGACGTCCCCTGGCACCTACTCGATGTCCCCTGGCACCCACCCGATGTCCCCTGCACTCACCCGATGTCCCCTGCGCCCACCCGATGTCCCCCGCGCCCACCCACCCGGCCCGGCGCGCACCCAGCCATCGCGGCACCGCTTGCCTCGCAGCTCCCGGGCGTAGCAGTAAACGTCGTACGGTTCCCCGGGCTCCCTCCGGCCGTAGCTGCGGATGCCGGGGAGGCTGTTGCGGTCTCCATAGCAGCCGGGCCGGGAGAGCGTGATGGGGTACCTGCGGAGAGGGGCACGGGGGGCTCTCAGCACCGTGCTGAGCCGTGCCTGGCCGGCAGCCCACGCCGCACACCCACCGCACGGTCTGGTCGGCTAGCCAGCCAGCATCGCAGTTGTCATAGCCGTCCTCAAAGGCAGCCTGGAGGTGCTGGGGTGAAGCGATGACGGCGGAGTTGTCCAGGCAGGCGCGGCGGGCAGCGGGGAAGGTCAGGGCATAGCGCTCGCCCGCCGGGCGGTAGTGGAAGACAACGCCTGGAAGGGCAGCAGATGGCACAGCTGGCACAGGGGTTGCACAGCTTGCAGAAGGTGCAGGGCTTGCACGGGGCCTAGGGAGTGCAGGGCTTGCATGGGGTGCATGAAGTACGTGGGGTGTGCAGCCTGCATGGGGTGCACGGCTCGCCTTGGGTGCACAGCTTGCACAGCTTGTATAGGGCGCACAAGATATATGGGGTGCATGGAGTGCATGAGGTGCACAGGGTGCAGAGAGTGCGAGAAGTACATGGGGTGCATGGCTTGCATGGGGTGTGCAGTTTGCACGGGGTGCACAAGGCGCACGGGGTACACAGCTCACATGGCTTGTACAGGCTGCACAAGGTGCATGGGGTGCACACCTTGCACAGGCTGCACAAGATACACGGGGTGCACACCTTGCACAGGCTGCACAAGATACACGGGGTGCACACCTTGCACAGGCTGCACAAGATACACGGGGTGCACACCTTGCACAGGCTGCACAAGATACATGGGGTGCACACCTTGCACAGGGTGCAGAGCTTGGACAAGACGCACACCCCCAAAGGGCACTTCTGCCTCCTCCCCGCCGTACCCGCAACACCCCCGCAGCTCTCTCAGCCGTGCCACCCCACCCGGCTCACCCGTCACCTCCAGCGGCAGCAGGTCCTGCTCATCGTCGATGCCGGCCACCACCTCGCAGCGGTACAGCCCGCCGTCGCTGGCGCGGGCGCTGCGCAGCAGCAGCGTGGCATTGGCGCGGTCGCGGGGGTAACCGGGCAGCGACACCCGCCCCTCGTAGGCTTTCACCACCTTCACCACGTTGTCCTTGGCCACCAGGATGGGGACGTCCTCCCTCTGGCCGGTGGCCGAGCGCACTTTGCTCCATTTGACGCGGGGAGGGTCGGGGGGCTCGTTGGGCCCCAGCGAGGCGGAGGGCTGGAGCAGGAAGAGGCAGGGGAGGGCCACGGGCTCCCCCAGCCCCACGCGCACGGGCCGGTGCTGCACTCGGTTGATGTGGATCACCTTCCCATCGTCCTGGGAGCCTGCGGGGAGAGGCGCCCAGATACCACGGGGATGGGCGGCGGGAGCTTCTGCACGGCTGGGGGCATTGCAGAGGTTTGGGGGCTCTGGACAGAGCACCCCTGAGCCCCCCCAAGGAAGACTATGAAGCAGGACGATGTGCAGCTTCCCCAGCCAGTGGCTGGAGAGTGACTTTACCAGTTAAATCTGCCTCACCAGGGCTGAAACCCTGGAGTCCCTGTTCCCCCCAGGATGCTGCCGGGCTGCAGTCGCTGCTCTGCACCCATGGGGACACCAGAACCCCGCTCCGCACCCGCAGAGCTGGACCCTTGGCCAATGCCTCAGTCCCATCCAACACCAGTGACACCAGCGGGAAAGCCAGCCCCACACTGGGACAGCGATTGTGACCTTCTCTTCCTCCTCCCGCACTAATCCTGTCCCAGCCCCCAGCTCCGCAAATCCCCCAACTCTCAGGAACTCTGGGGACGGCCACTAATCCCCACCTGGCACCGTGTCCCCCCCTGCATCGCACCCCAAGCCCTTTGGACACGCAACCCCCCCCCGTGCAGCAGGATAGCACAATGTCCCCACCCCCAGGGATGGGGGGGACAGGGGCTCTCTCACTCAGGGACACGGCAAATCCCTGGGGGGCTCAGCTCCATGGTGGGGAGGGGGCCAGTGGGATTAAAGATTAACGGTCAGCGGGGATTCCAGCACAGGGGGGGGATGTCCACGGTCGCCTGGGGGGCTTCTCCCTCACTAATCCCCCGCAGCCCAGGGCAGGGAGGGATGGGGGGCGGGGCAGCTGGTTATTATTCCCCCTGACTATTTATTACGGCTGATATAGTTCATTATTTGCTGCTGTTTACTGTTATGGACTAATTAGCGCCGGCGGCACTTACCCAGGACGGCGATGGGGAGGAGGGAGAGCCCGAGCAGGAGCCAGCAGCCGGCATCCCCCATCACATGGACCATCCTTGACCTGCAACAGGAGCAGGGGGGTGGGACATCGCTGCTTCCTGCTCCCGGTGACACCCTCGGGCCATAAATCACCATGGGAAGAGCAGGATTAGCCCCAAAATGCCATCAGCCCCGAGGGACTTTGATGTCACCCTCGGTGTGGGGTCGGGATGGAGGACGCGGTGCCACCCATTGAGTTTTGGTTGGAAAAGCCCCTCGAGCTCATGGAGTCCAACCATTACCCACCTCCGGCACTACCCCATGTCCCTGAGAACCTCATCTCCGCGTCTGTTCAACCCCTCCAGGGATGGTGACTCCACCACTGCCCTGATCTCTGGGCTCAGAGAGAAGTCACAGATTGTCCAACTGTCCAGCACAGGCGCAACCATCGCCAGCTCCCCCCACATCCACCACCAGCACCCACCATACCCACCACTGACACCCACCATGCCCATTCAGTCTCCTGGCCAGGACAGGGAGCTGGGGAGCACCCAGATTCTGGGGGGACACCAGCACTCCTGTCCCAGCTGCCCACAGCTGAGGCTTCAGCTCAGCCCACAGGTTCCCGCATCCCTGATGCTCCATTTTCCAGCCCTTGATTTCTCATTCTGTCCCTTCTGCTTTTATGGGACGAAAATAGAAAGAAACAGCAAAATGATGAGGAAAAAAAGGAGACTCCCCGTGCTCAGTGCTGGAAAAGGGCCTTTTTGGGGGTGCAAAACTGGGTTTTATCTTCTCTCTTCTAAAGAAGAAAGCGTTTGCAGCCCCTTCCCTCCCACAGCAGCTCCATGGGGCTTTCTGTCTCCAAACCCCCCTGCAGATAAAGGATGAGGAGATGACCTGATCCCAGCTCCGGAGGGAAATTCCAGGGGTGTGGAGCGGGGATGGGGCAGCAGCTCATGGCACCTTCACCCAGAAATGTCCCCGGGGAGAGGAACAACCCCCGAGCAGCCCCAGGGCTGCTCCATGGCACCCACAGCTCAACAGCATCTTCTTCCCCACTCTGAGATGCTCCAGGAAGGAAATCCCACAAATTTTCCCTGTTTTCCCACTATGGGGGGAAAAAAATAAATGGCTCAGTATGGGTGGGCTGGACAGGTTCCAGGTCCTCCCCGTCAAAATGTTAGTTATGATTTTCTGGGGTGTCGGGAGCTCTCCCAGCACAAACCATCAGCACTGGGGTGTGGGATGGGGATGGTGGGTGCGGGATGGGGGTGACGCCCAAGACACTCAGCACTGGGGAAGGAAGGTACCCTGGGCTGCACTCATACACATGCCAGAGCTTCATATCACTCATAGTCCCTTTTTTTTCGGTCTTTTCACCCATTTTCTCTCTCACATCCCTCAACACTCTCTCCTGCAGCTTCCAGGCAGCTTTGCCCATCAAGGAGCAAACAAGACAATTTCCCACGTGGGACAAGAGTGACCAGGTCTCGCTCCCCGACATTTTTCCACAGCATCCCTGAGACCTTCCCCTTCTCCGTCCTCCTCCTCACCGGCCCACGGCCCCAGCTCCCAGCAGGGCAGCCCCATTCCCAGCCACAAATGCCCAAACTGGGGGGTCCTGGCCCAGGGCCACAGTGGGTGGGATGGAGCAGGAGCCGAAGGGACCTGAGAAACCCCGACGAGCTGCATGAACGTGCCAGCGGATAAATAAATTCTCCTGGGAGCTCTGGGCTGTTTACCCAGCGCCACGGTTCTACAGACGGGTCCTCAGCGAGCAAACGCCGGGCAGTGCCGCTGGGTAAACAGCCCGGGGTTTATTTAAATGTTAAATGGAAAAAGTTGCTCTTTGGATTTGCAACCAACTACCCTAGCCGGCTGCAGAACCGGGTGTACGCCATGCCAGGACGGATGGATGGACAGATGGATGAACGGACTGATGGGACCGTGGTCCCCAACCCCACCTGGGACACCCCAGGCTGGCAGCACCCAGGGAGTGGGTGCCGGGGGCTGCAGGGCTGCGTGGCTCTGGCTACGGCTGTCACCTTCCCCGACATCAGCATTTCTGCAGGTTTTGCTTTCGCAGCAGGGACGGTGCCGCGGCGGGAAGGGCCGGACCCACCAGCAGCACCCGCTGCTCACTGGGGACACAGGACCACGGGCAGGGGGGTCCTGGGCTCCCCCCCCGCCCGGGGACAGGACACACAGCCCCAGCCTGCGGCTCCCTTGGGGACAGCCAGCTGGCACCCCAGACCTCAAAGCACGTGGGGACCATGTCCCCAGTGGCACCGCAGCTCCTGCTGTGGGGACAAAGAAGGTCCCCCCAGCCCCTCAGCAGACTCCTGGCTGTCCCCCAGCTGTCCCTGTCACCCAGCCTGGCCCCACACCGAGCCAGCAAAAACTTTATCCCAAGGTCAGGGCGAGCGGCACAGCTGCCTCCATCTGCACCGGTGCCACCACACGCGGTGTCCCCAACGCGAGGACACCCACGCCACGCCACGGTGCTGATGAAGCCCAGGCAGTGTCCCCCCAGCCTGGGCACCTCATTAATTATTGAGACCGTGTCCCTCCCACCTCCTTGTGATCCACTGACCCACACTCCAGCTCTGGCAGCCTGGAGCTGGCACAGCCATGTCCCCGACCCCGTGGTGCCACCAGGACCAGCCCCAGCCACATCCCGGCTCCCACCAGCACCACCAGCCCCTGTGCCAAGGGGGGAGCAGCACCAGCCCCATCCCTCTGGAGCAGGATCCCGCCAGGGTCCCCATGGAAGGGGGCTGTGGGCTCAGCCAGGGGACATCACCATGCTGTCCCCAGCGGTGACAGCAAGGCGAGGAGGGTGGCGCGAGGAGCCATCGTCAACCATGCTGCCATGAGCCTGAGGGGCTGAATTTCACAGGGCGGGGGGTCTCTCTCTGCAGTCAGGGCGATGCCACGGGCTCAGAGCACAGCCATGTCCCTGGTGCCACGCGGCTGGACGCCCCTGGGGACAAGGAGCGTGTCCCCGTCCCCCAAAGAGCCCAGCCCCAGCCGGGGGAATGGCAGACGAGAGAAATTTAAAATAACACCGGTGAGGAGCTGCACCCCCCGCCCAAGCCAGGCGAACATTGTCACATCTGTCACTAGCTGTCACCTCATGAATAATTCATCTGCCTCATGAATATGCAAAGCCGGGGCTGGTGATTAGCTCCAGCTGAAACAGAGCTTAATTCCTCCCAGGTCATTGGGCGCTGGGACGGCCCCGCCAGTTTTGGGGTCTCCTGTCACCCCAACTTCCCCCGAGCCGTGGGGTGGGACAGGTGCGGCTGCGCACCCTGGGGTCCCCATGGAGCAGAGGGACATTTGGGACAGTGTGGGGAACACGGGTTTGGGATGAGTGGGAGGGGGGGCACTGCCCACCCAGCCAGGCAGCCCGGCTGCAGTGGACAGGTGTACGGCCACCCTGGGGATGCCCCAGCCCTGGAGGTGCCCCCAGCTGCCCCCCAGCCAAGGCGCAGACCCTGTGACCTCTGCTGTCCCCACGGGTCACTCTGCTCCCCCAGAGCACACGCAGCCCATCCACCCAGCGTGTCCCCCCCACCGCGGGCCTGATCCTGCACCCCCCTGCACCCAACCCCAGCGGAGCCCCCCCTGCAGCACCCACCTCCCTCCCAGCACCACGATGCCCCCGCCACCCCAATGGGGAGGGGGTGTCCACCGAGGGCCCCCCTGGGGCTGCGCGGCCACGGCGGGAGCCCGGTGACGGGGCTGGCTCCGCGTCCCCTCCTCTCTGCCCACAACAAAGGAATTCTGCAAACCTCGCTGCCGTCACATCTCACAGGCAACGTGATGCTTCCCGCTCCCCCCCAGCCCGCAAGAATAAATTAGCACCTCGGAAAACTGTGATCCCGTCCAATATGGGCCCTTTGCTGGGTGCGATTTTTATTAGGCAGACAGTCTGCAGCCTTTATTTTAGAATTTGCTCTTCTTTGTAATTTTTTTAAAATTATTATTCTTCTTTTCCCCCACTTTCTGTCTCTCCCCGGGAAGCTGAAAGCACCACGGGAGCCCCAAAGCTGGTGCAGCATCGTGACAAACCCCCAGCCCCATCCCTGCGGATGGCTCAGCCGCACGCCGGTGACTCCGAAAGCAACACCGGTGCCAAGCACCGGAATTGGGCACAACACCGGGCCGGCAGGCCTGGCACAGCGCCGGGTTTGCCGAGCCCCCACGCTGGTGCGTGGGAGCCAGGAGCCCCCCAAACAGCTACAAACCCCTCACCAGTACCCGCACCCCCATCCGTCCATCTCAGCAGCCGTCCATCCATCCAGCCCAGCCTCACCAACGTCCCCACGCTGGGACACGCGGGCTGGGGTTCATCCTGCCCGTGGTGCTGAGCCCCCCTGTGCTGCCAGCACTGCCTGCACCCCAGTAGCACCCCGGGGATGCCACAGCTGGGATGCAAAACTTCCCGGCTCCCTCCCTGCCCTGCCAGCGTCCCGCAGCCCTGCCTGTCCCACTGGCCCCAGTGACAGTGTCCCCCAGACTGTCCCTGTACCAGTTCCCCAACATCTCTCAGCCCCAGTCCCGGTGTCCCCAGCCCTGAGAGCCCTGATCCCCACAGTGTCCCTCTGCTCTTCTGTCCCCAGTGTCCCTCATGTCCTGATGTCCCCATAACCTCAGTGGGCCAGCTCAATTGTCCACCCGTCCCAGTGTCCCCAGCCCCGACCCCAGCATCCCTGCCCCTGACAGCGCCAGTCCCCTCAGTGTCCCCAACCCTCAGTCACAGCATCTCCCCAACCCCAGGACCAGCGCCCCTCATCCCTGCCCACCCCGGTCCCCACCGTGTCCCCCAGCCCCGACCCCATTGTCCACCCCCCCAGCTCCCGCATCCCTCAGCCCCGTTGTCACCACCGCGTTCCCCAGCCCTGACAGCCCCGTTGTCACCACCGTGTCCCCCAGCCGAGATCCGTCCCGCTCCTGCCGTAGCGGTGCCACCGTCCCCGTCCCCACCTCCGTGCGCTCCCGCCGGTACCGGGCACCGCAGCGGGGGCGCGGCGCGGGCGGAGCCGGTACCGGCGCCGATGCCGGTACCGGTGCTGATGCCGGTACGGGTGCTGATAGCGGAGCTGGTGCTGATGCCGATGCCGGTACCGGAGCCGGTGCCGCACGTACCTGGGGCCGTTCTCACGGCGCGCAGGGGCTCATCGCCGCCGGTGGAGCCGAGCACCCCGCCGGCACCGGGGAGCTTAAAAGCGGGGCGCGGGAGGGGGGCAGCGGGCCGGGCCTCCCCGGGAGGGGGCCGAGCCGGGCCGGGCCGGGCCAATCGCGGCTGGCGGCAGGCGCTGCCCCCCCGCCCGGTGCCGCCGGTGCCGCCCGCACCTGCCCGCAGCGGCGGCGAACCCGCGCCCGCTCCGCGCCCCGCCGCGCTGCCCGGCGCAGGGCGAGGGGCGGCCGCGCATGCGCCGCCGCCCCCCCCGCCCCAAAACCAGAGCCGCCCCCCCTTGTGGGGCCGCCCCCTCCCCATGGAGTGGGGCAGCCGCAGGCACCGCACCCCCAGCCGCCGGGGTTGGGTCCCTGGAATTGGTGGGGGGGGGATTCGTCCCTGTGATAGGGGGGGTCCTTTCCAACCCCTCCGCATCCCCATCGGGTGGCTGAGGGGCCCGGCGTGCCCCCCTCCATCCGCATGTACCGCACCCCCCCGCATCCCTGCACTAAGAGCCGGCTGCACCCAAGCAGCGTCTCCCAAAAGAGAGGGCACCCTCCATCCCCTCTGTAGCCCCCCCCCAAGTCACTGGGGGTCCCCTCTCTCTTTCCCTGCTCTGGCAGGGGGTGTCCAAAAGCGGGGAGCATCTTTCAGCCCTTCCGCAGCCCCCTGCCCAAGCCAAAGTGGGACCCATCGTGTCGTCCCCTCCTGCATGCGCTGCACCCCTCGGCATCGCTGCCCTGGCACCCAGTGGGATGTTGGGGTGTCTCCAAGCATCTTTCAGCCCCTCTGCACCCCAAAATCCCTTTCAAGCCATACAGGCTGCATCTAGCAGCAAATTCCAGCCCCCCCACATGCCCCCCATGCGGGGCCGTACAGGGGTGCGGGGGGGCTGGAAGTTGCTGAGGATGGATGAAGGCTTGAAAAAGCCCAAACAACACCCCAAAATGGGTGAGACACTCCAGGGAGCTGCGATATGAGAAATGAACCCTGACATGGGGGGAAAACCATCACTGAGCACTCAGGGAGGGGGTTTAGGCGGCAGGGGGGGTCACCTTCCCAGAGAGAGATGTCACCCTGTCTCCCACGACTTGGCAACAACCGGTGACAAAAGATTCCCCCCCCTCTCTCATTTTCGCCATACGATGAGTCCGCGGAAACCCGAGAGCAAAGTTCTCATTTCCGATTCCATTGTGCCCGACGTTTTCGTGGCGTTTCCTGCCTTTTGTGAACCCCCCCGGCACAACCCCGGCGTTGCCGGCGCACAGAGCTCTTCTGTTCCCCTTCTTTATGTGGCTGCAGCTGGCGTTCCCGTCCCCACGGAGGTGCCTGAGCATGGGGGGACAGCAACAGGGGTTAATGTCCCCGTGGTGTTTGCCAAGCAGGACTGGGGAGAAGGTCCCAGGGGATTTGCCGGCACCCCGATGTCCTGGCTACTTCCCACTCCGAGCGGATCCAAGCAACTGGTGCTGCCACCCTATGGGTCTCCATCCCGCTGTCCTGCTTTGGAAAGCGCACCCATAGGTGCTGGGAGGGGTTGATGGAAGGAGGGTGCTGCAGCGTTTCCATGCACGGGTGAGCACGGCTCCTGGCGGAGGCAGGACCTGCTCCGAAACACTCACCCCTCTCGTGCAAGGGCCTGGGCATCCTTTGGGGTGAAGATGCTCCCACTGCCAGGTCCCGTGCCCACAGCAAGACCCGCATTGCATCCACCTGCTGCTGCCATGCTCCCCACAGCAGCCCAAACCCTTCCTCCCGCTCCTCATCTTCCTCAGCTCCATCCAGCGGTGCCTGATCTGCACGACGTATTGTGCACGGGTCAGGGATCAGATGGTTCATCCAGGCCCTCGGCTCCTTCCCACGCCCGGCAGCAGGAGGGGGGTCCCCCTAAGCACCCACCTCCCACAGGCCACCCTTGGCTAACGAGCACTGGCCACGGTGACGAAGCTTCACCAGCCTTGACCCAAACCCACGACAGATCTGTGGGGCAAACCGAGCCAGAGCCGCTTGGGGACTCCAACCTCCCCATGGGTTCAGAGCAGGGGGGAGTGGAGAGACCCCGGGCATCCCCCCATCCTCCTCGCGGGGGGACACAGGGCTCCGGCACGGGCAGCGTGGCCGATCTGCTGCCGGCCGTTTGTCTTGCTGAGGAAGGTGCCGGCAGTGAGTTATCGGAGCTCTTCTCTCGAGTGGAGATAAATGTCATAACAGACACCAGACAGTGCAGCTTATGGATGGGGATTTAATAGACACCTCTCCCCCCGCCGCCTCCCTGCACCGGCAGCTGCTCCGCGCCCAGGGACCGTGGCAGGACGGCAGTGGGGACCAGCTCCTCTGCCAGCACCAGTTTGGCACCCCAGTGTCACAGTGGCTGGTCCCTTCAGCTGGGATGTGACTTCATGGGGTCCCCATGCCCCCGGTCCAGCCTGGAGCCCCGACATCCCACTTTGCCCATCCCTCCACCGGGTGGGAGAGCCAGCTCCACCTAGCATGGAGGGATATCCCCATGTCCCCATCCTTGCCCAGCCTGGGGGACCCTTCTGCACCCCTAGCCCCATGACCAGCCCATCCTCACAGCATCACCCCAAAACCACCGATGGCTCCATCCTGAGCTGCTCCCATGAGGCAGCACCCACCATCACCAGGTCCCCGCTGTGCCCCATGTCCCTGACCCCAGTAGGGACAGGCCAAGTCCCCAGGGTGGCGCCGGTTGAGGTGACTCCGTCCCTCGGTCCCACTCACTCAGCCCCGGCCCCATTTGGTTTTGCACCAGTGTCTGCTGGGGTGAGCAGGGACTCGAGTGTCTTTTTGAGGCGGAACGCTGGGTTTCTGGTGAAATCCTGCAGCAGTGTTGCCGTGACGACCCTCCTGCAGTTTCCATCCAGAGATGTTTTCCTTTGTTGTGACAGGGACGAGGAGAAGCGGCCGCCAGAGACTGGGGTGCGTGATGGCGATGGAGAGGGGGTCCCACCGCAAAGGGCCGGGACCCACCGCTGTCCACTGGGAGACCCGGGGGGCTCTGGCTCTGGCTCCCACGTGTGGCTGGGGGGTCCCCGTGGCTCCCTGGCTTGACCCCAGCCACCCAGGGAACAGCAGTGGGGCCAGGACCCACATGTGACGTGAGTTTAATAGGTCTCAGCCAGGTCCCGCTCCCATCAAGAGCCACAATAGAGAGGTGACGCAGCCAACTTGCAGCGTGGGGACGGGCGTGGGGACACTGCAGTGTCCTGAAGGGGATGGAGGAGTTTGCCTTGTGAGAGCAGGTGGCAAAGCACACCCGTCACCCCAATAACAGAGCCAGTTTGGGGGGTGGTGAGGCTGGTGCTGCCCAGTTTGGCAGCCGGGGCCGAGGTGCCGTGACCGGGGTGCTGAGCAGTGTCGCTGCTGCCGTCCCAGGGGTGCTGAGCACCAGGGGACTGGGGTGCCAGGGACCCTCCCTGCATGACAAGGGGCCCCACAGGTCCCCGCAGCCAGAGCGCGGCTGTGTGTCCCCATCCCCGCATCCCTGGGGGTGCGCGGGGGACCCCGTCCTGCACCCCGCGGAGCCGCTTGTTATTCTGCTCAGGTCCGCCGGTGGCTAATGAAGCTGGTTCCAGGAGAGCTGCCACATTCATCGGCAGAGCGGCTTATTAATGAGGCCTCTGCCACCACAGCTGGGGCCAGCGCTTGGGGCACTGGCACGGGGACAGGGAGGGCGGACGGACGGACGGATGGACGGACAGCTCGGTGGCAGCTGGTGCCTGTCCTGGCTGAGCTGCTGGTCCAAAGCTGGGGATGCAGCAGAGCAGGACACCCCGACCCAGGGGCTGTGCTGGAGGGTCTGGGCTGTGGGCTGCAGCATCCTCCCCTCCGGGGACACAGGGATCCTGCCCTGGCCAGGCCCAACTTCCCTCCAAACCCACCAGCAGGATGCATTGATTTTATTTTCTGTTTCCATGGCAACTGCCTCCTTCCCCTTTCCGGCAGCCGGACCCGCTCTGTCACCCTCCCGCAGCACCCAGCCCTGCCAGCACCCACCCTCCAGTGGGGACTCAGGCTGTGACCCAGTGCTGTCCCCTCCTCCAGGGACTCTCCTGGGTGGCAATGCCACCAGCGCAGCATCCGCGGGCAGCAGGACCCAACCCCGCACTCCGGCGAGTGAATTTGGGGGAGCAGCTGGCACAGGATGGGTGCGGGCAGGGGGACACCAACCCCGCTCAGCCCCTCTCTGACACCGGCAATAATTAGCCAGCAGGATGCTGAGCTGGTTCATTAGCCAGGGCGATAATTACCCCCCAGGCACTGCCCGAGCAGCATCTCTGGTTAGCAGAGCCAAGTTCATTAATGGCACATCCTACCCCCACACCTGCTCACAGCCGATGTCCCGCGGCTCCGGCGCCCCCCGTGCGGTGGCACCGGTGGGGAGGACACCGGCACCACAGGCCACGAGCCTGGTGCCCTCACCCCTTTGGGAGGAAATGTCGGTTTGTGGTTTAAAATCAGGGCTATAGTAAGATAATTATAATTATATCCTTGTATCCATCCCCTTCCAGAGGGACGCACCCGTCACCACCCTGCACAGAGCAGCAGAGATGCCACCACATTGCTATTTAGCATTAATTATGTGCCAAATCCTGCCCTTCCCAGCCCCCCTGGGACCCCCCAGCCCCTCTGCGCAGGCAGGGGAATAAAGGCAGAGACACATCCCAGAGAACAGGCAGGGCCCTGTGCCTGCACCGCATTCACCGGTAATCTCCAGCCTTTACACGGAAGTGGAAATCAATCGCCACAAGTAATTAATTAACGGTGAAGGGGCACAACACCCTCTTCTTCTTCTTCTTCGGAAGCAGCTCCCGGTGCCAACCGGGGTTGCTCAGCAAAACTCAACACGCCGGCACCCGCCGCACAAAAGGCACCAGCACCCGGTTCCTGGTGGGAGCCGGGGGGGTCTGGATTGGTGCCGACGCCTGGTTTGGCACCAGCCTTTGGAGAAAAATTGCAAAGGGCCCCCCCGGTGGGCGGCGGAGCGCTGGGCTGGATGGCAGCCGGGAGCCACCACCGCCAAGATGCTCCCGGTGCGAACCAGCTGCATTTCCCATCCGCCTTGTTCCTCGAGAGCGAGGAAGATGCTGAGGCTGAAGAGCTTTGGGGCTGGAGTGCTCCTCCCCAAGTTCCCTCCAGTGCTGGGGGGTCACTAGGGCAGGGAGGGGGATGGCGCTGGCAGGCAAAGGGAGGTGACACGGGCAGCAGTGGCACAAATGACAGACCCGTCCTCGACGCGCGATGAGCCCAGGGGCAATTAAGGCTCCTGCGTTTTTTGACCCAATTTCTCAGGCGAAGCTCAGCGGGGGGCAGACAGGGAGGGAGGAGGAGGAAGACGGAGCCCAGCACGCGTGTACCAGTGTGTGTCACCGTGTGTATGTGCACACGCGTGTGTGCTCTTTGACACGCGTGTGCGTGGCCCCAGCTGGGTGCTGAGCCCCCCCAGAGCCGCTCTGTGAGGGGGAGGTGACGGCTTTGCAGCACTCGCCTGGGTTTATTTTTGCTCGTGGCTGAGCACAGGCAGCCTCAGCGCGGCCGCCGTGACTCATGCAGCACCCGGGGAGGTTCGGGGGGGCTGCACTGCACCGCTGGGCCGTTTCTTCATGTTGCCTCCCCCAGTAAGGTGGCAGGGGGGGCCGGCTGGGGACATGGGACCATGGCAGGGTCCAGGTTTGGTGCCCTCACCAAGCACTGGGGCACATCCGCAAAGACCGGGGCTGTGGGCAGGCTCAGCAGCACCATATGCCTGAGAAGGATAATTTCAAGCAGTCACCACGTTATATGTGTGTGGGGGGTGATTTGTCCCTGCAGCACAGCTCCAGAGTCCCCCCGCCTCCCTCGCAGGCTGGGGGGGCAGCTCAGCCCTGCCTGGCCAGGGCGGCCAAGGGGCAGCAGTGGGGGGGAAGCAGAGGGGGCTTGGATTTGCCGGTGCTTTGCATCGGGGGGATGCTGGGGTGTGCAGAGATGCTCCAGCGTGTAGGCATGCTGGAACGGGCAGGGATGCTGGAACAGGCAGGGATGCTGGAATGTGCAGGGAGGCTGAGCATGCAGAGATGCTCCAGTGTAGGGATTCTGGGGTGTGCAAGGATGCTCCAGCACAAAGGTGCTCCAGCTTGTGGGGATGATCCAGTGCAGGGATGCTGGAGCATGTGGGGATGCTGGGATGTGCAGGATCCTGGGATGTGTAGGATGCTGGGATGTGCAGGATCCTGGGATGTGCAAGATACTGTGTTGTGCAGGGAGGTGCGGGGATGCTGGGATGTGCAGGGATATTGGGATGTAAAGTGATCCTGGGATGTGCAGTGATACTGGGATGTGCAGGGATGCTGGGATATGCAGGGATACTGGGATATGCAGGGATACTGGGATGTAAAGGGATCCTGGGGTGTGCAGGGATGCTGGGATGTGCTTGGATGTGCAGGATGCTGGCATGTGGAAGATACTGGGATGCGCAAGATGCTGGGATGTGCAGGATGCTGGGATGTGGAAGATACTGGGATGTGCAGGATGCTGGGATGTGCAGGATGCTGGGCTGCGCAGGATGCTGGGGATGCTGGGATGTGGAAGATGCTGGGATGTGCAGGATGCTGGGATGTGGAAGATGCTGGGATGTGCAGGATGCTGGGCTGCGCAGGATGCTGGGGATGCTGGGATGTGGAAGATGCTGGGATGTGCAGGATGCTGGGATGTGGAAGATGCTGGGATGTGGAAGATGCTGGGATGTGCAGGATGCTGGGATGTGCAGGATGCTGGGATGTGCAGGATGCTGGGATGCACAAGGGTTCCCGCACTCCCGGCACTGGGCTCCCCCCCGCGCCGCCGTTCCCAGCCGCGCTCCGCCAGTGCCACCTACAGAGCTGGCGCAGGACGGCACCCACCCCCAGCCCCCCCTCGCTGGGGGCCGCGGGGGGGGCAGGGCGCTCCCGCACGCCTGGGTCCCCGCGGCGGGGAGGGCGGAGCGCTGCGGCGGGGGGGTGGGGGGGGAAGGGCGTTCCCGGACGCCTGGGTCCCGGGGAAGTAGCTCCGCCGCTTCCTGCGCCGGGCGGGAGGTGAGTGTGCGGCGGCCGGAGGGGACGGGGGTGGGTGCGGGGGGACCCCGGGGTGCCCCTGTGCTGCCGGGTGTCCCCGGTGCTGCTCACGGGTCCCCAGTGCTGGCCGGGGGTCCCGAATGCTGCTCGGGGTGTCTCCGATGCTGTCCTGGGATCCCCAGTGCTGCTAGGATGTTCCCATCGTTGTCCGGATGCCCCCAATGCTGCTCGAGGTGACCCCCGTGCTGCTCAAGGGTCCCCAATGCTGCCAGGGTGTCCCCAATGCTGTCCAGGGGTCCCCAGTGCCACTCAGGTGTCCCCAATACTGTCCAAGGGTCCCCAGTACTACTCGGGGTGTCCCCAATGCTGTCCAGGGGTCCCCAGTACTGCTCAGGGTGTCCCCAGTGCTGCCGGTTGTCCCCATCTTTGCCCCCCTCCCTCCGCAGGCAGCGATGCCCCTGGAGCCCCTGATCTGCGCCGACACGGCCACACGGTGAGTCCCGGTCCCCGGGGGGACAGCGGGGGGACAGCGGGGTGCTGCGGCCACCACTCCCCCAGGGCAGGTCCCTCCTGGGTCCCCGTCCCTGTGCCAGCGCTGACGCTGTCCCCGCGGTGTCCCCGCAGGGTGAGCTCTGTGCTGAACCGGGACGTGAAGCAGTTTGGGAAGAAGCACATGTTCGATGCGAGCGAGGAGACGTGCTGGAACTCGGACCAGGTGAGGGGACAAGGACAGGGGAAGCCGGAGGGGTGGGACAGGAGCCACGTGCGGGGACGTGAGCCGTGCACACGGTGACCACCCAGGTGTTGTTCCTGCCTTCAGGGCACGTCCCAGTGGGTCACCCTGCATTTCCCCAGCACTGTCAGGATCTCGCAGCTCCACATCCAGTTCCAGGGGGGATTCTCCAGCCGGCTCTGCACGCTGGAAGGTGAGGAGCTGGGTTTGGGGGTGTGTGGAGGTTCCCTCTGCTTCAGTTTACCCACTCCTGGATCCCGCAGCTGTTTATCATGAGTCCCAGAGGTATTTTAGCCTGAAACCCGAGAGGGGCTGAGGCCATGGGCTGCAGCAGAGCGAGGTGAACAGCGAGGAGCTGGGGTTCTCTGAGATGCTTTGGGTGCAGATGGGATGGAGCAGCCAAGGCCGGGGGCACCCGGGGGGGCTCCCCCAGTCCTGAGCCTCCCACCGGCTTCCTTCGTCCTCCGCAGGCTGCAGAACAGGCGAAGAACCGGTGAAAATATCCGACCTGTACCCCGAGGACACCAACGCCATGCAGATATCCTTCGCGGTGCCGCGGGCTGGGTGGGACGGCGTTGGGGGCGGTTCAGAGCCACCCGCGGCTGCGAGGGGAACGGGGGGTGATGGCAGAGCTGCCGTTGAAACACCAGACCCGCGAGTGCCTGGTTTTGGCACTTTGCTACCACAAGTCAGCAGAGCTGGAGCAAATCCCGACGTGGCCGGGTATGGTACAATGGGGTGCAAGCCCCATGGGGACCCCTCAGAACTGTCACCCACATGTCGTGGTGTCCCCCTGCCTGTTTTTTGTCCTTTACGGGCCCCGCACAGGTTCCAGGTGGGGGAGACGGTGCTGGACAAGCTGAAGATCACCTTTGAGAACAGCACGGACTTCTTCGGGAGGATTGTGGTGTACCACCTCGGCGTGCTGGGCCAGCGGCTCTAGGGCAGTGACAAGGGACAGCAAACCCCGCCAGCAGCTCCCAGCTGCACCCCAAGGTGTGGAGAGGGGACCCCAACCCCTTGGGATGGCAGTAACAGAGGGACAACAGTGCAGGGATCCATTTGCTGGACTTTGGCAGGACACAGCCTGTGTCGCCAGCCAAATAAACAATGTCCCCTCTCCTTCCCGGCTGCTCTTTGGGCAAGTGGCACCCCGGGACTGAGCGTGTGGGGTTTGCCATGGCCGTGCGGGTGCATGGCTGGAGCAGGAGAGAGGAGAGATGTTCCTGCCACGTCCCAAGGGCTCTGCCTGCTTCTAATCACCCCCAAATATCTCAGAGTGGCTGGTTTTGGCCTCGCAGGGCTCTGGTTCGGTGCCGGTGTCACCCAGGGCTGTGCCACGTTCCGTGATGCTTCCTGCCAGGATTTGCTGCTGCCTTTGGATATTTTTTCCCTGGCTGGTTGTAGTGCTGCATGCAGGGAGGGCTTGGCAAGCTTATGGTGTTAAGAAGGAGTTTCCCTCTTCAAAGAGACGGCTCCAGAGAGAAATACCAGTGCACCCAGAGGGCTGGGTGGCCCAGTTCCCCTCGCGGTTCCCCAGTAGCTGGTGCTGGGATTGGAGACTGGCAGCTGAGACAACGGACAGGGCTCCACATGGCTGCCTTAGCGTTTATTTCTAATAATGAAACACCTGAATGCAGACACGCACGAAGCAGCTGAGCCCAGACAGAGCAAAAATGCAGCTGCTCTGAGGAATGAAGTGTCTCCGTGTGTGAGTGCGGCCGTGCCGCCCTCGGGGACAGGGACAGATCCACAGGGACAGGTAGATCCCGGCATCCTCCGCGTGCTCCTTCCTTGGAGCATCGTCCCGCTGCCCGTTTCGGGACGGGGGGGCGAAGCCATGGTGGTCCCAGAGGAAAACCCTGCGTCGGGCTGGAGAAGCGCTGGTGCTGCCGCGTCACGGCAGCTCCTTGTTCTGGAACAGCTTGAGGATGTGATTCTCAATCACCTGTTGGACTAACGGAGCGGGGAGAAGTGAAACCCAGGGAAGCCAAGCCCGTGTGGGCAGGAACTGGGCATTGTTTTGCTGCCGTTTTCCAGTGGGAGGCTGGAAAACCCCTGTCCCCATGTCCCCTGTCCCAGCACAGCTTTGGTTTGGAGGGGGGGAAAGGGGAACAGGACCCGTCTTGATTTCTCCAGCTCGGTTTCTCTGCTTGGCAGAGCAGGGAGCTATAGTGGATGGTCAAAAAAAGCCCTGAGTGAGGCTGGAGGCTGAGAGGGAAGGCAGGGGCTCCCGGCCAGGCACGGGGTGGGACACTTGCCTTTCTTGTGCCCCAGGGCCACAGCCAGATCCATGGGGGTGTAGCCAGAATCCGCCTCCGTCGTCAGGTCGGCGCCACGAGCTGCAAGCGGGCAGCGGAGATCAGGGCACGGCACCCTCCGGGTCCAGACCAGGGCAAGGGGACCCCCAAAAAGTGCCCATCCATGTGGGGCAGCCCCCCGTGACACCCCCAGTCTGCACAGGTTCTACCCCCGAGCTGATTCGAGGCCAAGGACTAAGTGTGGATTTTCCCCCCGTTACCTAAAAGGGCCTCGACACACTTGGCGTGGTTTCCACGCACGGCGTAGAGCAGGGGAGTGCCGCCGTTCTGCGGGGAAATGGAAAGTGTCACCATCAGCCTCATGCGGGGCAGGTCCCCGACCTGCCAGGATCCCCTTTCCACCCTCGCCCAGCTCCTCGCTGGGTGTTTCCTCACAGAGCACCACACAATAACTTTGAAATGGCATCATTTTAAAGACAACCTTAAGTTCTGAGCGCTGCTTCCTTGTGGCCGGTAACATCACCAGTGTGAGCACCCAAGGAAACCATTTAAAATCATTATCCAGCTTAATTTCTTGAAACACCTGCCTGAGCAGGCAAATGAGCGCTGCGAGCTCGGGGAACGGCGCTGCCACTAACTCAGCCCCCAACGCTGCGAACTCGCTGCTGCTTTTTAAAAGGAGCTTTGCAAAGCCCCCGACTCACCCAGTCGTAGATGTTGATGTCCACGTTCCGCTCCAGCAGCATGGTGACGATGTCAGTGTAGCCGCCCATGCTGGCCAGGGACAGGGCGCTCTCCCGCTCCTTGGCCAGCGCGTGGGGGTCAGCGCCCTGGGGACGGCACGGGTGTGAGTCCCGAGGGGACAAGGGGACCCTGCTGAGACCTGGGGAACTCATCACAGCCCCGCTGAGACCCGGGGAGGCTGATCGTGCTCCCAACAGGAGGGCAGAGACAGCTCCCACGGTCACAGTGACCTCTCCTTGCCAAAGTCATATTTTAATCATCATCAAAGCTCTCAGGTGAGGACTGAAAAGCCCTTCTCCAGTGTCAGTGGAACAAGCCTGATGGCTCCTGTTACTCAGCCCTGTTTCCCATCACTAGTGGCAGTGCTGCCCACTCTGTCTAGCGGTGCATACAGCACCCACCGTCTCTTTTTTTACTGATTTATCTAGAAAACCTCCCTGTCCTCCATGCCCTGCCAGCCACAGACCTCTCCTGGACTTTATTACACCCTTTATCCATGTATCGCCTCGTGTATTTGGGGTTCCGTTTGTCTCTCTGGTAATGCGTTGCAGTTTTGCTGCTGATACAGTAACAGAGAGGTTTTGGGCAGTGCTGATGAGGGATGAGAGCTCATTAATCGCTGGATGTGTGTGGATGTGGGACGGAGCTTTGGGGAGCAGCTTGATCTGGGGCGCAGGAGGGTCTGGTCCTGCTCACCCCACAACCACCAGCCTGGCGCTCAAGGACGACGCGGCAATGATTTCATTAACCGCGGCAATACCTCAGCGAGCACATTCACTGGCAGATTATAGGGCCCCAGCGATAAACCTGATCTCAAATTACCAATAAGCAGATATTTAATTACAAGCAGTTATTGCTGGCGGTGAGATAAGGCTCTTCATGCTCCTGACTTAGCTCACAGCCCAACAGGGAGCAGCATCTGATGGCATCTGAGCCATTAACACTGCAAACACGTCCTGTTTGGTGCCGTGGGATGGTACCAGGACAGTGCTGGACAATTTGGCAGCCAGCAGGGTTGGGGACGGGAATTCTGCCATCGCTGAGGTGCTGCAGGAGCGTGGCCTTACCCATTCCAGCAGGTGACGGACTGTCTCGATCTCTCCGAAGGCTGCAGCCCAGATCAGCGGCGTGAAACCTCGCTCGTCAGGTTTATTGACCAAGTTCTCACCTACACAAATGTGGATGAGACATCATAAACAGGAAAGGTAAAACCCTGTCTGCTCTCTGTCCCCCCAGGAAACCCACAAAAGGCTGTCAAACTAAACTGACGGGGTTATCGAAAGGTGTGCTGCAATCTGGGGTAAGAACCCAAGGGAAGAGGCACGAACCTTTGCGCAGGTGCTCTTTTAGCTGGCTGAGCTCTCCCTGGGCCGCAAGCTGGTGGATGGACAGTGCTGGGGACAGACAGAATTCACCAGTCAGGACAAACCTTCCCCAGCTCAGCACCCACCGTCCCTGCAAATCTGGTAGGTAGTGACTGGACAGGCCCTTTCTGAGCCCCAAAAATCCCGATGGGTAAATGACAGCATTGGGGACAGCCACCACGGCCAGAGCTGGGAGCAGCCGGAGAGACCGTCCTGGTGGCCACAGAACGGCATGGAGATGGAGCAAGGCTCCTGTCCCGCTGTCCCTTTGCTCTCTCACACCCCACGTCCATCACGGAGATGCTCTGCCCGGCGATACTCACTGTCCAGCGTGGCCGGGAGGGCCGAGACCTCGTTGCCTCGTTGCCTGTTCGTCAGCGTGTTTGAGTGCTTCAGGGGAAAGCCTGTTCCGGAGAGAGGAGAGACTCAGGGCACGTCTCCTCCTCCTGACCCGAGGCCAAGAGCCTCGTGAAATCTCAGGTCTCACGCGCCTTATCTGAAGCTGTTCCCTCCTGTCCCCGGCAAAAACTTAAGTCCTGCAAAAACTGAAATTATTCCCTTGCAAGTAAAGAGCCTGGAGACTGAGGTTTGACCGACAGTGGAGCAGGGAAGATGAAACAGCCCAAACAGGCTCCCGAGGAGGGGCAGGGTCTGTCTGAGGCATGGCGGGATGTGGGGATCCGGCATTAATGACATAATTGCACACGAGAAATGGCACAGGACAGCCTGGGGGATCCTCGTATTTCCTACCCTTGAAGAGCTCCACTTGGAAATCTCAATGTGTTTTCAAACAAGAGATTTGTAGGTTCATTAGGGAAGTCCATGGAAAGAGTTTGCCACCGCTGGTTCCACTTCATGGAACTGCAGCAGCCTCTCCCTGTGAGGTCTGGATTTGAACTTTGTCTTGCCATGTTATGGGAGGGACTGGCAGCAATAAAAGACTTTTTCCTAGCTGCTTTTGTGGGCTGAGAGACCCAGATGACCTTTCCCATGCCCACCCGCCGCCAGGGCTGCACCTGAGCGGCTCCGAGCACCTGGAACACTCACTGTCAAGGGCTGCGAGCTCGGGGCTCCTCTGCCTGTCCGAGGGCTTCGGGAGGGCGTCTGCTCCACCTGCAAAACAAAGGTGGCCGTTAGGGACCCCGGTTCCGCTCCTCGGGGACCACGCTGGGCTCCAGACGTGGCACAATGAGACCCCAGTGACCCCAGGGCTCGTTCGTCCTGGTTTACAGGGGAGCGGACGCTGCAGGATCCCGGGTCTCAGCTCCGAACGCCCCCAGGACGCACCGTCCCTGTGCTCCACGCGTGGCACATCCTGCTCCAGCCGCAGACACCCCGTGGGGACACCGCTGTCCCCAATCCCAGCCGGCTCCTCCGCAGCTGCCGCTCCCTCAGCTCCATTTTCACCCTCCTTCGGGAGCTCCTGGGGGTCCCTGTTGTTCGGGGGGGTCTCCGCAAGACGAGCGGCGGCTTCTTCCCCTTCCATGGGACACCTGCCACGAAACAACGCGTTAGGAAGGGGACAAGTCGGGGGGACACCTCCAGGGATGGCGGGGGGAGGCTGCTGGGTCCCTCAGCACCAAGAGCTTGCGGTCCCCAAGCTCCTGGGTGCCGGCAGCGCTGTTTGGGGCCCCCCGGCCCTTGTCCCCACAAAACCTCCGGTCACCGGAGCTGCCACCGGGGCCGCCCCCGGACCGCTCGTCCCCGTCCCGCTCGCACCCAGCCAAGGGAACCCCGTTCTCCCCGTACACCCCCCGCCTTGTCCCCGGTCACCCCGGGTTGTCCCAGGCCGCCGGTCCCCGGTGCGGAGCCCGGGCCCACCCCCGGCAGCCCCCGCCACAGCCGGGAACGGGGGGGTTCCGCGTCCTGCCCCGGCACTTCCCCTTCCTCCGGCCGGGCTGGGGCGGTCGCGCCGGGCTGGGAGGTGCCCGAGAGGAGCGGGGGGCACGGCGGGGGGTCCCCGTGCGGCCGGGGGGACAGGCCGGGGGGAACACCCGGTCGAGGGGGGGCGGGGGGCGGGGCGGAACGAACGTGCTGGGTCGCTGTTTCCCGTCGCGGCGGTTTGCGGGGAGGGGGCGGCGCCGCGGGGGTTTCCGGCCGGGGCCATTTCGGCGAGCGCTGGCGGAAGCGGAAGTGGCGGCCCGGGCGGGATGGAGGAGCCGGAGATGCAGCTGAAGGTGAAGAAAGGTGGGAGAGACCGGGAACCTCTGGGAGCCCCCGGGAGCCGCGGGGCCGGTCGCGGCAACGCTCTCCGGGTCCGATTTGGCCGGTCGCGACAGGACCCTGCGAGTCGCGACAGGGCGCCTCAGTGCCAGGGAGAAGTCGCGACAGGGCCTTGCGGGTCGTGAGGGAGAAAGATACGCCTGGGCAGGGCACGTTGTGACAGGGCCTCGCAGGTGGCGACGGGGCTCCGCGGCCACAGCAGGGCCCAGAAAGGCCCCGGGGGGTTGGTCGCGATATGTCGTGACAGGGCAGGGGGCGACGTGTCGCGAGAGGACCCGGCGGGGCGGGCGGGACCCCGCTGTCTTCCTTTCTGGCCTTGTCCCCTCTTTGCAAGGGGCTGGTGAGTGACACCTGTCAGGAGAGATGGGTGGACAGATAGACAGACCCACAGCACCTTCATCTGTCCTGGCTGGGGATAATTATTCCTGTAAAGTTTAGTATTTATTCTCATTTTTATTCATAAGGCTGGACACGCCTGTAGGTGTCACAGACCCTGAGCACTTGTCACTGAACCAACAGCTCTGGAGGGAGAAGCAGAAAATAATTTTCCCTAAAACATTGTGCAGAAAGCGAGAGTTGTTTCCTTCAGCCTGGAAGAAAAACCCTCCCTGATTCACTCCCCCCACAACCATGAACAATGAAAAACCTCTTGATTTTTGTACCTCTTCGTTCTGGTGAGCTCTCGGTGTTCGCTTGGAAAAGCTGCGGGGAAGGAGTGATCGGAGCTGGGAAAATCACCGACTGAAAAGGGGTTTCTGTGGCCAGGATCAGGGGTTGGAGGAGGGGGAAGCGTCTCCTCTGGGACATTTTTAGGATGTCACCTGGGGAAGGTGTCTGGAGAGGACCTGCAGAACTCATCTGCCCCCTCCAAATTGCTCAGAAAGGGCCCGGTGATGGGCATAACCCAAGTATAATAAATATAATAAATGTAGAATTTTGCTCTCATCTCTTAGTTGTATTGGAGACAGGACCACGAGACCTTTTCCAGCCCCCTCTTCTCCCCCTTGTTCCCCACTTTTCATAACCGCTGTGGTTTTTTTGTTGCAGTTACGGACAAATTCACGGAGAGCATGTACGTCCTGGCCAACGAGCCCTCGGTGGCTCTGTACCGGCTGCAGGAGCACGTGCGCAGGTCCCTCCCGGAGCTCGCGCAGCACAAGGTGAGTTGATGCTTCGCTTCGGGCTCCCAAGCTGCGACAAAATCCAGCACGAGCTGTATTCCTGACTCAGCGCATCGTCCCTGTGTCCCCTCCTGGGAAGGAGGGAGGAAATCAGCCATCAAGGGGCTGCGGGACCCCAACTTGGTCTGAGCTGCAGGTGAAGGAGTGTTGCAAATTTACCTCGGGGAAAAAAAAGCTTGAGAGTCCAACCTCATGCTCACACGGCTGGATTTGTGCACGGAGGCAAAGAAAAATGAGGAGTCTGTCTCATAAAGAGAGGAGGGAGATGTTAAATCTTATTACTTCTGCCTGCACCGGGAGATTTTTTTATTTCCCCTATAAAATAAGGGGGAGGGAAAGGGGAGCGTGAAGAAACAAGTGCGAAAAGCCCACATGAGGCAAAGCGGGATAATGAATCGCGTCTGGCAGCTGTGTTCCTTCTTCCCTCCAGAGCACGGAGCGCAGACACGTTAACGCCGCCTTGTTGTCCTTCTCCCTCTTCTGCCAGTCGTGATTCATTAGGAGCGACGTCTCGCGAATCGCTCACTGCCTTGTGGCCATGCTAATGCGCTGTCAGGCCCCATTTTTCACCTTTGCTTTACAGCCCTGCTTTCCAAATTAACCTGCCTTGTGACACTTCATTATTCAATTATTTATTAGCATTTTATATACGCGTCTGCATGCAGGGATATAGAGATGTATATGTGTGTATAGCACATGCTGATGATGCTGCTGCGTCGCTGGCACGCAGGAGGCAGGTCTGTAAGATTATTCCTGAGCTGTCACTCGCTTTCGTTTAATCAAGATAGTCCTGATTTCAGGAGATGCGTCCTGAACAAAAGGAAATGGACCAAATGGTCTGACAAGTCACGCAGAGGGAAGAGATCAGTTCCCGTCACCGAACGGTGCGGAATGAGGACGAGGGACGGTGCAGAAGTGCTGATAGAAGCGACACGGAGCGTGGTGTCAGCGGGGGGGTTTGTGCTGGGTGAGATCTCTGAAAACCTTTGGTTCTCTCATTTTCCTTGCTCGCTGTGCTTGTCGCAGTTATCTGCAGCGTTCTGTGACCTCACTGATCATCGAAGTTCATTTCCCAGCTGCAGCCATGCAGATAATTCTCTTTTGTAGCCGAAATTCCTGCTGTTTTCCGCTTTCTTCCTGTGAGAAAGGAGCTCCTGCCATCCTGTGGACACCAGCAGCGAAGACGAGGACCCTGCATCCCCCTGTGTCACAACCACCAGATACTTTCCATCTTTTTGTTTTCCATGCTGCCTCCCTCCTGCCCTGGCCACTCGTGTACGCAAGGAGGAGCTCGGTGCTCCCTGCGGTAATGCTGCATGTCAGGACAAAGCCCTTTGCCCCAGGGAGCTGCCCCAGCAGGTTATTTTCATTCCTTTTTGCCCACTGCTTGGGCACTTCCACCTTCTTCATTCCTTTCCTGCTTCCCAACTGTGTTTAACGCCGCGCTGGTGTGGCAAAAGCTGGGAGAAGAATGGAAAGAAAATTATTTGTGGCTGCTGGAACAACTGCAGATCCAGAGCTGCTGCTTAGTGACTTTTCCTCCAGCCTTGTCAGCTCTTGAGTTCATCTTTTCCCCAAGGCTGCAGCGTCACGTTTCGGAGCATCTTCTCCCTGCTGTAACCAGTCCCTGTGAAGATCTGGGAGGATTAAACCCTGGGAAAGACGGATTCGCTCAGCAGTGCGTTCAGTTAGGTGGAGCTGAATATTTTGGATTGCTCTGCTGGAGCCCCTCGGCTTTGTGGTTGGAGACTGGAACAGGAGGGTGTCAGCCGGGCTGCGCACCGTGAAAACGCTGTCAGGTTTTATCTAAATCAGGCAAAAGCATTAAGATGAGATGGCTTGAATTCTTCAGAACAGAAAAGAAGAAAAAGGAATGTTCTGTGCGGATCCATTCTCAGCTAATTTAGTCCCAAGGTGGAGGTAATGTATAAAGGAAACAGGATTTATTGGTGGTTTCCAGCTTTCCTTCACTCGTGCAGCAACAGAATTCAGCCTTCAAAATTCCCAGGGGGATTAAACCTGGGAAAAACTGGGCAGGAAGGGGCTGGGAGAAAAGTTTCTGCAAAGAGAAGGTCACCTCCAGGGCTTTACAATGAGCAACTTGGATAAAACAATAATCTTAATACCTTCCTCCCCATCTCCAACTCTCCAAGCAGATTTAGCGCCTCCCTGATAAGAGCCCGGCCCTCGCTGTGCTGCTGAGCCCCACGCAGGATCCATGCTGGATTTCGCCTGGGCCGTTGAGAACTTACATCTCCTCATTAATTTACTAATAATATTCTGTATTAATCACTGGCTTTAGTTCTTAGACTGCATCCAAGGGGCATGTCCTGGGAATTTTAAGAAAGGACATCAAGCAAAGATTAAGAAGGGAGGAGCCCTAGGGAAAGGCTCTTGTTCCTACTTAACAACATGAAAATCCCAGGAAGTGGTGGGAATGCGGGGAACAGCCATCCCTGGCTGCGATAACGGGAAATGATTAAAATCTGCTGGTGCTGGGAAGCCTCAGGGCCACAGGGAAGTGGCTGGGACATGTATGGCTGAGCCGGTGCCACGTTGGGGTCTAAATTTTTGTTAAAGATCATCCAGCACCTCTTGGAGAAATTGGGGTGAGGAGCTGCGGGGAAGTTTCCACGTCTTTCGCAGCTGCCTCTGCACTCAAAGTGTGTTCGCAGCAACAGATACAGGCATGTAAAACGTGACCGGACTCTGGGACGAGTGTGATCGCTGTGGGGTTGGGAGTCTGGGGTCGAAGGACCTTCTCCTGCAGAGAACTTGCATGCAGAGGCTTGTTTCTTTTGTCATTTAAAGCCGTGTGGTCGAGCGCCCTGGTGGAGGGCAGGCTTTGAGCAGCAGAAGTGACGTTGGACGTGGTCCAAGCTCCTGCCCGACATCCTTCGCTCACAGAAAGGGGCCCTTGGATCCCCTCTGGCTCCTAACAAGACCCAGCAGAATAGACTGGAGAATTAGCTCCCATGAGAACATATTTTAAAGACTGCCTGAACTACTTAAGGACTTTGGAAGCAGTTATCTATTGAGCTACACCTCTGAATTCAGCTGCGTTTTCATGGTGATTTGTGTGTTTGTTTGTTTGTTTCTTTTCATTGGAGCTACAGTGTATAATTCTGTCCCAAGCCAGGACTGGCTGCATGTGGTGCTGCGTGAGTTTGGGTGACATTTCCAGGGCTCCTTCCAGCTCCTGAGAGGAATCGTAGAATCATTTTGGTTGGAAAAGACCCTCAAGATCATGGAGTTACCCCACCCCATGTCCCTGAGAACCTCATCTCCATCTGTTCAACCCCTCCAGGGATGGTGACTCCACCACTGCCCTGAGCAGCCTGTTCCAATGCCCGACAGCCCTTTGGGGAAGAAATTGTTCCCCAGATCCAACCTCAACTTCCCCTGGCACAATTTGAGGCCGTCTCCTCACTAAACCCCTCAGCTCCCTCAGCCACTCCCATCACACTTGTGCTCCAGCCCCTTCCCCAGCTCCGTTCCCTTCTCTCAACTCGCTCCAGCGCCTCAAGCTCTTTCTTGGTGCAAGGGGCCCAAAACTGACCCCAGGATTCGAGGTGGGGCCTCCCCAGCACCGAAGGGCTCAGTGCTGGCTGCTGCTCAGGGTCAGAACCAGGATTTCAGAGCAGACGGGAGGACAAGGATGCAGAGCGGATCACTGCGTCTGTGCAGCGTGTGCCTAATGATGCTGCTTTCTCTTCTTTTCTCTTCCAGTCTGACATGCAGAGCTGGGAGGAGCAAAGCCAAGGAGCCATCTACACAGTGGAGTACGCCTGCAGGTATGAGAGACTCCCGCGAGCAGGAGGGTTGTGTTCGCAGGCAGAGGTGCTAAAAACCAAGCAGAAGCCATGTGCGCTTCTCTGACACCTCTCCGGTGTAAACTGGGGTGAGAGCACAGTGTGTGAATCATAGAATCAGAACAGTTTGGGTTAGAAGGGACTTTCAAAGCTCCCCCAGTGCCACCCCTGCCATGAGCAGGGACATCTGCACCAGCTCAGGTTGCTCAGAGCCCCGTCCAGCCTGGCCTGGGATGTCTCCAGGGATGGTTCATCCACCACCTCTCTGGCCAACCTGGGCCAGGCTCTCACCACCCTCAGGGCCAACAATTCCTTCCTCGTGTCCAGCCCGAAACTCCCCTTTTAATTTAAAACCATCACCCCTTGTCCTTTCACTACACGCTTTGCTCTAAAACCGCGATGCCTTTGGAAATACTAACCCATCCCCCGGTTTTCTCCTTTCAGTGCCATCAAGAACATGACTGACAGCAGCGTGTACTTCAAGAGCATCGACAGTCTGCTCAAACACGCCATCGCCATGAAGGAGCAGCTGAACGCTGCGCAGGGCCGCAGGTAGCGCGGGGATGTGACGCTGCCTGGGTGCAGAGTGACCGTTGTGGCTGGCAGAGCCTTTGCTGATGTGACGCAGCTCACACAAACACGCCCAGCAGTTATAATACCTCACTCACACGATTCTAGATGATTATTTGAAAGAGCACGTTGCTTGCCTTGCAGTGATCTTCTGGCTTTGTTTACTGGGAAACAAATAATCTTTTTTAACAAAAGAATAACTGGAAAATAATTTATTTCCATATTTAAAAAGGGATGTTTGGTTGTGTAATACATTAAATCTTTGTGTCAAAGGCGTTTGTAGTGAGATGATGCTGCTGGGATGGAGGAGGTGAGAGCTGCGTTTGGGACTGTCCTGTCTTGTGTTTCTGGCTCTTTTTGGGCAGAATCCCACAGAGATAAGTGGTAGCAGAACGATGATGCATTTTTGTAGGTTTGCAGTTGAACCACAGCTACTAAAATATCATTTGGCAGATCGTCTGAGTCTGGTGTACGTCTCTCCTGAGAATAGTATTGGTGTTGGAGTCCGACTGGGTGGGAGTGAGAAAAATTCCCAAATGCCCATCCCTGGTAGAACAGAAAGCCCCATCTCTGCAGAATGACTCTCCCTTCAACAATTCTGCTCCAGGTTCCACATTTTCCCAGTTGCCTGCATGTCAGGGTCCCACTCAGTGCAGCCCAGAGCATTTTTAGTGGTTTTTGCAGCAGTGTGGCTGCAAAGATTGCCCTGGACACCCACGGGGGCTGGTGTGTGCTGCGAGGAGGGAGGTTTTATCTGAGGGAGCCCCTGGTTTGTCACACTCTTATGGCTGCCGCTGTCCCACCCATCTGCTGGACGTGACTCTCTTTTCTTTCTACAGCACCGTTGCCCCCCAAGGCAAGAATCCTCCAGCCAGTTCATGATTTCGGACAAGACCAACCATCCTCTGCCGCCTTCTCCAGCGCTGGGGAGAAGTGAGAAACCACCCGCTGAATCTGGGAAGCTGCGCAGAGGCCTCTGTCTCTGTTCCCAGGAACAAGGTGCCGCAAATCCTGCCACTGGGGTCAGGACTGCTGTTTTGGGGGGGTGTTTCAGGGAGCACTTTTGTCCCTTTCCACAGGGACACGGGCTGGTTCTGCTTTTGTCCTTTCCAGACTCCAATGAGATGTTTTTCTCTCTACCTCTTGGCCACAGAAATATCTCATAAAAAGTAGGTCTTGCTTTCAGGATTTTGTGGATGGCTGTGCAAATGTAGGCACACTTCAGCTTTGTTCAGGAGGCGTTCTGCAAGGAGAGTTTTTCATGTGCGTGCCAGGGAGTTGCTGAATTTGGTTTAAGTGAGAACAATAATAAAAAGTTTTGTCTGAAACCTTCCCCTGTTGCTCACTCGGGCCGGGGGGTCTTGCAGCCTGGCAGCTCTGCGTGTTCCAAAGGGCATGGGACAAAACAAAGATGCCCAGAGTTGGAGCCTTCCAAGTGAAAAAAGAAACTGTCCTGTGCTTCAAACAACAATAACGACAAAAAAATTACTTTCTTCATCCCCATCAAGCAGCGGCCACACAGACCCCAAGCAGAAGGTGGAAAAGCAGCTGCTACTCAGCTCTGGTGAGACGTGACCTATAATTAAGCTCCAAACAGAGATGCGAATCTTGACCCTGGTGCCTGCAGGGGTGAGAAGTTCCCACTTCGCTCACACCAGAGTGGAGTCCTTGCCCGAGGCTGCGGGTTTGCGCGCCAGCACGTCCCTCATCTCCCGCGCGACGCCGTTCCAGGGCTTGCCCTGTGCCTGCAGCAGCCCCGAGTCCGCTGACAGTGTCCGGTGCGTTCGGGGCGGGTTGTAGCTCTCGGAGCGAAGCCCGGGGCTGCCCGAGGAGGTGAAGTTGCTGCTGGCCGCAGATCCCAGCTGGGATTTGTGCTCCAGGAAAGGAGGGAAGGAAAATTCCCGGTGAATCTCAGGCCGGGGCCGGGGTGAAGCCGCGTTCTTGTTGTTCAAATCGCTGGCGGAGGATTCGCCATGCTGGGCAGAGTCGTTCTCGTACAGGGTGTGAGAGACCTCGGAGCGGCTGCGGCGTGAGACTTGGGAAGCCCGTACCAGGGCGTGCGTCACCGTGATCAGCAGGACGATGATGCCGGAGGAGAGGATGCAGGCACTGGCGATGCCGGCCTCCAGTTCAAACAGCAGCAGCATGTAGATGGCGAGAGCTGGAAGGAGAGCGCAGAACAGCTTGAGGAACCAGAAGCACTAAAGCGATGATGCACCTGACCTGCAAACTTCAGGTTTGTCACCCAGAGCAGCAAGTTTGTACTATAGGAATGAGCTGGCAAAGCCATCTGCAAAACAAACCCGACGCCGCAGGAGAAACTCAGAAGCTCACGGGCACCCAGCGACCAGTGCACTGGGCTGAAAATGCTCCTCCCTGCTGGGCTGTACTGGTGGGAAATGGGCACTTGCCTGTGAGGTAGACGGAGACCCCGCAGCAGAACAAGCCGATGGCGGCGTGGCGAACCCTCCGGCTGTCCAGAAGGAACCAGTCCGCCCTGCAAAACAGGTGACAAAAACCGCAGGGCTGTGTCATCCCCTGGCCCTGCTCTCAGCACAGGGGAAAAAAAGCTGATGCTCTGGCCCCGGCTGAGAAACTGAAATTGTTTTTTGCGTAGAGAAGAGGTTCAGAGCTGGCTCACAAGCCCAGGGACCTCTGCTGGGTTGAGATTTTCCCCCGGGCTGCGTTCTTCCTGCTCTGGAACAGCAGATTTTTGAAATCTCTTGACATTTCCAACTTTTCCTGCCTGGCTCGTGTGTTCTAGAAAGCAGCTGGGGGCAGGGGCTCAGGAGAAAGAAATGGCTGGAGGCTTCTTTTTCAGGTGATTTGCCCCTGTTCAGCAAACCCTGAAGAGCAAGAAAGGAACAAAACCGGGGTGTGTCAAGCCCTTAAAGAATGACAAGAAAAGTGCTGGCGCATTGAATCAAGGCCGGGCTCTCTCTTCACCCTTGGGGTTGGATTTCTGTGCTCAGCTCCGATTGCAAACCTTTTGTCTGGAGGGGGCTTGGTACTTGAATTGTGCTTAAAAAAAGACCAGTTTGATTCCAGCAGAGCCTTTGTTTTCCACCCAGCACCCACCCCTGCGCCTGCTGCCTCCATTTTCCAGGGCACACTCTCTGTTTGGGCATCGCCAGAGCCAGGTTGACCTGGCAAACCCCAGTTCTTGCTGGGATTTGGAGGCTGCTGTCACCAGAGGATGCCTGTGCTAATTGGGAGAGGTCATTAGGGGACGCGGCATAGTGTGGCAGACGGGTGCCAGGCGACTCGGGGGGGTGGAACGGCAGAGGGATGCTGAGAAGATGCAAACAGTCCCTTGCAACAACTGGCGGTGCACAAGGTCCCGCTGACAACCTCCAAAAATCCCAGGGAGGTGGTTGGAAATGTGCCCTGGCTGGGAAGGACCCGCCAAAGGGGCAGGATAAGCCCAGTTCTTTGCACCCGTGGGGTGAATTTGGCCCCCGGGGATGCTGTGCCCTGGCCCAGGCTCCCCCCAGCATGGCCTGGCCCCTCCCAGGCTTCTTGTAGCCCCTTGGCCGTTGCCACCCGCAGCCAGGAGCTGTTAATAGACCCTGGACTCGCTCTGGGGAAGAGCAGCCGCTTTGTTTTATTAATTACCTGAGTCAGGGGGAGGATTAGCGGGGAGGAGAAGGACTTTGTTTGGAGCTGGCTGGGACTATTGAGCGCAGCGCTGAGAAGCCGAGCGGTAATTCAGTGTGACAAGCCCAACGTGGGAAAGGTCCCTGGGACGTGAGCGGGTCCCCTAATGAAACCGGTGCCTTGGCCACGAGGAGACGGCAACTCATGGCATCCCACATCGTGGGGGAGACCTCCTGCCCAGGGGCAGCATCCCTGCATCCCAAGAACCTGCCCTTTTCCTCCCAAAGATGAGCAGAACCTTCCGGTGGCAGCTGGGGAAACTGAGGCACAACCAGACTAAGTGACATCCTTGAGATACCAGGCAAAGGGACACCGGCCCAGGGCTCCCAACACCTCGCATTGCCCGCAGCAAAGGCAAAAGCAGCCTCTGGCTTTGCCAGGGCCCTGGAGCAGAGCACAGAAATATAATTTAAAGTGAAATTGTTAGGGAGCAGCTTCCCTGCTCGGTGAGACGCACCGGCAGGACGATGGTCGCTCTGCCCTGTAAGTCCTTGAGCAAGTCGCTGCTGTCTGAGCACGGGCTGTCCCTGTGACTTTGCATCTGGCTGCCTGATTAGCGCTGCTCCTGTGTCACACTCGGGATTTTGTTGAACCTCCCAGCTTCGCAACTGAGCATTTTACAGCCCAAATCAACCCCAGATCTCAGACAAATTTACAGCTGCTGGGGATTTTTCTGCTGTAAGAGTTTTCCAACAGAAATGGAGCTCCTACCGAAAGCAAAGTTTGCTACGGGAACTTTGTGTTTTGCAGAAATTTTTTGCTCTCCTTCGCTAACGAGCTCACTAAGCATCAGCTTCGCTTGGAAGATGCTGAGAGGAGACGCTGCCACTTGCTGGGGTGCAGAGCATGAGGCATTGATGGGTTTGTCTCATTAGGGACAGAAGGAACTGTTGAAACATTATGATTTCCTTTAAATGAATTTTGACTTGCTGAAGTCCAAGTGGTCCTAAAATGGTCCCCTGGGGACGATCGCATGAGTTACATGGAGGGACCTCCACATACAGACCAGCGTCCACCACCAAGATGCTTTTAAATCTGATTATTCATGAGTTGTTTTTGATTTTAACTGAGGAGCTGGTGCTAGGCTGGTGTGGGCAGAGGAGCCACCGACCCAGCCCAGGTCTCTGCCGAGAAAGGAGAGGGGAATTGCTTCAGAAACAGTTTTGCAAGTGTAAATGTGCTGGTAATAATTAAGTCAACACATGTTTATGGTTAATGATCCCTGTGGTCATTTTGGTGCTGCCTGTGCAACCACCTCGGCAGAGACCCAGAGAGCTCAGCTCTGCCGCTGCAAAGCGACAAATTTTGGGTGCTCCTGGGTGTTGTGGCCAGGCCCAGCGCGTCTGACCCACCTTGTCCCCAGAGCTGAACTGCAATGGGGGGGTGCTGGGACCCCAGGTGCCCGGGCAAGCCCAGAGAAGGACCCTGGGTTTCCACAAGGATGTTATTGGGGAAATTAGAGTGTATTAGTGCAGCCGGCTGGCAGGGCTGCTATAAACTCCCAGCCGATACAGTCATTATGCACAGCTGCACCCCAAATTAAGCAGCATGTTTACAGCAGAGGTGAATTTTGTGATATCCAGGTACTCACAGCAGCATTGTTCGCTCCCCACAACGCATTTTTGCAGAGACGTGGGAGGCCCTGGCAAAGGCCAGATCTTGGGGTGCAGGAGAGGTCGACGGGGCTGTGTGTGAGCCCACAACATGGGGACAGGCACAGCGGTACTCTCCTGCACCCCTCAATCCCTTCTGCACCCCCCAGCACCCTCCCCACCTGCAGACCCCCTCCTCCCAAACTCCTCTGAGCCCCTCCCTGCACCTCCAGAGCATCCTGGTGCCCCCACATCCCCCGGCACCCCCAATCCCCAGTGCCCCCCACACACCCCTGCACCTCCAATCCCCGGTGCCACTCACATCCTCCTGCACCCCCCCAATCCCCGGTGCTCCCCACATCCCCCGGCACCCCCGCAGCTCTCACCGCTCGGGCCCGGGCTGTCCCCGGCACAGCTCGGTGCTGAAGTAGCCGTGGAGGAGGCAGAGCAGGAGGCAGCTCACGTTGAGCACCAGGCAGAGCGCGGCCAGCACGGCCGACACCGGCAGCAGCACCGCGGCCGCTGGCTCCGGTAAAGCCCCTCGACCGGCACCGGGACCGGGACCGACCCGCCCCGACGGCAGCTGGAAGATGAGGCTGGAGGCGAGCAGGGCCATGGCGGCGGCCAACGTGCCGAACAGCAGCAGCACCGTCAGGGCCCGCTGCCGGTAAGCGGTAGGCATGGCGGGGCCGGCACCGGCAACCGGGGGAGCACCGGTAAGCGAGAGAGTCACCGGGCCGGCAGGCTTGCTCCGCCCCGACAAAGTTGCGTGCGCTCCCGTCTCCGTCCGGTGCGCCCGGGATGGGGAAGCGGGAACGGGGAGCGGGAACCGGCACTGGCTCGGGAGCGCTGCTCGGGGCGGCGGAGCTGCGGCCCGGCTGGGAGTTCGCCTCCCGCCCTGCGCCGCTGCCCGGCCGGGGCGGGCCGGTCCTGCCTCCCGGTCCGGCCCCTCGTCGCAGGGGCTGGAGCCGAGCGGCTCCCCCGGGCCGGGCCCCCCCGCCCCGGGCAGCACAGGGCGGCTCCGCCCGGGATCCTCCCCCTGACGGGGCCCCGGGAGCCTCTTCGGGGCCGGTGGGGGCTTGAGGAGTGATGGAAGGAGCAGGACCGGGGGAGTCCGAGGAGCCCGTGTGGGCTCGGGTGGACGGATAGAGGGATGGAGGGATGGGCGGATGGATGGAAGGATGGACAGAGGGACAGGCAGATGGATGGACGGGCAGAGGGATGGGTGGATGGGGAGCATCCTCGCTGGGTCAGGAGTGAGCACCCAGAATGTTCTCAGTCCCGCAAGGCTGCGACAGGTCCCGCGAGGCCCTGCCGGCAGCCACCAGCCCTTGGGGCCGGCACAAGTTTCCCGTGTCTTATAAATATCCTGGGAAGCAGAAGCACCTTTTCCCCTGGGATCTGCCCAGCCAGCGGGCCCCACCTGGGAATCGGGGAGGATTTGAGGAGGATTAATTCAGGAAAGTTTGCTCTGCAGGTCACCTGTTACCTTGGGAAAGACCCTGCGCCTTGGGAACAGTGGGGAAACTGAGGCAGGATTTCCCTACTCAAACCCAGACTCTCCGGCACAGCAGCTTCCCTGGCACATGGGACGAGGGGACATGGGGATCAGACCTTTCCGTGCACATCCCAGGCACCCTGCCAGGGCCAAGGCCAGGGGACCGGCTGTGATGCTGACTCCTCCAGCCTGGTGTCATCAGCGCCTGGGTCCGTGCCCAAGCCTGGCTGTGGGATCCGGACGGGGTGACCTTTCCGTCTGGCGGCAGAGCGCTGCCCGTCGCGGCGCTGCCGGCCTTCCCGTCCCGCGTGGGTGGTTCCCGCTGGCATCTTCCACTCCGGCCGGAGCCGCGTGAGACACGGGCTATTTTGAAAGCTGGTGTGTTGGCCTTGGCAGGCAATGCAGGTTTGGCTCCTGGCTCATTTCCAGCCCCGCTCGCATTTTTGGCTGGGGAGGATGTCAGGCCCTGGTCCTGTGTCACCGGTACTTGGCCCAAAATCCCCAAACTAGCTCCTGATGATGGTGTCTCTGTCCCTTCCCCATGGTGCAGAAAGCAACGGGGCTCAGCTGTGTCCAGAGGGGTGCACCTGAGGCATCCAGCAGCTCAGGCTCCCCAAAACCCCAGGATTTTGGGGCAGGGAGGGCCTCAAGAGGGAGCTCAAAGCTTTCAAGCTGCTGCAGGGAGCAGCCAGGTAGAGCCCAGACTGGGCACTCCCTGAGCAGGGGGTTCAGGCAGCCCCTGCACCCAAAGCAGGGGTTCGGCTGCTGTGCGGTTCTCCGCCAGCCCCAGGGGAAGGCGGGGGGACGGGACAGGCAAAAGGGCCACCCCGTTTGTCCCCAAAGCCCGGCCCAGGCAGCACAGGGCGTCTGGATGTGTCATCTCGGACTCAGTGGCTGCCGGGGTGCTGCTCTGCGGTGCTCTCGCACTTCTGTTCTCCCTCCCACCTCTTCTTCAGGATCAATTAAGATTATGAGCAGGGCTAATTAACGGTCTGCTAATCGCACTCTGAAGACCTCTATAAATCATGAGCTTTAAAAGCAGATCTAAGAAAGCTGTCGTGTCCTTTCTGCCAGCGCAGCCTGCACCAAAATCCTTATCCAGAGAGTTCCCATCTCTCCAGCCCCTGCTCCCGAGCTCCCCGGGGCTGGGACGGGACCCCCAGCACGGCCGGGATGGAGGTGTCCCCACCGCAGGGCTGGTGTGGGAGCTGATTTCCAGCCCTTGAGAGCCCCCTTCCCAACTGCTTCCCGGGCGGCTCCGCTCACGTAACGGGAGCTTGGGAATTGCATCAGTTCCCCTTGGCTGCTGTAAACACGGGTGCTCCCGGGGGAACCCCACACCCAGCAGCTCCGGGACAGCCCTGAGCGTCCCCGCCGCAGCCAGAGGGAGCGAGACCCCCGGCATGGCCACCGTCCCCATGGGACCACGGCCCCCACCTGGGGCTGCCCGGCAGATCGCGGGTTCGGGGGAGGACCCTCCATCTCAGCCCAAGCCTGAACCCCTCAGCGAGGACACAGTAACCCCCGGGAACCCCTAAACTTCGGGGGTGATCCCAGCCCCCAAATTCCCACAAACTCACCCACGTCCTCCCCTGTCAAATCCCCTATTCCAGCCCCCCCGGATCCCAACAGCTTCACTCCCATCCCAACCCCCGGGTCCCCGCGATCTCCCCAGCTCGCCCCGCCCCTCCACCCCCGCCCCGCCCCGTTTCCCGGCAGAGGCGGAGCTATGCAAATCAGCCCCGCAGCGACCACCAATGGCGAGCGAGCCCGGCGGCGCTATGCAAATATTTCAGTGGAAGGGGGCGGGGCTATACAAATATTTTGGCGAGATGGGCGGTGATATGCAAATCACACCCGGATGTGGGCGGGGATATGCAAATCTATGCACGGGGAGGGCGGGGTTATGCAAATGTTGCCGGCGCGGCTCGGGCAGGCGGCGGGCAGCGCGCGGCTCCGGGGACAGGCACCGGGACCGGGACCGGGACCGGGAGCCGCACCAGGCGGCGGTGGGGCCGCACCAGGGCCGGGCCGGCTCCGCTGCAGTGCCAGGCACCTGCGGCCGAGCCGGCGGGAGTTACCGAGGAGGAAGAGCCGCTGTCCAGGTGCGTGTCCCGGGTTGGGGGAGCGGGATCCCGGGCGCACCGGGACGCGGCCGCTCTCCGGTGTTGCCGGTACCGGGGAGGAGGAAAGTGGCGGCCGCGCACCCCTAGGGCCCGTCCGTCTGCCCCGACGGGGCTCCCCTCCACGGCGGGAGGCCCTGCGCATCCTACCGGCTGCCCCGTCGGGGCGCACGGTCTGGGGGAGCGGTACCGGCCCCCGAGACGTGTCGGTACGGCCGTTCCGGCGCCCCGCGGGCTGGTCTGGGCACGGCGGAGCCCCGGCCCCCGCCCCGCCGTCTAGGGATGGCGGGCTATAAAAAGCCTGTGGTTTGCGCTGCGCTCGGGGCGGTTATTTTTACTCGTGTCTGTGCAGGGAGGAACGCCCGGGTTTAACCCAAAAGTGCAGCCTGGATGGCGGCGGTCCTGCCCCGGGCCCGCCAGCCACCTTCCTGCCACCCCCGGGCCTGCCACGGCCTTTGGGCACTGGGACTGAACCCACTGCGCAGAAGGGAAACTGAGGCACAGCACTGCCAGGCTGTTGGCTCGGCATGGAGTAAGTTGTAACGCCACCAGTGACGCAGCACCGGGACAGCCCCATGTACGGCCAAGGCCTGATGTCACCGTAGCTTCTCTGGGGTGTCACACCGCTCTGGCAGTTTATAGCAGCCCAGTTCCTTACTGCTCCTGGGTGGGGATGTGACCCGTCCATGGCTCTCACCAGCATGTGGCATCTCCAGCGTGTCCCAGTGCACATGGATCCCCATGGGGACAGCAAGGTGGATCCTCTGCCGGATCCTCCCGCCTGCTGCAGCCGATTACCAGCGAGTTCCCGTCCCCGGGGCTTTACTCTTTTAATGAGAGAAAGTTTCCCAGAGCTCCTGGCTCTGGAGATGGGATTTCACAGGTCATGAGCTAATGTGGCAGCTGATGTCTGAGCTGGAAGGCAGGGACCTGTGCCAGGGGGACGATCGGCTGTGTCCCCTTGGTCCCTGCGCATCCCTTGGGGCATCAGGTACCAGCTGGGACAGGAGCGTGGGCAACCTGGTCGGGGAACTGGATCCTGGCCCTTTTCCATGTCACTGGCTGCCAGCTGGACACGTCACACGCAGGTGACGTGTGCGGGAGACCCATGTAGCTCAGGGTGGAGGTGGATTTGGGATGGAGACGCAGGCCCCAGGTTTGGTTTAGGGTGTCAAACGCTCCCGCTTGCCTGGGGCACTGGTGACATCCTGGTGCTGAGACCCAGCCGGTACAGCAGCAGGGAAGGAAAAGGGATTTGAGAAACTTTGTGGAGAAGCTGGAGAGTCCGGGATGCTGCACTGCTGTGGAGGTGCCCAGAAGGAGCAGGGGGGAATTAAGCGTATTTAAGACCCTCGGATTTCCCTCCTCTTCGTGATAATCACAGCAGGATTGTCAGGAGCAAACCAGGTTTGTACACCATGCAGCCCTAACGCCAGCAACTTCTGGCTGCCCCCAGCAAACCCCCCAGCAGCAAACCAGCGTCATTTCCCAGATTAATGTCCAGCTGCAGTGTGGGGTGGCCCAACCCTGCGAGAACAGCTTGTTTCTTCCCTTGGCTGGTGCTGACATGGAGCAAAAAAGATGGTCTGGGTTCCAGAGGGGATCCATGTGTCAGTCTGTCTTTCCAAGGTAAAGAGCCGCCTCGTTTTTTGGGGACGTTTCGATCCTTCCTTCTTTCACACAGTCATTTTGGAACTGAAAAGCCTCCGCCCGTCACTGCATGTCACCTGATGGCACCGGGCTGTGGCAGTGCCGGGTGCTGGTGGGACTTTCGGTCTGTGTCACCCTGCGCGGAGCTGGGGCTGGATGGGGGCCGGGTCCCCCCGCGCCCAACCAAAATCTGGATTTGGCTCTGGAGAGGCACACAGCTATGCCATGGGGGTAGATAGATAAATTATAATTGCCCCCAGGGACTTTGCTGGAGTGACGCTTGGGAGATGGGGGAAGGTGCTTAGTGGAGGCAAATACTTGTCCCCAGCACCCTGACATGTCCTTCGTGTCCTGGTGGTCCCCAACCCCCGCAGCACTGCTGGACTCTCCTTTCCCCTGCTTCCCAGCAGGCTCCTTCTTCCTCCCCAGCGCCGCTGACCCCGCTCTGGTTTGTACTGGTTAGTTGTTTAAACAGCCTATAAAAAGCAGAACCCCTGGCAGAAACCCTGGTCAACTTTGACGTTTCGCTGCGCCGGGCCAGGGATGCTGCTTGCACCACGAGGCCCCAGCGCTGCCGTTCCCCGGGGACGAGTGAGAACCGGGGCCACATCCCCAGTGGGGAGCAGGACAGCACCGGCCAGGGCTGGACGTGGCCCGTGGTGGCCCCAGCACCATGTGTCCATCTGTGATGGGTGGTCCTTAAAGCCCCATTTCAAGCCCGTTGCCCTCCCAGCCCCGGTAAAGCAGCCTCTGACTTGGCCCCTCCAGGGATTTCACTGCCACTGGCTCAGATTTTTCCCTCCCCAGCCAAGCTTGCTTCTCCTCCATGGAAAAGATGGGATGGAAACTCTTTCTCCCACTTTAATCAATATTTTTTCTCTGACAAAACACTTTTTGGGAGCTGCCAAATGCCAACAGCACATACTTGCTGGCTGCTCTCTTCCCCCTCCATTTCCACCCAGCCACTCTCAGCTTTCAGATTTGCAACAAAATCCCCATAATTTGGTGAAAATGGTATTTTTTCCCCAATTTCTACATTGCTGCTGCTTTGTCCTATGGGGATGGAAAGATGAAGGACGGGGAGCTTGGAGACCCTGAGCTGGGGTCCAGGTGCCCCCCTAATAACCTCCTCACTTTGACTTTAGAATAAACTTATTGTATTTAACATTTCTGGGATCATTCAGGGATGGAGAAGAATGTAAAGGTGTAAAAGGCAGTGCTGGGATCCCCCCCGGTACCTCCACGAGCATCCCGCACTGTGCCGGGACTGCAGCACACGGAAAAACACATTGTTCTCAAGGGGTTCACTTCGTCTCAGCGCATTAATTAGGAACTGGGATAGGAAGTTTACACGTGAATGACCCCTGAAGATGTACAGGATCCAGGGAGTTAATTATAAAGCTCGTTGTGGCTGGGGGGTCGGGGTGGCACCTCGCTGCGGGCGCTGGCAGAGGGACGGTGGGGACGAGGGTGTGGAAGCGAGCCCGGTGCGTGCGAGCGAGCAGTGAGCCCGGACTAAAGATAATCTCGCGTGGGAGGGAGCGGAGGCCGGCGGGATGCCAGGCAGCGCTGCCCGCCGCAGCGTCTCCTCTCCACGAGGTTTTGAGGGCTCGAGAGCTTTGGTTTTGTTTGTGACAATGACGGTGATGGGTGCTTCATCCCCGCAGCTGGACCGTGGTGTGAGTCCCCATCACGGCCACGCTAATGAGGAGCCGTTTGCGCGAGGTGGGTCATGGTGGAGATTAATGCAATGGGGTTTCCTGCGGGGCTGGCACCCCAACCCCACTCCCTTCTGCTCGGGGGTCCCGAGCCATGAGCCCTCGGCTCCTGATGGGACCCAGGCTGCTGTCCCCAGCCATGGTGACGAGGCTGGAGGATGCCACCTCGCTGGACCGTGGGATGAAGGTGGCAGAGCTGCCCCGTTGTGCCCGTCGCCGCCGGCTGCGATAATCGCCTGCAGGCTTAATGCTGCTTTATCGCCTTATCACCCAGAGCAGCAATTAAAATCCAGAGTGAGAGTGCCCCCCCTCCCCTCCCAGCCCTTAATACTTGTCCGGGGGGACCCGAGCGCCGGTGCCCTGCCGCAGTGCGGTGACCGAGGCACTGGGACCCGTGGTGACAGCAAGCCCAGATGTTTTGTACCCGCTCCTGGAGTTCATTCCTCCCCTGCCCTATGGCCACGCTGAACCCCACGCCGTCCTGCAAGACCCCGGCACGTGGCCGCGGTGCTGGTGGCGGCAGTGGCCTGGGGCTGCGGGTGTCCCCGCGGGTGTCCCATGTGGCGGTGGTGGCCGAGCGGCCGAGGCGATGCCCCAGGAGTCGCGGAGCTGTAATGAGCTGCCCGGGGAGGTGGCTGATGAAACCACCCCACATGTTGCACGAGGCCTCCGATGGATTCCCCAGTGCGGGGGATGAGCTGCCCCAGCCCCAGCCACGGTGAATGTGTCAGGAGTCCGGCCATGGTGGGTCCCCAGGTCCCCCAGCCCCATGGTGCTGCAGCTGCTGCTTCCTCTTGCCTCCCACCCCCACCTGCTATTCTGGGCTGGGGTCCCTGCAGCATCACCCCATGGGTGCTGGTGCCCCCCCAAGATCCCCGCAGTATCACCCTATGGATGCTGGTGCCCCCCTGAGACCCCCACAGCATCACCCCATGAGTGCTGGTGCCCCCTGCCACCCCCACAGCATCACTCCATGGGCGCTGATACCCCCGTATCCCACTCCCAGAGGACCGTGCCTGGGCAGATGGGCAGACGCTGGTACCCTGGGGGTGGCTGTTGTCCCCTGTCCCCTCCCATGGAGCAGCACAGAGGGGACACTGCCAGGTCAGGGCTTTGCAGGGTCGGTCCCAGTGCAGGGACCATCTCCCTCTGTGCTTCCCATGCAGCTGGAAACTGGGGTGCTGAGGAGCTGGGGGTGGTGGCCCCAGCTGAGGGGACCCTTGGCAGCATTTTATGTCCTTGCTGCGGACAGGGCGACATGTCCCTCTGTCCCCAGCAGCCTGGAGCCTTTAAGCCCCCCTGCCTGGGGTGATGCTGTGCAGGGACACGGGGACTCACAGCTGGATGAACATCTCCCGACCCAAACTCAGTGACAAGTCAGAGCTCTCTGGGGAACAGCTCTGGTTTCTGCCCCCCAGATTCAAGGCGATGGGATGGAGGTGGGCAGGTGAGAGCTGACCCCCCCCGGACAGCCCTGGCCCGATGCTGTGCCGCAGGTGTCAGCGCTGGGAGGGCAGGAGCAGCCCCCACCCCGCATCGGCAGCAGAAATTGTTGGGAAAAACTCTGGTTTTCACCAGGGAACCGTTGGCTTTTCCGGAGAAGCGGGGGCTGGGGTGGTCTTGGCACCCCCTGTACCTTGGTGTCGTGCGTGGGCCCTGGGACACAGGGTGGCAGCAGGGGCCGTGGGAACGGCAGCACAATTTCCTTCCATAAATTAAAATTAGTTTTGATCAGCTAAATATAGCAGCTGAGCAAGATGGTAAATGGCAACGTGCTCGAGAGGGGGAAGCGGGACAAGCCGGGGCATTGGGGAGCAAAGGGTTGGCCAGTCCCCAACCTGCATCCCTGGGGTACATCCCTGCCATGGGGGGGCTGCTGGAAGAGTTTGGGGGCTCCTGGGGTGCCTGTCATCCCTGGGGAATCACAGCACAGACCTCCCAGTCCCACCAGCCTCCCAGTTTGGCTCTTGCCCCGTGTCTGTGGCTTGGGGACAGCGGGGACCAAGCTCTGCACCCAAATTGGGGTGGAGGGGCTGGGTGTGAGGGTCCCGTTGGGAGCATCTTGATGCCACCCGTGGCTCCGCACCGGGCTGCGGTGGCACCGGGGTGTCCCGGAGGGGTTTGGGGGTGAGCGCTGCTGGGGGATGACAAGAGGAGCAAGATGTGGGTCCCTGAGGTGACAGGGGGAGATCGCGGGGGTGTCTCAGCCCGGTGCCAGGCTGCCATGGGTGCTGGCACCCCGCGACAGGATGGGACATGGGGTCCCCTGACCCCTCGCACATCCCACCACCAGCTCACATGGCCCACGGAGGTGGGTGGTTTCGCTTTGCTGTCTCCTCATACAGCCACTTCCTGACCTGCAAATGGCGGAGGTCAAATTTAGTCTGTTCACATTAAAAAAAAAAAAAAAAAAAATTAAAAAAACCAACTTGAACCTAAAACCAGCCCTTTTGTTTGATGGACCCTCCCCGCAGCCAGCCCGGCCTCCCTTATAACCACCCTCCCCGTCCCCCGTCCCAGCACCCGTGCGCGGGGCAGGGTGGGAGCAGCCCCCGTGTGTTCAGGACGGTGCCCGGGGATGCCGAGGCTGATCCCGAGCTCCCGGCGAGGGCCCTGGCATCACGGCGCTGCCGCTTTCCAGCCGGACACGCAGGTGCTGGGGTCCCCAGGGTTGGGGTGATGGAGCTGGGTCAGCGGAAGCGACTGGACAGAGCTAAAGGGGATTTTTCCCTCTTGCCACAGCAGCATTTCCCATTTTTTTTTTTTTTTTCATTTTTCAGTTTGCCACCATCTTTGCTGAAAAAAAAAATATGCCGGAACTTCCTCTGAAAACTTTTTTTTTTCAGCAAAACTTATTTTTGGTGGTTGAAGGGGCGAGGAGGTGCACGCAGTGCTGGGGTGGCTGCTTGCTTGGGCCAAAGGGGGCTCAGGGCCTTTTTGCTCTTTTCCAGCCCCCCGTCACGTGTAAGAGGCGAAAATGGGCCGGAAAAAAATACAGATCAGCCGAATACTGGATCAGCGGAACCGGCAGGTAGGAGCGGCTTGGGGACAAGGTGGGGACAAGGGGGATGCAGAACCATGAGGCCACGGAGGGGGATTTGGGGCTGAATCCAGGGATCCAGGGTGCAGCATCCCGTCCTCTTTCCCTGCTCCGCAGGTGACTTTCACCAAGCGGAAATTCGGGCTGATGAAGAAGGCGTACGAGCTGAGCGTCCTGTGCGACTGCGAGATCGCCCTCATCATCTTCAACAGCACCAACCGCCTCTTCCAGTACGCCAGCACCGACATGGACAAGGTGCTGCTCAAGTACACAGAGTACAGCGAGCCCCACGAGAGCCGCACCAACTCCGACATCCTCGAGGTAGCGGCCGGGGGTGGCCGGGAGGGTTTCGGGGTGGTTGGGGGACCCTCCTCACCCCCTGGCTCCTGCAGACACTGAAGCGCAAGGGGCTGGGGCTGGAGAGCCACGAGCTGGAGCTGGACGAGGGGCTGGACCCCGGGGAGAAGGGACGAAGGCTGAGTGAGGGCATGGACCTGTCAGTGGCACGGCCCAGGTTTTATGTGAGTCGCTGCCACCCCACAGTCCCCAATGGTCCCCAAGGGTCCTGTCCCTGTCCCTCATCCCCGCTTTGTCCCGTAGAGCCCGGTGCCGCTGCCTGAAGCCGCCTACGGCAGCTCCCCGCCGGCCACCGACACGTCCCTGGGCAGCGCCAGCGGGTCCCCGCAGGGCCAGGGCCGCCCACCCCCCTTCAAACCGGCAGCACCGAAGCCACCGGGACGCTCGCCAGGACCGCTGCCCCCAGGTAGGCTCGGACACGTCACCCAGGGATGCTGCGTAGAGAAGGTCCCTGTGATGGGCACTCTGTCCCCACCATGAGCACCCCATCCTTGCTGGCCCCACGGGGATTTTCCCAGCCGGGTACCACATGCAAAGCTCCTCTTGCAGCATCTCCTGGGGACTTACCGGGGCTGGGGCGGGTGCGTGGGCAGGTAGAGCTGCCGCAGCTGTGGCAACACCGTCCCCTGCTCCTTCCAGCTGCATCCTGCACCCTCCCAGCACCCAGCTGGCCCTGGCACCCTGGCACCCTGCACCCACAGGAGATGGATATGAGGAGCTCATCCTGCCCGGCGGGGTGGCACCAGCCTGGGCGATGGGGACGTGGGTGCCTCCAGGGCCACACAACAGATGCTGGGGCTTAACCCTCTGCAAACCCCCCGGGTGGATGGGTGGTTGGTGGCACGGGGACAGCTGGGCGATATTCCCAGTGCACAATGCAGCATCCCTGTCTCCTTGGATGGGGACAGTGTGGTGGCCCCAGGCACACTGGATGTCGCTGCAGGAAGTCCCAGATGCTTTGTGGGCAGCTGGGACGAGGGTGCCACCCACGGCGGGGTCCGGCTGGGGAGGTTTGCAGCCAGCTGGCCCCAGGGCCGGATCCGGCCACCGCCTTCGCGCATCATTTCCACTTGCAGCGTGTGGCCGCATTGATGCCGGGGGCGGCCACCGCAGCCCAGGTGCGCCGACAGCCTTGTGCAGGATGTGGGTTTGCCGGAGCGCGACACTGTGCGTGCACGCACGGCCGCCTGCGGTGATGAGGCCACCGGGGCCACCAGCCACATCCATGGGAATCCCCCCGAGGACCAGAGCCCCTGGGACCCTGCATCCCTCAGGGCCCCTCTGTGCATCCTCCCGTTCCTCTGCCCACCCAGGTATCGGCTACCCTCTCTTCCCCACTGGCAACCTGACCCGAGCCCTGGCAACCAAAACCCCCCCGCCGCTGTACCTGGGGGCGGAGGGCCGGCGTGCCGAAGCCCATGGCCGGAGCAGTGGCAGTGCAGCGGTGAGTGCCACGGTGGGGACGGCGGGCCTGTAGCATCCACTGCTTGGGCTGGCCCGCTGGCAGCCCCCCAGTTCTGCAGCTCCCTGCCCCGGGGTCCCCCAGGTGCCCCTGATGCCCAGGACCCCCTGGCCATGGGGTTCCCATGCGGTTCCCATGGGAGTCGGTGGCAGCAGGATGCTCGGTGGCCTTGGGCCACATGGATGTCCCCTCCGCAAATTCAGCAAGGAGCTCCTCTGATCCACTCCCACCTCCTCTTCCTCAGCCCCACACCGGGGCTTTGCTGGGGGGCACAGGAAGGGGTGGGGGGATGTAACAAGCCCCCCAGGAGGTCAGCAGCATGAAGCCTGATGGGGGGACACCCCAATTTCCCACAGCGGCCACTGTACCCCACTCTGCAGACCCTGAGTCCCGTGCTCACCCCGGGCAGTTCGGGCGTCCCCGGCTTCCCCTTCCTCACCCCAGCACAAGCAGGTGAGTTCTGGCCCCTTGGCCCTTGGACAGCATGAGCCCCCCACCCGCCATGGACGTCCCCCCAGCTCCTGCTCACTCTTGGTCTCCTGCTTGGCAGAGTTTGGGGCTGGCGAGCCCCCCGGATTCCTGCAGCCCAGCCCCACGGCGTGGCAGCACCCCCGGGACATGGCAGCGCTGGGGTAAGGATGGAGGGAGCTGTGGAGAGGGGAAGCATGGGTTGGGGATGAGCCTGTTCGTGAGGAGCTGCAGCACCCATGGGTGCCACCTCCCAGCCCTGGGTACAACTGTCACCCAAAGTGCAACCCCCCCGCCACTGGCTATGCTGGAGTCTGTCCAGCTTCACCCCAAAACGGGAGCGCACAGAGTCACCCGCTCCCACCCTCCGCTGTTAGGAGACCCTATTTCAAACCACATTTCCCAGGGGACCTGTCCCCGGTGTCCCTCCCACCACACACCAGGCTCCCAGCAGCCAGGTGGGCAGCTGCCCAGTGCCTGGCTGGGTCAGAGCTGGGATGTGAGGTGAGTTTGGGGGGTCTCAGCCCCACCTGGGCGAAGAGAGGGGGTCAGCTCAGCCTGTCCCCACCCTGTACACCTCGGCGAGGGGTGCAAGGAGACCTGGCCTCACTCCTCTCCTCCTCACACCCCAGGGTCAGCAGCCGGATCGTCCCCACTGAAGAGCCGTCCCTGGCCCCCGGCACCTCCCCGCAGCACCAAACCATCAGCATCAAGTCGGAGCGGGTGTCCCCGGGGCTGGGCACCCCCCAGCCCCCCCTGGCCAGCCTGGTCTCCCTGAGCGAAGCCTCCCGAGGCCCCGGAGACCTCCAGCAGCGGGACGACTATGCCAAGGGGTACCCCTACCCCATGGGGACCCCCCGGCCGCTGGCGGAGGAGCAGCGGGTCCCTGTCCCTGCACGGCGAGCGCAGGCCATGGACACGTGGCAGAGATAGCGAGGCCGATGGGGTGCAGGGTGGGGGGAGCCCCCTGCTTTGCCCCCATCCTCAGCCCCCCTGTGCCCTTTGCGATGCTGCCCCGGGGAGTCAGCAGTGCCGCAGGGCTTCCCGTGGGGTCCTGGTCCCTCATCCTGGGGCTGCAGCTCCCAGCAAATCCCCTCCCCATGCCGGTGCCCCCCACACGCCACCAGCCCCCCCTCCCTGCAGCTCTGCCCCCCAGCCCCCTGCCAGGCCAGGGCTCCCCGGAGCAAAGAGCGCAACCCCTGCCCCATGTCCGGTGCCGGACACTGTCCATCCCCGTCTGTCCGTCTGTCCCTGCGTGTCCCCAGCCGGCGGGAATGCCTGAGAAGTGCCACGCGGTGGCAGCAGGACTGAGAGCACCAGCAGCGGGTCCAGCCCTGCACAGCCCGGGCCCAATCCTGCCCCCGGCCGGGGGCGCTGCCGGGGGTCCCACGGTGCGAGGGATGGAGGGAGGCGGGGAGGGCGGTGGGTGCTGCTCCCCCAGCCCAGCGGCTCTTTTCTATTTATTGTCTTCTCACCAATAAAGAGCTGGGAGTGTCGGGGTGTCTGGCGTGAGCTTCTTGGGGTCAGCAGCATGATTCGGGGTGGCTAACGAGGTAGCAGGTTGTTAGTGTCCCCAAGGGGAGAAGTAGCCCATACCCTGACCCCCTTTGGCTCAGCGCTGCTGTCCCCCATGTCCCTCAGGCTCAGCATTGCCCCTCCAGAGTCATTGACTCAGTGATGCGGGTGACAACCGGGTCACCCCCAGCTCTGACTGGGTCCCTGGGGTCCAGCCGTGCTGCTCCCCCCTTCTCGGCTCCCTGGGAGACCCCAAAAAGCTGTTCAGAAGATCTCAGCACCACAGCCTGGCACTGGGAGCAGGCAGGAGGGGGAAAAACCTTTGCCATGCCCCTAAGATCGGCATCGGTGGGAGCAAGTCGGGGGTTAATCGGGGGGGGACCGGCCCAGCTGAGCTGTGTCTCTTATAGCTCAGGGCTGGGGTGGGGGGGTTTTCTGCGGCTCCCTGGGGCAGGGGAGCATCCCTGGGGCCTGCAGTGTGCTGGGTATGGCTGTGGCGGTGACCATGGCCATGCTGCTGAGAGGTGAGCAAGGCGCGGGGGGGGGCAGGGTTTTGCAGTGCCCATCATCCATCCTCTGGTTTCAGGGGGGGCGTGGGTTCCCCCCAGTACTGCCTGGGCACTCACAGGCTGGGATTGGGTGGGGATGGGGGGTTCTCTCCACACCGGCCACTCGCCAGTGCTGAGCTTGTCCCCTTCCTGCCGGGGGAGTGGGAATACTGGTGGATGAGCCTCGAGATTAAAACATGGGTAGCAGATTAATCCTGGGAAGAGTTTGCCCTGTTTAACAGAGCCCAACGAGTGACATAAATACCAGCTGGGATTAGGGGCTCTGCGGAGCCTTGAGAGCCCAGGGCTGGATCCAGCCTTGGCCCAGGTCCCCCCCAGCTGGTGTGTCCCCTCCCAGGCCACCCTTGGGGCTGGGAAGGGGCTTCTGCAAGCAAGGAGGAGGCGAGACACCTGGGGAAAGTGTGGGGGCTGGGGTAAGAGACACTGATTGAATAGCAATGACTGCATGATTTATGGTTTGCATTATTGCATGGCTCATTTGAATATATGCTAATAAGGCTTTTCTCCTGGTTTTGTTTGTAAGATTTAGATTTGCTATGGCAACCTGCTGGCATGGAAGGAGCGCCAGGAAATGTCAGGGTGAGGTGAGCCCTGGGGAGGGGCTGGGGCTGCCAGGGGGTGACTTGCTGCATCCCACCGCGGGGACACGGGAGTGGCCGGCGCGACCCGGAGGGCAGCGGTAGGAGACCCCAGAGCCGACCAGAGATGCACATCCCCCCGGCTGCCTGCAGGTCCAGTAATACCCCATTGCGACAGATCCTAAACCTGGGTGGAGGGTGCCCTGGGGTGTCCCTAGCCCCACTTTGGCCTTGCAGAGAGGTCCCTCTGCCCTGTGCCCCCAGCCTCGTGCCCCCATCCACCCACCGAGCGTCCCTGCAGTGCGGCAGAGACAGTGGAACGGCCCATTGCACCCAGGGACACTCGGCTTTGGTGGGGGGACAGTGCTTGGGATGACACTGGGAAGAGAGAGCATTTGCACCCGCTCTGTGTCCCCAACCCGTCCATCCTACGGGGTCCTGGTCCACGGTGGATGGGTCTGGGCCATCTCCCCACCTCTGTGCCCCTGTGTCCCTTTCCCAGCTGGCTGGGGAAGCTGCTCCAGTAAAGCCCAGTTACCTGCAGGCCCAGGATGGCAGGCGGCCGTACTGCTCCGGCAGGGCGGGGGGCTGTGGAGCTGGTGGGGCTTTGTCTCCCGGTCGGCACCGGTACTTTGCCAAGGCTTGGATTTGCTGTTGGGGCTCTGGTCCCCGATTTGGGGGGGCTGTGGACGTTGCAGCCATGGTGCATCCTTGCTGGGAAAAATGCAGGCAGGTTGGTTTTGGGGGACCATCCCCCCCCAGAGTGGGGGAGCAGCCTCTTGTCATCAGATCGCAGCGCGGGTGGGTGTGGATTGATTGCCTGTATCCCACGGGGTTGTGATGCTACTGGGGGGAAACATCTCAGGTGGGGATGGGGTCCCCCCGCTGCCCCCACCCAGGCGGCTCCTTCACCGGGAGAGCTCCGGGCCCGTCCCGGCTGCGGGAATCGGGAGAGGTGCAGCCCCTCGGAGCCCCACGGCCACGCGTGACCGCGGAGCAGCGCCGGGGCGGCTCCGGGCAGTCGCGGTGGCCCCCAGGGCTGGGCGCTGCCTGCCACTGCAGTGAACCGATGGGCCGGGCCGGGCCGCCGGCTCCAAGCGGGGGCCGATCTCTGCTCCCGGGTTACCCGGAGCCGTTCAACGCCTCAGAACGGGGCGGGAACGAGCGCCGGGCCGGGGGTGCCCGGTCCCTCCTCACCACCCCGCCGCAGCAAACCGGGGCCGAGCCGGTCACCGGGGGCTGTCTCCCCGCTTCTTCCCCCCCCTCCCCGTGTATCCTCCCCCAAACACCCACTTTGTTGTTTTGCAAAATCCCTGAAATATTCATGGCACCGCGCCGAGCGCCTCTTAATGAATTTTTGATCAAAACGTTATCAGGAAGCCAAAACACGCCGCCGCCCCCATCCAAACCCCCGCCCTCGGGGGAGTGGGACCGAGCCCACCGGTACCGGGGGCTGGAGGAGCCGGGCAGGGCCCCGAGGGCCTTTTGCCGGGAGTGGCCCCGGTGGTGGGACCGAGCAGCCCGGGGTTCGCACCCCACTGCCAGGAATGGTTATTCCGGGGCCGGCGGCAAGATTTAGGGTGTCCGAAGTGCAGGCCCGGCCTCCTGCTGCTCCTGGACCGGACGGAACGGGGAGGAACGGGCCGGGTCCCCGCGAAGCCCCGGTTCGACGGAACGGGCGGTGGGCGGCCGGGGCAGCGCGTCCCGGCTCTCCCCCAGCACCGCCGGTAGGAATATTCGTTGGAGCGAAAATACATAAGCGGAGCTCATTAGGGAAGAGCGCGGAGCCGGCGGCCTCCCCGGCAGCGCCGAGCCGGGGGCTGCCCGTACCGGGCGCGGGCGGTGCTGGGGGGGCACCGGGGCGGAACACGGCACCGGCCCTGTCCCGGCTCCGTGACGGGGGACGCGCACCCCGATCTCTCCCATGGCCAGAGCCAGCCCGGGCCCACACCGGCCCCGCTCCGCAGCTCGGTGTCTGCAGGGGTTTGCCCTCAACCATCTTCAGGGCCGAATTTGGGGTGCAAACCCCGCCGGGTACTGCGTGGAGCCGCCTTTGCAGCCACTGATTTTTTTAACGCGCTCTGAAAATCCCGGTGTACTGGGGGAGACAGGGGCGGAGGCGCTCCGTTCCCGGATACTTCGGAGCTTAGACGTATTGACAGCCGGGGCGGGGGGATTTTTGGTTTAATTAAAAAATAGTCGATTTCTGCTTTCTTTACACGGAATAATCCTGCACCGGCCGGGGAGCCGGGTGACCCTGCCCGCCCGCCGCCTTCTGCCGCTGCCCCAGCCCAGGCCGGGAAGGCAGGAGGACACCCCCGCACCTTCCCCTCCGCTCCGGGTGCAGCCCCGCTCCCTCCGCACCCCGTGGGGTACCCCGAGCTCTGACGGTCCCGCGGTACCCGGGCCCGGGGGGGATGGGATCCGATCCGGCCCTGCCTCCCGCTGCCCGTGCGGAGCCGTATCCGCGGGGTCACAGGAATTATTATGATGATTTTTTTAAAAATAATAAAATCCCCGTTATTTTTAGGTTCTGCAGCCAGAGCCGCCCCCCCCGCCCCCCCAGCGCAGGGCTAACCTATCCCGCTCCCGACGTGAGGACGTCATGCCTTACGTAGTAAAATATGGAGAAAGCAGATTAAAAAAAAAAAAAAAAAGGCAGCGCATTTTTCCCTCCTCTCTCCTATCTCCATTTCCAAAAGGGACAAAATGGATGTTTGGGCGGAATCCGCCCCCCCCCCGCCCCTCCCGAGGGCCCGGCGGCTGCGGGCCGGGGCTGCCCGGGCCCGGTCGGAGGTTCCCGGCGTTAAAGCCCCAGGCAGACGTTATCTGTTTAACCCCACGTAAAGGCAACGTGATCGCGGGGGGCTTCGCTTCCCGCAGCCCTTCTGCTCCTGCCAGTCCGCTCCGAGAGCCGCAACCGGCTCCGCCGCGCTCCGCATCGCCTGGATGGCTCCGGGCTCCGCGTCCTGCCCGGGGCCGGTGCCGCGTCCCCCCCAGTCCCCGCCCCGGAGGCTGCCGGTGTCCCGGTGGTTCTCGGCTCACGCTGTCGCTAAGTCATTAATGGATGCAGATGTGCGGAGGGAGGTAAATAATCCCCCCCCCACTCCCCTTTTTTTCGTCGCTGGTTTTCCCTCTCCCTGCCCAGAACTGAGCTCCCCGGGCCGGGCCGGGGCAGCTGCCGGTGCTGCCCGCCGGAGGGGCAGGGCTGTGCGGGCACCGGCAGCCCCCCCGCTCCCTCTCCCGCTTCTCCCAACTTGGAGGAAGTCTGCGAGGGGGGACCTCGTGCTCCCCCCCCCTCCCACCCCGGGCCTTTTATTTTTTGTGGGATGGGGTGTTTTTTGCCTTTTTTCCCCCCTCCAGATTAAGGGCTGCGGGTCCCGGTGTGAGTGTTGGGGTGGGGGCGAGGTGGGGGGGGGCGAGGCGTGGAAAGCTGCCCTCCCTCTGGCTCCCGCAGCGCTGGGAACAATGGCCACGGGCTCCGTGGGGACAATGCCCGGCGGAGCCGAGCTGCTTGGGTTGCAGGACACGTCCACCACCGCCTCGGCCACCCCGGGCCCCGGCCCCCCGCCCCCCCGGGGCATGCACCCCCCGCTCCCCCGGGGCTGTGGGAAAACGAGTGGTCGGGGATAGGGGCGGGGGGGACAGGTGAAGCACCAAACTTGAGGAAAAGTCGTCGTCCTCCCAACACCGGGGTCCGGCTCCGTCCCCTCCCGGCTTTGGGGACCCCCCTGCCCCACGGAGGCCCACGGTTCCCTCTTGCCCATCCCGACCCTTGCCGCAAACTCCACCGGCTGCTCCCGACCGGGGCGGGGGGGCTCAACAGGTCGGTACCGGCCGGTCCCCAGGTGCGCGCTCCTCCGCTTCACATCCCCCCAACACCCCGCTTTTCCCAACCCTCCATCACTCCCCCACACCCCTCCTTTCCCCTAAACCCCCCTCCCCTCATTATTCCTGTTATCCCAAGGCAGCCTCCGTGCCCAAACGCCGGCATGTGCGAGGCAAACAGAGCGCGATTGTTCCGAGCCTGGGAACGCGCGGAGGGGGCGCGGGGGCCGCCGTCCGCCGCCCCCCGCCCGGCCCCCGCTCAGACGCGATTGTGATGGAAATTAAGGCCCTTTCCCCGCATGCTGTTGAACTTGATGTTGACTCCTTTTCTTTGGGGTTTCACATCTCCTCGGCCACTTGTTTTGTGGGAAAATTTTCTCTCGAGCTCCGGTGTGAAATTAATTAATCAGGGCCTCTAGATGGCAATGGGACACAAAAGGGGACAGCCCGGGGAAACTCCGGCAAACTCACAAAAGCCACCCCCGGGGTTTATAGCCCCGGGCCGGTCGGACCGACAGCCCTGCCCTGCCCGGTGCCCGAGGTAAGGGGCTGCCGGAGCGAAGTTTCGGTGTGTGAAGCTATTTTTTGGGGGGAGGGGTTGGAGGGAAAAAAAAAGGAGAGCAGGGACGCGGGGGTCTGGGGGTGCTGTGCCGGGGCGGTGTGTTGTGTGGGCATCCCCTCCCGTCCCCCACCTTGCGTTGGTACGAGGCTCTATCCCAGCCACCAAAAAAAAAAAAAAAGTCAGGTCAGAAAAATATTCCCCACGCAAAGGGTCGGGGCTGAATCCGGCATTTCTGGAGAAATGAAAAAATATATATATTAGCTTGTTTTATTATTATGTTTTCCCCTCTAAAAAAGTAACTGGTGTTTTTCCTGTGTTGAAGCGTCTGGCTCTGCCCGAGCGGGCACGGCGGGGATTTCCACGCCGTTGTTTCCCGAGCGGGGAAATCTTTGCCGTGCGCGGGGGGAAACCGTTTGCTCCCAGTTTGGACTGGGGGGGGCAGCTGTTTGATTTCCAGTCACCCTCTTCGCTATTAGTTTCAGCGGGTACCGCGTGTGTGGATCCTCCGACAGGCTTAGCAGCGAGGAGGGGAAAAATATAAAATCAGATTTTCTTTTGCAGGGCAGGATAGGATTGCTTTTAGAGAGATCAATGTTTGCAAAGAGTTCGGGGCTTTGCGGGAATATTTCTGTACGGGAACAGGCCAAAAATATGAGCGTCAAATTCCCTTCCGCTCTTTGTTGCTACAACATCTTTGGGTGACAGCGGCTGCAGAAAGAATATCATTAAAATCTGTTAAACCTTTCGTTTTCGCACACATCGATATTTCCAGCCAGGCAGGAATTGGGGTGGATTTGGCCGGGGATTTGGGGACCGCTTTTCCTCGGGGTTGGTCCCCCCCACTCCGGTGCTGGTTGAATTGAGCTGCAAAGCGATGTGCAGGGTACGAGTCGTTGTATTTTAAATGCAAATTATTCCCAGCGACAACGTTGGAATCAAACGACAAAAATAAAAATGGGGAGGGAAAAGGAGAAAGGAAAAAATGGGGAAAAAATCTCGGTGGGAGGAAAAAGGGGAAAAAAGAACCCCCCAAAAAAACAGCTGAAAAATCTGCTTTCGAGGGGCACCGGCCCGGGCGGGCGAGCGGCTCTGCTGCCCGGGGAGCGACGGCAGCTGCCCGGTGCGATGCTCCGGTGCCCGGGAACGCTCCGGTGCCCACGGCGCGGGAAAACTGGGCCGCCCCCGCCCGGCAAAGACAGACAGACAGACGCTGGGTGTGGGGCTGGCTCTACGCGAGGGTCTCCTGTATTTCCCTGGCAGCAGAGGCCGTGTCCTGGCGTGGCCCCCTCGGGCAGGGCCGGGGCTCCAGGTGGGTGTCCCCACTCCACGGGTGGAAGAGACCCGTTTTAGGGCATCCCACGCCCTGCCCGCCGGTGGGACCGGCCCCGGCTGGACGGGCAGGGGCTCCAGCGCCGCCCACCCCCCGCCCCCGCTGCCAGCCTCGCCGGGAAAGTTGCTCCAAGTTGGAGCGATGGCGGCGGCTCCTCCTGACGCCTCTTCTCTCTCTTTCCCTCCCCAGGTGGGCTCGGCCGAGCGGCGGCGCCGGGAACTGGCACACCGGGCGAGGCGGAGGTAACCGCGGCTTCCCCCCCACCTCTTTTCCAAAGGCAGCCCCGGGATGCGGCCGGTTCGACCGGAGGGTTGCAGGGCAGGTGCCGGGACCCGCAGTTAGTGGTGTTACTGCTAACGGTGGGAAGTTACCGGGCTGGCGTGGAGCGGCACACCGCGGCATCCCTCCGTGCGATGGGAGACAGGGGCTGGCGGCCGGGCGGGCTGCTCGGGCTCCGGTTCTCCGGTGAGAACCGGGGCCCCTGCGCCGTTCCGAGCCGTGCTGCCTCCCGCCCAGGCGGCCGGCGGTTCCTGCGGCGACCGCCGTGCTCGCACCGGAGCCCAACATGGCTGCTGTAGTGAAGGTATTTGATTCACACGAGGGTGTAGGGGAGGGGAAGAAGCGGGAACGAGAGGCACCGGGGCCGGAGCCAGCGCCCGCAGCCGCCCGGGCGAGGCGTACAGGCGGGCGACGACTCGGTAAGTGCCAGGGAGGAACCGGGCCCTGCGGGCCCCGTGGAGCCCCCGCCGCGGACACGCGTGGGGCGGCCTCTCTTCCCGTGTCGGGAATTATCAAGCCTCTCGGGGGACAGGGGGGCCATTGGTAGCGGTGATCGGCAACCGGCCTGCTGCGGCCCGCCCGGGCCCTGCGCGGCAGCTACCGGGCCCGCGGGCGGCGGAGGAACGGCACCGGCACGGATGCTGCTCCTCGGCCCCTCCGGTGCCCGAACCGGCCCTTCCTTGAGCCGGCCCCGGGCCCGATTGTGCTCCTGGGGTGGCGGAGAAGCTCCACCGGTCCCGTTCGTTCCTTTGGCGTAGGTTTGGAGCCGAGGTCGTTGCTGAGGTTTTACCTTTTGGGGAAGGACCGCGACCGGGCCCGCCCGGGGAACGAGCGGTTCGGTAGCGGAACCCACCAGGGCGGCGGAGCGGGGCCGGGACCGGCGGTGTCCCGGCCGGTGTGGACGGCAGCGGGGCCGAGCCCGCTGGGGCCGCCGCCACTCGGGGCCGGGCAGGAGAGGGATTTCGGAGCCCGGCTGCGGAGGTAACGGCGTGGGTTCGGCCCACGGGCAGTGCGGACCCACGAAGGGGACCGCGGGCGGTAGCTACCGGGGGTGTGCGGGAGGACGGTCCGTTAATTTGGCAACCGGCTGCCTCGCTGGCACCATCTTCCCGCTGGGAACGGTTGGCCGTGCCGCGGTGCACCGGAGCGACGGGAACCGCAGGGATGATAACGATAATAATTAATAGCAATAATAATAATTAATTAGTGTCGGCTTGGAAAGAGAGAGACGGAGGAGGCACGACCCCGCACGGCCCCGCGGAGTGGCGGCGGCGGCGGTTCAGCACCACGGAGAGCGGCGGGGCCGGTGCCGGTGCCCGGTCGCCGGTGCCCGGTGCCGGCGGGAGCGTTTTCCGCCCGCTCCCCGCAATGCTGCGGCCGCCGCTTGCGGATGGAGCTCCTGCCAAAGGCTCCCCCATCCTGAGGGTGCCCGGTGCGGGGCACAAAGCCCCGCTGCTCCCGGGGAACCCCCGGTGCTCGCGGGTTGGCATCTCTGCAAGCGCCGCCGTGCATCGCTCCCAGCTTCTTCAAGAACAAATGTTCTTTTATATTATATATGTTAAATCTATATTTAGATATATAAGTGTGTATATATAAAAGGGCGGGTGAGGACAGCGGAGGACCGGGACGATCCGTGCCTTCTCTCCGAAACCGGGAGCGCTGTGAGAGGAAGCCGGGCCCCGCCATTCTCCCCGACCCGCTGCTCCCGGTCCCCACTGGAAGTGGAGCCCTCTCGGGGCTCCCCGGAGTCGGGGCACCGTCACGGCGCTGTGCCGGGGGTCGGGGCCGGTGCTATGCCCGGGCCGCCGGTTAGTTTCGTTTTCTGCCGTTTTACCGGAGCGAGGTGCGACGAGGCGGCCCCGGGAGGGCTGCGGAGCCCGCCGGGCCGGAGCAAGGCTGTGGGGGCCGGGGGCACGGAAGAGGCTGAGGAGAGCCAGGGTGTCCTGCGGGGGTGCATGGGAGTTCACGGGTGCGTGTGCGGGGCCGGGCGTGCACCGGGACGAGTGTGAGCATCAGTGAGAGCGCACCGGGGCGTGTGCGCGCATCGGTGTGAGCGCTCCTGGGTGTCCACCGGGCAGCGAGGGGATGCACCTGCCTGTGCTCCCGGGTGTGTGCACCGGTACCCGGGCACTTCTGGGTGGGTGTGTGCACACGGGGGTCACGGCTGTGCCCGCCGGTGCGCTCCCGGTGTGAGGCGGCGGGAGTGCCGGGGAAAGGCCGCTGCTCTCCTCGCCCCTTGCCGGGGCTGCCCCGCCGTACCGGGAAAGCAGAGCGGGTCCCTCGCACCGGGACACGGCCGGCCGGGACCGGCCCTGGGCGGCCGCACGGGGGGGACGTGGAGCCGGACCTCGGCACCGCGCCCCGGGCTCTGTCCCGCCGCCCCTCCGAGCCGCGACCCCGCTTTGTCCCGGGCCCGGAGGGGTTCCTCTCCGGCCGGGGGACAGAGTCGAGGCCGGGGCGGTCGAGGGACCCTTTTACGGCTCGGTTTTACTCAAGAGCAGCCGCAAATTTTCCCTTTTGCAAGCGGGGCCCGTGAGCGCAGCCTCGACGGGAGGGTCCGGTTGCCCCCGCCGCCTCGGTCTCTTCCCCTCCCCGGGCATGTCGGCTTTAATCCCAGGCTTGGCCGTGGGGGCGGCTCCGCCACAGCCCTGCCCGAGCGGGGTTACCCCCGGGGCACCGCCGCCTCCCCGACGGGGCGGGCCGGCTGCTGCGGGAGGCTGGGTCCGGGGGGGCCCCGGGCCGAGCAGACGGGCCAGTCCCCGGGGACAACGGCGGCCGTGGCGAATGGGGCTGCCCCCCGGGGGGGGTGACCCCTGCCCCGGCCCCACGCCCGGTCTGTCCCAGCCCCGCCGCTCGGGCTTTGTCCCCGCCGGCCGCCCCGTCCCTCCTCCCGCCCTCCCCCGCCCTCTCGCCATCCCTCCGCCGCCGGCTCTGCCTCAACTTTAGAGGCAGGTCCCGGAGGCTCTGGGGAGAGGGAGCGGGACCCGCACCGGCAGCGGGTGGAGACATCCAGCCTCCGTCCCGGGCCGAGCCTCCTCCCCACTGCCAGCCTGGGAAGGATGTGGCGACTCGGAGCCGACGGCCACCTCGGGCAGCACCGGCCCCAGCGGGGCGAGCAGGTACCCCTTCCCCGGGACCCTTCTCTGGGTCCTCTCCCCATGTCCCTTCCACGGGGTCCCCCCTCTTCTCCCCCTCCCTGCCCGGGGAGCTTTGCCTCGCTGCGGACCAGGGGCAGCCGCTCCACCGAGTTTCCCTCCAAGCAGCCGGGAGCATCCCCCGCCGCGACCCAACCGGTGCCCGGAGCCTCCCGGTCGCGGTGTGGGGTTCCTACGGGCAAGGACGGGGCCCCCCTGGGATGCAGGGTGTCTCTCCCCGGGAAATTCACAGCCCAGACCCCCCAGAATATGCGACGTCCCTCCCGGGTTTGCAGGGCCCGGTGCAGGGAGTGGGTGCGAGAGGAAGGGGAGGAAGAGGAGAGGAGAGCGGGGGCGCGGTGGAAACCCCCGGGGGGGGCCCTTTCGGCTGGGTCTCTCCCTTCCCCGACCACTCTCATGACTCAGCAGTTCCGTGCCAGTAATTTACAGTAATTATAAAGTGGGAGTGGGCTCCGGAGTGGGTCTGGGGGTGAATTTGGGGCTGGGAAGGCGGCAGATCCGTGGGCCGCAGGCAGCAAGGATTGATCCTGGTGGAGCATCCTCATCCGTGATGGCCCCCAGGCCATGGGGGGCTGCGTGGAGCTGAGCTCGCTTTGGGGTGTGGGTCTCCTTTGGGGTGCAGAAGCTGGGGTGCTCGGGTGGGCTTTGGGGAGCGCTGGGGTCGTGTGTCGCATGCCGAGGCAGGTTCCTGCTCTCCCACCCAAACCGTTGGGGTTTCTTCATTATTGGTGACAAGGGGACACAGATCACGGCTGCTCTGGGGGGCTCCAACGTGGGAGCAAAACACCCCCGGGGGCGCAGCACAGCCGAGGCCCATTTTATAAAGACCTGGGTTGGTTTTTCTCTTTGGTTATCTAGCTGTATGAGTGTATGTGATATCATAAAGCTAGAGAACCGAATGTAAAAACCCGCTCGCTATTCTCCGGGAGAAAAGCCCTGCCCTCCCGGCAGGAGAGGGACTCAGCGGCCACCGGCCTCCCCCAAACACTGGCCCCGGTGCCTTAAGGGGGAGAGCGGCTGGAAGCCAAACATGGGGTGGAAATTTCAGTGGGGTTTTGTCTGTAATCATTGAGGCCCAGACCTAGTGCCTATGCCTGGGTGATTTTTTTTATTCCAACCTGGGGTTCCTCAGGCTATCTACAAACCCAGAATCTTTATTTTATTATTTTTTATTTTTTTTCCCGCAGTGGTTTTAATTTCCGCGTTGACAATTAAGCTCGCTTGCGCTGGGTGTGCCAGAGATAAAGGAAACGGGGCCAGCTCAGAAATAACCCCCAGAGAAACCCTGTTTATAACAAAGTAGAAGGAAAGATGCTTAAATATATTACCGCATGCAAATTGTAATTTAGCATAAACCCGTTTCTGAGGCCAGTTTATTTTCTGGGGAAAAGAAATAAATCATCATCGCTTGTTGGTTATTCTGCATCTGCAGAGAGATTGCAGCTTTGTTCTTCAGAGAGGAGGATTTGGGAGCATCACTCTGAGGGTATCGGTACTCCTCCAGTCTCAGCCTCCCCGCAGTCCCTCCAGGTTCCCCCAGTGCTCCTGCTTTGCTGCCCGAGGGTCGGGGTGTTGGTTGCAGACAGGTCCCTCCTTCCCTCCTGCTTCCTCCAGCTCCTCTCGGTCCTCGCGGTGCCTGGCGAGAATTTTTGGTGCGAGGGATGCGGGGCTGAGCCTGGGCTGCCTGGGGGCTGCGGGGGCCGTGCAGGACGGGAAGGGCCAGATCCAGCCCCGATGGCTGATTCTGGAAGAGGGGAAGGGCTGTAAGTGCTGACCCCAGAGGCTGAGCGGTCCTCACTTTTTCCTGGGAAGATCAGGGAAGGGATTTTCAGGTGCGTGTTTTGGGGTGCAGCTCAGAGCGGGCAGCGCTAGCCCCCCGCTCTCAGGCATTTGACAGTGGTCGGTGGGGAGGTTCCGCAGGGGGACTCACGCACTTAAACCATCGCAGGATCAGGCCCTGGTCACACCGGACCACCCCCCGCTCTCCTGTGGGGACCCGCACGGTTCAGCCTGAGCAGGGCGGTGGCACCGGGGCACATCCAATTCCCCACCTTTGCCGCTCGGTTCTTCGGTGCATCAGTTCCCTGGCTGGGTTGATGCTGAGAAATGACAAGGGGAAGAGCATCAGTTCCAAATATTAAAGGCTCAATGCCTCAATCCCTTGTCCCATGAGCCTCTCCCTGCCCTGTGCATCCTGGCCGGGGTTTCGCTGCTCCCTGGGGTTGTGCCTCCTCTTTCAGCTGATATTGCTGGAGTCTGAAGCAGAGAAGGAATTTGGGGTGTGGGAGGTAGGGGTGCACTTTCCTCCATCTCAACAGCTCTTGCTTTGTTCAGGAAGGAGAGGGACAGATTCCTCGTCCCGGATCTCTTTGATACCTGGCACTGATTCTGCATCCCCAGCTTGCTCCAACATCCTGGACTTGCCCAGTTTGGCCCTTCTTCTCGACAGGGAGGATGTGGACATTCTATAGAGTGTGGGATAAAGCAGTAACAGCCCTTGTATACCCCAAAATATGGTGTGGGAAAAAGAGGAGATGATCCCTCGTATGCCCTGTGGCTTGAGGATGGGGACAGGGGTGCGGCTGCTTTAGCTGTGGTTGTGCTGAGATGGGAAAAAGCCTTTGCTGAAGCACAACACAGGGCTGCAGTGTCCGGAGCCACCAGCTTGTCTCCTTGGTGGGGACACAGGTCCCTGGGGGAAATATGCCCTGTCCGATGGCCGATGCCACCCTGCGCTCTGCTCACGGGGCCGGATGGATGGGACATTGTGCCAGGAGAAAAACCTTCCCCGGCTCCTCGGTTATTCGCCCTGAGCTCCTCCGAGGGACAGCAGGTTTCTGTCCGAGCAGGATTTCCCTGCTGAACCCACTTCCATCCCTTTGGCCATCTCAAGATCTGGACCAGCCTTGAACCCTGCAGCTTTGTGCACGGGTTTGGGCAGCGGCTGCTTGCACCAACCTCCCCGTGTTTCCGTAGCATCGGTGGGAGCCCCTGGCCGGCGGGAGAAGCGTTTGAGCAGCGGCGAGGCCGCGTGGGGACAGCCGGGAAGATGCAAAGCGGCAGTCGAGCAGCAGTGGGAGGGATGCAGACTGCACAGCACCCAGGGCTGATGCTGCACGTCAGTTGTGCTCTCACTGCTCCTGTACCCCAAAACACAACGACATGCACCCCAAAATCCCGTCTGGGAGCAGAGGGGGAACCGGTGCAGCCTCTGCTGCACTCAGGAAACCTTCTCCTCCCTCCTGAGTACTTGTAAACCATTCAGTGAGAATTTCTTAAAATAGGTTCCACTTTAAGGACATATCTGCTGAATACCATTAATTTTCTGGGGTTCGTTAAAAGCAAACTTGGTATCATAGCAACTGAATCTATTCCAGGGAAGCAGCCAATTGCACCGTGCGATGTGTGCAACCGAAGGCGAGAGAAAGGAGCCTTTCAGGTTTATTCTTGGGCTTGTGCCTTTGCAAGTGAAGTTTTAATTTTCAGTGTTTTATTCCTCACAGAATATTTTATAAATTCTCCCGGCAAATCTGCTGGGAGAGGAAAACCACTGTGTTGGCAAATATTTGCAAAATCGCCTTCGTTTCGTGCCATCCGCGGGCAGAGGCGGCGGCAGAGGGATGCGGCAGGTGCTCGGGATGGATTCGGCAATTCGGCCTCATGCTCGGGACAGCCAGGCTTGTCCCTCCGGAGTTGGTGCCACCAGTCCCTGTGTCACCCTTGGGAGCCATGCCAAGCGTGGGCATCTCTGGATCCGGGACCGCCCAGCAGGATTGGGGGCTGCTGGTAAAGAGGACACTAATCCCCATCTCATTTCCCCAGCCTCGCTAAAGAAATAGTCATTATTTTCCTTTTAATCCCATCTCTTTCCTCTTCTCCATTAGGCCCTAAGCTGCAATCTTGTTCCCCCGGGGGATGTTACGCTGAGGATAATTCCAGGCGCTGCCGGGGTGCTTGGCCCGGCTACTTTGGGGCAGGAGGATGGTTTGGAGGGTCAGGCATGAGTTGGGGGGTCTCTGGTCCTTGTCCCGGCATGGGGTGAGGAGCTGGGCTGAGCATCTCGGTGCTGGCACCGCAGAGCAAGTTGGGGGCAATGGGGTGCTCCCCAAAACCCTGTCCCAGCCGTGGAGATGGGAATAGAGAGCTCGTGGCTGGCGGGATGCTGGGGTTAAACCCAAATTCTCTGGGTGAGGGGGTCCCTTTGCTGTCCCCCCACCCCAGTGCCACCCCTTCCTCCCACTGCAAGCTGGTGATTTTCTAACTTGCTAGCAGGAGGGAAAGGAAAAAGTCATTTATGATAAAAAGTATCACGTAAATAGACAGAAAGGGTAAGAACCCCAGCCAAAAACACATCCACGAGGAGGAGAAAATGAAAAACACTGATGTGTTTAACTTCAGGCCATTTAAAAATAACCATTGAACAGGCAATGGTAAATAACAATTCCTTCCCATCAGGTGTGTGTCACTGCGGTGGTGGAGCTCCCGTTTATTCCCCCAAAGCTGGAGAGGATGGCCCAGCTGGCTCTTTAGCTGCTCATTTTTATAGATGTCAGGAAAAGGCTCCAACCTGGATAAATCAGGTGCTGGTGGTGGAGGGAGACCCTGCGTGCAGGACCAGCTTCCTCAGACATTGGGCTCTGTTCTCTGTTCCCAGCCCCACACGATGCGCTGGAGCTTTGCTTTCTCTCTCTCTCTTTTTTTTTTTTTTAATGGAGAAATTATAATTTACAGTTTAATATGTTCGTGTTTCTATGGAAACTCCATGGCTGCACTGGGTGGAAAAATCAAAACCAGCCGGGAAAATGGCAAGATTTGAAAGCGAGAGGAGCGGGGCGGGTGCTCGCTGGGGCGTGGGGACCGGGGTAGGGATACAGGGGGACCCGCCATGTGTTGGTGATGCTCAGGGTGCCGAAGATGTGGCCTTTGTCACTGTGTGACTCTTGCCAAAGCCAAACCCTTTGCTCAGGCTCCTGATTTTTCAGGATGCTCCAACCCAGCAGCGTTTGCCGAAGCCTTTCCCTCTCCCCACAGCCGGAATCCTCCCGGCACAGGGAAAATCCCTCAGGGACTGATGGTTCTTTGGTGGGGGACAAGGTTTTGTCGAGCCCCCTTACTACGGGCACACGTGGGCATCGCCCACCCCGGGGAAAAACTGCTCCAGCCCTGAATGTAGGTCACGCACATACGTGCAGCATCACGTCCATATGTTGACTTCAAAGAGCCAGAGCTCGTCCTCGCCGCTAACAAACCCGCGTGTGGCGGTTAAACAGATTTGCGTTTGGAAACGGCGAACATGGGGCACATGCGTTATTTAGCAGGGGGGTCAGGGGACCACCCCCCCGCCTGGCACTGGGGCTGGTGATCATGCGGAAAGAGCAGGGTGGCAGCAGAGACCTTGTCCCCCTAATAGCCGGTGACAGGGACTTGCTAGTGGCGATGTCCCTGCGTCGGGCGCGGAGGGAGGATGGAAGGTGTGTGATGTCCCCGCTTTTGTCAGAAAGTATCTATCAGAGCAGCGGGGAAAGGTCAGCGGGAAAAGCACGCGGGGAGGCACGAGCGGGCCCCGAGGATGCTGTCCTGTCCGTCCGTCCTGCTGCTAACGCCAAGCTGTGATGTCCCCCTCCTGCCCCCAAGGATAGCAGGAGATCAGCTTAAAAAATTCCAGATGCTTCAAAAAAATAACAACTCTGGGTTTCGCCGCCTTCGTCTCCTGGTTCTCCAGCCTTTGCGCATGGTGTTTTCATGCCTTCCCCCGCCGCCACCAGAAATGTATTTATTTATTTTTAATGAAAAGCACGATCCCGGTGCTATTCTGGGGCTGGGCCCTGGCAGACAAGGGAAGATGCTGGGGCTGGCGGGGGGGCTGTGCCTGTGCCACCGCCACCGGCTTCAAGGAGCAGCCCCCCCTCCTCGGCGGCTGCGCGGCGAGCAGGGCCCCGGCAGCTCCCCGGGAGGCTGAGCCCAGACTTTCTCTGCCCTAATTCCCTGGGAAACCAGGCGAGGGCTGATCCTCGCACGGCTGTTTATTGTTTTCTAGAAATCTTGGATTTCTACAGAGCTCGGAGAGGATTTTTGGGGAAAGCCACAGGCTGGATGTTGGGGGAAATCAAGGTGTGATGTGCCCCAACCGCCCCATCCCCGGGGAATCTCATCGCTTCGTGTGGCAGATGGGGATTTAATGTGGAATATTTGCTCTGGGAGCATCAAATGCTGGTTGTGAAACAGGGACAGAGGAGCTCAGGGTGGTGGCGGAGTGTTTGGGGTCCCCACGGCTGGGTTGTAGATGGACGGACGGCCACGTGTCCCCTCCTCTCGCTGAGCCTCTGGGTTTGCAAAGAAGAGATGGGCGCTGGTACCTTTTGGCTAATTTCTTATATCAAAATTGAAGCATCTGGATAAAAGGGAGATGAAAAAAGGCATGAAACCCCCTGCCATCTGCAATGTATCAGCTTCTAGCCGGGCACACCCGCACGCCCGGGCTTGCACACGCGTGTGCACGCCGCAGCCCAAGCCGGTGTTGGGGGCCGGCTGCTCCGGGAGACGGGGGGTGCGAGTGGCATTTCAATGCAACCCAGGCGGGAACAATGAGGTGTGTTTTTAAGGGACTGTGAAAGGGATTTTTTTTTTTTTTTTTTTTTTTTTTTTTGCTGAAGGACTGAAAAGGCGGCGGGGGGGGAGGGAGGGAGCCGGGCAGCCCCTCCATTAGCTCAGTGCAGCAGCGAGAACAGCTGTGAAAAGAGCCCAGGCCTTTTTCCCACGCCCAGAGGAGCGGAGCGAGGGAAGGAGCCCTCCCAGCGAGGTCAGATCCCATCACTAATATATACACAAGGCTGTGCCCTCATTCACGTCACCCCGGCGCAGGTTTGTTTAAGGCACACACACATTGACACTAATTTCTCCTCGCCCTCGCTCCCCCAGCCGGCCCCATTATGGTCCCCGCTGCATTAAACCCTCCCCGTGCCCCGATGACGGCTGGCGGCACCGAGGGGTTGTTTTATTTTTTATTCCCCCCCGGCTTCTTTCTCCCAACACCTGACCGGCAAGGTCAAGACGAGCTGCCCGCGCCGCGGCGATGGGCTCTGGCCGGCAGCTGCTGCGCCGGGGCCGGCTCGCAGGAATGCGCCGCGGCCACCGGGTCCCGCAGATGGGACCTGGCGGGGGTTTGACACCGGGGACTCAGCTGGTGGAGGCGGACCGGGGATGCTGAGATGTTGGAGGGGGGTGTGAAATGACCCCCCCGCCTCCCCGGTCCCGGCTCTGCGCATTCAGTGATGCCGGCGGAGGTTTGGCCTCGTGGCTGCGCGTCAGGAGGATGAAGCTGTGGGTTTGTGCTGGGGACAAGTTAAAGGGTTTGGTCCAAAGGCTGCAGTTTCCAGAGCCCAAACAGGGAATGATCCAGTGCTGCTGGGGGGGTCTTGGTGGTCCTGGCACAATGTCCCGGCAGCCAGGGGCACAGGGGCGATGTCCTGGTGCCAGGAGGACTCTGCTGCCCCTTGGGATGGTGAGCCTGGGTCTGGGCTGTCCTCGCTGCCACTGTCCCCATCCCCTGCACCCCAGCACTGGTGGTGGCTCTGGGGGACATTGCACGGGGCTGCTGGGGAGCGCGGGATGTGTGTGGGACGAGAAGGGGATTGTCCCCTCCTGGCTGTCCCATGCCAGGTTCCAGCCACAGCTGGTCCCTCTTCCCCCTCGCCCCACGGTGCCGCCGGCCCAGCCAGGCATCTGCTGAGAGACGGGCAGCAAATAAATCAGGTCTTGTTTATTCTCGTGCCTGGGCTTGGTGTGTGAGTTCATTTGAAAACGTTCTGCCTTAAATTACAGCCTAATAAATCAATACCCACTTAGCGATGCAAGCGAGCGGGAGCAGTTTGCACAAAGAATTAAAGTTGCCTCCACGGCTCTTGGGCTTCACGAAGGGCAAGGGAGTGAGTCCCACCAGGAGCGTGTCCTGGGACACATGTGCACGGCTGGGACATGTGTGTGCATGGCTGGGACATGCGTGTGCATGGCTGGAACATGTGTGTGCATGGCCAGAACATGTGTTCATGGCTGGGACATGTGTGTGCACGGCTGTGCTTTATCGGAACATGCATGTGCATGGCCAGGACATATGCGTGCATGGTTGTGCATGGCCTAGACATGCATGTGCATGGTTGTGCATGGCTGGAACACACTTGTGCATGGCTGGGACATGTTTGTGCAGGGCTGTGCTTCACTGGAACATGCGTGTCCATGGCCAGAACAGACGTGTGCATGGCTGAGGATGGCGGGAACATGCATATGCATGGCTGGAACATGCATGTGCATGGCCAGAACATGCGTGTGCATGGCTGTGTGTGTCAGGGACACGTCTTTGGGGCAGGTGCGCCACCATCAGCCGCCCCATACAGGGGCTCGGGGCAGCCACAAGCTAATCCCACTCCCCCCCAGCTCCTCTGACATGGGGTCTCTCTGGATTCCTCTCTAAAAATTGACAATACGGTTCCCCCCATCCAGCTCCCACCTGCCTCTGCCTCTCCAGGCACTTTGTTATGCCCCCGCTAACGGTTTTCTCTGAGCATCCTCCTCCCTTCTGTCCCTCTGCTCACACCTTTCACTTGTCTAATCCCCTCGTATTTGTCTGGGCCGCCTTCCAGGGCCACCCACCTCTTTATGGGGCCACTGCTTAAGTAAACGCTGCCTTTGCTCTGTTAAACGGGGACTCTTCCTCAGCAGAGCCAGGCTTAGCAGGACCGGACCTTTCATGTGCCGCTCGCCTTCCTCCGGGCCTGCCCTTCGCGTCTTGGCACGGCACCCTCCATCCTCACCCCCCTCCTTCCCAGGGATTCGGGGCACATTGTGCTCTCGGTGCCCAGCATCGGGGCACCTGCAGCCCTCGGTGCCATCACTGCTGTTCCCGCTAAAGCCACCCTTGACGATGCCCAAGGACCTTGTCCCTGTCCCCCCTGCTTGTGGCGGAGCCGGTTTTATCCCTCCCCCTCCTCGTCTCCCTTGCCAAGCCCTGACACTTGATGGCAGCCCATTCAAAATGCATGGGCTCCCCCTTTCCAAGAGCCCCGGTCCTTTTGAACTAAAAGGATTTTCTCAGAGGCTAAGTTCAAATGTATGGCCGTTATTTATTTATCACCCCGCTATGTATTATTCATTTATTTAAAAATGTATGGCAGCTGGGAGCCCCGTGTTTAATCACCCCGCGGATGGCGAGGGCCAGGTGGAGCCGGCCCCTCGCTCCGCCGGTAACCTGGCGCCGTGGCTGCCGCCGCCTCGCCGGCCTCACGCCTGATTTACCATGAATCCGGCCCAAAACTAACCCCAAGCCCACGCCGGGCAGAGCGGGGCGGCCGTGCCGGGTGGGCTGGTGCCCAAAGCTGGTGTTTTGGGGGGTTGCCAAGGACCTGCCGTGCCCCCTGCTGCGGGTCACTGGGTGTAGGTGCACAGGGTTGTTGTCCCCTCTGTCCCCAGGATGGCTTTTTGGGGTTGGGGGTGGGGACGTGCCCTCCTCACCACCTGCCTGGACCCTCCAGTGACCCTGGGCACTGTCCCCAATTGCTGTCTGTCCCCAATGTGAGGATGCAGTGGCCAACTGATGTGCAGGGAGGCTGGAAGGGGCTGGCATTGGGCTGTCATAAACAAAAAAAGAGGCAAAAAAAGGACAAAACGGGCTGTGCTTTGCTTTCCTCAGCATCACGGGGAGGAGGGGATGCACTCAGCCCTCTCAGCATCTCCTTGTCCCTGCAGCGCTCAGTGCAGGGGTGAAGGACCCAGTTCCCTCCTGGGAGGAACACGAAGGGTTAAGGATGCTTTTCTCCCCCCCATATACCCCCCATGAGCCCCCACCATCCTTTTCCAGGCTGGGACACTCGCTAATTGAGACAGCTCCAGCCCCTGCCTCCCTCCTCTCCCCCCGGGGCTGAGCTGCCTCTTCCCAGGGGGAGCACATTGTCTGCTCCAGCCGGGTTGATGTAATCCCTAAACCCGAACAATACTTCCCCACCCCGCTCCTGCTGAAAGGGTATTACTTGCCCAATGAGATAATTACTCCACAGGCCACCCTAATCATCCCCCTCCTTCCAGCCGCTTTCCCTGATGGGCGACAAGCCGCCCGCAGCACCCGGGATGCGGGTTCAGGGTCCCCCGGGGTGATGCTGCCGGAGATGCTCACCCTATGTGGGTACCCGCACCCCAAAACAAACATGAAAATACACTGGGGGAGGGGGATGTGCTGCTGAGATGCCACCTCCAGCCCCATGGTTGTTGTCACCTCAAAATGCCACCCACGCGAGGAGTGTCCTGGGATGCAGAGCCTGGGCTGGTAATACCACTGATGGATGAACCTGCACCTGGTGTGATGAGGTTTGGGTTTTTCCTGAAGTTATGTCCCCATCTTGGCCTCGTTGGGAAGGGTCGGGGCTGGCAGATGTTCCCCAAGCACCCGGTAGCGAGCACAGACCCGTCAACAAATCAAGAGACCAATTATCAGCCTAAAATTTGGGGAAATAAAATTCTACGTTTTAATTAAATACCGGCACTTGCACAGACCTGATTTAAAAAAAAAAAAAAACCAAACAGAATTTCAGCAACTAAGAAACCTTCCCCAACCTATAGGATAAATGTGAACAGTTTCCTCAATTGGTTTAACAGGAAATAATCCTGGTTTTTCAGCCCCGCGTTGCGCAGGGTTTGCTGCCGGAGGGACCCTGCGCTTGCTCCCGTGGAGCGTGTGTGGCCGCGTGGCGTTAGCGTGTCCCCGTGAGCACACACGTGTACCTGCACATGCAACGACAGCTGAAATCCCAGTTTTCCCAGCCGGATGGTGCCAGGGCTGGCTCTCCCCTCCCAGAGCAGCCAGGACATGGCAGAGCTCCCCTGTCCCTTAATTACCTGATGTGCTGGAATTGGGGACACTGCAGGAAAAGGGACCTGCAGAAATTAAAGCCTGGTTCTTATTAATCCTGCTCTTTGCAGCTCTGGCTAGGCTGGAGCTGGGGATTATCCCATCCGCCTTCCCGCACGCCAGTACGGCGAGAGCGAGGCGGACGGAGGATTAATCTCCCATAGGTTTTGCTGATCCCATCCCCAGAAACAGTGGCTGGGGGGGGCTTGCTAGGACCGGAGCCGGGCAGGGGGACACGGACCCTCTGCCACCACGGATTTGGGTTGGGCTTGGGGAGAGGATGGTGGGATGCTCGCCGGGATGCTCACCAGGACCGGGGACGGGGTTTGAGCGACAGGTCCAGCAGCACCGTGGTCACCAGGCTGCATGTCCCCAAGTTCCCGGCAAGGACTTGTCCTCCCGCCCCGGTGGCACAGGCATCGTGCAAGTCCAATGCTGCGGCGAGGGACCCTGCCCCGCTCCCGCCACCGCTCCTCCCCGTCCCTTTCTTGGCCGATCTCTTCTGACAGACAAACACCGGCTCTTTCTCTGTCACAAAGTCCTTGTCCAGCCAAGCACACAAAGCGGATCCATTATCCGATGGGGGACAGAAAGGAGGGGCTGGGGGGGGGGCTCGTCACCGCACAATGCGCACAAGTGGCACGCGGGGCCGCCCCTATTGTGTCTGGGCAGGAAGGGCCAGGACCCCTGGCGTGGCCCCCTCAATGGCAGCATTGTGTCTGACCCCCCCGTCCCCTTGGGTGTCCCCTTGGTGTCCCCCGCCTCCATTTCCAACCACCCGTCTGGGGCAGCGCCGACAACTCCCCCCCCCACATCTCTGGTGGTTTTGGGGTCCCTGCTTCCCATCAGACACCCGAGGGGTAGAGTTTTTGGGATGCAGGACTGCAGAACTGGATGCAGGATGAAGGATGTGGGATGTGGGACGTGGGATGCAGGATGCTGGATGTGTGATCCGGGATGCTGGATGTGTGATCCGGGATGCAGGATGCAGGGTGTGGGACAGAGGATACAGGACATGGGGTGCAGGATGCTGGATGTGGGATCCAGGATGCAGGATGCAGGGTGTGGGCTGCGGGATGCAGGATGTGGGATGAAGGAGGTGATCGGTGTGTGTTTGCAGACGATCACTGTGGTTTTGGATGTGACAGTATCGCTCGTTTTGGTTTTTGCAGAGGAGAAATCCCCACTTTGCTTGGATCAATGTGCTCCAGCAGCATCTCTCACCGGGATGGGGATGGGGCGCAGCATCCAGAGCCCAGGGGAGCAGCCAGGCCAGCGTGGGGAGACCCCAAACCCCGCAGCATCCTCGCCCTGGACACCAAAGGCTGGAGGAGCCCTGTGGGTGCCTTGGAACAGGCTTTCCTGCCTGCCTGCCATGGGTTTGCAGTGACAAAGTGATATGTGACCATCGGGGACAGGCTGGTTTGGTCACATCCCTTCAGACCTGCGGAGCCTGGTGAGGGACGTTCTCCCCCAGGGATGCTCGAGACCCCCTCGTTTCTCCCAGACGGGGTAAGTTTGAACTTTTTTTTGTTTTCCTCGCTCTTCTTGCAAACCCAGCGCTGAGTTTTCCCTGCAAAACCTCTCCCCGGGCTCTCACCAGCTGGGGATTTGGGGGTGCAGCACCGGGGAGGGGGCACCCACAATGGGTGGGGTTTTTTCTTATTGTTGTCAGGGGAAAAAAAATCTCAGCTTCTGTCCCCATTTTATTTATATTCCTCTTTGAAAACGTTTAGATTGCCCTCTCAAATCTAGTGGAAGACTACCGGTAACAGCTTTTGGTTGCCAAATAATTGACATTTTCCCCCAATTTCCTTTTTAATGTACATCTAAAAATCTTTCCTCTGTGACTCAAAAACATCCTTTTCTGTGACTAAACAGCACAAGGGAGAATCTTCCTCCCCCACCTCTCTCTTTGCCCCCAGCTGGATGCGCAGCCTCCCTCACCACCCCCAGATTCTCCTGCTCTGCCCCACCCAAACCCCCCCAAATCCCATTTTTCCTGGTGGATTTAGCCCCACAAGTGATTCCCTCTCCTGGTTTGGGGTAGGGGTTGGATCCTGGCCCCAGCGGCGCTGGGAAGGGGGGTGGGGAGGAGCGCAGCCCCGCAGCAGCAGCAGCAGCATCGCATCCTTGGGAGTCAGTCAAGGGAGAAAAAAACCCGACATCCCCTGCGGTCCTCGATCCTCCGAGTTTTTCACGTGACAGCGAAGCTGTCCGAAACATTAGGAAGAAGAAAAGAAAAAAAATCACACTCACTTTTCCCAGGGTGAGCCTGGCAGCTGGCGCTGCCGCGATGCCCGTGCTCTCGGGGCTGGTTTTCTGGCAGGGATTTGGTTCACCCCCAGGTGCACGATGGGCAGATAAAGAATAAAGATAAAGAGTATTATCCCCTGTTTTCCCCCCAAAAATGCCTGTGCAGAAGTGGTTTGGGGTATCTGCTTATTGAGGATGTATATTTTCTTGCTGCTTTTCCTGCTGGCCGGCACTCCAAGGGTGATGCAGGATCCTCTAGAGATGGGGCTGGGATGTTCCCATGGCCATGTTGATGCTGATTTTTTGGGGAGCAAGACGTACGTCTCCCTGAGCCCCGGGCCGTGCCTTGCTCCCCATCGCCCACCCCCTCTGAGATGCTGATCCCCACGTCATCCCTCAGCACAGAAACCGGTGCCGTCCCACCCGGAGACCCCGAGATGCCGCGATGGGGCAGGGATCCCCAACCAAAGACGAGGGACACATTAATACCCCCAAACTTACGACGCCCCATCGCTTTGCGCCCCGCCTCCCCATCCGTTTTTTGCTTCGTTCCCTCTTCCTCCCTGCTTTTAAATAGCCTCTTCTTCCTCAGAGTGATATTAATACTGGTTGATGGGGTTTGTCGGTGCTGGCGCCCGGCGCAGCCCCGTGCACAACGGGTGCCCCGAGCAGATGCTCGGCGCTGTGGGCAAAGCCGCCTTCCTCCTCCTCCTCCTCCTCCTCCTCCTCCTCGTTGCTCTAAGATGGCCGGCGGCCCCAAAATGGTGCTGAGCATGAGACGCCATCTGCAAGGCTGGTCCCACGCCCAGCCGTGGCCTTTTTATGCAAAGGGGAATTAATTAGATTTGAATATGGTAATTAAGCCATCAAGCCCCGCCGCTGGGCGCTAAGAGGTCCCTTCTTTTCTTCGGGGCTTTCTTCTCACCCCTCTCTCCCGCCGCCCCTTAACCCTTCCCCCTCCGCTTTTTGCACCCAAAATACCGCTCCTGCATCTTAATTAAACGCCGTGTCTGGGCGATGCCACCGCCACCCCCTTCGCCGCGCCAAATTCCGTCCGTCCTGGGGATGCCGTCCGTCTGTCCTGGTCAACGGCCGTGTCCTTACCTCCATTATCCCTCCCCCAAAAACCCACGTGCTTGTAGAGGGATGAGGGCGACACCCAAAAGGAGAGGTGGGATTTTGGCAGGTGATGGCCGCAGCAAGAAATTGGTCTAGAATTAATTCCGCAAAAGCTGGGCTGTATTTTCAACCTCTCTGATCCTTCACGTTCCCAATATTGGCTTTTTTTTAGTGATGGTTCCACGTCCTGGCATCACCCAGGTGCTGCCCTTGGCTGATGCACGGGGAGGGGTGAAGCTGCTTTTGGGGATTTCTCCCAAGGTATTTTGTGACGGGAAGGAAAACAGTCAAGAATTGAAGGTGCTTTTGACATCTGTGCCCAGAAAAGGAATTTTTTTTAAACTAGGAATTAAAGCTTTCGCACATTTCCACATTACTTAATAGGGCCCACCCTGTCACCCTGACCCGTAACTGCTGGGTGAGATGATGGTGCAGAAACTGGATAAGTCTTGGAAAGAGGGATCTGCACAGGGAAAAAAATCCCTGGAATGTATTTTATACATATATTTATATTTATAAGGAAAATATTTATCTTTTCTTTTTTTTTTTCCCACTTACCTCGCAAAGCAAAGGAAGGAAATTGGGAATACCTGCGGGAGCTCATCAGAAAAGCCCCCGGGCGCTTTCTCAGCAAGTTGCTGAGAACTCGAATCGGCTTCTTAAAAAAAAAACAAAACCAAAAAAAACCCAACCAAACCAACCTCAGAATGCTTGCAACAGGGTCGTTTCTGGTGAAACTTTTAATTGTATCAGCAGCCTGCTTCCACTGGAAACAAGAAAAAGGAAGAGATTATATGTTTGTTATATATACACACATATATGGTGTGCATATACATGGTGGTATGGTGTATATGGATGTATGGTGTTGGTAGGAGGTTCCGGGGGTTGAGAGACAAGTCAGGGCGAGGTGATGCGGCAGGAGACGGGCAGGTAGGATGGAGAGGAGCCCAGAGCGGGGCAGACACGGGGCTGGTACCTGCCGCCGATGCTCGAGGCTCCGGCTGATGCCAAAGCTCAGCCCCTCCAGGCTGGGACAGGGGGTGACAACGCTGGTGACACCAAACTGGGAAGACTCAAAGTTCTAGAACCCCCTGAGCATCCCTGAAGCCCGTAGCTCGTTAACTGGGGGTCGCAGCTAACGAGCCCGGTCCCGCGAGCGGCACCCATGGCAGGCAGGTGGCTGCGCCGTGCGGGGCGATAAATCTCCCGAAAGCCCTTCCAGCGGGATTTTTCTCCCCTTCCCACTTTCCCCGCCTTCCCGCAACCGCCACGTGGATTCCCCCCGGCAAGGGAAAACAAGCGAAGATGCTTTCTTTTGTCTGCACCGCCGCTCGGCCACAGCTCTCTGGCTCTGTCCGCCTCATCCTCCTCTCCCCTCTGTTCCCAATTTTCTTCTTGTCCCTGCGGTGGAAGTAAAATGGCAAACCTTTTTTTTTTAATTATTTTTTTTATTTTTTTATTTTTTTTTAATTGAGAAATAGTGTTGGAGAAGGAGGGATGGAGATGCCCCAACAGCCGAGCCAGGTTCTGACCCATCCCAGGGTAACCCCAGGGGTTTCCTCCCCAAGCCCCCCGCATGATGCGCACCCCAGGTCACTGTGACTTGTTATTCGTTAGAGCCCTTACAAGCCATTTCTGCTACTTCTGTGCAAAAACCAAAACAACAACAACGACAACAAAAATATATATATAAAAATAATAAGTGATGGATGCGCTGCTGAGAGCTCTGCATTGGGGGAGAGAGGCAGGGGAAAAGGCGGGGGGATGGAGAGAGCTTAAAAATTACAGTGGGAATTAGCAGGAGCCTAAGCTGTTGTTTGCGCTGCCCATTAGCATCTGCCTATTTATCTGTCACCAGATCCTCATGGCATCTATCCATCCATCTGGATCTTTGTCAGTCTGTCTGCCCATCTAATTATCCATTAGCATGGCAAAGTCCCCCCCCGCCAGCGGCCCCAGACGCGAGCCCACCTCCGCTGCCCCCTCGCCATCATGTTACTGCCCCGCCAGCAAAAACCCCACTCTGACGTTTCGTAAAACAACACGGGAGGGGTTGCAAGGCTGCAGGACGCGGGTGCATCCAACGGGGATGCGGGAAAACCGGGCTGGAGTGGGGAAATACGGGGGGTTGTGTTGTGGGGGGTGTCTGGAGGGTGCGGATTGTGCAGGGATGTGCATGTGCATGCAACGGTTCACGTGCATGAGTTGGGAGATGTGTATATGTGCACAAATTGGCATATGCGTATCTGTGCACGCCACGGTATACGCGCACGAATTGGCAGATGTGCATATGTCGCGCCGCAGTATGTGTGCACAAACTGGGATACGTGTGTACGTGCACACCGCGGTATATGTGCACAAATTCACACATGTGTATATGTGCATATCACAGTATACGTGCACAATTTGGTACGTGTGTATATGTGCACACCACAGTACACGTGCATGAATTGGTATATGTGTATACACGCGTGTCACGGTATACGTGCACAAATTGGGATATGTGTGCATGTGCACACCATGCTATACATGCACACCATCCTTCTGCTGCTCACGGATGCTCCATCTCACCCACGGGGAACAAAACCGGACAGTTCGTGCCACGTCGTGCCGTGTCGTGCCGTTCCGTGGGCAGCGCCGGTGCCGGCGGCTCTTTGTGCCCGCGCCGCCGCATTGGGTTTCTTTGTTCGCGGCGCTGGGCAGGGTCCCCCCTCCCCGCCTGCTCTGCGGCCCCCCCGGCCACCGAGGAGCAAATCAGCGGCGTTTGCATATTCAGAGCAGGTGGGGGCCCATATGCCTAAGATGCACCAGACAAAATTAGCCACCATAATCATAATCAAGTGTGCCGTTGTGCTGGGGGAAGGGGAGAGCCTGGCAGACAAGGCTGATAATTATGAAGCTCAGCATGTGCGCAGCGGTTTTTGCAACAATTATGCCGAGCTCAGCAAGCCGGCAATGATGCTCGTTACAACCACCCTCCGTCACCCGCTGGCGGTTCGCTCCCGGGAGGGCTGTGCCGGTCTCGGTCCTTGTTGTGCCACCATTGGGTCCTGTCCCTGTTGGTCGAGCCGTTCGCAAGCTGGTTTGTGGTTTGGTGGAAGCTCTTGCTTGGGCATCCCCGGGTGAGCTGCCCCTGTGCCCCAAACACCTCCCCGCAACCTCCTCTTGCAGCAAAACCCCTGTTTCCCACTTGGATTAAACCCACCTTGCTCAAGGCATCTCCAAAAATCATCATCCCCCAGCCCCATCAGCTCTTGCCCTGCACAGACAGCAACACCAACCCTTTGCATAAAGGAGGTCTGGAGCTCCAGCTTCACAAAAATTGGTTTATTTTTGCCTCCCGGGACTTTCCCATCCTCCTCTGCTCACCCCACTATTTGCAGGGGCACGTTATCCCCCATGCGTCCCCCTCCGCAGGCTGGGGACGAGGGTGGTGGCAGGAGGTGACACTCCAGATTCATCTCCAGCCGCCAGCGCTCGAGGGACCCGTGTCACGCAGCATTTCCCTGACCGAGCCCTGGGGAAGGGGAAGGAGAAGCAGCCGCGTGTGCGCAGGGATGACGGGAGATGCTCTGCGGCTCCGCGAGGACCAACTGCGGGAAACGGCAGCTCCGGGCTGCGCAGACACAGCTCAGCGTTGAGCATCGGGCAGGATGCTCCATGGCACCTTCCAACCCGCATCCAGCAAAGGAGGAGGAAAATAAATTAGTTTTCTTTTAAATAGGCTGGAAGCTGCTCCAGCTCAAGCTGCGTCAGGGTTGGTGCTGGGGGAAGCTCGTGTTTCCCCAGGGTGTCCCAGTGCGGTGGGGACAGAGGGACTGAGGTTGTAGCTGTTCCCCTAGAAAGGAGCTCAGCGTGCGTAAAAATCACAGCTCCGCTTTCCCCAGCATCCCCCTTCCTCCCCTTCTCTCCCATGCGATATTTGGGGGTCAGGATAAGCACGGCCCCAGAGAAAACCCTGCTTGAAGCACAGCTCTGGGGTTAAACAGCCCAAACCCAGGATTTTTTTCCATGCAGGGCAGTTTCTGGACACACCTGGCATCCCAGCACCTTTCTGCTCATTGCCTCCCAGCCCAATTAAGCACCGAACCAGCACAGAAACGCCCATCGGCACCAGGGGATTGCTCCGCTCCGCGCCGGGATCAGCCAGGGGCTGGTTTGCTCCAAATCAAGAGGATTTATCAGCAAATGACGGCAAAGCTGAGAAAGGACCAGTTTGGTTCATTTATCCTGGGGCATTTCCCAGAGTCCAGTGAAACAGCCCCAAAATCCGGTTTCTGCAGGACGGGGCAGCACGTGCCTTTGGGGACGGCGCGTGGGAGCAGCTCCACGTCCCGGGGGGGATTGAGGGTCCCTGAAGATTTGCTGGAAGAGCCGCCGGTGTCCATGGCCGGGTGTCTGGTGAGTCATTTGGGGGATTTGCTGGATCATTTTTACGCTGCATTTTCCCCCCAAGAAGCGGGGGAGATGTGAACATCAGCAGCTCCCCATCACTCGGCATCCGATCCGCACGGAGCGGCTCCTGCTCCTATCCAGGTGGGAACAGCGGCGGCAGCATCGGGCTCAATCGACCAGTTTCTGGAACTTGTGGGAACAACCGAAACAGCCCGTATTGGCCTCATTTCCCACCCGCAGAGATCCGCCGCTTCAGCCCTTTTTTTTCAGCAGAGTTTGAAATAACCCCGCAGGAATTTGCGTTCATGCTCGGTCCCTTCTTGCCCCAAATCACCCATCAAAGAAAAGTTTATTGGGGTTTTACAAATCCTGCGCCTTCATCCATCCTCTTTTTGCCCCAAATGTTAAGTTTTCCCTGGTCGATCCCTTTCCTTTCTTAAATCATATTCTTTGGAGCCCAGGATGCTTCCCGGGATGTCGACGGGCTCAGGGCAGCCCTGAATCTCCGCTTGGGTACCAGGGCTGCACCCACCCCCAGCATCTCTGGCAGGAGCTTAAAATGTTCTTTTGCTGGAGCTTTTGGTTGTTTTAATTGATGGAGGAACTGGGCAGCGAGCAGAAACACAGTAAAATAAATCAGCGCTGCATCTTCGTCACATTTCCCACCTTGCAAAAGCTGGTTTTGGGCTTTGCAAGACTTGGGAAAAGCAAGAAAATTCTCCTCACCTGTTTGCTTTTAGACAGGTTTTTTTTTTAAGGAAAATAATAACTAAGAAAAGGCTTTTGGGCTGTGAACTGGACCCTAAAGTGAGCCAGGGTGTGTTATTCACATGAGATATCCAAGGGGCAGGACCCCCCACTCCACACCCCCGAGGGCTATAGAGCAGCAACTCTCCGGACTATAAATTCCCAAATTCCCTGGATGTCCCCGGCCCGGCTGTTATTGAGATGCATGGAACAGGGGGAGAAGGTGACCGCCGACTCCATAAATATTAGTGGGGCCGACGGGGCCGCGCGGGGCCGGCGGGCGCAGACAAAGCGCCCATTGAGCCGCCGGCGCGCCGGCCCAGCTGCCGCAGGGAGCCGGGACGGGGGTCAAGGTCAGAGGTGGGTCCTGCCTGGGTTATTTTCGGCGATATGAGGGGTCCAAGCCCCTTTCCTCATGCCCATAAAATTAATAAAACGAACGTGCCCGCGGGGGATGCCGGGGGACACGGGTGCTGATGGTGGGAGGGGAAACTGAGGCAGCATGCGGGAGCCCAGCGTTGCTCCGAGGGGACGGTGCTGGTGTCGTTATCCCCCGGGGAGCCCTTTTACAAGCCTGTTTAATACCATATATCCCTAAAGAGTTTCACATTTGACATGCCAGTCCCACCCCATGTCACCCAGCACCCTGTGCCCAGTTCTCCCAGTGCCAGGGGTTTCTCCAACTGGACGGAGAACTGGAATTTTTGGGGGTGTGTGGGATCTGCCGCAGGGCAGCCCCCACCACCCCCATCTGCCCCCCAGGGTTCAATCCCGCTACCACATAAATTTGGATTTTTAAGAATATTTTACTCCCTATTAAGCAATCCCTTAGCAACGCTTGTTTCCATGGCAAAGAGCAGAGAAACCTCCGTGCTGATGCTGAGCTTTGCCTTAAATTATAATTCAGCTTATTTTTATTTGGGTGCTGCCCCATGGGTCAGGTCCCCAGCACCCATGGGTGCTGCCCACCCTGGGGTGGGCCATGGGTGCCCGTTCTGGGCTCTGGGATGGGCTGGGGGCACAAAACAAGGGGGGTTTACCTGGGAACAGGAGCCTCTTCTTGCAAAAAAGGAGGGTTGGGGGCACACTGTGCACCCCAAAAGAGCCCGAGTGGGTGGGCTCTGCCCTTCCACCAGCCTTGCTTTCCCAAAGGGACACATGAGTCACTGAAAAATTAGGATTCCTGCAAAAAAAATCTAAATGGAAAAGAGATTTTTTTTTTTTTCTTTTTAGTTCGCAAAAAATTCCAGCAACATTCTGCGCCGCGCTCGGCGTTTTCCAAGAAATGGGGTTAATTCCGCTATCTCTGTCCCCGATGGAAAAAACCCTCCGCTCGTGAGCAACGGCAGGTTCCTGGGACAGACCCTCCATGGGGACAGTCCCCCCAGAAATCACCCAGGGTCCCCGGTGGCCACCCCAGAGCCCAAAACCAGCATTTCTGTGGGTGCGAGACCCCTGGTGGATCCAACATCGGTGGCTTTGCCCGTCTCCATCTCCTCGGGAGCAGAAAGGAAATTCTCCCTCCTCCCCGCGCTTTTATTTTGCTGCAACGGTAACAAATTCTTGCAGCGGTTCATGCCCTGAAGGAGCCTTAAAAACCTCCCAAATTTGACAGCCAAAAATAGCTATTGCTCTGCTTGTTTCCAAGCGTTCACTAGCCTTGATTTATTTACCCCGCTTATTTGAATCCATCACACGCTTTTAATCCCAAATCCTAAGCAGAATGGAAAAAAAAAAACAACCCTGCATCTGCCATTTAGAGGTTTTTGCACTTGTTTAAGGAGGTGGGATTATAATTTCTTCTCGCCAAAAGTGGCCCCTGTGCACCAGGGTCCTGGGCAGGGCTGGAAAAGCCAAAAACCATCATGGCATTATTGGCTCCCGGGATTTCCAAGCATCAGGACCGTGCGGCTCCTCCAGGAATATTTTTCCCAGCCCTGTTCGCGGTGGGGGAAAAACAAAATGCAGATTTTGGGGCCAGAAGGACGCAGGCCAGGTGAGGCTCCTGGTGCACTGGGGACATCCGTGGGCTTTTGATTCTGGCAAATCCTGTGGATTTTTTCCCCGCCGGCTTGCACAGCCCAAATCTCTCTCCCTGATGGGATTTTGGGGCACCCAACACTGACTCTTGGCTCTCTGTACCTCTGGTTTGGACAGTTTTGAAATTTTGGCGGTACTGGATGTTCCCCCTGGCTTAGGACCAGCATCTCTGGCACCGAGCACCCACTAGGCTGGGCTTAAATCCTTCCCAAAGCTGGACATGAAGGGCAGCGAGGGTGGATGAGGCTGTGGGCAGATTAAGGTCCCCCCATCCTCCTCAAACCCCCCAAACGGGCTCAGTTTTTCTCACGCACACATGGGAAAGGGGCAGAAATTAATCCCTATGGAAATTTATTTAAATTAATTCTCTGCCTGGACACTCAAGCTGTTCCCAGCCTGGCGAGGGCAGGGCAGCCCGGGGAGGAGGGAGTGCAGACGTGGCCCCAGCTCTCACCAGGCTGGGACTGGGCTCACACCAGTTTATCCCATTAACAGGTGACGTGAGTGGTGCCAAGCGAGGTGCACGGACCGTGAGGTGACATCCTGGGAAGCTGGAGGGACACGGAGCCGCTGCCACCAAGCCCCAGGCATCGGGAGGACGAGGTCGGCAGCTCAACGAGGCAGAAGGGAAAAAACCCTCAAGCGCATTAAAGGTGTTGGAAGCCCCGCTGTGTCGCAGCCTGGTCTGGTGTCTGAGCAGGATTTTACCCCTTTTTTCTTGCAGGACACCCCAAATCCCTGCACGACGCGGTGTCCAGGGTGTGTTTCCTTCCCAGCGGGTCGAGTTTTATTTCACCAGCCCTGCCCCTCCCCACAATGGGGACAATGTCCTGTCCCTTTTGGGCTGGGGGAGGCAGGAGCAGCCCAGCTCTGGGCTTGGCTGGCGTGGGGACGGGCACGTCTCACCTCTACTTTGCTCCTTCTTCCTCTCCTCATTTCCACCCCAGACCTGGGAACTGGGTCTGGCCCCACTTTGCTGGTCCCCAGGGGTGGCCCTGATGGGGGACAGGTGGGACAGGCTGTGCAAATGGGGACCTGGAGGGACAAACACCCACCAACACCACCAGCTCCCAGTGCACCGACTGGTTGCTCCAGCCCCAGCCGGTGCTGCTGGTCCTGAGCCTCACTGCAGCCCCGCAGCCCCTATTTTTCTGTCTTTTAAGTCAAATTTCAAAGCAAAAACCAGAGCCTGGAGACCTGCAGCTCCTGGAGCAGGCAGAGGACGATGCACAGTGTCACCACAGAGCTCCGTTACTCCTGTTGCTCACTCAGCATCGGGATGCCAGAGCCGCGGAGCTGGTGCCAGGTCAGCTCAATCCCATGCCCAGGGAGGGATGCAAGGTCCCACCAGTGTTTTACTTGTGACCAGTTAAACACAGTGTGTGTGACGTGGGGCCGTACCGTCTCCCCTGTGGATGCATCGGAAGGACGACCTTGCTGAAATCCCTCCGAACCCCCCCAGCACGCGCTTGCCCGCCCGCCGCCGGCGACCCAGACGCCCAAATATTGAGCTTATCCATTAAATTCCCCCTGGGGAAAAGGGCTGGGAAGGAGTCGGAGCACGCCGGAGGGAGTGTGGCAGTTTGTTATGCTAACCGAGGGGGGCTCCGCTCAGGGGACGTGTCGGAGAGGTCTGAAGAGCAAGGAGTTCACAGGCCCTCTCCTTTTGTCATGCTAAAAGTGCAACACAGAAAATATATACAGGCAGCTGCTCAATGGAGCGTGAAATACAAGCGATTTCTCCGGGAGCCCTGGGTAATGCGATGCAGCCCGGACAATGCCCGCCCGCCGCCGGCTTTGTGCAAAACGGGGAAACTTGTGCGGGGGGAACGGGCACGGAGAGGGTCCCGGCAACGCCAGCTGCCCCCAGTGTCACCCAGAGGTGGGATGTCCCCGAGATGTCCCCACCTGTGGTGCCCATGGGGTCCCCTGGCTGCGGGACCGGTGGATTCTCGGTTGAGAATCCAGCCCTTCAAGGAAATGTGCCCCCCCGGTGCATACGGGGACGATGCTGGGCCTGACACCCCCTCACCACGCGTGGGACTGGGGACCCCTGTTAATTTGTTAATTCAACGACTTTACAGCAGCACCGACAACCGTCTGTCTCGGCAGCTCCCTTTGCTGATGCTAATTCGAGCATCCCGGCAGGAGCGGTGTAAAATCAGCCCTCAAAGGGGCTTTTGTGTCCTGGGGGAGGGCAGCCGGGCTGGGGGTGCCCCGAGCATCCATCTTCCCACCTTTCCCTCCTTTTTTTTGTGTCTCGGCGGAGCTGAAAGCCGATGCCGTGGGGGGGCTGTGAGGATCCTGGGGCCCTGCATTTGTTCCAGAGGTTTGTGCAAACCCCGCGGTCAGTGCTGCATCCCCAGTGCAAGCGCTGGAGGGGTCTGGGGGCTCTGGGTGGGACCAGGACATGGGCTGTGCCCACCCAGCAAAGGTGCTACTTCCCCGGCCCCTGGCTTGGCTAGTAGACAGGGACACCTGGCAACCAGGACCAGGGGTTTGGGGGGATTTTTTGGCATCACAACCCCCGAGTTCTCCCCACCGCCAGCGGAAGGGCTGCTCAGCTCCTGGGCAAAGCCAGCACAGGGGGCACAGTGGGGGCTGCATGGCCTGGGTGTGTTTTAGGGGCAGGGAGGATGTGACACCCCCCAAACTTGGGTACCCCAACCGGCGGGGATGCTCGGGGCACGGGCGGAAGCGACATCTAGTGGGAAGCGCATCCCGTCGCCTGGGAGATCGATATCCATGGCAACCCCCCGGGGCCACCAGCACCCTGCCTGGACCAGGGGCACCCACCAGCGCCCACAGAGTCCCCGTCAGGGCTGTCACAGCCCTAAATAAAACCAGGCTCAACTGAAATACTTGCAGACCCCCACCGTGATGCAGGTGCCGGCACCGTGGTGGGTGCCGAAGCCCCTTTGCCGAGATGGTCACAGCCTGTCCTGTGGCATCGTTGCTCCAGGGAGGCACCGGGGAGGGGAAGGTCCCAGCTCAGTCAGCCCCAGGTCCGGGACAGAGGAGGATGGGGAGGTCATGGGGATCAAGAATGCTACTGCCCAAACCCCTGTGCCCTCCTTTTCCCAAAATTTCAGCGCCTGGCGACTGCGCACAGTGATGGTTATCGCGGAGCCTCAGCCTGAGGGGGCCCTTCAGGTGCAAACACACACCCACATGTGTGCACATATACGCACGGGGAGTGCAGGCACATACATATGTATGATTTATTATGTATACATCCCTGCAGCCGCTGCTGGGGCTGTGCCGCCGCCCCGCACAGCGCGGCCGGGGCTCGAACCCCGGATTCAGGGGCTGCGCAGGGACCACAGCTCCCAGCAGGCAGCGCCCGCGGAACCTGGCGCCGCGAAGAGCCCGCCCTCTCCCAAAATCGCCTTTTCATTGGTCGAGCAGCTGCCAATCAGCAGCAGAGCAGCAGCGGATTGGCCGGCGGGGAGCAGCGGCTGCGGACGGGCTTCCTGCGGCCGCCTTTGCGCTGACCTCGGCATGGTGGGCGCGGGCGGGGGGCGTTCGCTCCGGGGTGTATGTTCAGGGGTGCATGGAAGGAGGGTGAATGCTCAGGCTGTCCCGGGTGCTGCACGTCCGGGGGGTACACGCTCAGGGGTGCATGCACGGAGGCTGTCCCGGGGGGTGCATGCTCGGGGGGGGTGCACGCGCAGGGTGTTCCAGGGGGGTTGCACACCCGGGGTGTTCCAGGGGGGGTGCACGCTCGGGGTGTTCCAGGGGGGTTGCACACCCGGGGTGTTCCAGGGGGGGGTGCACACTCGGGGTGTTCCGGGGGGGGTGCACGCTCGGGGTGTTCCAGGGGGTTGCACACCCGTGGTGTTCCAAGGGGTTGCACACACGGGGTGTTCCAGGGGGGGTGCACGCTCGGGGTGTTCCAGGGGGTGCACACCCGGGGTGTTCCAGGGGGGGTGCACACCCGGGGTGTTCCAGGGGGGGTGCACGCTCGGGGTGTTCCAGGGGGCGCACACTCGGGGGTTGCACACCCGGGGTGTTCCGGGGGGTTGCACGCCCGGGTTGTCCCATGACAGGGACAGGGGCCGGGGAAAGCAACAGCCCTGGCACTGTTGGGGGTTCCCCAGCTCCCCCCGGCTCTGGGGGGGCCGGGTGCCCGTGTTGACCCCCGCGGGTGTCCCCGGCGCAGGCGGTGATGGGGGTGCAGGTGGTGGTGACCCTGCTGGCAGCCAGCGTCATGCAGAAGATGGCCCCGCACTGCTCCTTCGCTCGCTGGCTGCTGTGCAACGGCAGGTATGTCGCCCGTCCCTCCTCGCTCGTCCCCGTGGGGGCTCGGGGACACCGTCACCGCTGACACCCCGCTGCTCCCTTCCAGCCTGCACCGCTACAAGCACCCGTCGGACGAGGAGCTCTGCGCCCTGGCGGGCAAGCAGCGCCCCAAGGCCAAGCGCGACAGGTCAGCTCAGCGCGTGCCCGCGGCTCCGGCGGGCTGGATGCACCTAAAACCATGAACATTTGGGTTTGGTGCTCATGGAAGTCGTCCTGGCGTGCTGCGGGACTCCCCTGGGGAGGTGCTGGTGACAAGGAGCCCCAAGAGAGGGACGTGCCAGCACGCGAGGAGCTTGCAGCACCGTGGGACACAAGGGACAGAGCCAGCTCTGTGCCTGCCGTCCCAAGCCAGAGTTTCCCTTGCAGGAGGGTGAACGGCGTGACAGATGACAAGCCCCTCTCCGTGCCCCGCGACATCGACCTCCGCCTGGACACCAGCCCCATCACCGCCGTGGATGCTCTGGGTACCCACCCCGTGCACCCATCGCCCTGGACTGGGACCCTCGGCCACGCCCGGGTCCCCACCGCGCGGTGACCTGTCCCTCTGTCACACCAGTGCTGCGTTATTTCCTGGAGTACCAGTGGTTTGTGGATTTTGCCGTCTACTCCACCGCCGTGTACATCTTCACTGAGGGCTACTACTGCCTGGCGGACCCCCAGAAGGAGACGAACATGGGGGTGCTTTGGTGCCTGCTGACCGTCGTCTTCTCCATGTATCCTCCTGCCGGCTTTCAGGGTGCGATGGGCAGGAGACAGAACCCACCATCCTTTGGGTTTTTTTCCCATTAAAAGCCAGTTGAGGTGGAAAATTAAAATTTATGGCTTTTTAAACCGCTCACTGCTGAGCTGTAAAGGTGCCTAATGAGACCCTTCCCCGCGGAGAAGGCGGCAGTGGCCTAACGATGCGCATGCTTTACAACATCCTAATGAGCAGGGGGGTCCCACCGGCCTTGGGGGGGGTCCCCAAAGCCAGTGATTTCCTTGACGGCCACCCCTCACCCGCAGCAAGGTCTTCTTCACGGTGATGCGCCATTACTTCCGCTCAGAGGAGGGGGGCGAGCGCTCCGTCTGCCTCACCTTCGCCTTCTTCTTCCTCCTCCTGGCCATGGTGGCCCTGGTGATCCGCGAGGACTACCTGGAGTTCGGGCTCGAGCCCGGTGGGTGAAGGGGGGACGGGTGGTCCCTGGGGGCTGCGGGAGCCCCACTTACGGGGGTTCCCTCCCCACAGGGCTGGCCAGTGTCACCAGCAACCTGGAGAACATCCTGAAGCAGCGGGGCTGGGAGTGGACGTGAGTTGGTTGGGTAGGGAGGCATTTGGGAAGATTTTTTGTGGAAGTTGAGAGCAGGAACCCCACCGGGGATGGGGCCAACCGGTTCCCCCCCCGCAGCGCTACTTTCTCTTTCTGCAGGTTGCCCATTGCCAAGTTGACCTTCAAGCTGGGGCTGGTGGCCCTGTGCTCCTTCCTGGGCGCCTGCCTGACCTTCCCGGGGCTGCGCCTGGCCCAGACGCACCTCGACGCTCTGCGGATGGCGGCCGACAAGCCCCTGACCCAGTTGGGTGAAATCTGTGGGTGGGGAAGGGGACGAGGGGGTGGGTGATGGCAGTTCTGGGGGCTTGGGACCCAATGGCAAAGAGGTTCGGTGGTGGGAGAGGGTGGAGGGGGTGTGGGTGAGGAGTGGTCCCTGCCCACGGAGCGGGGATGAAGAGGGGGATGGAGGGAGCGGGGGGCACCAGGCTGTTGGGGGGGGGTCTCTGACAGCTCCTCTGCAGGGTCCTACTTCACCTGAGTTTCCTGGCGCCCGTCCTGGTGGTGGTGATGTGGATCAAGCCCATCTCGCGGGATTTCCTTCTCCACACGCCCATGGGCAAGCAGACAGTGCAGCTGTAAGTGGGTCCTTGCTGCGAGGGGAAACTGAGGCACGGGGGCACCACTCCACCTCCTCCAACACCAACAGCCCCTCCATCCTCCCCACCACCACCACCACCACCTCTCCCACCAGACACCCTCCCTGGGACACAGGGGGGTGTTTCTGGACCCCGGGGACCTCCCTGAGAGCCCCCTCCTCTTGCCCCAGCATGTCGGACTCCACGTACAACACTGCGCGGCTCTGGACCATCGTGGGGCTCTGCCTGCTGCGCCTGGCTGTCACCCGCTGTCACCTCCAGGCGTACCTGGGTCTGGCTGAGCGCTGGGTGCAGCAGATGCGGAGGGAAGCCGGGCGCATCACCGGCCTGGAGATCCAGCGCAAGGTCAGGGTGCGGGAGCTGGGGCGGGAGCCGGGGGGGTCCGGGTGCGGGTCCTGCTGATCCCCACTACCCCCAGATCACCAGGATTTACTGCTACGTGGCCGTGGTCAGTCTGCAGTACCTGGGACCTGTGGTGCTCACCCTCCACTGCGCGCTGCTCCTCAAGACGCTGGGTGAGGAGGTGGCGAGGGGGGACATGGGGGCTTGGGAGGGGCAGGATGGGACCTGCAGGTCACTGTTGAGCCATCGGCACCCAAAGTGTCCCCAGGTTCTTGGGACATGATTAAGGGAACGGAGCTGGGGAAGGGGCTGGAGCACAAGGGTGATGGGAGCGGCTGAGGGAGCTGGGGGTTCAGCTGGAGAACAGGAGCTGAGGGGAGACCTTCTGATCTCTGACCTGCCTGAAAGGAGCTTGGAGCCAGGGGGGGTCGGGCTCTGCCCCCCAGGAACAAGCGCCAGGACCAGAGGAAACGGCCTCAAGTTGCGCCAGGGGAGGTTGAGGTTGGATCTGGGGAACAATTTCTTCCCCAAAGGGCTGTGGGGCATTGGAACAGGCTGCCCAGGGCAGTGCTGGAGTCACCATCCCTGGAGGGGTTGGACAGACGGACATGAGGTTCTCAGGGACATGGGGCAGTGCCGGGGTGGGTTATGGTTGGACTCCATGACCTTAAAGGTCTTTTCCAGCCAAAATGATTGATTTGCAGTTGGCCTGAACCCAACGCATGCAGCGAGCGTGCTGGGCGTCAGCCACCAGCACATCTGCAGCGTGGGGCTGGAACGGCGGTGCAGGGACCGACCCCCTCAGCCCTGTCCCCTCTGTCACACAGGGCACCACTCGTGGGGGCTGTACCCGGAACCCCCTCCCCTCCCTCTGGCAGCACCGGCGGCATCTCCGCACCGCGGTGGCGAGGACGGGGAGGATGTGCGTGCCGCGGTGGAGCAGATCACGGGCGTCTTGGGCGGCATCTTCACCCCCCTCTTCTTCCGCGGACTCTTTGCCTTCCTCACCTGGTGGGTGGCCGCCTGCCAGGTCGTCACCAGCCTCTTCGGTCTCTATTTCCACCAGTACCTGGCAGCCTCCTGACTGGGGGAGCTGGGAGGTGCCCCGGCGTGCAGTCGCTCCTGCCATGGCTGGTTTCCCGCTTTGCACATGCCCGTGGGCACACAAGGACACCCACGTGGGGACATTTCTGCCACCAGCTCTTGGCACGATGGGTTTTATGCAGCCGGGCTGGCGTGGGCATCGCCTGCTCCTGCCGCCCATCACCACCGCACCTGCTCTTGCCCAGTGTCCCTTCTTCCCCTCCCAGCCCTGCACGGTGACGGAGGAGCCGAAGCTCCACAAAAAGCCGCAGCTGGGTTTGCTGGGTTGTTTGCGCCTTGGGGACACTCTGTGGGGACTCTGCGTTGTCCTTGAGGGCAGCGGCTCCTGCCAGCCCCTGGGCCAAGGACTCGGTGGGGACCGTCCCAGTGCGGTGGAGACTTCACGGCTGGGTTGGAGCTGCAGTTTGGCTTGTAAGCACAGACTTTGGGGTTTGCTCTGCCCCGTGTTTGCCTCCCCCAGCCAAGGGTAAGTGTATTTTTGTAGGGTCGCTGCTCTGGCCAGCTGGGTTGGAGCTCCTTGGGGTCATCCCCCTGCTTCGTGTGAAATCCTCAGGCCCAGCAGCCTCAGCTGCTGGTTGTTTTAGAAATAAATAAGTACCCCAGAGTCTCTTTGCTGTGCTGAAAGCTGCTGATTTTCTTTGCGCTTTGCAGCCCCTTGTCCATCTCGGCCGAGCTCTTCCCCAGCGCACGGTGGGTGCTGGTCCGGCTGCATGAAAAGGGATTAGCAGGTCTGGGCTGCTCAGAGAAAGGGAGAGGGGCTCTGATCCTATTTGATAGCCTTGTAATGGCCTTAATTCCCTCTTGCTGAGGGCCGAGATGAGAAGCAGCCCTGTGCCCGGTGTTAACAGGGCTAATCCAGACAGCCCTGCTCCGCCTGGCCCCTGCTTACCCAAGCTGTGGACACAGTAAAAACCCTTTTGCAAAAAAAACCCAACCCAAACCAAAAAAGATGGGGAAATTCCCTTTTAGCAAACAGCTGGGGAAACCAGCAGCACCATTAACCAGCCCAGGGCCAGGAGGAATTTGGCTGTCACCGAGCCATGGGTGGGAAGGTGCGAGGAAGAAGCGATTTCCCCCAGGGCTGGGATGCAGAAGGGACTTGTTCCATCCTGCACCGTCCCATTAAAAGCCAGTCCGACTGCCTTGATGGCTCATTTATCTAATTTTCCTGAAGCACGCGGAGGAAGCAGCCGGGGGCTGAGCCGGCGGGGAAGCCTTCGCGGCAGGAGGACGGTTGCTAAGGCCGGGGGTTGCGCTGCATTCAGACATGCAGACAGTTCCTCCCCGGAGATCTGCCCAGACGTGACCCTCTCAGGCGAGGACAATGACTGATGGACCAGCCAAGAGCAGGAGACAGATCCACAGGCACTGAAATTGGGCCACATCAAATACAGTGATAAAGTCCCCCCATCTTCCTCACCCCAGAATTCTTTTTTTTTTTTTTTTTTTTTAACTCTTTCTATCTTTGCTTTGTTCAGAATAAAGTGCAGGTTGGGTTTTGCAAAGGGCCACGCTCGGGGTGCAGCTGGGACCAAGAGGGTTTGTTGCTGCAGAGGTTCTGCTGGCACCAGGATTCGGACTGGGAGTCCCCGCAGTGACCCAGACGCGGCCCCTGCTCCCCTCCATACCCACCTTCGGTGGCCACCGAGCCACACTTGGCAAGAAACCACTGCAGAGAGGTTACTGGGGTAGGGCTGGACCTGTCCTCACTGCTGAGACCTTGCTGCCTTAGAACCACACAATCATTTTGGTTGGAAAATACCTTTAAGGTCATGGAGTCCAACCATAACCCACCCCGGCACTGCCCCATGTCCTGAGAACCTCATCTCCGTCTGTCCAACCCCTCCAGGGATGGTGACTCCAGCACTGCCCCGGGCAGCCTGTTCCAATGCCCCACAGCCCTTTGGGGAAGAAATTGTTCCCCAGATCCAACCTCAACCTCCCCTGGCGCAACTTGAGGCCGTTTCCTCTGGTCCTGGCGCTTGTTCCTGGGGAGCAGAGCCCGACCCCCCCCTGGCTCCAAGCTCCTTTCAGGCAGGTCAGAGATCAGAAGGTCTCCCCTCAGCTCCTGTTCTCCAGCTGAACCCCCAGCTCCCTCAGCCGCTCCCATCACACTTGTGCTCCAGCCCCTTCCCCAGCTCCGCTCCTTTCACTCAACTCGCTCCAGCACCTCAAGGGCTTTCTTGGCGTGAGGAGCCCAGGATTCGAGGTTTGGCCTCACGAATCATCAGCGTCACATCCCCAACTAGACACAAAATGCAGCTGAAAGCCCCAAAAGCCCCAAAAGCCGAGCAGCAGCCGGGGGTCCCCAACTTCGGGGAAGCCACCAGGCCATGCCTAAGCCGACAGTGCCACCTGCTGCCACTGCACACCCGTCCCAGGCTGCAGAGCCAGGGACAGCACAGGCCTCTGCTGGTGTCCAACCATCTCCAGAGTCGCTTGCCTTCCGTCGAGCTTCTCCCAACTTCCATGCAAAGCCCGAAGCACCGAGCCCTGCGCTTTGTGGGGTGCTCCGTGCACAGGAGACCTGCAGGGTTAGGGACACAGCCAGTCACATAATGTACCCCACAGTCACATAAAGTACCCCCAGCCACAGTTCCCCCCACCCAGACACCTCCAATATTTAATCCTTCAATAATTCCACCCAGACGTGCCAGGTCCCTCTCTCTTACAAACAACATATAGTAGGAGACACCCTCAGAGAGCCTGCAAAGTCAGTTATAATTTTTTATTAAATATACATCCTCTCTTGGCACAAATCTTAAAATATATAAACATTATATAACAAAGTGTCTTCACTGCAATAAAATAGAACTCCAGATCCAAGAAAAAGCAGTCAAAAACCGACACGCATGCGTACACGCACACACGGGTGGTGAGGACACGTCCCGACAAAAGGCATTGAACAGCGTTTGTGCTGATAGATGCATAGACCACACAGGCAGCGAACGGTGCTGGGAAACCCTGCGCCACACGGCGTTTCGGGGGGAGCGGGAGGGATCAGCCCCTACAATAAATAAAAGGCTGTTTTGTAGGAAAGCCACTTCATCCCCTGGCCCAGTGGGGAGGGTCCGTACCAGACCCACGGACACGCACGGGACATGTCCCACCACATCCAGCCCACCCGGGACCGGCACCAGACTCACTCCGGGTTGCCACGGCTCTTCTCCTTAAAGTCTCCTTTCACACCTTTCGCGTTAAAGACACCAGAGGGTGAAGACGACTGAGCTCAAGTTCTAGTCGGAAGGCAAGAAGTGAACGCAAGTACCGCTATTTTTCCACAGAAGCTACGAAACTGGTTTTGGAGAGCTGCCAAAGAAGGAAAAGTGCCAGGATGGACAAGTAGGTCAAGAATGTTTTAAAAAACCCTCATGTCCCATCATCTAGTGCCTTTAATTTCCTGCCCCACACCCCCGAGCAGCCTTGTCTGGGAGCGGGGAGCCAAGTCGGGCTGTTTGGGCATCAAAGCTGCAATTTTGTCATTTTGGATGCGTTTCATCGGACCTGATTTTCTCGAAGTGCTAGTGCGGGACTGAAGGTGCAGAAGCAGACAAGCAAAAAAAAAAAAAAGAGCACAAACTGATGTTTGGCGGTAACGCGTTAAGGAACAATGAGAAACGTGACTTGAAAATGAAAGCAAGGAATTTGAGGAGAGAAAAAAATGAAAGATCAGGGGATTTGCGGTAGTAAAGAAGTTCTAAAGAAAAGGAGGACTAGAGAATATTCTTGTTAGGCTTGCCTCCTTTCCCATAGCTAAAGGCAAAGGATCTTCTTGGCCAGCACAAACCAGTGCGCTCAGGACTCCTCGGGCACCCACTCCAGGCAGCACAGAGATCTGGAACACGTCTCAATTAACACAAGCATTAAGAGACGGGAAGAGAACACTCTGTTTCTCCTTTTCTACATTCAAATCAGAGAAGAAGAAAAAAAAAAAAGAAAAAGAAAAAGCTATTTAACCAACCCAAAGCAATAACACACAGTTACTCCGAACACTTTTTGCCCAAGAAACAAAAGCACTGAAACCATTACAGACTGAATTCAAAGATCCGTCTCTGAACAAACACTCAGCCTGCAAAACTTGGAAAAAAACCCACATTTGGCTACAATTCCATTGAATTAAAATCAGGTGCAGTTGCTAATTAAGGAAGAACTTATCAGAGCCAAATGCTTCCAGGCCTGGCTGGGCTTCAGGTTTAGTTTCTCAGCCACGTCCCCGGGCTCTGGATGAGCTGCCCGCACGGCGTTTCGGCTGCGAGGTGGGAGATGCCAGGGTTGTTTAGTCAAAATCCGCCTCCTCCGCGTGCTTCCCACTCGCTAGCACACTCATTAGACGGGGCAGCAGGTACCTGTGCAGATCTACCCTCCGCTCAGTCCCAAAACAGAGGCTGAGTCACCCAGTGTCAACCCTTCCTTGGGCAGGACCCAGGGGGAATTAAGCGATGAGGGTTTGGCCATGTTCAGCATCTCACAAGACAAGATCTGCTGTGCTTGCCCCCGAGATGACTGACCATACCAACCTTGGCACAGATCGTACACCCAGACAGACACACGGTCAGGCATGTACGCACGCTCAACTGCTGACACACCAGGTTGCTGGTTTACACCTCCTTTTTTTGTGGTAGGATGCAACTGCCTTAGTATTTCCCCACCAGGCCGCACAGGGTAAAGACAAGAGCAGAAGTTAATCGGCTTCTCCATTGGAGAAAAGAAATCGGAGCTCTTGCAAAGGACTGAACAGAAATTTCACCCGAACAAAGAGAACAGCTGAGCATCTTCTGCTAGCGATGGAAGCAAAAAATATACAGAATTCATGGCTGTCATCTCTAAAGACTCTTAAAACACCACCACCTAATGTTTCTTTAATTACAAGGTAAACCAGTGGCTGCAGTCAAGTTTCACAACGGAAATAGTCATTTGTGGGCTTGGAGGCAGAAATTACTGAGGTTAGCACCCCGCCCATCCAAAACCATTAAAGTACGATTGATACCACGCGTTCTGGGAACAACACGTGCGCAAATACTCCAGTATGCTGGCTCTCCGCCATGTCCACTAAATGGAAGTGTAGGTGCTCAATTCCTAGGGAAATATTTGGCATTAGAAGCAAATTACGCTCCGAAGAACAAGTGCAAAGACAAAAGGAAGGAGAAAGCTATTTCTACCAGTTGTGCGATTACCTCCATTCTCATTAATAAAGCCATGACGCAAGGCTCAAACTACAATGGCTACAATACATACATCAGAAAAGGACAGATCTTAAATGATGCCTTATTTTTCTTTTATACATTAGACTATATCAGCTGGAAAGGGATTTTTAATCTTGCTTTATGTCATCTGATTCTCAGAGAAGCCTGAAGTTTGCTCTGACCTCTCTTGCACTCCAAATTTAATACAGGAATGGAACGTAACAGAAACCACCCCCAAATCTCAATTTCCCTGAAGACCGATTTGAAACAGAAACACTGGAAGGTACTTTACCGTTCACTTTCAAGTGGCAACTGGAAATGACTGGCGCTATATCCAACTTCTGAGGGGCAATACTGGCTGTGGAGCCCATTCTCCCATGGACCCCAGAAGAGCTCTAGGAATCAAAGCAAGTGGGTTTAGGTGTGGACTAATGAACGGAGGTGACACGACCAACGCAGCAGGTACCAGGAGACAACAAGGTTGTTCGGAAGCAGAAACAGCAGCTTAAGCCAACCCTTAGGCTGCACTCAGTGGGCATGAACAGCCTTTGGGAAAAGCTTAGTCTGCGTCACACGCGTCTTTGAGATGTTTGTTCTTGCATCGTGCATAAAGCAGCAGCAACAATACTGAAGGATAAAACTGCTTTAAATTTTAAGCATGTAACACTTTTCTAGCGCACCACCACTACAGTCTGCCAAATCCTTAAAAAAAAAAAAAAACGCTGCCTTGAAGACCATGAGAACAACGGAAGGGTTTGGGTGGCCTGAAAGCTCTGCTGCAGTTCGACTCAGTCCAGTTTGTGAATCCAGGCACAGCACCTACTCAACAACACTGACAACAAACGTGAGAAGTTGATTTACAAAACAGCTCAGAACTTTCCTCCCCTGCTGCCTACAGTCTTTGGTAATCTCAGAGGGACACTGCAAGGGATATTTTACGCAATAAAACTCAGAAATGAGAAGAACATTTGGAAAAAAAAAAAAAAAAAAAAAAAAAAAAAAGGGCAGCATTTCCAGCCAGAGCTCACCCAGAACAAAAGAAGTGAATTGGACCTGTTAAATCCTGCTGCGTCCTGTTTTAAGGAGACTGACGCTTACAGGCCAGGGGAAATCTGGAATTCCCTACAGATTAGCTGGAATATTGCACTTGGCAGACTGCCTCCAGCTAACATGGGTTCTGACCAGGAGCAGCAGCTACTTCCCAGATTCAGGGGATCATCCTGACAGCACCGAGTCCTCCTTTCCATCATCCACCACTTCATCTGCCCACACAGACCCAGTGAGGAGCCGGCAGCAGCACGTGTTCGTTTGAGAGGCTCCACTCCCGGAATTGAGGAGCAAACCAGAAGGGTGAGGCAGCTACTTTAGAGGGACTCGGTTCTGCGGAATCATAAGGAGAATTTTGTTTAGGAAAGGGTTATTTTCAGGTCAAGGTTTCCAAATAACTCAGAGGCTCATTAAAAAGGAAAAAAAAAAATAAATCCAACAATAACAGAAAAAAAAACCCAAACAAGAAAGGTAAGTTCTCAGCTGCAGGACAGCATGTACGAAGTGAGAGAACGCTAGCATTGCTCTTTCTACACGTGTTGTACTTTTCCCCAGCAAGGAGCTGTGGGGATTAAGCTACTACCTTTCAACGTTAGTGCTGTGCTGTAATTTACGGAGAAGGATCTGCGTCAGGTCAAAGGTTGTGAAGCTTATTCCCACTGCAATCGGCCCTTTGACCCAGTTCATGCTGAGTCCTTTGTACAAGCCACGGATTAGTCCCTCTTCTCTGATAATCTCCTGCATGGTGAGAAGGATGGAACTGTACGTGTGTCCCATGACCCCCGCCGTCTGCATTCGTCGGCGAACCACATCCAGGGGGTACGAAGCCGACTGACCGATCAAGCCGGCACAGGCACCGAACAAAAGCCGCTCCGGAGGGGATGGCTGCGATTTCCCACTGTGATCTGGGAAAGAGAAAGTAGCCGAGTGTAGAAAGCTTCTTGTAACGAACACACGATCGAGGTCAAGTGGGCTGAGAGCCAAGGAAAGCACAGAGCTCCCCAGAGTTCGTTCCCGACTCGGTTGGCAGCTGACTTGGTGTATCACCAAGTCCTTCTGCAGCCAGGACTTGCATTTTCTCGTTCCTCTGCAAGACAGAGATGCTGCTTTTCTGCAGCTTGACTTCTCCATGGTCTGGAATTGGAGAGATGAGGGTACAAGACATCCTCCATAAGCCCAGAACTGTGCAGTTGGCTCCGAGGCCAGCAAAAGGACTCGCACCACTGAATTCAAACACCCCAAACTGGCCAAAAGTCCGCACCATTTCACTGGAAAGCAAACCAAGTTGCCTTTACCTGCATGCAGTTTCTTCAGCGTCTCGTAGGTGAAGAAGCTAAGCCCAGCGTACGGAATCACTCCCAGGATGGTTGGTGTAAATCCCCTATACAATGTCTTCAGTCCTTCCTCTCGGGATATTCGGATGAAGACATGCACAATGTTGCTGTACCTGGCACGGGAACACAGGAAAACCAAATCTGCGCCGGTTAGTGACTGCGCGCACCAGTAATATTTCCGACGGGGCTTTCTGAAGGATCAACAATGAATTAGTTCATCTCTGAGCTCATCAAACAGCTCAGAAGGGGTTTCAGAAGCCTGTCTGTAAATGGAGAAGCCGGTCAGCAGCTCTCCCACAGCCCTGTCACGACATGCTGTCCTGTCTGTCAGGAGGCACCGTGCCAGCTGGCCTCCTAAGGAACCAACACCCAGGTTTTTACTACTGAGCTCTTTCAGTATCGATCTCCTCCCAGCCCCTGGACTAACCAGGAATCTGGTCATTTAATCAGCGCTCAGACCCCAGCCTTTAAGAGGTTTATTACACCAAAGGCTCTGAGCAAGAAGTGACCCAGAAAACGGGAATAAAGTCATCTGACCTTAAAAGAAAGTTCTGCGTTTGTTCGTGGTGCTTGTACTTGATTTCGTTAGGCACTTACATCTCCTTCGGCGTGACAGCCATTCGAGCACGGACCATATCCAAGGGGTAGGTTAACATGGCAGCCGTTGTGCCTGCCAGAGAGCCAGCAATGAATCGAGGAAAGGGTGTCAGCGCTCTAAAGTAAGGTGAGAGAAGAGACCAAACAGATCACCTGGAGATGGAAACGCTCCATGGCTTTTGAGGATGGCTCTACTCTATCAGCTACTGAATCCCTTCCCTGCCTGTGGACTGAAAGAGGTGGGTGGGTGGGGGTTGAAGCGGCTGTGGTTTGCCACAGCCAGTCCAGACACAGAGAAATATTATTAGGAAATGTTTTTTGAGGACAGCAAGCCTGACTTGAGGCGTCTCAGATGCTACGTGGCCAAGAGCAGGAGGCTCAGGCCACACGCACAGCTCAGATAACAGCGCAAGGCTGGATCTTGCTGCTTCTCCTGCACAGAAAAGCTCTTTGTTTTGCCTGCCCACTCTCGGCACGGGGAAGCGCTAACTCAATGTCTAGGCCACTTCTTGCTCATGCCTCCAGAAGACGGGGTTGTCTCCTCCCAAAGATCTCCCCTGTGCAAGACAAGAAGCCCAGCCCTTTGCTTAACCCCCTCACACCCTGTTCTGCAAAACCACAATGAGAGGGGCTGCCAGAACTCTGCACCAACAGAGCTTTCAACTCGGCAGAATTTCTCTGCGCAGCGCGGAGAAACGCGCTCCCTCCCTGCAACCTACGGTCCCACAAACCACTCCGTCCTGCTGTGCAGGGATCAAAGCTGTGTCTTACTTTCCCTGGAAGCCGTAGTAACTCCCCAGGAGCTGCTTGTACTCCTCATGCGCGCAGAACTGGATGGCGGCGTAAGGGATGACGCGGACCATGGTGGCGGAGTTCCCTCGCCAGAGACTCCAGAAGCCTTCGTTGAGGTAGGTGCGATAAATCAGCCTGTAAGCCTCCTGCGGGCAACGGAGCAAAGGTCAGACACGGAGATCATGATAAGAGGGAGTCCAAACAATAGACAAGAGGGAAAAGGTGACCCTATGGCTTAACCTCTCCAAATCCTCCTTCCCACCCCGACCGCAGCAAAGCTGGTATCAGCTGTTTGTGCTCACAACGCTGACTCCAGAGTAAGACGACTAAAACCTCTTCTCTGGGGAGACTAAATCAGATACATGAGCGTGAAAAAGAATCCGAGTCAGGAAGGGAGAGTTTTAGATTCAAGACATCTTCATTTTCCCTCCATGGGTAAGGCACAGAGCTGGGCTGCTGTTTGCACAAACCATTCATCTCAACCCAAATTAATCTTCTTAGTGTAAGACAGAAACATTTGGATTATGCATATTAGCACAGAACACACGGAATGCGCACGCAACAAAATATTCAGCGAGCCATGATAGCCATCAGCTCCTGAATTCAGATTTCCTCTATACTCTGAAAACAACTCCAATGGTGTGCAGAGGAAGAAAACATGCACTAAAGGAGAAGCTCTAACAAAACAATGCCCTGGGCGATGCCACAACATTTCCTAGACCCTGGAGCATGAAAAAGGACCAAGGCACTTCCATTCTACGCACTGGACAAAAACATGAACAAGAAAGAGCGCTGTCCTAAGGGGTGTTATAAACAGCGCTGTTTCCAGTCTTCCCCTCTATGCTGTGAGTGCTGCTAATAAAGCTCCAGCAAGAAAGTTAAATAAATACAAATAAAAGATGCTGTTAGGGCTATTACTACCATTAATCAAACACTTCGGGTCAACAGGAGACAGACACATCACCTCACCTTGGCAGAGAATCTTTTGGAAGACACTAAAAAGAAAAAATGAGCGTTAGGTCTTGCAATACATTTAGGTGGATTAAATAAACCTTACAGGCATTTTATCTAAGGGATAAAAATAGAGGCAAAATAATTAATGGAAGAGAAAATAAAGATCCTTTACAATAAACAAAGACTTTCCACAGGTAAGTGCTCCCAAACTCTCTTCAGCACATACATCCATTTTTCCATCTACTGTTATGAAAACAGCTTCTGTCACACTTCTTTCTTTAAAGCACTAACAATAAATGAATAAGTAAATAAAAAACAACCCCAAAACTGCACCGACCACTTATTTGAGCAGATCATTTCCATACACAGGTTCCAGACTAATGCCAGAATCAGCAAAGAACAGGGCTGTTCAGCAAAGGCTCCACGCAAGAACGGTTTCAGCCCAGCAAAACTCAAATGAACACTCGGCTTCTTTTCCTGCCTCCGCTCCAACTGACAGCATCTCTTTAACTGTGTAATACACGAGGCATTTGGAAGCGAGATTTATTTGGCATACGGCAGCTCTGTTTGTAACGTTCCTCCAGCGGGAAGGAAACCCAGGCTAAAACCTGAGCAGCAACACTAATGAAACGTGGTTCCAATTAAGTGTGTATTGCAGTTTCTTTCAAACTCCTTTGAGACTTGTAACCTCTCAAGTGTATCAAACTATCGCATGCAAATATATTTTCACCACGCTGCTCCTTTACGCAATTCAACACTTTTCTTTTGTGTTTTTTTTTAACAAATAAAAACACCTCCATAGCCAACTGCAGATGGATCTGCAATGGCAAAGAGCTCTTGTCCCTCTCCCATAGCAGAATTCTTCGGTCTCCCGTTCAACAGACAACCTTCCCAGCTCATAAAGCAAAGATGCTTCAATCTGGCGCCTGTTTATGAAGCGAGGAAAAACCTTTAGGAGAGCAAGAGACTAAGAAATCCATTAGATACTAAGAAATTGGTCAGAACGGGCAAGCTTGAATCATCTCCTTTGCAGCCAGTTTAATGGGCCAAACCAAACAGGTCTTGTTATAAACGTCGGCCTGGACAAATGAAAGGTGATTTACACAGAGGGCTGTTGGCTCGTCCTGGCTCTGCCATTTCCATCTCACCTCTGCCCCTAACATTTCCACCCTCGGCTGAACCGTGGGGTTTGTTCTGGTGGAAAAGCACCAGCAGCTGCTCACAGACGTGATCCCAGCGCAGGGTTCAGCCGCAACCCCCGCATCTATATCCCAGACCTCAGTCTCTGCTACGCCGAGAACGAAAATCATGTCAAATGAAAGTCAATTTAAAATTAAATCTCATGCAGGGATTAGATTAAACCTGCCCAATTCGTTTAATCTGAGACGTCAACCAGATTTAAAATTCTCAGCTTCACCAAATGTTTGCTGTATTAACTGTCTGTGCTCTTCCCCTCCAGACAATTAGTGTCACCAGCAGCTCCTGCGCCGAGACAGGAACGGAACAGAGCCCACGACGGGGCTGAATTCCAAATCCTGCTAAACGTACGAGAATTTTCCATTCCAATTTGCTGAATTTCATTTTCAGTTACGCACTTTACGGGTTCCAAAAAGGGCTTTATGATACAAAGCTGCTACGCCAGCTTCAATGCCTCTTGCAGTACTTTTCATAATTAACTCCAACCAAAACAATTCAGCTGGAATACAATGCAACTCTCAGTAGAAAAGACATTTGAGCAGGCACAGGCTGGCATGCAGCCTTTAGCAAAAACCCAGACAGCTCAATTACCTCCTTCCAGTGTCACCACCTCGCCTTATATTGCTCCTTTCCCCTTTCTTGTTGCTGCTAACAATAAAGTAAAAGCATTTTGTAAAAGCTCACCTTGAAACATGATTTTTGTTCTATCCAGTGGAGCTACTGCAGTTTTAGCAACAGCACCAGCCAACGCACCAGACATCAGGGAGTTGAGCACTTTCTTGTTCTCCTGGTTGCCCTGGAACGAAGCATTGTTCAGTATAACATGGTCAGTCCTAAGCAAAAGTTGTCATATTTTACCTTTGCTGCAGCATCTACCCCGTCTTGGGGTCAAAATTATCTTCAAAATCCTAAGCGCAGGAAATTCCTGGTCAGACCATGAAGAGTGATTAGATTTGTCTGCCAAAACGCAGAGTTCCAAGGTCTGCCACCTCTTACACGTACCGTTTTCTCTCCGTCCACATTTCTCAGAGCTAAGCCACTGCCTCCGTGTACAGAAGCTTCTTTCTTGCCCTCCCAGTAACACACAAGCCCTATTTCCACACTGTTCCCAAGATTCTAAGAATAAAACAAGACAGGTTTCCTACTACGATAAATGGAAAGGAAGTGTTTTTGTTATTGACATTCCTGCCACAGCTCATATTTGTAAAGCAGCTATCTTCTCCCAACACACGGGCAGAAGGCAAGTAAATGACTTGAAATCTAACACTGTGAAGGTTATGGACTGAAAGACAAGTCAAGACACGGCTTAAGAATGCTAACTTTTGATATGCTTTGTGTTTTCATGGAGGAGTCAACATTTTTCTTTTTTTCAGACTGCTTTCCAGCTAAGAAGTTAATGTTTATTACCAAAATCCATGGTTCAGTCTCATTTTCCACTCCAATCTTTGCCTGGCTGATGCTAAACACAAGGGTAGCCGTGCAAAGTGTGAACTTCAGCCTGAGCTCTGCTCTAAACCAGACCAAGGTTCAGCACCTCTTCCCGTGTTTCTAGCAGGCATCCAGTGACAGCAACAAGAGCGGGGAAACCAGGACGCATGGCTCCCTTCCCAGCACCGCCACTGAAGACACAACAAGCCATAACCTTGAATGTGGAACGCAGCCCTGCCTGCCCGTCAGCCATGAGCGATGCCCAGACTCTTCCCAGCGGGCTGGAACCGCTCGGCTACCCTCAGAGAAAGCCAAAATTTCACTTTACGCAGCTTCTGTGTACGCTACAGCTCCTGGAGGATCCACAGCTCGAATCCCACGGAGCTGCTTGTTTTCTAGAGCAGCCATGCAGCTTTTCTCTCCAACCCATCGCCTGGATGCAACGACTTCTCTCCAACCCACCGCCTGGACCCAACGACTTCTCACCTCTGGCGGGAGGTGGGTTGGCGTAACTGGCTCCGCATCCTGCTGTTTGAAATCCACTTGACCTTTTCTCACACCATTACCCATACCAGTCACACTTGCAAGTGGGCAGAAGAGCTACAGCTCCTGAACTGAAAACAAGGAGAAAGCAAGAGTTAGCGTCAAAAGTAGAAAATACGCAAGTAGTAAAAAGCTTGTAGAGGAAGGAATAGCGACCTACTCCCAGGGCCATTTTCAGTAGGAAAACCCCCATCCCAAGCGCCCAGCTGAGGAGCATTTCTAGGTTCCCAGCATCAATCCCTTCCTTTAATGTGCAAGTGTATGTGTGGGGATACTTGGGCGCTATGTAAAAACCATTTCCATTATATTCACTTTTTTCAACCTCCAAGGAACTCAGCTCCAAGCTACAACACCAAAATATCCATGATTTCTAGAGAGAAGAATCAGATCCTCCTTTGTCCTCTTCCATCACCTACAGTGAGGATTTGGGTTGTTATTCGGTCTGAGCATCTAGATATCGGAGAAGGCATACAGAAATTTAAAACCCAGCCTTGGAAAATGGAAAAAAATAGTCACAGCAGTAAGTCCTGCAAGCCCGTCATGAGCAATTGGAGGTTATTTTAGGAAGCGGATAGATCCAATGCCTCACACGTGCCATAAAGGCTATTTTGATGACGCCAGCGATTCGACTGAAAGCAGCACGGTGGTGATTTCAGAACTCCCTTTCCTCCCGGTCACAATGCACATGTGCTTGTAGCTGGTGAATCGGTGCAGTTTGCGCAGATCTCTCTTGCTGTGACACACATTTGCTCTGTGAAAGGCAAGGTCAGCCTAACCTTAGCTGCAGAGTATAAGTGCAGAGATAATGGTTTAAACAGAAGATATCGCTTCAGCATCTTTCTAATACTTCTGCTTTTTATCACGCAATTTTTTCATCCTTAAATATGCAGAAATTAAGGAGCTCAAGTCCGACAAACTCGAGTCAGCACAGAAAGGCGGCCCCTCTGAGTTCTGTCTCTCTTCCCAAATGGTCTGTGTAACCACAAAGATCAGTTTTCTAAGCCACGAGGCCGTTCAGATCTCCACATTTCTACTTTGTTAGCTTCCTTCCGAGGAATGCGGCATTAGGAAACCCGAATTCCCGAACTGCTCCCCAGTTCTGCCGCGTCCTTCTCACGTGTCCTCCAGCAAGTTACTTCACCCCCATCCCCTCCGATGCCCACGAAACCCCGGGCACAACCTCTTGCCAACTTGGAAAGCCCATTTTACGACTATTTCTTTCCCTTTTTAACAATCTCTAGACATGACATGCTTGTCAGCACCTTTCATACCTGCTGACCTATTTCGCCCCCCAACACCGCTCTCATAAATTAGTGCCAGACATCACTTTGCAAGGCCCTGGGCTGCAGCAGAGGCGCTCGCGCGGGGCCGGAGCAGCTTTGCTGGTACTCGTGCGTGACCGATTTGTGATGATGAAGCCCCGTACGACCCGTGTGCTCAGTCCGAGGGAGTACAAACGCACCCGGGTGTCTTTAATGCCAGACGTCGCTCACTGGAGCTTTGGAAAGACATTTAGCAAGGTGTTTACAGCTCCTGCTTGGAAAGAGGAGATCGCAGGATGTTGCTCGGAGAGTAATAACTTAAAATTGTAACAAAAGAGAACATCTGATGGTCCAAAACACGACCTAAACGGTGGCACTTCAAAAGTTCTGTCGCATCAGACCACGTGAAGAAAAAGTCCCATAAGGATCAGAGCTAAAGATGATTCGTAACACCACGGAGCGGAGCACTTCGTTAAATTATTTTGAAGAATACAGACTGTTGATTATTTCTAATTACCATCTGCAGTTACTTCCTTTCCTTCTTATCTCAGGTACCTGGAAAATTTACTGTAAAACAATGTCTTTCAGCAAAAGCATGCAAGAGATCACAGGTAGAGATATTACCCCGGCTGTCGCAAATAAAGAAATGTAGGTCACAGCAGAAGATTTATCTCTCCCCAAAATAAGCCCACAGAAATAGAAATCATGCTAAAGAGCTTAGGAATGCAATACGCAACTTTATTTTAAAACATGGTTTTGAAAGATGATTGAGAAAGATCACCAAAAGGAAATTTAAAAAACTCAACCAATGTTATTAAGCCCAGACTTATTTTAGAACATGTACATGCATAAAGATGATACCCATTTACTCAACAATATTCTCTTTCATCTTATTCAGAACATTATTTGTTTTTATTTTTAGTGCCCAATGCCCTGATCTCACAAACACCTGTCTATATGCTCAACTTTACATATTAAAACTGCCCACATGCTTTACATAAATACAGGCTCTAAACTTGCAGAGGCTTCAATGCAAAAATAGCATTTATTATTTTAATTCACATCTGCTCACTGCGAAGCAATGCAGCTTTATTTTACTTTGGCTTTGGGCTGGATTCTGATGCCGCTGAGTTATTAACGGAATTCTGGCTGTTTTGACCAATAGTGGACACTGGAGCCACAGGGCACAAAGTTTTGCTTTCGGATTTAGTGTGAATTTGTAGCGCCCGCCCATTAGAAGCCAGACATCATTTTGCATACACAGCCATCTGACTTGCTCATTAAGTAATCCGCTGAAACCCAACACGGAGCAGCTGGATATTTTTTAAATCCGTGTATTTTGTAGAGCTCCGCAGACAGCCATTAGCTGTGTTTACAAAGCCACAGAAAACAAGAAAAAAAAATAGCTGCAGATTAGATTTTTGTTTTTAATAAAGCACTTCTGAGTTATTTATATTGTAGCTACACGAGTCCTTGTCACACACCTGGATCCAGACTCTTCAATACAACGTGGTGCGGAGTGAACCCTAAGAGAACAGATAATCAGAAAGCAAAATTGCTGGCGAAGGCGAGTTCAAAAGTTAGAGAGGTTTAATGAGTAACACACGCTGTGCTTTTACAACAAAACGCACCACGGTTTATTGAAAGTACAAAGCACTTAACTCCGGCGTCCAGTTTCAAGCCCGTCAGAAAACGCCGCTCGTCACTCAGCCACGCTAATTCAGTCACGGATTAAAGATTATTCACCGAATTGTGAAACAGGGGAGCTCAGGCCCCTCGTTTCTGGCTGTGGCATCTCGGACCGATGAACCGATTTGTGCTGGTCCTCTGAGCCCTGGGATGCTTTCTAGGCATCTTCCAGCAATCGCAGAAACATCTGTGCGCTAAAACAAGTTCCATTCCCCGCACAGCAAATGCACAGAATACGCATTAAAAACTAGAGCGCTGTTGTTTTTCTCCTTCGCGTTCCCCCAGATCTCCGGCGGCACTTAACAAATACCTGAGCCAGTTCAATCAAGCTGTCAAATTGAGTCTCTGACAAGTGAGACATTCTGCTTTTCTTGGTGGTGACTCTGATTAAAAGGACAGGCGAGACAGAATTGAGTTATTCGGATGCTAAAAGCAACCTACTTGGAAGAACGTCCTACAGGCAGGTGCCAGTTTATCGCCCAAGGCGGGGTGGGAGTTTGGATTAAAACCAGTTCTAGCTGTCCGAGCCACTCACGAACCCAACCACTATGCTGCATTTCAGCTATTTCAGTCGAACACACTTTAAATCACACGGTCTGAAGATAATTAGTTCCTTAGCAGGAGAGTCAGAGATGAGCAACGCAACTAAGAAATAAGCACAAATCCTCCGGTTAGGGTGTGCATAATTAAAATCGCATTACTAAATGAAGGCTCGCAGATAATTATACGGCTCCATATTTCAAAATTAGAGCTTATTTAAAAGTTTGACTTCACCTCATTGCAGCCAACCTGCCCCCAAATCTCTCCTTTAGGATCCCACCAGCTCCCAGGAGCAGCAGGAAGGAGGAAATCTGGGTTTGGTGGTTTTTTTTGGTTTTTTGGAGTTTTTTTTGTTTTGTTTGTTTGGTTTTTTTTTTTTTTTTAAACACCAAATTCCCAGCAGATGGAAGCAGAAATCCCACTGAAATCCCACCACCCATCCTCCCCAGGCTGCACAAACATCCGATCCACTCCCAACCTGCCAGATCCAAAATTACCTGTTCACAGAAAAATACCTTAAAAGCTACCAGAGCAGACCCAGTCAGTACAGATTTCGCATTACCATGTAGTCAGAAAACAGGAGAAACCTGGGCATCCAGCCCAGAGATGGGCGTGCAACGTGTCATGACCGAAAAACATGTTTGTCTGATATTCTCTAGTGGAATTTAGACCTGTCACACGACACGATGATTTCGGAAAGAATATAATTTATCCGGCAAGAGCAGCAGATGCACCGCAAAGCAAACAGCACCACCAGCTCTCTGAATTTGCTAAAAAAAAATGTTTGGTTTTTCCTCGGACGACCCCAGCAGTAATTATAAAAGTGGTTTAGAGCCCTGGACACAGGAGTGTCCCAACAGGTAATGGCAAAACCACAGAGTTTCAGCAGGAGAGCTGCCAGGACTTGATGCCCATAAAATGCACCATATTCGTAAAACAGGCAAGAGAAACTTGGTCCTGCTCTCCGCTTCCCTCTAATCGTCACCGAAAATGAGGATGGGTAACTGCTTCTGAGGAGATAAAACGAGGCGCATACAGAAATGGAGACTTTTTGATTCAATAATTGGGAGTTGTACCACACGTACGGCTCCCAGACATCAGTTACACAAACTTGGGATCATGGTTCATCTCTGGGGCAACATTTCAGTTTCATTCAGGTAAAGCCACTGGTATAACTCCATATGTACCAGCTTCCCTCGTTACTCAGCTCTTTAGTTCCTAATTTTTTTTTATTATCATGTCATTATCATCACTAATGAAAGCATACAATTAAATTAGGAAAAAAGAAAACCAAAGGAGCTCCTGCAGAAATTTTCACCTGTTTTCCCAGGCAGGCTCAAGTTAAGCAGTACCCAGGGAAGTCGCTCAATTAGGTTTCCTTCAATTATTATTGTTAAACTGAGCAATTGAGCCTGACAGAAAAAGAGATGTGGTAAGAGCTGAGATTACCGCAGCCTTAAATCCACCCTTGAAGCAAAAGCATCACCAAAAAAAAAAAAATCACAGAAAAAAAGGGCTGAAAACACTCAGAACAGGGGATGAACTCTAACTAGATGGCCCCTTGAGGTCTGTCTTTGCCTTCCAGTTTGATTAAGCCCTTAAAAATCAAACCCAGATATGCCCTGAAGACCCAACTCTCTTCAGTCACATTCATCTCTCGGTTGCATATAAATCTGATCCCAAAACATTAGCTACGAACAGCCCATTGCATTTCTTCCTTTAGCATCCATAGAGAAACTGTTAGCCTAATTTTATAAAGAATCATTGATTAAAAGACTCACTAAATTACAACATCTGGGAGAGTTTTGGTTTTTTTTTTTACATGCCTTCTTAGCTCCAATATACGAAATAAATGTTCCTCCTGCCTCCCTCAGCCAGAGATAAGCCTGCCAATAAAACTGAGGATAAAGATACAAACTCTTTGCGTGGTTTTAGATAATCTGGTTTGAATTAAGCCAGTTGCTGAACACTGAGAAATGGTTAAATCTAAACTTCAGCTGTATTATTATCCAGAGGAGTCCAGGAGACTCATATTTGGAACCAAGCTGGGAAGGAAGGCAGGAGCCACGGAACAGAGAAAATCTTGGCAAGAAAACACAGCGCTTCATTCTTCGGTTGCTGAAAGAAAACTCTTGCTGGGAACACCTCAGCTCTGCTTCCCCCAGCCAAAAACTGAAGACCAGCTCTTATCTGGAAGGCAGATAACGGCTTTATCTGGGGGAAGACGGAGCGTTTAAACCAGGGGATGAGATCACAGGGTCCTCTGCTGAACCCACTCCAGCTGTCCGGCTGAGATCACCGTCCTTCGGGAGCAGAAAAACAGATAAATAACCACACACACAACAGCCCAAGCATCCTCCCAGCCTGAACAGCTTCAATACTCCTCTCAAAAGTTATTTCTCAAAGGTAATGGCATAAAGAAATGACAATAAAATATTATATCTGGGCTCTCGGTTCGCAGGCCTCCTGCAGGCCACTCAAATGCAAGTTTTCCCATAGATCTACATGGCAGGTACAGTCACCTGAATGTCACACACGAGGTCCCAAAGTGACACATCCCAGTACAGGTGATTTTTTTAATTCAAACCGCGATTCTTTGGAATACAGGTAACCCCCAGTCAATACACCAGTAATCTTTGCCAGGAACTATTTCAACACAACAATGGATAATTAGGATCTCTGCTCTAAAACTCCAGCAGGTTAAATTGCCTATGAAAAAAAAAAAAAAAAAGGAAAAGAAATAATTAAAATCTTCCATCACTAAGCAGAATGATCCACAAGTGTGCCAAGCAGGTGTAATTTCTTAATGCTTTCCACATTGACTGGACGGAGTCGCACCAGACTGCGATTTACCCACCCCGCTGTCTGTACTCACTCCATATCACACAAAAATTAACACAAAGTTAAGCATCAACTCGACTTGGCCAAAGATGCCAATTAAGTTTGATTACAAGCAGCATTAACACATCAGAAAGACACACCTTCATCATTAACTGCACAACTACAGGCATAGCAGTTTTAAAGTGCAACTAGAGAGCAAAGAATTCCTGCAACACATTTATTTTGTGACCTGGAGTAAGCCGTTTGCATTCCAGTTCACCTTTCCATACAGCACAAAAAGTAATCTCCGTTTGTAAGACAGCTACCAGGAATAGTTATATATCACCTGGAAAACAGAAAAGCCCTGCAGCGTGAAGCATTCGTACCAGGAAGGTACAAACCATCTCCCTACAATTAGCAGCAAAGTTACTAGAATAAAGTGATTGCTGGTGCCTGAGCTTTTTTCTAACAGCAAACCTGTCTGACCTGTACTCAGCCCGTCTGCTTCACTAGGTAACCACACGTTGGTGCTCACCTTGTGTTTTATGCAACCTCTCAAAGCCAAGTTTGACACATCAGATATTTCTGCAACGTGCACTCACGATGGGGACTGAGTCAGTGCACTAGCTGCAGGTCAAGCAAAAAGAAATGATCGCAGCTCCTGACTCATACTGCTGCGCTATCAAGAGCTAAAATTCCCCCGCCTGAAGCAATCGCTGGGGCCAGAGAGTTCCTGCTGAAATCCAACACCAAGGACGGGCCCCGTCCCCCTCCGCAGCAGCTCTCGGGACCAACATCCAGAGGTTCTAAACAACGATTTTCACTTGCCGAAGAAAAGTAAGTGTTGAGTATCTACAGCTCTAGTAAAATGTAAAGATGCTCAGAGTTACCTAGAACCCAGCCCTGGTGTTTTAGACACCCAAACACATGATTATTGTTAAATACATTCACCCACAGGTTGTTGGTATGATACCAACCCGCTGGTACCTTATTCCACAGTCTCTCTTCCCACAGCTGTTTTCTAACACCCACAGACATCTCTTCTCTTCCTTTACACACACCCTCTTCTCCCAAATAGAGTCATTTAAAAACCAGAATGTTTCCAAAACACTCTAAATTCATCAAACCACAGGAAAACACCGGAGGGGCACGCAACCTCCAAAAAAAGCTTTGCAACTTATGCGACCATGAAGCAGAAGAACCCAGCACAAAAAAAAGAGAGCCAAGTGATGGCAGAGTCCAAACCTGTGCTGTGCAGTTTGCCAGATTAACAGCCAGCAGGAAAAAGAGAGTCGACAAAAGCAAATACATCTTCAGCTCCTCCAGACTTCAGGGGAGCACAGGCTTAAAGTCAACAAAACAACTGCAGCACCAACTGCTTCGCCTGTGGTACCGCGAGTTAGAGAAGGGAGAACAGTGTTTATTAACCCTGCACAATCATTTCCAGCACTTCCCACGTGTCTTTTTATGTTATGACTTAAATCAAGACGCTTCTTGCATTTCACACTTGAAGGCAAAGGAGGAAAGTCACCCCTGCTCTGCAACTTTTTGCTTATGCAGAAGTAGGAGAGGAGCAGAACACATGTTTAATGCCTTCCACACCCTCTGCTACTCACCCCTCAGCAGAGAAACACAAGCTCGCCTTATTCTCAGGTTCACATCAACTTAAAATAATAATAATAATAGTAATAATAATAATAATAATAAATAATCACACCTAAGTGCAGATTTGGAGACGCATGTTCATCCGAGCCCAGCTTGGATCAAAAGACTTTGAAGGGGAAGAGGAGCCCGATGCGCTTCACGCAGACACTTGCTTCGCACCTGGGACGCTGGCAAGGGAGGGGACAGCAGGGACGGGGGGGACAAGGGGGGGCAGCGGGGAAGGCAGAAGCGGGCAAGAGGAGCCGCGGGACAGGCTGGCAGGGGCCGGGCAGGCGGGCAAGACGCGGAGCGACAACCGGGCAGCGCGACCCGGGGCCGGGCTGGGCCTCCGGCGCGGTGCCGCAGCCCGGCGGTGACCACGGCAAAGGCCGGCGCCGCTCCCCCCCGAACTCCCGGAGGCGGCAGCAGAGCCAGAACCCCACCGGCCCCGGCCGCACCGCCGCGACAGGACGGAGGGAGACGGGGGGCGAAGCGGCGGTGACCCCGCGGGAGGCCGCGGCAATGTCACCCGGCCCCGCTACACCGCGACACGGCCCGGGAGCGCCCGGCCCTCAGGCTCGAAGCCACGGGGATGGGCGCCCGGGGCCGTGTCAGCGCTCCGCTGCGGGGCGGAGAGGCCCGGGGCCGGCCCGCACTTACCGGCTCCACTCCGCGCTCGGCGCCGCCTCAGCCGCTGTCTCCCCGCGGCCGTCAGGCCTCCCTCTCCCCCGCTGCGCCCCCGAGGAGGCGGGGCTTGGCCTGACGGGCGGCCAATCCCCGCAACAGGGGCAGTACCGAGCGTGGGGAGTGGCTGCGCGGGCGCAGACAAGCAGTGGCGGCAGCCAACCGGTGCCGGGAAGAGGCGGGGGGCGCGGCGGAGGGCGGGGCGCGGCGGGTGCGCGCAGATCCCGCGCCAGAGCCCTGCGCAGCGCCCGCGCTCTGCCGCCCGCAGCGGGCCCTGCCCGGCTCCAGCGGCTCCGCTCACCGGCCCGGCCCCGAGCCCGGCCTGCACGGCCGTGTGCCATGCCCGACCCCGCTGTCCCGCAGGGCACCGTGCCATGCCGGGCCTGCAGCTGCATCCCAGCGGGGCTTCACCCTGACAGTCCCGTCACCCCTCATCTGCCCCTTCCCCATGTCTCAGGGGTTAAAAACCAAGAAACGGTAGGTACAAGAAGCTCAACATTACCCCACCACGTTCAGCTTTGGTGCTGCTCCTCACCCAACAGCACCAGGCTGCACCACGACACTTGGGCCTCAGGATTTCTTCATCAGCTCGTCTTGCTGGCTCTGCCACAAAGGAGCCTGGACCCTGCACCGGAGGATGGCAGGGAGGAGGTCGGAGCAGCACACGGTGCTTGGCACACAGGAGAGAGCAGAGCCAGGCAGCCTCTCCTCCTACAAACGCTCACGCAGGGTTAGAAGCCTCAGAACACAACGACCTTTGCTATCTGCTGGCAGATAGCGTGGGGCTGGAGGAGGCACTGAGACATTGCCACCACTTTTCTTCTTCTGTCTCAAAAAGGCTCCATAAAGAGCTAGCCGCCCTTGCACTTTTTTTATATTTTATAGAATCAACATTTCTACAGAGAGTATCACATTGGAAAACATCCACTCAAGTACAACATCAGTAGCGGTGCAGGAGGAAGGTTCAGCACCCAGAGCCGAGCTGGTAACAACACAGCCCAGCCAGAAACATGGGCACGCAGATGCCTTGAGGGGAGACTTCAGAACCTTTCTGGATGTTTCACATCTCCTTTTTTTTCCCCCCCAAGTCCACAGCTGTCTTCAGTCCACGAGGCACACAGCCTCTTCATCGCAATCACAACACAGGGAAGCGTCACCCTGCTAAGATATAACCAAAGCCTGGCTCCCCAGGGCTGGTTTCCTGCTGCGTGCCACCACCGCTGCTTTGTCCCTGCTTTGAAACCAGTCCTTGACTTGCTCATCTCACTGAAAGAGAATGTGAACTTTCCTCCTAGATGCAAAAGGCAACATCAAAGTTATGTTGCTTTGGGCCACACATATTCAAAATCCTTACTTTGCTTTTGTTTAAAATGTTACGTTGGCTGAAAATTCAAAACAAAGCAGCAGCATGGAATATGGTCAGCAGTAAAATAACAGTTAGTAGAACAGTACAACAGGACAGAACACATTCACAAATGATGGGGTTCCTCCTCATCCATCCCGTTACCAGATCGGGCTGCTTGTGGAGAGCAGAGGAACAAATCAGAACCAGCTGCCGCAGTACGTACCAAACTCCTACCAAAAAAGAACCGCTTTTGCTCTTGCTGTACAGGACAGAGCACATGGGAATGGCCCCGTTCTGTACACAAGGAACAGACATAACAATGGAGGGGGCAGATCATCTTCAGGCATTAGATGATTTGGTGAATAATTACTACACAGAGTTGACTTGCAGCCTGTGAATGCATAAAGCCATTTCAGCTGTAGCTCCCAAAAAAAGTTCACCGCAGCCTCACAAGCCAGGCATTTGCTTCAGATATTCCAGTTGGATGGAACTGCAAATTAATCCATGCCGCTTTGTTTCCCCCCCTTAAGACTTGACGTGCACAGATGTCTCGAAGCTCCGCAGCTCAGTGGCGGATGATTCACTGAGCCAGGCTTCCCTTCTGACCTGTCCACAGCTCACGGAGCTCCACTTTGCAGCCCAGATCCCTCAGCGCAGCTTTGGCCACGTCATCGCAGTCCTTGTGCGTCGCACGAGCTTCTGTTATCAGGTTCTCAGCTCCCATCTCTAAGATGGGCTGAGAAAAGTCCCGGCTCCGGGAGACCAGGTTGCGGATCAGCATGCAAGCCTGTTTCTGAGGAGAGAGGTAAATAGTTTTTAGCGTCTTTTGTAGGGGAATCCCACCCGTGGAGGATGCTGGCACGCACAACGTGGATCTGGCTCCAACTGAAGAACCTTTTCTGCACAACCAATGTACAGTAGACAGCAACAAACTATTTCCTGGAAGAATAAATCCGTGGACAAAAGTATGGCTGCTATTTTCCATGAAAGTTTATACAACAGAACCTCCTGCTTCTGTCAGAACACCAGCAAATCTCAAACACCCACCAGGCAATACCAAATACTTCTTTAAATGATGCCAAGGCACCCCCCTTCTCCACCTTCCCTGGTGCTTAGCTTACAATATTCTTTCAGAAAATATATCTTTTCTATGGTATTTTAATACTCTAGATAACACAAAAGTGGACACAGGCCCTACTGAGACTCGTGTGAGAAACCAGAGGGAAACTTTTTGCCATGCAGGTGTTTTATTCAACTCTGGAGAACAGATGGCAATCTATATGTCTCCTATAGGACAGATAATATTGTAGCCCAGGCTGAGTCTGAAAGAGCCTGTCCTCGTCCTTTTTTAAGGAGAAGTAACACCTGCAAGAGAAGCATGGCATTCCACAGTTGCTTGAACCTGAATTCAGGTGAGTTTGAAATCCAAACTAAATTTTGCTCTGATCACATCAGGGTGACAGACACAGGGAGTCCTGCATTTAGATGCCGCATTCCCAACACGCTCAGAACCTTTTGGTATTTGTCAAGTAAAGGACAAAATCCCAATGAAGCTGTGAACGCAGCCAGTGCCAATCCCGAATAAATAATCAAGCGCTCCGAGGCAAATACCTGTACAGCCACTTCTCGAGGGTGTGCTTTCATGGCCTGAAGAGCCGCCAACGCCCCTCCGCCTTCCATGATGACATTACAGTTCTCGGGTTTGCGCAATGCCAACATGCACAAGGCCGCACAGCCTTGCTCGCAGATCTGCAAGGCAAAGGAGAAGAGACACTCATTGGCTGAAAATGTTGATTTAAGGGGAAAAAAAAAAGTATTTGGAGTTTGTTTCTTTTTTAGGAAATTCTTAATTTTTTATTTTTTTATTTTTTTTAAGTGTCTTCCACTGAAACATCCTGCTTCTCTGGCATGTAAACCAAGTTTTACACCCCAGAGCTGTAAAACACTGTATCTGGTATTCGTCTGATTAAGGAACAAGAAAAAACCCTAATAAAGTGGACATACCTTTACATTTACACAAATACTTGCCAAAGCACGTGCTTATCCATGCTACAACACTGGAGTTAAAGGTTTAATACACTGCTCAGCTGCAACCATTTAACAACCGTACGTAGAATGTATCTGCTCTCAGCACAAGCTGTTTATTACCACAAGACAGAGCAATGCTGTGGGTTGTTCCCCCACACCAGACAAGATAACGCAGCTGCGTTACGCAGCCCGAACCTGATCTCCGTTCCCAGCCCTGCCGGGACTTCATCACCCACTCCAGCGTGTACCTGAGGGTTGGCAAGGTGATGGCTTATCGCCAGCACAATGAGGTCCGTTGTCCCAGCATTAACGATGGCATCTTTCACGTCGTCATTACCTGCAACTGCTCGGATGGCGCTGAGCACCTGCTTCACCACATCCTTCATTCATCAAAAAAAAAAAGCAAAAGAAAAAGCAAAAAAAAAGGCCAAAAAAAAAAAAAAAGCTTAGAAAGCTGCAGAAAGTTTTACAGATTTTTCAAAGCCAACCAGAACATCTCGTTCAAACAGTTGTCATTCCCAGTTATGAACAGCAACATTATTCTTAGTCACTCACATCTCAGCCACAATTTCTTTCTAGACAGAGTAATAATGAACCTTGTTAGTTTGGCAGAGGTTTTCAAAGAAGCTTAAAGAATCAAACATCAATCCTCTGGGACTCAAGCATCTAAATCCTCTTGAACATCTTCTAGCTAGAATGGGGGAAAACCAGCAGCTCAGCTTTTCTGGGAGCAAGCGGAGTTCTGCTCTTGGAGCGTGGAGGACAGAAGTAACTATGCACAAGGGGCTCAGAATTCTTGTATTCTCACCCAGCAGAGCACACATAACCTAGTTCTGTATATAAAGCTGTAAATAGGGATCAGTGGTTGGGTTTCAACCCTAACTGCACCTAAAACAATACACGGTCTAAGGCCTGTTCACAGCCAGGACTTAAAATGAGGAGCACACCCTGCTCCATTACGTCCACTCCAAAGTACATTTTACGTCGCTCACCGGATGGTCGATGGAGTCAGCCAGGAGAGACACCATAAAATTTAAGCCGCCAAGGTCCACAATTTCTTGACAGAATTCGTTCCGGACAGAGAGGCGAGAAAGGGTGGCACACAGTTCACTGAGAACGCTGGAGTTATCTGTGAATGCTGCAGAGGAGAGATGACAAATGGATTAACTACAAGGAAGGACGGGTGCTGCAGAATTAAGGTGTTTTACTTTGCTTCATTTAAAAAAAAAAAAAGGAAACAGTGAATTTCACTTTATATATTAAAACGCATCAGCACATAGATGACATCCTGTTCACTCTGTAGTCAGAATATCTTTTCTTGGCAAGAATGCAGCACCTCAGCAGGGATAACGCGTCTGTAAAGCTGCTCTGGGCTGTTAAATACTTCCTAGACAGACTGACAAATAGTTCTGAAAACAGTCACCTCGGTGCTGCTGCTGGCCTCTGGAGCAGCTATGTGATTTTTCTCTCTTGGGGCACATTTCATCAAAAGAATTAAACATTTTAGTGGCAAATTTCTGAATCATCTCTAAGGAGCTTCAAGTTACAACAAAGCAGAGTTTTGAGGTAAGAAAGCGCAGATGATTCAAAATTAGGATCAACAGCCACAGGGTTAGTTTTACCTTTTGCAGCTTCAATGAGGACTCTCAACCCATCATTTTCCAACACAATCATTTTGGCGTGATCGTGAGCGTGACCAAAGGGCACGCGGATGTCGTCGTCAAATGTCATGACCCTGAGCGCCGAGGCAGCTGTTCGGACGACATCGGCGCTGTCTCCGTGCTGGACTATCGCTCCGGTCAGCAGCGGCAGAACCCCACCTTTGACAAAGTCCTGACGGTTCTGCTCGTGTTTCAGGCACGCGTGCCGAATGCACCGGATCCCAGCCAGCGTCATTTCCGCATCCTCTCTATATTCTTTCAGAGTTTGGAGCAGTAGATCCTGGCCAGCAGAGTCAAGCAGGTCTGGCTGCCCATCCAAGATGGCAGATAAAGTAGAAAAGGCTTTCAGCATTAAATTTCTGTCTCCTGAAGTCAGCTGGCAGGCAGAGAATACCACAGAATAGGCACCATTCTGCCCAGCCAGGTAGCGGAAAGCCAGCTGTTCTTTGCACTGATCGGTGAAGACCACAAGTTGCTCGGCCATCTCAGCAAGATCAGAGTCAGCAACGGCTCTCCCAAGGGAATCTAAAGTCTAAAGAAGAGAATAAGAGTCATTTTTCAATCTGAACTGTGAAGGAACAAGGACAGTTCTTCACAAGCAGACAAATTTGTTTATTTATAATAATAGCCTTCTTTTAAATTTAAAATTAGTTTGACACAGCTAAGAAACAGCTGTATCAAAGAATGAATAGAACCCCTGGAGGAATGGGGGCTCCTCTGTACAAAAGTACACCACGCCACCACTGTTTGCTTTGTCAAAGAGCTCACAAAGAAATGGGACAGAGGCAGACACTGAAGATAAATCTCATTCTTAGTCTATTACTTAAACTATTATATAGCTCTGATCCTTAGAAGACAACGTATATTTGTGCTCCTACCAGCAAAATTTGGTGCTTTTGCTTTTGACCATTTTCAGAGGCAGGCTGCCGCACAGCTTTTACAATGTTGCTTAGGTCAACACCTAAAAGGACAAACAGAAACAAGATTAATATTAGTTACAGGAGCTTGGCTAAAATTTGTCAAGTTAACCTAAGTGAACAATGATAAACTTATTGTAAAGCATGGATCAAAGGCTGACAAAGTTCTGGCTAACTATAACGGTCAAATATGTCCTGGAACAAAGCATCGATTCCAGCTAAATGTCTAAACTGGGGGAGAAAAGAAAAAAAGGGAAAAAAAGAGTTAAATTTCACCCACCAGACTGCACCCTGCAGTTTGACCTAAAGCAGTTTTTCAGTCATAATTACTCCATGGAACTAGGTTAGCGTTAATAGTGTCTACGTTCCACTTCACAAAGGTGTCTTTTCAATACCAGATGCTCAATCTTTGCATGCAGGTTCTCTTAAATTTTAAGATCTGTAAAACCTCAGTCTGTAATAACCCAAACTGCAAAAATAAATGAATTTATAATACCTTGGGACTCAAACTGCTGCACAGCTTCTCTCACAGCCTCTTCTGGATCCATTTCAAATTCTGTAATATTTTCTTGCACTGCATCATCAAATGTTTCCTGCGCAATCTGTTTCGATCCCATTTTCCTCAAATGGGATAAACTGCCTCCTTGTCCTGTCATTAACACAGTTCACAATTAGATATGGTGCGAAACCTTCTAAAGTTAATCAGAAACAAAGGGAGTGGCCTGCTCTTTCCCAAAACAAAAGCATAGAACCCGAAATCAATAATATAAGGTAAAAAGGATGTTTGGGTTTGGTGGTTTTTTAACGGTTAGAAATAGAGCAATTGAAAGAAAAAGGGAGGAACTCCAGAGGCGCAGGATTTGGATGGGGAAGGCACTGCTGCTGATGGGTGTCACGGTGACAGGGCACGGCGGGCAGCCTGCCCGGGCACACACAGTCCAGAAACCCCTCACACTCGAGGCCCATCGCAGGCGGGGCCCCTCGGCTTCACCCCCGCACCCCCTCAGCAGGCCCAGCGCCTCCCGCCCCTCAGGCTCCCAGCGAGGCCTCCACCGGACAGGACCCAGGAACGGGGCGCAGCTACCGGAGGAGCTCCCAGGCGCACAACGAGCCCCGGTTCTCCTCACCACCCACCTCCGTCCCTCGCTGCCCGCAGCTCCGCTCCGTGACGGGCTTCTCCCGCCTGACAAAGAGCAGCGGGCTGACAGCACCGGCCCTGCGCGGCCGCCTCCGCCCACCGCCGGCTCAGCCCCTCAGTGCGCATGCGCCAACGCAAAAAGTCACGCCCAAGCGGCGCGAAAAAGAACCCGGCGTGTCCAAGTGCGCCTGCGCCCCCCCGTAACGTGCTCCCTCGCCACACACATGCGGTCGGTCGCCGTTTGCGCATGCGCTGTACGCGACAACTCGCTGAGGCGGGCCTGCACGGCAGCGGGTGCCCCAGGGCCCCGCCGGCGGAGCGGGAGGCTGCGGGCCGCCCCCGCCTGCTCTCATTCTCCTTACCGCGCCGTGCGGCTCGGGCCCGCGCCCTCACCGTCGGTACCGGCCCGAAACCACCCGCCTTGAGGGGATGAGGAGGCGGCGCGTGCGTCGCGGCGTGGCCCGCATTGCGCAGGCGCGGACAGGGGTGCGCGGGGAGGCGGGGGGCGAGCGGTGTCCCGCGGGGGCTGCTGGGAGATTCGTGTGTGGCGGGGAGGCGGCGGGCCCGGGCGGGGGCGGTGAGGGCAGGGCCGGCTCCCGGCGGGGCGGGCCGCGGGGCGGGCCGGGGGCGGCTCCTTCTCCTCCCGGTGCCTGCGCGTGTGGCAGCGGGCGGACAGGCTGCCGGGGGGGTCAGCCGGTGAGGGGTGGGAAGGCGGGAGGCGGCAGCGGTTCCCCCGTCACGCTGCCATTCACGTCAGGCCCGTGAGGGGAGCTGGGGGAGGGAGCTCCCGCGCCGCGCTGAGGAGAATCCGCCCGGGCCCAGCTCAGCGCGGGGGGGGGGCCGCGTCACCGGGGAGGTACCGGCGGCGTTAGCGGTTCGGCGGCGGGAGGAGCTGCCCCGGTCAGGGCCGGCTTTGTGCTGTTTTGCTCCAGGATAAAAATGGCCTCTCGGCGGATCACACGGGAGACGTTTGATGCTGTGGTGCAGGACAAAGTTAAAAGGTATCGCATGGACCGGGGTGATGCTCTGGAGAACACAATCCATCATTTCAAAGGTAATGAAACCCGTGCTGTGGATTATAACAGCTATTCTGGTAACAGCTACGTTCGATTTCTTGCCTTCCGTTTATATATATTTGCCTAAACCGTGGACTTGTGCTGGTGTTTTTCCACTTCCATTTTTAAGAAGCTAATAGCTTGGTATGATTGCCACTGTTTCAATGTGGGAGGCAAATTCCAGGCAAAAAAAGCGAATTTCAAACAAAGGAATTCTGTTTAGACTGCATCAGAGAGTGGGTCCAATTTCAGGGAGGACTCCAGAGACATCACTGCAGGATGGAATTCTGTTGATGGCTGATAAGTTAAATAAATGTAGGAGTGCATTTGATGCCTCTGGGTCTTTGTATTCCGTGTTATTTTTAGAGAAAAAGCTAAAAGCAGGACATTAATCTAGTGAATGTATACAAAACATCTGCAAATTCTTTTATCTTCTGATTTTGGTACTTAAAATGTCTAGAAAAATAACTTGTATTTTTTTCATATGAAATTGAGAGTCTTAAAATGAGATCTCTTCTGTTTCCTCAAAGTTGTATAAGCTTCAATGAAATAATTTATTTTGAATACTTAATTTGTTCAAGTATTCTTTACCTTTTGAGTTTACTGGAATTAAGGAATAGGAATTCTTGGATGCTTTGCAGGAAATTCTAGTATTTCTGACTTTAATGTTATCTGAGATAATCGTGTATGAGTTTGTAGAAAGTATGGTCTTCTGTTCAACTGTGGAATTCCAGTGCACTGTTTTTCAGAAGTTTTAGTAAGTTGACTCTACCAAGTGTGTAAACGTGTTTATTATTTCTTTTTCTAAATAGTACTTGCAGTGCATTGGTGTATTTATGTTTTTATCATTTCAGCTCATTCAAGGCCTCTCCCAAGACCAAGATTCGAAGACAGTTTTCATGACGATGGAAGATACGCTCATGACAATGCCCAGCACCATCCACACGATGACTGGAGTGAACACCCTCGAGATGACTATCCAGGACCTTCTTATCGATCCGCCAGTCCTCTCATCAGGAAAGAGAACTATTACCATGAACAATACGGCCGCCCGGCGTCTCGGGACCGGGACTTTGGCCACCCGGCATCTCGGGACCGGCAGTTTGGGCGTCCGGCTTCGCACGACCGGGAGTACAGGCATCCAGCGTCTCACGATCAGGAATACGGACACCCGACATCCCATGACCGGGAGTATGGGGGTCTGGTTTCGCACGACCAGGACTATGGCCCTCCTGACTCTTGGGAATCAACCGGACCACATGAAACTGATTTTAGTTCTTCGGATATTTTAGGTGATTTTAGATCACCAGGACTCATGGAAGATGATTATGGCAACATGGAGAATCAGGAGTATGATGTGGACTTTGGAATTCAATCTGACAGCGAGTTCCGACCGCCGCTACGGAGGGGCAACATCGGCAGGGGAAGAGTTCTGCGAGGAAAGCGCCTTACAAGGGGCGCTGTTAAAACTAAAGTATTCAAAGGAGATATCAAACCTCCCCTGAAGAAATGGAACACTAAAAAACTGCCACCAGGCTCTGATCAGAAGTCAACTCTACAACCTGATCAAACGCCCGAAACTGCTGAACAACCCAACCAGAGGCCGGTGCCCGTCCCACGCCCTAATCAAAAGTTGCCTCCACGACCTAATCAGAGGCCAGCTTTAACAACCCAGAGACCTATTCTGAGGCTCCCAAAGCCTGCACATGTTTTCAGAAATCTCAGTTTTGACCTTGTGGACAAATCGGACATCTTTTCAACGTTTGGAATAGAAATTATCAAATGGGCTGGGTTTCATGCAATAAAAAATGATGCAGAATTTTCCCGGCTCTTTGGAGCTCTCTTCGAGCTGGAGACAGAAACCTGTGCAAAAATGCTTGCTTCATTCAAATGCTCCTTAAAGCCAGAACACAGAGATTATTGTTTCTTTACTATCAAGAGTTTACAACATGCTGCTCTGAAAACTCCCAAAGTGGACAATGAGTTTTTAAATATGCTGTTGGACAAAGGTGCTGTGAAAACAAAGAACTGCTTCTTTGAAATAATCAAACCTTTTGATAAATACATAATGAGACTTCAAGACCGCCTCCTAAAAGGTGTTACACCGCTGCTTATGGCCTGCAATGCTTATGAATTAAGCATTAAGACGAGTGGTTTTGGTAATCCAAGAGAAATGGCAAGTGCTTTTGAGACCACCGTCTCTCTTTGCCGTAAGTCTTTAGCCCTTCTGGGTCAGACCTTCGCGCTAGCATCTGTTTTTAGGCAAGAGAAAATACTTGAAGCCGTAGGACTCCAGGAAATGGCTCCAGCGCCAACACTATTCCCAAACTTTGACGATTCAACGTTGTTTGGAAGAGAGTACATTGAAAACTTGAAGGCTTGGTTGGAGAAAAGTGGATATCCAATTCAGATGAAGAAGGCTGAACCAGAGTCCACAGCACAGCTTAAAAAACCCTCTCCTGACACAAAAGCTCAAAGTGAGTGAACTGTTGTAAGATACTTTGCAGTATATAATTCCTTTATTTTGCACAAAATCCTTTTGGTGCTGTAAGTCATTTCCATTTAAAGGGTGGCTTAACTTGCCCAGGATGGCTCAGGGTAAGTTTTGTAAACCACAGTGCTTCTCGTAATAAAGTGCTCTAGAATCTAACTTGCATTGAGAAAACAGTCAGAACGTTTCTGACATTTCCTTAGTTTATTCTAGTATTAAGTGCAGACTTTTTTGTGTTAGCATGTTGAAAAATTGCAAACGTCAGTGTGTCAAAGAATAACTAAGATGACATATTGATACTCCAATGATGAGAATAATACAACAACTGCATTTTATTTCTCCCCACAGCCCCCCAGCGAGCTGATCGGAAAGTCGTAGAGATAATCGAACAGCTGGTGAACAGCATTGTTTCAGGCACTTTGTCTGCCAAAGAGAGAAATGCTCAAAAGAACTGTCCTGAATATTGGTAGGTGTGTTTGAACAGTACGTCATATGAGTACTCTCTGCTAAAGATATTTGGAATGTATGTAATTAAACACTGTATTTCATCCAATGGGTATAAGATCAATGCCTATTGTATATCTAATCAGACTGTAGGAAAATGTTTCCTCAGCTAATTATACTTCCTGATATCCCTGGAAGTTGTCCTGTTGCTTCTGTTTTGTCTAGTAGATCACGTTCCTTTTGATCTGTCAATTATGATTGTATGTCAATCCAAATATAAGATGTTCAAAGCAATTTCCATCTACAAGACGAAAATAGTAAGCAAATGTAGTTAATATAACCATACAGCAAGGTAATAGACTTATGGATCTGGTGCTCTATGAATAAAGTTGGAAAAGGAAAGCTGGGACACTTCCAAGTGTAACAATCTTTTAATGTAACGTACCTCTTCATGTATGAATTGCAGCATGGCTGATTAATTACTTACCAAATGATTTATGTCAAAACTCTCCATCATTTATTTGCTTGGCATCCTTCACTTACTGCTTTAGAAGTGGAGTTGGCCGTTATTCTGAGAAAAACTGATGCAGGCTAACGTTAACGGAAGAACTTGTGTATAACCCTAGAAAAAAGGATCAATTGCTACTGAGTTTTTGGTCTGAGAATTTGAGATAAATTGTGCTTTTAGCTTGGGCTTTCCTTGTATTTCTGTGATTTTATTTAGGTTCTTGTCTGATGAAGATAGTCTAGAATACAAGTATTACAGACTGAAGTTATCAGAGGTGCAAAGGCGGACGTCAGCTGGAAAGGAAGCGGGTGGTGAGGGCAGAACACTGGAAGAATCTGCAACAGAATCAGTCAGAGCCATGTTATACGCCAGGAAAGTCGCAAGTATTAAGAGAAAGCTATTTAAAAGGAAAAGGCTTGGAATTATTGCCCAACACGGTGTGCGAAGAAGGAAGGTGAGGAGAGCAACCGCAGGGACGCAGACTGTGCTTTCGGCGGGTACAGTGCTGAAGCACCAAGACAAACATCTTCAAGGTTCCGTCCAGTCAAAAACTTCTGTGTCAGAAACCAGCCTGTCTGAGAAGAATTCTCCCCTCGACACCACCTCATCCTCACAATGTGTCACCGGTTCAGAGCTCGCTCTGCCAGCAGAAGAAAGGGCAGATGTGGAGGATTTATTAGCACCACCTGAACTTTTCCCACCGTTGTCCTCTCAGTTTCCTGATGGTAAGTGAAGATTCAAGATAAGATTTTAAAATCGTAAATTTTATGAGAAAAGAATCGCATCGAATGTTCTGCTGGGCATTCTAAAAATCATTTATTTTGCTTAAGTAGATAGTTCTCAACTCTATTAACCTTCCAGTGATGCAGATTTTGTAGGAAGCTGTAGATAACGAGCGTTCTGTTTCTTGCAGTGGATGCTAAAACAATGGAAACTGCCGAGAAACTTGCCAAGTTTGTCGCTCAGGTAGGACCAGAAATTGAGCAGTTCAGCATAGACAACAGTGCAGATAACCCAGATCTTTGGTGAGTCCCACATTTATCTGTGTAAATGCACTGATAAGAAAAATCAAAATGCATCTAAACAATTACTAAGGAGATATTTCCTTTTATTGTTTGTTGAGATGTATGCTTTTATTCAATGTGTTTAGGAACAGAGGATTTTGAGCAACACTCCCTGTTGTCCTGCTCAGCACCTCCATTAATGGTGAATATCTGCATTACCTAAGAAAGAAAAACACCTCTCCCAAACACGTACATGCACTGATTTGTTATTTTTTGCTTTTCTATCCTAAGTAATCAGCTTGCATCTTGAAACAGTGTTCTGCCAAAGTATTTTCAATCTTGGGGTTTTGGTTTTGTTGTGGTTTTTTTTGGTTTGGTTTGGTTTTTTTTAAGCGAGGCTTTGATTAAAATGGCCTAAGTGCTCTAGTGTAAATCAGCACAGGTTTTTCTCTTTCAGTCATACTGTGCCAATAAAAATGGAGCCCTATAATCTCTTCCGTCTCTGAGTCAATACTCGTATTTCCATATAGACCACGTGACTGAAATTTGGAAGCCTGAATTCTCTTCTGGGGTCTGCTCTTTGCCTTCTGGGTCATCCAGAGCTGGTGTCTTTCTTAGTTTCTCCACCTATATCATTAAGATAATTGTACTGAATTCTTTACAACACAGTTTGAGAAGTGCTGATAAAAAGCAGTCTGTAAGAACTGAGGAGAATGGTTGTTCTTCTTGGTACATGTTGTTGGGGAATTCTACAGTTCTACAAAAACACACCTGGCATGAGAATTCAAAAAAATAATGAGATATTTATTTCTAGTGTCTTACTTCACGCTGGCTAAAGAAAATCTCTTTCTGATATTATTTTTCACTGTAATTTTTGCTCAGGTTTCTACAGGATCGAAACAGTTCTGCTTTCAAGTTTTACCGAATGAAAGTCTATGAGTTGTGTCCATCTATTAACTTCACCGCTGTGTCAGAAGTAACTGATGCTGGGGACAGTGCTAAACCTGAAGAGAGAAATGTGGATATTTCAGAAGAGGAAGAGGATGAAGAAGAAGAGGAAGAAGATAATGAGGAGGAAGCTGAGTTTGAGGAGGATATCTCCCAGCCTTTGGAAGAAATGGAGCAAGCGGAGGAGGAAGAAGAGGATGACACGTCAGCAGGTAGAAGTGTGGAAAACCTAGCGGAAGAGATGTGTTCCAAAACAGGAGAGGAGATTTCGACAGGTGAAATGCAGCTAGCCACCTCATCTGACGGTGCTGTACCCAATCTGTCGACACAGGCATCCACTCCTGCTCCTGGTACCCTATTTCCTCGCAAACGAATCAGCAGCAAGTCTCTGAAAGTTGGTATGATTCCTGCATCTAAAAGGATTTGCCTCATAGAAGAACCAAAAGGTGAGTGTTACTTAAAAGAGATTGTGGAGGTATCAGTACAGAATTCCTGATTTTTAATGTGCTTGGTACTGATCGTTAATGGCTAAAACAATTACATTTATTTAATATAAAAATGAATGCAATGTTTAACAAATGTCTTTGCGTAATGATTTTTATTGGTGAAGGTTCTCATTTGTGATACGAAAATGACGTGTGATAACCTCATTTAAGTCCAGTTTGAATTCTCTGTCAGAGTATTACAGATGCTCAGGGAAAGGAAAGATCGAAAATCCTTATAGTATATTATCTGTCAGTGTATTGCTGGCATGATGTGTCCAATACTAAATACATGCCTGTACTAATTACCAGTTTTGTGGTGGAGGGGGAAAAAAACCCTGTGTGGTTTGGTTTGGTTTTTTTTGGTTTTTTAATTCTGATCTTTCTTGAGGGTTCCGATTTTAGGCCAAAGCATTGAGTTAGTCCCACTTGAGATGTACTTTTGGAGTTCTGTATTAAAATTGTTTCTCTTTACAGCTGAATTTTGTCATTGATTTGATTTGCAGTGCATGAACCTGTCCGAATTGCTTATGATAGGCCTCGTGGTTGCCCAGTTACAAAGAAGAAGAAGGTAAAGAACTCTTGTGGTTTGCCTTTGCATTCTGAGAATCAGCTGTCTTTACAAGAGACAGCCTCTGAAAACATACCGTGGTCATGATGAGGGAAGCAACAGAAGAACCAGCAGATCAATATGTGGCTCTGAGCCTGGCGTCACTGGCACAATTTGAGGGTTTTGATCATGGGCTGGTTTACAGGACACCAGGCCTGCTGGCAGCAGATGGGGTACGCCTGTCTTAATGGGGAAAAAGGATCTTTGCTCATTGAAAGAGCTCCAAACTAGATTTGAAGGGGCAAAGGGATAAAACCAGACTCAACAGAGATAAGCCTGGGGGCAACACGCCCATTTACTGCGGAGGTGAGGGATTTTTAGTACATGATCTCCCTGTATAACAAAAGAACCTTTGTGTTTCCATTTTTTTTTTTCTCTTCATAGAAACCAAAAGATTTGGAATTTTCACACAAGAAACTGACAAACAGGAACGTGGGGTTCCAGATGCTTCAGAAGATGGGCTGGCAAGAAGGACACGGCCTTGGTACACGGGGAAAAGGAATCCGAGAGCCTGTAAAAGTGTATGTAATGGGAACACAATACAGAAATTTGACAGCTCTGGCAAAGGCTGGGATTCTAATAGTCACTCGATTTCTCTAAGCCACCTAGATGTGGCCAGTTCAGTGTTTTGTTCCCTTCTTGACGTTGGCCTCGGGCCTCAGCAGAGTCGAGCGTGGAGACTTCATGCCTTTTTCTGGCCCATTTGGGCCAAGTCTGGTCTGGAAGGGGGCTGTTCCTTGCTGTCCAGTTTGACATGACTGGAGGCTGCAGCCTGAATGCTGCAGTGTGCGGACACTTAAAGATTATGTGGGTGCCCCTGTTCTTCAGGAGGTGTTTTATATTTTTTAGTGTATTTAGGTCTTTTAACACATAGTAGTATCCTGGGAATCTCCTCACTAGCACACCAGGTACATAATATATACATAAACTTTAGGAATGTCCTACACAGTACTCCTAGGTTTAGGCAACAAATTTATTTTCACTCTAATTATGTGATTCATTCCACTGCATACTGAATGAGGTAAGTACATCTGCCTGAAGGTAAGTCTGCTTTTTCTTTTAAAATACACTTTTGGTTCTGAATCTTCATTTTGTCTTCTAAAGTTGCTGTATCCAGTGTCCACTGCTGCCAGCTCCCTGGCTGAATAAGGAGCCAGAAACTCTTTAGTTCTCTCTGAACCCATATGACAAGCTTTCTAGTCCACACACGTAGTCTGTGGTTTAACACTCTTCTTTCTCCAGGGATTTCTATTTTCTCTTCATGCCTTGGACAGCACTGGTCATTTTAGTTGGTGGATACTTGTGGTGGTTTGTTTCCTTTTTTCCTTAGTGCTCCCAGTGGTCCAGTGGCCATCACTTTATTTTCTATATTTCATTCTTCAGCCGCAAACGGGCAGTGAGAGAGCAGTTTATTTTGCTTGTAGCTCTCTTGTGTTCACCAGTGTTAGAACCTTGGTTCTTAACCTCAAAACTTGTTGGGACCAAATATATGAGTAATTTTTTTGTTTCTGTAGCTCCTGGCACATGTAACTGCCCAGGTAATCATGAGCTATTTAATTGTACCTGGTCTGACTGCCCATTGCATTCCAGAATTTTCTGGCTATCTTTAAGAACTGCATTTTTAATATGTGAAAATACAGTTTTCCCAGCTTGAGTCCGTTGCCGTGTCACTCTGGTAAAGACACCTGCAAAGAGCAGTGAAGAGCTGCTTTCTGTACCTCTTCCAAAAACCTGTTGACCTTTTCGGTAATGTAGAGAGAACTGTGTATTATTATTTTCATGGTGTGCACCTCTCTTCACTTCCCCATCAAAGTTATTCTTCAGACAGTACTTTGGGACAATCTCACTGAGGATGAAACGAGTTAATGATTTGGTTTTCTTTGAAAGGCAGGAGCTCCTGGTTTTGTTCTATGGTGTGTGTCCTACAAGACTTCAGCTTGCTTTGTGTGCTAGCAATTTTGAGCAAGCAGCACTATGTTCCCTTGGTACAAATTCCATCTTTTATGCAGAGTTACATGGTGTTTCATGTCATTCCTCAAAGTCTCTGACTTCTGCCATTTTTGAAATGCAAGAAACAAGGCAATTTTTGCCATCTTTTCAACAGAGGATCCTATCTACCAAGAATAAAGTGATTTAAGTTCATGTAAGAATTCGATCTGTTAGATGACTGTATCTTCACTGCTCCCTTAATATCCCAGGAGCATTTTCTTCTGGAATTTGGGTATTTGCATGTGCAGTGGGAGGTGGGAACCGGTTTCTAGTTGATCTGGTGTGCCAGGTACCAAGGTTTCGCTCCCCTTCTCCCCCAGACGAAGCAGAATTACTTTCCACTTGAATTGTGTCTATATTGGAAGCTGTTGTTTAGATCTCTTCTGCACATTGTGAAATGTAACAGAAACGGAGTGTTCTAACTCTTCATTTTGCTCCCTAGGGGTGCTACCTCTGCAGGGGAGGGCTTGGGTGTTGCAGGGGAAGAAAATAAAGAAGATGCATTTGATGTTTTCCGTCAAAGAATGATACAAATGTACAGGCAGAAAAGAGCAAGTAAATAGGTATGTGCAATGGACACGTCTGGTTTATGAATTCCTGCAAACATTAAAATATCAGGGTTTTTAAGTCTTCCTTTGCCCAGAAAATATTACTGTTTCCATGGGTATATTTGGCTTCTTAACATTTAATGAAAATCCAGGGCTCCGATGAACTGCTTTAACTGCTGAATTACCCCCAATGTTACTTCCTAGGTTTGACATAAGAGACTCGCTTGCTAGAAAGTGCATGGACATGCAAAGGCTGCTGTGTGCAAGATCCTCGGCAGAGTATGCCAGTGTGAAGAACACTTGGTTCTATAGTAGTGGACTTGAACACTAAAGTATTAAAACATTTTCCAAGATTAAAGTTAGTCTTGTATTTAATTGTGCAAGCTAACAACTTGAATGTCGTCTTCTGAGGAAGAAACAACGGCTTTTGTTCTCGGAAGTGCCCGTTTACCTCTCTCTTTGGCCGATTTTGCCCGTTTTGTGATGAGAAATGGAATAAGCAACATGAAAAATACGACTAGCCTGGTTTGGCTCTGATCCTTGCTGAAGCCAAGAATCTTCTCAAGTTCAGATCTTCTTGCAAGGCAGTTCAGATTTTATTTTACTACATTTTATCGATGGCTTAATCTGATCTACTTCTGGAGTCTGCATAAAGCAGTTTCCTTTCTTCCATACACCAATTTTAAGAAGTCTGCCTGCCTGCTTATTTTGTATAGGATTCTAGACTTTGAAGCATAGGATGAACAACTGAGTTCATCTGAGTGTGATAACACTAAACTCTTCCTTGAAAACCTCAGCTGCTAAGGCTTTTCATTGTCATGAGCAAGTAGTACATATTTTAAGTGTGCTTTTTGTTTTTACACAAATTTGCAGCTCTTCTCCGACACATTCTTGAATAATTTCTTTCCTTCTCAAAGAAGTTTAAGCCACGAGAAGGTGCAATTCATGTGTCTGCAGAAAATACTGAAGAAAATACTTGGAAGTCAGATATTCGGAAGTCACCTGGAATTGGATCACCAGTGTTATAAGACCATCAGTTTAGAGAGTCATTTCTGTTTTCTATTAAATATTTGCTTTGCAGGAGTTCTTTTATTGAAAAAATCCCAAGAAATAACAAGGTGGTACTTCTAAGGGACTATGCCAGAATTTACTGAAAGCGAAGACCGGATTAATCAACAAAAAGCATTGCGGAGCTGCTTGGCGAAGCAGTTCTGCAGACATGAAAGCTTTAGCAGTGTTACCACAAATAATCATTCAAGGTCTGATCATTCATCTTCTTCCACCTTGCACATCAATAAGGGATCTGGGACTGGCTTACTGACCGTGACAGAATTCAATAGCATGCTTTTTAGTGTACTCATTCTCCATCATTACCTTTCTAAAACCAGTCCAAAGTCTCCCCTGGAATGTTAAACTGCCAAAATCTACTTCTCTGAAGAGTTTTCTCTTGAGCTGGCGCATGTTTTGCTGAGTAGGAGTGAGCGCTGTCTTGCCGCTGTTTTCATCCTGCACCGTGCTTCTTGCAGAGCAAAGCGCTTGTGGTACCCACTAATAGCAGCGCACAAAAATGTGGCAGCATCTCAAGTTCCTCACTGACAAATACATAAGAAAATGTGCTCTTCAGTTATCCACTTGCCTGTGCCTGCTGTTTAAAGAACAAAACGATATTCTTTCTCCATTAGAAACCCTGCTGGCTGAAAGGGAGTGTCTTCATTTTCATTCTGTAGCAACAAACTTTTCCTTGCTGGTAACAACCAGTTTTAGATGATGAATGCAAGATTTTTTTTCTCCTTTACTGTACAAGTCTTTGAAACCATGAGAAACAAAATCATGTTGCAGTGTAATTTTCCGATCACTTGGGTTTAGGTGCCTTGAAGCATATAATCACTAAATGAAACCACGATGGCAGGTATAGAAAAATATACTGGTAGTTCTGTTTTTCCATGAACGTCACATGTGTCTTCACCTTTACATTACAAGAAGCTGAAGCATGAAGGCTATAAATACAAGTTCATCTGCTTGTCAAACTTAAGGACATTTGATAGCCCAGACATTTCTCACAGACTTTACTTGGAGATGTTTAAGGATTTTAAACATTTTGCACCACAGGCCACTCGAAAGATCATCAATTACAGTCTTTGGCAGCGTGTGCTTACCTGTTAAACTCTATTTGGGTGTGTTCTTCACTGCCCATCCTTCTCTCCTGTGCCTAATTATCTATCGGTCACAGTCTGGTTTAGAACGACACTCTGCAACCAATATTGTTGGCATCTGATTTATTTCCCCGGCCCGCTCAAACGGGTTTGGCTTTTCTTTTAGTGATGAAGCTGCCAGCGTTGCTGTTCACAATTATATTTCCCCGCAAACTTCCAGTTCACCTCCTTGCCCAATCTGGGAGAGCTGTTGGCATCCAGATTGGAAGATGGTCCCATCCTTTCTGAGTGCATTTCAGTTCAGAGTGTGATGCTGTCTTGAGAATAAAGGTGAACATTGAGAAAATCTGAATCTGCCACCCTGGCTGACTCTAGTATGGTCTGTCTTTCTTGTGCCAAGCTTTAATTTTGGACAAGATATCAGCAGAGCAGCGCTAGTGCTGAGATTCCGGCGCTGCTCTTGCATGGGTTACCGTTTGCCACTTTTATCTTGTTTTACCAAGAGATGACCTTATACTCCTTTTGCAAAAGGAGTTTCCTTTTTATTTTGACCTGCTTTTGCAGGCAGCTCTGATTTGAAAATTTGCAATACTTGTACATGTGAAACATTTGTTGTGCAGATCCATTGCCTTGTTTAAAGCTTACTAGCTTCTTTTCTGTTATTTTAGTTCCAGGCTCTCTTCCATGAAGACTGCAAGCTTCAGTGAACATTTTAACTAACTTCAGTGGTGTGTCTACTGTCTTTTGGTTGTTTTTTTGCCATTATTCTTGCAGAGCAATTTGCTGGTTTCTGTTCCGTGCAAACTGGCAGTAGTGCTAAGCTAGTAACAATTAGATGCTTATGTTATTGGATAACTGACATTTCTTTTTAGTGTAAGTAAACATGTTAGCATTGTTAACCTTTTAATATCTGCAATAAATGTGGAACTAAACGATTTCTGGTTTAAATGTTTTGCTTGTGAATTTGGCCATCTGTAAGAGATATGCATCATTTTGGCACTAACGAGTGGAATTGAGATTATGCAGTGTGATATTAGTGTAAAGCAGGATTTTCTAGTGTACGAGGGAAGGAAGGTCCCTCTGTTTCTGTGCTGCTAAATGTCTGTTTAGAATACCCACTAAATCACTTCTTAGTTACTTTTTCATGTGGCTTCTAGTGCATTAAATCCATACACAACAGCGTTACTTTCCACGTGAATGCCAAAACCATCATGCCCCATTCAGAACTCAAAGAGTTTTACACTTTATTCCCATATCCAGGCATTGGTTGTCGCTCTGATTTTCTTAGTGTACTGACTTTAAAACAGCAAATCTTTCTCTTTACGCATGTGTGTGGTTTACCTTTGCCTTGGAATTCAGATTCCTTTTTTAGACAGGATATGAGGGGGGGAAGTTTAACCCTTGTGCAGTCGCCTTCAATCGAGAGGTAAAGCCAGAGTGTTCATTTGCAAAAGCCACCATGTCCCTTTTGTGACAGCCAGGAAGGACTTTGCAGAGGCAAGGCCAAGCCCTGGCTACACCTTTTTCCTCCTTTTCCTTCAAAAATTTGTTACATGTTAAGGACCTGGTTCTAGAAGAAAGGACATTTGCTCTTGTTGGAGAGAAATGAGATCCACATTTTGGGGGAGCTGCCCTAACAGGGTAAGAGAACCACAGTCACTAATACACTCTTTGGAGTCATTTTGTTGGACTAATTGAGATGGTTTCCTTTTTTTTTTTGCCTTCAAAGCTTTTCTTTGGTCTAATACCAATGACTTTTTTCCTATTTATTTTTTCGTTTGTTTTCTTTTGAAGACACTACAGCATCCTTAGTGTGAGCACTTAATCTGCGCTGCGATGGGATTTCTCAAAATCCACGTACAGTATTTTTTTTCTATTGATATTCCATTCTGCTTTAAAGTTAATCCTGATGTATTGTGCCCAAAGAAAGTCTGGCCTCAGAAATCCAAATACTGTTACTCTGGATTGTTTTCTATCCTACAAGGAGATACATTTTCTAATTAAAAATGAATTCCTGAAACTCCTTTATCATCTTTAATTCTGCATATCTCGTGACTGAGTGGCCAATCACAACCAGACTGTAGATTTGAGCAATAATAAACACCTTAAATGAAAAGATGCTCAAAGAACAATAGGGTGCTTCTGAAATAAAGAGTTTTTGTGAACCTTGTTAAGTAGGTAACTTGCTGAATTGCAGCAAGTTGTGGAAAATGTTTGCGTTATCTGTGGGCAATAAAGTTACTGCTGTTTAAGAAAGCGCCAGCACACGGTGTGTTCTCTTCAGCTTTTTGTGCCTAATTCTTGTCGTTAGAAAGTTGTGCTCATTTCCTGGAAAATTATTTCCTAGGCAAGACTTTGCTTTGAAGGGGAAGGCATAATTCGTTATCCTGCCGCTAGGTAATAAATCAATAGCAAAGCAGCCAATACAAAGCAATAAAATCTAATTTTTAAAACAGCTGCCTCTTCGGCAGAAGTTCATTGCAGATTATTTGATTCATGGGGTTAACAAAAATTGTATCTTGGAACAGTTTACAAGCCGTATTTCAGAAACCGGAGCTATTGCTGGATGGGAAATGGGAATTTTGAAAAACAGTCTAAAAACGAGAGTTCATTAAGAGGTCAAACAACACAAACGTGAAGAGAGGATGTGTAAGTTCGGGATTTATTCAATGCCTTGTCGGTTGCTGGGGGTTATTTCCCCGTGTCCGCGGGAGGACGGTTGGCCCAGGGGATTCTGCAAAGTTCCTTTGGTGTGTTCACCGAGCACAGAAAAATCAGTTCACTGGTCAGTCCTGGGAATTAAGTCCCGAAGAGGACGCAGATCGGGTCTCATCCATGGAATTTATGTGCATTTCTGTAACTCAAAAAATTCTATAAGTACTATATCAAAATATATATAGTAAAATATCATAGTATAAATACATATGGATATATAAAAATATGAAAATGTATATAAATACAATAATTTGACAGATACAACAGCAAATGTTTCTGCTGAGCAGCAGCTTCCATACACCACGGTGACAGAGTAAGGCGCCAGACGCCAGGCCAGGCTTTACCGTGAGGCGAGGAGCACGTTTTTGTCCCGATTTCCCCTCATTTCCCAACTCAGCCCCCGGCCCGGGGCGCTCGGTGCCTGCGCTTCCCAGCGCCCCCCTCCCGCCTGTCTCCGGTGCCGCCGGCTCCTTCCCCCGGGAGGCTGCGCGGCCCCTTTGCGGGGGGCAGCGGGGCCGGGGCTGCCCGGTCCCGTCGCTCCCGGTTTGTCCCGGGTCGCTCCCGCCGGTCCCGGGGCCGCGTGTCCCGCCGGGCGGCGCCACGTGGCGGGCGGCATCACGTGACCGCGGGGCGCCAACGGTCGCTCCTCAGCGCTGAGGGAGGCGGCGCCATTTTGGGGTGTGTGGGCTGAGGGCAGCGAGGCGGGCGTGTCCCCTCAGGAGCGGCCGCCTTGGCTGAGGGGACTCTGTGGGGTGTGAGGGGTGTCCCCTGAGGGGTGACAGGGCTCAGTGATGTCGGGTTGGGGCGTAGCTTGGGAGCCATGAGTGGTCAGAGACCTCCTGTCCTTTCAGGCTTGCGCCACCTCTGCTGCACCAGGTGTGCCCATCAGGGAAGGGGCTTAAAGCAAAACGTGCTGTGGGGACCCAGGCTCCGAATTAAGGTTTGTCACTGAAACAAAGATGTGGTGGGACAAAACATCTGCAAACTCCTGTTATTGTGTGGACCAGCTGCCCCAAACTCCTGGTACCTGTTATTGTGAGGACCAGCTGCCCCAGGTGCTGTGAACAAAGCTGGTCACGGGAAAGTTTAAAACAAGACTGTGCAAAAAGTTTGTTGTCAAATACCATGTTCGCGCCCTGGGAAGTGGTGCATGGGCAACATTGATCTGCGCAGATTCACACCCCAGGTTACAACACAGAGGCTGACAGAAATTATTTAATGGTTTTCTGAAGTTTCCAACCTGACTTACTAATTTAAAAGTATTCTAACCCAAACAATATTTCACTTGGCTTATGCGAAGGCAAACAGTTCCCACAGCTGCTGGTGTTCGCCTACAGATGAAAGTGCAGAAAGAGCAGAGATTCTCATCTTTATGAAAGCAGATTTGGAATCTGGTTTCTCTAATTGCAGATGATACCTACCCGGGTTTAATTTCACTCAGTTTTCTAACTTTGAGGGTGTATTCGTTTGGCTGGACTGCCAAAATTCCACGCACAAGAGTACCTGATTCTAATTAATTTAATAAAATAGAAATTCTTTTTTCATAACATATGGTTGATTTGCTATGTATATATATAATTTTTATATAACATATATAAAACCTGGTGAAATACTGTAAATAAAGCAGTTTTAACTATGATTTTTCGTAGATACTTAAAATAGCTGACTGCTGCAAAATGTTCTCACTTGTTGTTACTCTTTGTGAAATAATACTTGGATGTCTTGCAGAAAATCGGAAACATTGCATCTTGCAAATAAGAACCACAGACTTTGCACAAAGTTAATAAATAAATGCATTGTTTGCTAGGAATAGCTTGAAATAGCCGTCAGAGTAGTGTCTAGTTCTAATTAGTATAAATACAGGTAATAGTCACAAAATCTTGTGAAAGGGAATGGTTGTCTATCTCTTAGAAAAATGAAGGTAACCAAATATTATAGTGAACTTAAACTGCTTTTAATTTTAGGACATCTGGAAGTCGTTATCTGGACGGAAAATGTGAGAGTTTTTGACAAGTTTGAGAAAATATTTGAAGACCACAGATACTTTGGAGTCCTTCCGCGGGACATTTTCACGAACCATGAAGAAATTACTGCCTGTAATTATTTAATGACAAGGAATTAAAACTGGGAAGAACTTCTTTCTAGTTGAATCTCTGAAAATGGGTAGCACCGCTGTTGTCCTTTATCTTGTCTTGCAATTAATACAAGAGACCCAAGCATCTTTTGGGAACTGCATTCCTAGAAAAACAGTAAAATACCAAAGTAAGTGAAAAGAAATAATTTCACAGGCAGAAAGAAACCTAGCACAGTGTTGGGAGTTTATTTTTTATTAGGCATAGAAAGAATGCCATGGGCTGTTTCACCTCCAGTGTTGCAGATGCGCTCACCCAAATCAGCCAAATGACGGTGAGGAATGCCTGAAAAATCATTGTTGTAGCTGGAGGTTCTAGCTTCGAGGCAATAATTTATTTTCCTGTAATAAATTGGGAAAAAAAACCCCATGCAGTTATTCAAATACTTTCATATTATTTAGAAAACGTGGAAATGTGTATAAGCTTTTACTTTTGATCTGTTACAATTTGTTTTCAATCTGGATTTTTAAAAAATTACATAACACCAATTCTAGTGATAAATATTTGAAAAATCACTTGTCTTCTGTGTTTTACAGCCGGAAATATAAACACTTTTATGAGAGAAGGATTATCCAATGTGACCACTCTCCTTGTGAGTGAAGAAACCGACACCTTGTTTGTTGGAGGCAGAGATGCAGTGTTTGCTCTTGACTTGAATAATATTTCCAGAGAAATAGCCAGGGTAAATTAAAGACTTTTCTTTTTTATACCTCTTGAAAAAAAAGTACTTTGCCTGTGTTTTTTCTGATTTGGACATAATGTTGTGATTTTAAATGTATAAAAGTAGTACTATATTAAGGCTTGAAAGTTTATCACAAAATCTTTTAAGCAAATCAATACCTCTTTTCAGGTTAATTATTATGCCTTGTTATGGAGAGATATATAAAAATGCTTATTTGCTCAAGAGGTTCAAAGTTAGGATTATTTGGAGGGGTTTTTACGCATAATTTTGTGAAAAAAAAAATAACCCGCAACGTACCACCTTACAAGTATTTTTGGCTTTTAGGAATACTGGTTCCCTACACAGGAAAGACAACTGGAGTGTATTCGTAGAGGAAAGGACGAGGTAGGAACTTCTGTTTCCCCAAGGTATTAACTAAAATGAAAATGCTACAGTATCAGGCTTCTTTTTAATAAAGAAGTAACAGCAAGTTGATTTTAATGTGTTGGGTTGGTTTGCTTGCTGCTAAGACACCAGGAAATTTTTAGATGCCATCCCCTACACTATGTAAATTTTATTTTTATTTTCTATTTTAGATGAGATGCCAGAACTACATCCTCTTCCTCCATAAGATAAATGACTCCGACCTGTATGTTTGTGGAACCAACGCGTATCACCCAACTTGTGATCATATGGTAACTATGTTTGAATAGAGGTTGTACTGAAGATATTTGAGTAGTATGGCACTTCTTTGAACACCTTTCCCAAATATTCCTGTTGAAAATTAGAAACTTTCCTAATTCTTTTATAAAAGTATGAAAGACCAGAAGAGTGCTTACTAAATGTTATTTTTTTCATCCTATTTAAATGTTTGCCATAGGTTATTCATGGGGCGAACATCAGCTTGCGAGGAAAAGCTGAAGAGAGCAGAGGAAAGTGTCCATTTGAACCAACTCTGAAATATGCATCTGTTTTTGTAGGTATGTGTAGACTGAGCCTGAAATAAGCTGTTGGATACTGTTATCCTAATTCTGGTTTTGCATGTCAGCCCAATTTTTTTCCTTATGATACATCATTGCATTTTAAAAATAAGGAGTTCCTACTTTTTTGTTTCTTCTAAATCGTTACAGATGGGGAATTTTACTCAGCTACTTCAAATAACTTCTTGGGAACAGAACCTATAATACTTCGCAGTATGAGAAATCCTGTAAGAACAGAGTTTCAAACATCCTGGCTAAATGGTAAGAAGGTTTTTCATCTATTTCAGTCTCTAATTAATGTAATTAGATGTAAGAATTATCTCTAGAATATAGTAGTGTGTTATATATTGATTTTGTAGTGTGAGCTTTTGAACTAAGGACAGAATTTAAAAGAAATTTGTGATGTGAACTACAGTGATGAGATGAGCCACAGCCACGCTCCATTTATGAAAGCACAGTTCATTCCCTTAATATTTGGGAGAGTCACAGATATTTTTCAGCCCTTTCCTTGTCCACTAGTCCACAAAAAAAGTTTAATTAGACTTAATTCTGAAATAATATCTGGCATTTGTGTTTGGGATTTTTTTAATAAACTTAAAATGTTTCATGTATTTATGTGTTTCAGAACCAAGCTTTGTCAACATGGAAATAGTGCATGAAAGTGAATCTAATCCAAATGGAGATGATGATAAAATTTATGTGTTCTTCACTGAAACAGCTGTTGAATTTGAATTCTATGACAAGCTGCTGGTCTCCAGAATTGCCCGTGTCTGCAGAGTTAGTGTTTGTAGTATAAAGATTTTGTTCAGTGTATTGCAGATGAAGTTTCATAGTTGATTAACAATGGTATCTACACTGGCTAACCAAACAAAATTCTGTCATACACATTTTATTTCTGAACTAGCTTCTCCTTCTTCCTGCTAGAACAGAACCAGCTGGTTCAGGTTGCATTTGACGTTTAAACCTTTTTTCTTTGCCTTTGAACTCAGATTTGTATTGAAAGGCCAACTGTATTTTTCCCCACAGCAACACTATTATGTGAAAATTACATCTGTTTCTTTATGTGTTCTACAGTGTTGCTGTTATTCCTCCCTTTAGAGTGATCTTGGTGGAAAACGCGTACTGCAGAGAAGATGGACGTCATTTTTAAAATCCCGCCTTTCCTGTTCCGTGCCAGAATTAAACTTCGATTTCAATATTGTTCAGGACATCTTTTTACTTCGGAGAAAAAGGTGGCAGGACAGCATATTTTATGGAATTTTTTCCCAGCAATGGTGAGATAGAGGGCCACATATTCTACTAAAGTGCATAATGAACGGAGCAAGGGTTCCCACTTCAGCATTAATAACCTGAGTACAGCCTCCTGGCTTTAACTCAGAAGGAGAAGCTACCAGCTACTTACGCTGCATGTTTTAATGGGCCACATCTGTTTTTTTTACAGCTTGATCCAACTGAGCAAACATTATCATCTGAAACAAGATGGTTTTGGTTCCTGGGCCAAAACCTTCAATTAAAGACTAACCAAAAGCTTCTCCTAAGCCAGGTTTTTAGAGTTACGTTTTTTCTGGTGGGATGGTGGGGCAATTAAAACTAATTACATATAAATTTACATAATTACATACACAAAGCCCTGGATTCTTCTGATCTCTATTGCACTGAAGGAAATAGCTGACATTTCAAGGTGCAGAATTAGTCTCCTGTTCCAAAACAAGTATCTGTCATGGACTCCTTGTCTAATGTTCTGTGAAAATGCAGACAGAGCTCCAAACAAATTCCTACAGGTTTTAGGGTTAACCAGCTTTTCCTTAATGCCCTGACTAATGAAGAAAAACAAGACAAAGTGTATCAACACTTTACATGTCAAAAAATACCAAGGGAAAAGTAGCCGAGTGGGTAATTGTCATGTTTTATAAAAGCCTCAGAATTATCAAAATGCAGTGCAGTCAGCACTGTCCAGCTTAACCTGCTGCCACTTATTTTCCTGTCTGTTATACCCACTGGAGCTTTTAGATGAATTTTGTTTCTAGTAATGGCAGGTTGGGTTCAATGTCTCCTAAAACAGGAATTTGTAGAACGTTTATTCCTTTGAGTGTGGCAAAGAGACTCAGACTTGGGATTCACTGGTAGAACTGAAATCACATCAGCATCTGATCCAGACGCTCCTAAAAGTGTTTTTAGTGTTCGGTATGTTTTGTGTGATCCTGAAAAAGAGACAGCAGTGTGCACTGTGGAGATTAGGTTATTTGATAGTATTTGTGTATAAAAGCCAATCAAACTTGCTTTTATTTTGTGTGTTGTTTTGTTTTTTCTTCTAAGGGGAAGATTAGACATATCAGCTGTTTGTGCATACGGTATGAAAAATATTCAGGAAGTCTTCTCCAAAGGAAACTACAAAGGACCAGTAACTGTAGAACATTCCCCTGTTAAGTGGATGGTATATAGGGGAGAAGTGCCAGTTCCACGTCCTGGTGCTGTAAATATGAATTTACTTGTTCTAATTAAAGAACAGCCTGTGGATTATCTTTTTTGATAGCAAATCCTTAGCTCATGTTTTACCAATATAAATGTAGATTTTATAATCAGGAAAGAGATCCCTGCTTTCTCATTCCATCATATGAAAGTTACAGTTCTGCTCCACAGGAGATGTGGGGTTATTAGCTAGTTCGTAAAGTGCAAGGGGAATAATGGTTTTTATCTTTTGAAGTAGAAATAACTGCATGTTTAGAAGGAAATAACACCTTTTTATATACCTTGGTGAAATGTAAAAGCAATTATAATCATGTTCGTTATGTTTTGTTTCTAGTGCATTGATAATTTTGCCCGGAGTATTGGGTATAATACTTCTTCTGACTTGCCTGACAAAGTCCTGCAGTTTGTTAGAGATCACCCTCTAATGGATAATTCCGTAAATCCAATCGGGAATCGACCGGTGCTGCTGAAGCGAGGTTCAAACTACACCAGGATTGTAGTAGACAGAGTCACTGGCCTAGATCAACAAACATACGATGTTATGTTTCTAGGAACAGGTAAGTGCTTTTATTTTAGGAAAAGATACTATACATTTTAATGTATTTTGTTCCAGAGACTTCAAAAAAATAACAGTATTCCTGAAGCTCTGTTTGAAGTTTTGTATATTGGACTTTAAAAGGCTCTCCTTAAAAACTTTCCATATCAAAGGAGACTTGACATAGTAATATTTGCAAATTCAGGAATAGTTTAAGGTCTTTTTCCCCCTGAAAAAGAATCATTGCTTCTCTTTTATTGAAAGAAAAAATAAGAATTGCTTTGAAGAATTTCAAAAATTCCCTGTGCCCAGGAATGTCTTCTAAATCTCTTAATGTCAACATGAATTATCAGGCTAAGATGTTATGCTATGTTTAAACAAGTTTATCTTTAGAAATACATTTCATTTGATGTAGATGATGGATATTTGCATAAAGCTTTCAATAGTGACGGGGAAATGTTCATTGTGGAAGCGCTGCAGCTGTTTGTGTCTCCTGAGCCCGTACGATCACTCCAGCTGTCTTCCGGAAAGGTACAATTTCTGTCCCTCCATATGGCAAGTGGCTGCTGCTATGCCTTGCCTCAGGCCTTGTTATTCTTCTGGCTTTTAAATAACCCATAAATGTCTAATAATTCTGCTTCTATCATATTCGTTAATAACAGAAGCACAAAACATCTTTTATTCTGTAGAGGAATAATTTGTATGGGTCAAAATATAACTGAAACAAGCCTTTATGTTCATTAAAAAATTAAAGAAGGAGCTCCATCATTTTGCACGCATGGGAAGCTAAGTTTTTTTCTCGTTCATATCACCACCTATTCTTACAAGATTTTTAGTTTACTGATTTTTTAATAAATACCAGAAAATCTTACAATCCATATCAGAAAATAACAGCTGAAAATCTCACTCGCTATCGTAAAAAAACTCTTTGCTGCGTTTCTAGGGGATGCTCTATGTGGGGTCCCTGTCCGCAGTGGTGCAGCTCCCGGTCGCGCAGTGCGGCCGCTACGTGTCCTGCGTGGATTGCGTCTTGGCGAGGGATCCATACTGCGCCTGGTCTCAGTCTGCGAACGAATGTGTTCTACTGGCAAATCAAACCGGTCATACCAAGTAAGTAAAAACACCATTGTTTCAGGTACGCACCTGCTGTGAGATTTCTTTATCTGCACTCCTAATGTCTGTAACACAAAACTGGGGGGATTCCTAGAAATGGAATGACTCAAGCTGGAAAACTTCTTGTCTGTGTTTTCATCTGTTTGTTTTGTTTTGTTTTGTTTTTTAGGAATTTAATTCAAAGTGTGAAATATGGAGATGCTTCCAGCTGCCACAGTGTAGGTATGTAAATGTTGGTTTTAAGAAAGTATATATTTTAACTTTGTGCGATCAAAATGCTCGCTGAAATTCGTGCCTTATAGAAAACCATAGAATTAAAATCATGTTGATTAGTACTTTCACGTATTCATTCTGTTACACATCAGTGGGAATAAGGCCAGCAAGATGTCGCTGAGAGGTAGCCAGACCTGTTAGTAGTGGAATTTCTTTGTCTTTACCCCTTACCTGTTCAATACCCATTGTCAGACTGGTGAATTAAATTTTATATTTATTTGAATACATATTTGGTTTTGTAAGTTCAACTAAAACCCCCAGTGTTCTTACTTAAAAAAAATTATCTCCATCATTTCAGAAAATAGTGTCAAAAAATGTCTCTTTACCCTTGGAAACAATGTTCATCTTAAATGTGTTCCCCTGTCGAATCTGGCAAGCGTAGTGTGGACGTTTAATGGGAGGAGACTTCAGGCCGAGGACTCTAAATATCTCCTCTATGATGGAGGAATAGCAATATTGAATGTGACAATGGATGCGGCTGGATTCTATGATTGTCTGTCGGTAGAGAAATCCAAAGGGAAGGAATTCCGTATCACTATGGCCCGCTATGCCCTTTATGCCCAAGAAAAGACACAGGAAGCACATGTTATCCCAACAGCGAATAAGCATAGCAAAGCAGGAGCTGAATCTTTTCAGTCTTCAGAACAACCTTCTTTACTGGATGAGGCAGCAAACCAGAAGCCTGTGGACAGCCAAAGCGAGAACCTTCTTTTAAAACTCTTGGGAACTGGGTTTGCTCTTCTTTTCTTTTTCTTGTTGCTTTGGAACTTCTACAAGGGTCATTTCTCTCTGCCTTGGAAGAGGAGAGAAATCGGCTCCAAACCCACCGGTACAGCTGGCTTGGGAAGTCCAGCCCTGGCTACGGAGGGGTCAGGCAGTGCGAAGAATTGTTCAGCCCCACAAATGAACATCTTGTGTTAACGAAGCAACACTTGTCAGCTTTTCTGAAGGAGCACAGCACCGGTGCCCGGCACGGTGCAAGTTTCACAGGGTGCTCTGGGCACCGGCAGCTCACGGAGCTGTTTGGTGAAGGTGACATGATGTTTCCTGGTAAGGAATGTGGAGCGTAAATTTGGGCAGGAGTCAGAAGCTCTGAATGGAAGATAAGCTGCATTGTGTATTGCATAGATGTGTTAGCAGTTATTACTTTTTAAGAGCAAACCTCCTTGTCTGGGTGCCTTTTGGACATGATCGAACCATAAGAATAAATTTCTTTCAAAAATTGACACTGATCCACTTTTTTGTAATGTTGGGGTTGCCCAATTACAGAAATTAATACTTCAGAAGCTAATAATACTTACCATTTAGTGCTTTCACCTTCAGACTTTCTGTTTAATCTACGAATAGCAACTAATTAAGTCTCCCAGTGCCCCAAGAGGTTGCTGCTATCCTCATTTTACATGTAAGGTTAAATTACTTGTCACTGACCACAGTGAGTATTTGTGTCAGATGCGCTGCTTTGTTAGAAGTTCCCGAGTCATCTTCCTATATTTTATATTTCTCTATTTTCCTCTTCTTTCCCTTTATTTAAGCTTTCAAAACACTTTCCACACATTTATTTTTCTAATGTGTTTTAGTGACCTTTATGATACATCTTCCTCTGTCCAAAAATGTCAAAAATCAACTTAGGTACTGCATTGTTATTCTGAATTTGTTTCTAAGGTGTGGTCAAAAGTCACATTGTAGCTCCTTTTTTTAAAGGCTATTGAAAGCTGAGCATTTTTTCTGAGACACTTTTTTTCTTCAAGTAAATGTTCTCTTATGTTTTCTTGTACGGAAAATACCATGGGTTCTTGGTCACGAAAATCCCTGAACAGGCTCTGCTGCCTCACTCTGTCTCTTGCCAGACATGCATGAAATACAAGGTTGATGCTCTTCTAGGCATGGACAGCTCATTTGTTTTTTCCAGTTTTCACATAGGTATGGAAGGCGAAACCTGCTTGGAAATGGGTTCTCCTATGTGGAAGTTTTACCAGCTGTAGGAAGACACCTGCTTTTGAGTCCAACAGGAATGCTTGGAAATGAAGACAATGTGTACAACAGAGATACCTGGAGAGGAAGAAAGGCCAGATAAGCAGCTATTCCGTGTTCATTCTCCCTTAAAACATAAATTGGTGAAGCTTCTTTCCACTGGAGCAAACTCACAGTCTCTTCTTTTAGGATGCCTTCTTTCTCCTAGCATCAAATGATTCTTCTGTTACACTTCATCACAACAGGTTCTTGTGTATTATGTGCAAATACCGTGGAAGGGAGGTGAAGGCAGTCGTCGAACTTGGAAGAAGCAAATTCACAGATTACTGTGTCTGTCACGCTGCTACTTACCAACACAGTGACGTTTGCCCTTGCAATGGGAGGATGTAAAGCTGGGAGAAACATCAGCATTTGCAGCGAGGTCAAGCCATAGGCACGAAGTGTGGACAAGAGGACTATAGAAAATGGACATCTGAAAATCAGAAGACTGGAGAGCTGCTGGCAAACCGTTACCCCAGGACCTGCCGGGCTGTGTTTCAGTGATGGTGTCAGTGCAATGCAGAACAAGATCTGTGGTGCGTTACCCTGTCTCAGTTTGAAAGGGAGCCTTGCAGGGCTCCTTTACCTATAATCCTACTCCCTATATGCAAAGGGCTATAAGGAAATTAATGATACAGGCTAGATAGTGGTATGTGACTAATAACGAAAGAAGTGATTGAAATTTCCATTCTTACCTTTGGGGACATTCACTCTCTTCCCTTAGTGAAGGAAGTGCAGATGGAATATAAAACCCCATTTCAGAAAATCCTCACAAGGCTATGAGCATTTGGGTTTAGTTCAATTCCTGCTGATCTAATTACCCTAATTTAAACATGTAAAATAATTAGCTTCTAAGAGAAGTCATAGATAAGTTGCAGTTAACAGGTTGATATAAAATATACTGTGCCCTACTTTCAGTAGTGTCTTTGGCGCAGTTTTAGTCCTTTTGTCATTGGTCACCACGTCGCACGTAGGAAGGACGGTGAATTTGGGGCAGAAGTGCTGGTGCTCAGCGCTGCGCAGAGCAAGTCATCCTTGAGCTCCTGGTTCAGCTGCCAGCTCAGAACAGCCATCCCGTGCGGCTCCGACCTGCACCCCACAACGGCTTCTCTGAGCGTACACTGACACGCTGGGAAAACACTGCTGCTAACGTGGCTTTGGCTCTCTCGGTGCCAAAAATCTTTTGTGCTGACAGCTCCTGCTGTTGTTTCCAACAGTGTTACCTCAGTGCGCTCAGAATACATCATGCTTCAGTAACTGGCAGCAAACCATAACCCCAGACACAGAGATGATAGTAGTGGGGACGTGGGAGACAAGGAATTAGTAAATCTCCCTTCTAAACACATTACAAAAAAGAGTGGAGGTAAAACGCTGAAAGCAGAGAGTGAGAAGTGTTGTTGCTGGTGTTTATGCTGCTAGTATTGAACTCTCCTATTCATATTGCTAAATTCTGAGCGCTACTTCCACCTTTTACTGTAACATTACTGGTACAGAGCTTACTATTTTGGTTCAAGTACTGAAGTCACAGCTGGGGACAGACTTAGCAGAACAAGGGGTGATGGTTTTAAACTAAAGGAGGGAGATTCAGGCTGGACACAAGGAAGAAATTGTTGGCCCTGAGGGTGGTGAGAGCCTGGCCCAGGTTGGCCAGAGAGGTGGTGGATGAACCATCCCTGGAGACATCCCAGGCCAGGCTGGACGGGGCTCTGAGCAACCTGAGCTGGTGCAGATGTCCCTGCTCATGGCAGAGGGGGCACTGGGAGAGCTGGGAAGGTCCCTTCAACCCAAACCATTCTGTGACTCAGTGACTGCTTTAGCTCCTCTGGTCACAGCCACGCGCTGGGAACAGCTGATCGCTGATCGTCTGCTCCGCTCCCCAATCCTTTCCAGCCTCCCTTCTTCCCAGGGTATTTTCCCATTTCATAAAAATGTCTTCATGGCCTATGTTAATTTTCCATTTGTATAAATGGCTTCATAAAAGAACAACAAAAAGCGCCTCGTTTCTGATAGGAGATGTCTAGACTGAGATTAAAGAACACAGTTTTTTGTTTTCAGGGGTAACCAGCGCCCATTAAAATCTCTGTCGTCCGGCCCCCCGGAATCCCCCGGGTGCGGCGGGTCGGCCCTGCCCGGTTCTTCCCGGCTCTTCCCGGCTCTTCCCGGCAGATGGTGCCGCCGAGCCGGCCCCGGCCCCGGGAATAAAGTCGGGAGAAGAAGCGGAGAAATGTGACCGAGATGGGGCAGTTGGTAGAGGGAGGAAACGGATAGGGAAAGGGGGAAAAAAAAAAAAAAAAAAAGGAGAGAACAAAGAAATCGCGCTCCAGAAGGTGGCTGCACTCTGTAGTTTTGTGCTTTGTCTACCAGGGCTTGCAAAAGCACCACCTAATCCCGCGGCTCTCCTCCCATGCTGGAGGGAAGGCGGGATCCTGGGAGCCGGAGCGGGGGAACCGCGGGGCTGGGCGGCCGCGGAGCGGGGAGTTCGGGGGTTCCGGGGGTTCGGGGGTTCCAGCGGCCCCTGCCCGCGTTGCCCCCGCACACCCGCGGGTTACTGAACCTTTCGAGCCACCAGCAAAACTAGCAAGATTTCGAAGTGAAATTCCGGAGGAAATTTAAAGAGCATCCGGATCCGGAGAAAGAAAGAAAGAGGAAGGGAGAAATAAATCAAAACGTGGAGAGAATCTTGAGGCTGCTGAAGGAAGGACGGGAGAGAAAGAAGCTGACACCCAGGCAGAGATGGGGTAAGGCTGGCAGTTTATTATTCTTGAATTGCTTTTATTATTCATGGCCGCTCAGCTATTTTTAAGGTAATGGCAAAAGAAGGTTTTAAATTGCATTTTTTACACATTGCAAGCTGTAAAGTTTAGACTTGCCTTTTATTTCATGAGTTAGAAAGTAGGTAATTGCAAGTCTCTGCAACTTCTTTAAATAAACTTTAAATATGTAAGGGAAGCCTCTAGTGATCTATATGTTGTGTGAAATCCATACTGGGAGGCAGGGTGGGAGGACTGGAGCTGGGATGTGTTCACAAACTTTTCCACAACTTAGAAATAAGGGATTTGTTTGGCTGTTGTGACTTTGGCATTCAGTGAAGTGGATCCTGTTTGCATTTCTAAATGGATAAGTAGCTGATTGAAAATCCCTGATGATTTAGCTTATGTTCCCCCTCAGATTTTCCAAGAGTGAAATAATGCTGCATGGATGCGGCAGTGAATTTTGGCATGGAAAGAGGAGCTTAGTCTGGTATTTAATTTATGTCCTAGTTATAAGTCTCAATCATATAACTTCAAGGACGTGACGTGTTGTGAGTTTCTTGTGCAATAAACTCTGGCTGTTTGCAAGCACAGTGGGTCCATAAGAAGCCTGTCTGATCAGCTCCCTCCAAACCTGCGGGTTTGGCAATGCAAGAGAAATAAATAACATTCTTCAGGGCTTGTTTTCCTTTTGCTAATTTTCTTCTTGGACTATCTAGATAAAGTGATAGAACAGTCCAACACAGATTCAAGAGGCAGAAAAAGTAGAAGCAAAGAATCAAAAGTGACAGCAGCGTGGATCTGGCAGAGTGTGTGCTGATCCAGGTTCAATCAGAAAGTATCCCCGTTCCCCTGCGATCCACAAAGTTACTGTAAAACTGCTAGAACTGCCAGGAGGTGTTTAACAAGCAGATAACTCAGGACTAGCACTTTATTAGAGTTAGCGGATGAACCCTTGGAGCGACCGCAGCGACACCCGGCAGCTGTGTGGTTTCTTTGGAGGGTCACCAGCTCCCATAGGAAATGTCGAGACCGTGTCACTATCTTGGTCTGCTTAGATTTCACTGTATAATTATAGTGGTGTAGTAGCAAAACTATTTTTAAGCCAGAGATGACATTTCCACCCCAAATTCCTTATTTCCACTTCATTCCTGAGATAAAAGTGTCTTTTTGCTTGTACGTTGATCACGTGGGGATATTGAGTAGCCTTCAAGCAGTATTTAGATGACTCTGGATGCAAAAGACATTGAAAGCGCGTCAACTCTTATATCACTTTCTGGCAGTTGAGTTTAGTTAACTTATTTTTAAAGCAGGGATTCTGGTCTCATTTCTCCATATTAGATTTCTTTTTAACATCATGTTCTGTTTTTCATGGATAAATTCTCCGTGGACTCCTTTGGAACCATTGGGCTATAGATATTAATGCATTAGCACTTCCTTTCTGAAGAGGACAGTTGTAAATAATGCTTGATTCTGAGGGAAGTGGATTTAGTTAGGTGCTAGCTGAGTCTTCAGTGGACACTTACATTTCTGTGACTCTGCTGATTGCATTGTCAAATACAGGTAGATGCAACTTACTGGCTTCTCATTTGAACAGTATAGAGTTTACCCACTTGTCATGTATATCAAGCAAATCAATTTGCTCACTCTCATCTAGACTGTCATCCACTGACCTCTCTGCTGAACAGGCGATTTGAACTGGCCTTGTCAGAGCGGCTGCTGGTTCTGCTTTTGGAGCTCTGGCAAAGGCAGGTCAAAAATAGCAGCAGATTTTGGGGACTTGCTCTAGTGATGCTGAGCAGGAACCCATGGCTGGAGGTGCTGCGAGTCCCAGAGCTTGTACTGAAGATGCAGAGTGTCTTGGAGGCATGGAGCGTTTTGAAATGTACGTGTTATCTCCACTTCTCTGGTTCTAATTATTGCTAGACATATTTTCTGGAATGTGTAAAGAATGACTTAGCTGCAGTCTGGCTCGGCTGGGTTTTTTAACTTTAATTGCTGTACAGACTTCCAGCAACGCTCTGTGTCTCAAAGAGCTGCTGCAGCTTAGTAGCAGAAGTAACAGTTGTCCCAGGAAGGTGAATGCACAGATTGCGTTGTAGACACCCAGTAGCACAGTGTTCAGCAGCCAGGATGCTCTGTAGATGGGGACTGGTTTCGAAAAGAAAAAAAAAAAATCTCTCTCAGCTGTGTTGTGTCTTTAAATGCCCTTGATCTCCTGTCTCTGTGCCTGACCTTGCATGCCTGTCGCTGTTCCCCACGCTGATCCAACAGGAGCAGATTCAGCCAGGATTCCTTTGCTGCCCTTTATCTGCAGACAGGCCGTGAGCAGCTGCTTTTCATTCCTGTGCTAAGCCCTGCCGGGTAATCTCTTGGGAGCTGGGGGAGGCAGAAGGGGAGGGCAGCAGTGCTGGGGCTGCACTGTTCCACCTTTGTGGCTCTAGGGTACAAGTCTGGCCTCCTTCAGTCCCATCTGGACACTAGAAGCATCTCTTCATTTTCCCCAAGGTGACATTATGCAGCACAGAATAAAAGCAAAGCTGCAGCTAAGAGGGCTTGAAAACCTGCCTGGTGGTTAGAACAAAGGGCTGGGAATCTGTCTTCCCAAACTTTGTTCCCAAAACAGTTTCGCGGTTCTGTGTCTAACACTGAATGTCCTGGGGGCTTGTGCCCAAATTCTGGATAGACAATATCAAAGTACGCTCTCTTCACTTGTTTTCAGTGAAGCAGGAGTTTCCATGGGCTCTGCAGGGACTTAGACCCAGTCCCTGGCTCAGCGGAAGGGTTAGACTTTGGGGAGAAACGCAAAGGGAAAGAGATGAGCTTTGACTCTCATTAACCCACACTTCTTCCCCAAACAGCACTGACACACAGGCAGCAGCTAGTCAAGCTGCTGAGGGAAGATAAAAGGAAGCAAAGACAGCCGTGGAGGAGGAGGAGATGGGTTCTCGTGCCCTCTCTGTGCTCCAGTTGTGCCTTTTGAAATCCGGGGCTCTGTCTGTCTAAAACACGTATTACCCCCTATCCATCCTCGCTCAGATGATCCGGACTGTGCTGCTCTGGGGGTTTTGGCAGGAGCAGAGCCCTGACGCAGCCGCTCAGCCTTCCTGCTGACTCAGCGTGGGGCTGGGCTGGGCGCCAGCACCAAGCACCAGCTCTTGGGGACTCTCACCTGCCCCTTTCTGCTCTGCACAACCCTCCCTGCGAACACCCAGCCAGCAAACCAGACCTTGCCGAGACAAAGGGCCTTTTGGGAAGGCTGCAGTGAGAACTGGGAAGTCCTGCTGGGGCTGGCAATGGGCCTTTTATCAGAGGATGGCCTCTTTTTTGGGGTGCTTGCTTATTGTGGCTGCATATTGAGCCCAGCCACAGGACACTGTGCAAAAATAATGTTTGTAGGTCTCTGCGCTCTGAAGGGATCCTGCTGCTGTCAGCAGGAACACTGCACCCCAAAGCCCTTCCCTGCCTTTGTGGTGGAGTGCTGGTGTGCCCGTGGTCCGCAGAAACAAGTGATTCTGCTGATCTGGTACATTGTGATTCCTTGCAAGGCGTTTTTTGGTGTGGTTTTTAGATGAAGGGGGATCACAGACTGCCTCGATGCAGAGCAAAGTATTTGAAGTGATTATTCTCTCTGCTGCCAAGTGCAGAGATGCTCCTTTCTCTGACAAGTAAATGAATATCCCTGCAAAGAGAAGCTGCAGTGAGTGAGAGGAGGTGCAGGCTGGGGAGCAGCACATGGACTTCGCAGAGATGCCCTTGGCTGAACCCCATCCAGGAGCACTAAGGCAAATGCAGTTAACGTGGGCCCAGCTCAGCCTCCCCAGCACATTCCAGCTGCTGCCTTAAGTGGCTAAAATACTTTATTTAAAACCTCAGACCTATTCACTGTTTGTGTCCCCGGAGTGCTTTGAACTTGAACTCACCCACTGAATCTCTCTCTTAAAACGCCGTACTTGTGTCTAGGTTTGAATCCTGTTCTTTTGTCACTTTGGAACTGAAAATGGGTAGAAACATTAGTATAAATTTGGAGAATGGTGACTTTAAAAGCTTCCCCTTCCAGAGCAAACAGAAGGTTTGGTCTCTCTGGTCTTGCAGCAAAGGGTGGGGGCAGGTGAGCAGGATGTGATAAGCAATTCAGTTAACTAAATGGGCATATCACAGGCAGGCAGAGCGGGCTGTGAGGCGAGAATTACTGAGAACAAAAAAATAAGACCATCTCAGTGGGAAAAATCATCCGGATTGCACAGAAAATCTGAGAAGAGCAAGGACAAAGCATAAGTCAAATGCAGCTGTGCAGTCAGAAAGAGACCCCTCCCCACAGCCAGTTTAGAATCTATTGAGCAAAGACCTCGCTGGCTGCAATAAAAGATCCAAAGCAAACAATAAACCCCTGATTTCTTCCTCTCCCTCTCTCTTTTCAAAGAGGTCTGGCAGGAGGGCTGGGTTTTAGCAGCTGCCCTTAGGTTTAGGAACCTGCTGAAGAGAGAGCGAGCCTGTAACTGTCAAACAGGATTTTCCCAAAGAGGTGCTATTTGCATTGGAAATACCTCGAGAAGATAAAAGCAATAAAATACAGTTTATCTGAGGAGACTCTGCAGTGTGAGGGCTCCACCAGGCAGCCGAAGTTGGGGTAGATAAAATGTACTGCAAGGAACCGTATTGATGCCATCTGTGCTCCTTGGCACGGGGCAGTGCTTGTCCGGGGTCTTGGCATCGTGTCCGTGTGTCCTGACCTGGTGAGGTCCCTTGTCCAGCCTCAGCAAACTCAGTCCCTTTGGCCTGCTCAGTCCATTGCTACTCTGCTGAGACCATAAATTAAGAGGACAAATAATGATTTGCTTTCCTGGCAATGGTGGAAATAAGCAGCTATTCATTAAGAAATCAATTTGGATGCTGTAGAGAGGGGAATAATGTAAGAACCAAGGTGGAAATAAGACCAGCATGTGCTTTTACGTGTCGTCTTAATGACCACTGAGTCAGAGACTCCAGGCAGTGAGCAAATCGGAAATGATTGATCCAAACTCTATATTCACATGTCCTCCCCAACCAGTGACCTTCTTGCAGCGTCTCTGTAAGGAGAAATCAGGAGAGGAGGCAGGTGGGTCTTTACTGAGCCAGCATCCTGGAGCCAGGTGCTTTGCTGATGTAGAGAACACATTAGAATAGTTCGATCAGTTCAATCATCATTTCATTTTTAACTGTTCGGTTTTGCTGGCAGCCTGCCCCTGGGATATTAGGGCATATTCACTGGGGACAAGTCATTTTTAAGCTAGCAGTGGGATGTGGGATATTGAATTTTGCCCTTTCTCCCTGGGCTGGGAACAAATGCTGACCTGCATCCTGTCCAGTTGCCATCAGGCCCTTGCTGATCATGTCTCTGTCTCAGCCAGATCTTTGTCCTTTTAGTCATTTGCTTTGGTTTTTTTAATTATCTGCGAAGGACAGCCCTGGGGGGATGTAAGTGGTTTTATTTACACATGCCCTTTTCACTGCTATGTTTGCATTGTTATGGGAACTCCCAGCTGGGAGCAGGAAAAGAAGTGTCAGCGTTTAGGGATGTGTGGTGTATCCAGCATATACACTTAAAGCACAGGGGAAAAGAGCGCTGTAACGGGAGAGAGAACAATTTGAATCTTAGGCACTTTCAGGACTATTTTTAAATGCTTGGTAGTGGTTTTGTCCTGCCTGTGTCCCCACCTTGCTGATCCACTCTGCTGTGTCAAACCCTGCCGTGGTTCTTTGCTGCCAAAGGAACTGTGGAAAGGGTGAGGTAGAGCCATTTTCCATTTAATAAGCCATTCATGTGTTCTTAGAGATGTGCCTGGAGATTTGCAGACTTTCTTGCTTTTCTTCTCTCTTGGTTTGCATTTCTGCCTACTCTTTCTGTCTGCTTTTTTATTGTGCTCCACCACTTAGACTCTAGGAGAGCTTTTGTTTTGTAGCATTTGCTTTAACCTTGTCAGACAAGTGAGTACTGAAGGGCAGGTTTCCAGGCTGCCCAGCATCCTTGACAATGAAATTCTACTAGCTGGGTACAATTTGTATTATTTGATGGATTTTAAACAAACAAAATGCTTTTTTCTTTACACAACCACTGCAAAAGGAGCATATTAATATCTCTGTGCTGTTCTCAAGCTGAGCGTAAAGCTGTTGTTCAGCTTTACCTCCAGAGCTTAAGCAACCACTTCCTAGAAAGCCCTGTCCCCGTGCCAGCCTGGCACGATGCTCAGGTAGTTGTGAGAAGGCAATAATGTGCTGGCCTCATAAAACAATCTCCAGTCACCGCGATTAGAGGCAAAACAAGTTGGCAGCAACCGTTCCCATTTGCAGTGAGGAAAGAGGAGATGCGAAAGACAATTTCTGGAGATTCTGCATATTTTGCTTCCCTGGGAAGGAGGTGGGTGCAGGGTTTCCCTCCTCGGCAGCAGTCAGGTGGAGTTGCCGATGTGCCCTGCTGCTGTTTGCTGTCTGTTGGAAGCAAAGCACATCTGGTGCGACTGGCAGCGGGCCCGTTCGGAGAGTCTGCGAGGCTTTCGCATGTGTAACTGGAAGGGGTAGATCTCTTGCAGACAGCGTGAAGTTTTCTTGCTCCGGGGAAGACCATAAGGCACGAACAAATGCATGAAGAGTGTTGAGACAGCAAGTGATTACGTGAAGGCACAGAAAGTAGAGCACTCTTCTCCATCTATGCTGTCAGCGGTTAATATTTCGGTGTACCCAAGACGGGGAAAAGAGCACGTGTGCCCAGGGGCTGTGTGGGGTGAGGGAGCAGCCAAGCCAGCCTCGGGGGAGCAGAAAAAGCATCAGCTAATCCTCGTGAAGACGGGCTTTTCTCCTGTCTGACAGGCCTTCCAGTGGCGTTTTATTTCCCACTCCCGGTGCTCAGAAGGAGAGTGACGCTGGCTTTTGTGGTTAGTGACACTGTCATTGCAGGACAGTTGCCATCTGAGCCTGTCCTGTCTTGGAGCGATCAGTAGGAAGGTGGTGGAGTTTTCCAAGTATTGACATTCTAAGCTGACCTGTTTGAAGGCAGACATAGCAGAGGGGCTGGGAGATCCAGGCTCTCTACCCCTTCTACAGGCATCCTTCATCATGCAAATTCACTTTCTTACCCTTTTTCCCCTTTTTTTTTGAGTCTCAGTTGATGTGGGGGAGAGCAGGGTGGGGACCATTTACTGGAGAGACTAATTTACAAGGCAAATGAATAGCATGGCGGTCTCACAGGTCCTGAGGAGACAGCACAGGAGCTCCTCACCGCTGGGCTCTGGGGTCGTGCCGGGCTCTGTGCAGCACAGGGCCGGTGGGTGCTGCTTAGCAGGGCTTGTTGCGATAGGACAAGGGGTGATGGTTTTAATCTAAACGAGGGAGATTCAGGCTGCTCATGAGGAAGAAATTGTTGGCCCTGAGGGTGGTGAGAGCCTGGCCCAGGTTGGTCAGAGAGGTGGTGGATGAACCATCCCTGGAGACATCCCACGCCAGGCTGGACGGGGCTCTGAGCAACCTGAGCTGGTGCAGATGTCCCTGCTCATGGGTTGGACTAGATGAGCTGAGAAGGTCCCTTCCCACCCAAACCATTCTATGATTCTTTCATTCCTGTGGGCAGGGAAGGATTATCTCCAGGAATGGCGGAGAGCTTGGTCAGGGGGCTGTTTGAAACATCACTTGGTCCGAAAGCTGCTGCCATCAGCAGGATGGTTTCCATTGACTCTGGGCGCAGAGCTCACTGCTGAGCACAGGAATAGCTGCCCAGTGTGTGAGAGCTGATCTCGAAGGAAGGTTTTCCGTCATGCAACCAGCATCACGTGTGTCTGACTGGAAACCCTAGAGCTTTCCCGACTCCTCCATGGCCATCTCCCAACAACCAGCCCCTGCTGCCAGAGGGATTTACTCCAGTTACACAGGTCATCCATTTATCTCCCATGACAGGGAAGAAAACTTCTTCAGTGATGAGAAATCATTACAAATTACAAGGTTTGCGAGTTCGGGACAGACAGAGCTCCTAAACACTGCCTGGTTGATCGCTCTGTCTGTGCTCTGTGTAATAAATAACAGCTGACTTTTCCATCGCTAGGAAATGAATCACTGTGGAGGGAAAACCAAAGAGGAGACTCAGTCCAGCTAGGAGACCTGAGAAAGAAGCTGTTGGAGGAGAGACGCGTACTAACTCCAGTGGCCTCTAGTCTGTCTTACCTTTACTAAAAAATGTCAACAACTAGGTAATGTCCTTCCTCTGTTCTTTCTGACACTAGCCCAGAACTGGGGCTTAAGGTACAAAACCATCAGTTTCTCCCTGCTCTGTAGGTACTGTGTCTCAAAGGATAAGCTGTGATCCGTGTAAAAATCAGTATCTCTCAGTGCAGCCTGGAAAATTTGAATCTCATTTAGAAAACAGACTGTGGATGAGTAAAACCAGTCAGAGAGGATGCTGAGATGGGGCTGGTTTAGACCCTTGTGCAGTCTGCCTCTGGACAGGAGATCCGTGTCAGGGCTGTAACCTGGGAACAGGCTTGAAACCAGGAGGTAGCCCGGAGCCTTTTATTTCCTTCCTAAGTTCTGGTAATGGATTCGGAAAGCACCAGGTACAGTTGTCTTTGGATTGATGGGAAGGTCTGCTTGTTGCAGCTGCGATGGCTTGGAATGGGGAGGAAACAGAGATGTCTGGATTTTGAGTGCTTGCACGTGGCAGGATTGTGACTGCGCCTTGTTTGCAGCTGTCGTGGGGGTGTGGGATGTTTCCAGTCGCATCAGTTTCAGTAGGTTTGGATACAGAGTGTGGCAATGGAAGACTCCAAGCCCTGATACACCTGGGCTGTTGTGTCATGGAAACATTCCTTCCTGCCTCCTGACACGCTCAGGTTACATCCTGATGCCCAACATTCATCTCCTTATTTCAGCTCAGATATTACTGCTTACAAAACCAAGGCAGTGCGTGGTTCAGTGCTTTCTTGCAGCAGCTGCACATTGTGTGGTGAAGTGTTTCCTCTAATTCATTGTTAAGTGACTTGCTTTTAGTCCTGTGATGTGACCTCTCGCTGCAGGATGCGCTTCCCAAGCATGAGTCAAGGGAGGAAAAGCTGTGCTGAGGGGAAGACGCTTTTTGTGCTCACATCTCAGACACATCCTCCATCCATCCATTTCCCTAGAGCTCCAGCTTGGAGATATCCCATGAAGTACAAATAATACAGCAACCAGAGAAAGCATATACTGCTGAATAAGAGGGCCAGGGATGTGCAGGGCTCCTGGGGAGATCACAGAGAAGCCCAGAGATCTTGGAAAAGCAACTCGCAGGAATGCTGGAGAATTTGGATCATGACTCTCCTAATAAGAAGGGACAGTAGATGGTATGGGGCAAGCAGAGACGCTGTGTCCTTGGGGGCTGCAGCGCTTTGCAGCCAGTGTCTCAGATCCCTGGAGAGCAGGCGAATAGCAGAAGTGCTCTGGTAGTGCATAATGCAACCCCGGTACCAGGAAATCGTGCAGTTCCCCCGTTGCCCAGTTCCTCTCTGCACTCACAGCCCCCTTCGTTTCTCTTGCAGGGAGCAGCCGATCTTCAGCACCAGGGCCCACGTTTTCCAGATCGACCCTGCCACCAAACGGAACTGGATCCCAGCCAGCAAGCACGCCCTGACCGTCTCCTATTTCTACGATGCCACACGCAACGTGTACCGGATCATCAGCGTGGGGGGCACCAAGGTGGGGGACAAATGCTGACAGCATCACACAGCTTGACAGCGAGTTTTTTTTCCAGCCAAAAGCTGTCGTGGAGCTGATGTTTTTGGTGTCAGGTTGGTCAGTTCCCCAGCATGGGCACTGTGGCATCTTCCCTATGTGGAATGGAAGGTAAAACTCCTGCTGCGCTCGAGTGTGTTTAGTGTTAGACACTGGAATCCCTGCTGATGAAAAATGTGCCTTAGGGTCTGGTGTCATCCCATCCCACTCTATTCTCACCCCCAGCCCCTCCGAGCATCTAAAATAGAAGTGTTTTTTGAGAGCCTGTGCTAAACCAACCCCTGTAGATCTAATGAAATCACAGACGGAGGGTGCGGGAGTCTCACGCAGTCAGTTTGGTCACTTCCACAAAACACAATTAACTCTCCCTAAACTGTTCTTGATAGACTGTCTTGTTCTTGAAGCCCTCTGATGGCAGAAATTCGGCAGTCTTCCCAGGCAGTTTGTTTGGTTTCCCTGACCAGCAGAGAGTGTTTCGTAATACCTAGTCCTGACTGCTGTTTAAGCCTTTTTTTCTTACTTACCATGAAAATGGAGAACATTAGAAAGTTGTTCTGTCCCCAGAGACACGCTGCGTCTTACTTCTCTTCCAGCAATGGAAGAAGCTGATGATACTGAGCCTTTTCTTTTTTTTTTTTTCTTTTTCAGTAGACACCATGATTTAGATTTTTTTGTGTCACAGAGCCATACTAGAAAGACTTTTGGTCATCAGGAGCCTAAACTGTTGTCTTACAGATTAAAAGCCAGAGCTTTCTACTCCTAGTTCCTAAATGCACAGGGATTATAGGGATCAATCCCACCCCACCACTCCAGGGTGGAGCCTTCTCTGACTTTCGTTGTTGCCTCTTTCTGCAGGCAATCATCAACAGCACTATCACCCCCAACATGACCTTCACAAAGACATCCCAGAAATTCGGACAATGGGCAGACAGCCGAGCCAACACCGTGTATGGCTTGGGCTTTGCATCGGAGCAACATCTCTCCCAGGTAACACTGAAGCTGCTGGCAGGAACCTGCTCCGAGCAGGGGGAATGGCCCTGAAACCCTGGAGAAAAGACTTCAGAAACCTGATGTAATGCTGTTACCATTGCTCTAAAATCTAATGCAAGGTGCTAGGAAGAGCTTTAAAATAATATTGGCAGAGCGTTTTGAGCATCACAAATTGAGTTAGGGCTTCGGGCTCAATTTCTGTCGTTGCAACTTAGCGAACCCCACAACCCCGAGTGCCAGAATCGTGGGCAGGGGCAGGAAGGGACTATTCCCTGAATTTTATTATTAATTGAAGAGAATTCAAAAACATGTTGAATGAAGCAGCAAAAGGAGGAGGAGTAATGCAGACATTAATTATAGTTCATTCTGCATTCTGGCATAGCACCGGAGTGACTTTTCCACTCTCCTCTAGTTTGCAGAGAAGTTCCAGGAGGTGAAAGAAGCGGCTCGTTTGGCAAGGGAAAAGTCCCAGGATAAAACAGAGCTGACCAATCCTGCCCTGAATATCACATCTCACCAGGTAATGCTCAGTGTGACAGTCACAGGCAAACAGCACGCGGGAGTGCATGTCGCCTGGTTGAAGATCACAGCAGGGAAGACACGTGGCATTTCCAGCCATTTTTCTTCCTTTTCTGGGGCTGCAGAGGGTTCTTCTCCAGGTGTCTCTGATAGGTGATGGTGCTGACCATGGAGGTCCATGAAAAGATGAACTGATTTCTTAGAGCTGATGACTGAAGAGCCCTGGCCAGACTTTTTTCGGCTATATTTCCGACGTGGAAGAGAAGCTGTGCTGTGAGAGTAGAAATTTCTTATCCTCTTAGGAACTGTCCCCTATGGTAGAACTGTGTGCATGACAGCCGGTCATTCAATTTTCTTTCCCCCAGGAGACCAAGCCAGAAAGCTTAAGCCCATCACAGATCATTCTCACATGCCTTGCACTTGCAATTTTTACCTTTCTCCCTGTGTAGCTAAACCAACCCTGGCAGCAGCAGGATGCAGGGGAGCGGATAAACCGTGGAGAACTCTAACACTGCTTTTTCCCTCGGTGAAGCAGTTCAGTGCTGCTGACAAAGTTGTGCTCCCAAATAGTTCACTCCAGAGGTGACTCTGCATTTCCTAGAGCTCCTGGCAGGAGGAGAGGAGCTGTGGGATGGAGGACGCTGCGTTCTCCTGGTTGAGTACAGATGGAGCAGCAGCAGAGGAGGAGGAGGGAGTGCGAACGGTACCTTGGCCTGCAGGGAAAAGAGGGGGAGGTGGAGGCGGTGGCTCTGCAGAGACTGGAAATGTCATGTGGGGTGCAGAAATGGGGAAAATCTGCCCAGCTTCTGGTTCCTGCTGACTCTAAGCCCCATCCTAGTGAGTGGCAAATGAAAAAGGAAGTAGGGTAGAGAATTCATTGCAGAACCCAAGTTTTAGATAAAAGACTCTGGTCATTTATAGTTGCCTGAGACAGAGTTTTGTGGCCAGCTGCAGCCACGAGAGCTCTCCTGGCCAGGAGGTGGAGGCTGGGAGGAGACATACTCCTCTTATCCTCTTTACACCAGGGAGAACTCATCAGGTGCCACAATAGGACATGAAACACAGATCAGAGAAATGGCCTAAGGCTCCGGTCCTCTTTTCTTACCTGACTCAGCAGCATTAAAACTGCCACAATGGGAACACACGCTCACTTTTCCCATTCAGCCTTATCTCTTGGTTTGAGAGCTTGGGCACGAGTATGCACAGCCCCTGCCTGCAGCCATCTGGCAGCCAGCATGGTGACACAGTGACACGTGCAGTGTCCCCTGCCATGTGGACACATGGATCTTGTCCTGCCTTCCCCAGCCGGTGCATACATCAGCCCATCATCCCTTCTCCCTCTCCCGCTCGCAGTCTCTGCATTAGCAGAGCTTCAAAAATGAGTTTCACCCTTGAATAATTGATTATGTTTCTGTTTGCAAGTGAGCAGAGAGCAGATCTGTCTCCTGAAATTAAATCAAGGCTCCCTCATTTTCTGCATCTGCACTAGTTTACTTAGGCTGTGGATTTTCAGAGCTGGGGAAGTCCCAGGGTAGCAGCTCTCTTCTGTCCTCTAGGACCTTTTAGGCCAATGTCCGTCCCATTTAGCATCCCCATCACAGAGTACATCACTGTGGATAACATAAGCAACAAAACAGTATGGAGCATCTTCAGCTGTTACCAGTTTCAGTTGGACTCACAGGAACTCAACACACCAGAAGAGGAAACTTCTGCCCCTTCCCTGGCTTAGTTTCCCCACCTTGTGGCAAAGGCAAGGCAGGGTTGTTTCACAGGTCTCACTTCTTAGTCACTCTCTGGAAGGCGTCATGAGGCTGGTGGTCAATACATCTCGTGGCTCTATTTATAGATGTCAGCCGACTCCGAAGGCAGGTGGTTGTTTGAGTGCTACCTATGAACTCCTGGAAGATCACCAGCCACCTGGTCACAGCCCCCAACTTGGGATCCCAAAGACTTATCGCTCAGCGAATCTTTTTATAGCTCAGTTTGCCCTGTCAGCGCCAAGCTTCTTCCCTGCTGAGCAAGGAGACCGTGCAGACGGGGTGTTCTGGAGGGGCCAGGGGATGTAAAATCTGCTTTGGCTTCTGTATATTATCTCTGCTCCGCTGTCAGTCCCCTCCAGCCTGAGAGGACGCGTTGTTTGTCTCTGCTAGCTCCATACGCGGGAATATGGAGCCATAGGGAAGGGTATACGTTGATGCAGAGGCTGTGAGTTTCCTCTCACACCTTTCCCTCCCTTGAGACTAAAAAACACTGTCCCGATGGCACCTGGTGTCTAAATTCAAGGTACAAAAGCTGGACGTGTGACTGAACCCAGTTGGCTTGGCAGGTCTGTGTTTAGAGTTTATTAAGTCTTCGCACTGCTCTGAGAACCAGCAAGAAAATCCTATTAAGAATTCAGCAAAACCCAGAAATGGCTGACTTGAGCGGCTCGGGGTGCTGAGCGCGGCCGCGGGACTCGGGTTACTGGCTGTGACATCGCTGGCATTTCTCAAGGCGAAGCTGAGGGCCAGAGAATTCGGTACCTCCCGTCGAGAGGGTGCGTGTGTGCTGTGAGGCCACCTGCTTGGGATGTCTGTGCGCTGGGATCGCTGCCCCAGCATGGAGACGGGGAAGGGGACGCTGGGGCAGCAGAGCAGTTCCTGGAAGAGCTAAGCACTAACCCCCTGACCCAAGAGAAAGCCCCGTGTCCGCACAAAAGTCCTCGCTGTGCCATGGCTGGTGCTGCTGAGCCGTACATGAGGATCTTTGCCTGTCCTTGTTGTGTAGACAAGCCCAGCACTACCTGGGAGTTGGGACTGAAAGCTGGGGTTTCTCACAGGAGTGCAGAGACTGAGAATTAGCCCCGTGAACGAGTTTGCAGAGACCTTGTGGCAAAACCGATGATCACACAGTGTTATCATAAACCACCTTTTCCTCATCCCCCAGGTACTTCCCAGCCCCATCATCAGCTCCAATGGGCCAGGAGAAGATAAGCTATTCCGGAGCCAAAGTGCCGATGTTGAGATAACAACAGAGAAAGAGCGGCTGAAGAAGATGTTTTCAGAAGGGTGAGGCTGCCACAAGTGCCCTCTGCTCTGACTCAGCTGTCTATTCTGCCAGGATTTGGTGCATGTCCCTGTCATCCCAAATGCTTTTGACCCAAAGCTACTTCTTTAGGTAGCCAAGTAATGCCCTGTGTGCACTGCTGCTCAAACCCTCCTCCCCAGTAAAAAGTTATTCCAGCTTGGAGGTGAAATTGCTGTTCAGGCAGCGTGGGAAGGAGAATGCTTTGTGCCCGCAGCGGGGACGAGTTGATGCCAGTTATCTGCAGATCGGTAGTTGGTGAGACCAGAAGATGTTCACACTTTTCCAGCTGGCCCAGGGCTGTGTTTGTGTTAATTCCCCTGGTTCCAGCAAAGTCCCTGCTGCTTCCGCTCTTTGTCTGTTCAAAAGACTCTGGGCTGGATTCTGCTGTGTGGCTCCTGTTGAGCTCCCAGCTGAACACTTAGAATATTTTTAAATCAAAAGCAAGTGTCCTTTGCTACCCTCTCCTCAGTCTGGAGTGGTAGGGTTTTATTCAAAGCAAACTCAGATGTAATAAGGATATTTTTATTGGATTCACAGTCCCATATTGCAAAGCTCCTTTATAGTAGCTGTATGTCCCCCACCCCATTAATCTCACAGTGTGGTTTCTGCAGTTTCGAGCACACATGGCCTCAAAGTCAAATGTTATCCAGGGATAGAGGAAAGAGATGCAGATTCAGGGCTGGAAGAAGCATTTAAATTTGGGAAGTGACATGAAAGCCAAACAGAAAACAGGGAGCTGCCCAGCACTTCCAAGCGCGTGGTTTCAGCACATTTTAGCACAGGGGGAAGAAACCTTCACGCTCTTACACCCTCCTGTGCACCTTCCCGTTCTTTCACACAGCTCGGTGAGCGAGGTCCAGTGGGAGGCCGAATTCTTCAGCCTCCAGGACAACAACAACAAGCTGGTGGCTGCTCTCCATGAAGCCAACGCCAACGTGGACCAGTGGAAGAAGCAGCTGGCTGCTTATCAGGAGGAGACGGAAACGCTGCGGCAACGGGTGAGCACAGGGGCCCATGCAGAGCAGGTCAGAGGAAGCCCCGTCCCAGAGCCATGTGCTGCCCTTGACCCTGTTCTCCCATCGGTTTCCGTGGGTGTCAGCAGGAGATGGGATGGAAATCCAAGATGCTGCATGGGCCTGGCAGGGAAAACATGTCGAGGAATAAGCCCATGTAACTAGGGAGCTCTCACATGAGCTCCTGTTTTCTGCAGAGCAAGTTGAGAGTGTGCTGAGACGCTGTGGATAAAGGGAGGAAACCAGAGCACAAAGTCAAATACCAGCTTCCCTTCAGATTTTCTGGGGGTAATTCCCAGCTGCCAGCAATACTGAGTAAGGTCCATGCCCTCCCTGAGCTGGGCAATCTTCTGCCCACTGACAGAAAGGATGAAGATTGCTCTTTATGCTATAATTAGCTCAAATCCAAGCTGCAACATCATGAAACCCGGGTGGCGCGGTACAAACAAGCCCTTGTTTGGTTGAAATAATGGGATCTTTTGACCTACGTAATGTCAGAGAGGCCACAGATCAACTGAGGAGGCCTGTGGGCATCTGCGCAGAGGAGTGGCAATCTCTGCCCAGGGATGTAAATGGAGCTGGATCCGGCCATCACTGTGGGCTGAAGGCTCATGTGCTTGATGTCAGTCGAGCTTTGCTGGTAGTGAAAGCCTGCAGAGAAAGCAGAGACAGAGTCTCTAGACTGAGTTTTGCTGCAGCATGATCTAGGCAGAGCAGAAGGAGAGAATTTTTTCCTAACAGCCCCAGAGTGGGAGCTGCTACCCTGTTGTAAGCCTGGTTGGGTTTGCAAGAGAGCTGAAATGTGACAGAGAATGACTGTGGGTGATAAGATGTCAGGACATTCCTGTATCTCTGTGCTTCCTTCCATGTAGGTAGCAGAGCTGGAGTCACAGGGTGCTCATGATTCCTCCAGTGAGAACAACAAGGAAGAGCTGAGCCAAACCCTGGAGGAGCTGGAACTACTGATCAAGGCTAAAGACGAGGTAATACCCCACGAAGCAGAGTAAAGCCTGCAGCTGGGTGGCCTGTCAATCACCAACATGCTGTCTGTCATTCTGCTTGTATGTGATCAGAGAGCACCCTATGCTGTTGCACATGCTGCTGTGCAAGCCAGCAGCCTCTGTGAGCCAGCGCAGCCCTCTCAGGGCTCCCCTGCCCCAGAGAAGCAAAGCTGAGAGTAAAGCGCTGGGAGTTTCCCGTGCAAATAGCCTTGAGTGGAAAATCTCAGCCATGGCACAAACGTCAGGGCTGTGTCTCACCCCTTCCCCACTCAGCCATCGGCAGCTGCAGTCAGCTTCTAGTGCAGTAATTGCTTCTCACTTCCACTGCATTTAAATGAGTGATTTAAAGCAGAGCTTTAATTACAGAGGCAGTGAAGGAGGGGAGGTGTGAGGAGTCTCTCTGATTTGCACATCTGCAGGCTCTGGTGGCCGCGCTTCAGTGGGGTGTGGATGGAGCCTTAGGGTTGGAGCCACAAAGTGAGGATTGGGGAGCAGAGGTGTGTGGGGGTTGGCAGGTGTTCTGGGGTTCCCGATCCTTAGTGAGATCTCTCCTCCTGCTCCCCAGCTCACTCAGGCTAGAGGAAAACCTCTGGGACAAGGGTGTGCAGAGGCTTTTGCCCAACAGCTGAGCAGGGATCCTGGCCGCAAGAGCCTGGGATCTGATCTGGAGCAGGGACACAGCAGGGAGCAGAGGACACTCAGCCGGTCATCATGATTAGGGACTATTGTGGTTTAATCCCAGCTGGAAACTCTATCCCAGCAAAAAGCAGGATAGGGACTAAGGGCTTAGAGAGAGGCAGCAGGTACAACAGAATTAGAAGGTTAGAAATGGAGGTTTTAAAATTCAGAGCTGAGTGTGGCTATGTGATTCTTGGAGAGAGAGAAGGGGCCTTGGTTGGGGTCTGTATTGGGAGCCGGCCCCAGTGTGACAGGGTGGGCCTGACGTGATGTTCTCGCTCCCTGTGTTTTAGGAGATTCAGATGTTAAAGAGCCAGAAATGTGGCCGATGGGAAGCAGAGGGCGAGCGTGAGGAGATGCTGCAGAAGCTGCAGGTAAGGATGGCAGATCTGGGACACCTCAGCACTTGGACTAGATGGATCCGTCCCCGTTTCTCCTTCAAACCAAAGAGTGAGTGCCGCAGAGCTGCTGTGCCTGTCTCTGCCCATGGATGATGGGAACAGGTCCTCGCCTGTATCTCTGCCTTCTTCCACCCTCCCTATATCCCTCAGAGATATGACACGAGGCATAATTAGCTGGCAGTAGCAAACCCAGCCTTCACGTGCTCTCCTCCAGCACTCGCCCATGACGTGGGACTGTGGCAGAACCGGTGGTGTCCCTCGTCCCTCCCAGGTCCTGCGTGGGTGGCTGGGTGACCGGGGAGCAGAGCTCTGGCTCGGTCTGGCTGGCAGGAGGGATGCAAGCTGCTCTGCGCCACAGGGTGAGGACACAGATGGAGGCACGGTCTGTTGTGCAGTCTCTGGGGGCATTGCCTGTGTTTACCTCCGAGCTGCTGAACGAGGGGATGTGCTGTGGGGCTCATCCCATACACACGCACCGCCTTTCATGGCAGAATAATATCTCCAAGCACTGTCAGACCTGGAGATGACAGGCGTGCGAGGAGATCTGCATTTGCAGCTTACACGTGCGTGCTGGAGAGCTGTGGCTGGAGATAGGGATGTCCCTTGGTGAAAGAACTGCTGGAGGCCTGGGCTAGCTGGGTGTGGGCAGCCTGGCCCAGGGCTGGTTTGTGGAGATAAGAGTGGCGTGAGCAGCGTCTGTCAGCGCTGGGACAGCCACCTCAGTGTCCTCGTGTCCTTCGGCAGGAGCTGGAGACACACAATGCAGAGCTGGAGCGGCGCCTTCACCTGGCCGAGCAGACGCTGGCAGAGACCCTGGCCGAGAGGGAGAAGATCCAGAACGAGGTCACCAAGGTGGCAGAGATAATGGATGTGAAGATATTTGAGCTCAGTGAGATCCGGCAAGGACTAGCCAAGCTGGTGGAGAGCAACTGAGCGGCAGCACGTTCCAAGGAGACACCTCCGGAGGAAGGGACCTGAGCTGGGACTAGTCACTGACAGCGATTACAGTCACAGAACAGCCTCGAGGCCCGTTCGGGCAGGTTACGCCAACATACCAGCAGCTGCCTGGACAGTGTGAGACCAGCCGCAGCCACGTGCTGCCCGCTGAGCACCCAGACAGCGGGCAGAGGGGACCTGAGCTCCCAAATCCTCCACAGGGAGCATCTACACGTTACAGTCAGACCTCTCTGGACCCTGCCGTGGCTGTGGCACGGTCCAGACAGCAGCTGTCCCCATGCTGCTGTCCCAGCCTCCCCACCACACTGTGTCTCCAATATTTTTACGGTTTTCTAGGGGAAGGAGCTGAGCAGCCTTCGCGTTTTTTCAGTAGTTTTTTAGGAAACCACTTGCCTTTTGCAAATAAGCTGCCCGTTTCCCCACCTAGGGAGGGAGGGAGAAGTTCTAGCACACCAAGGACAACAGTTCCTCCTTTTCCTCTTCCCAGCCCTAATGACATCGTGTCTTTCCAACAGGATCCAGTAGCACTGGTCACTGTCAGGAGCTTCCAGAGGCAGCAACGTCCCTGCTGCAGAGAGGGTGCTTGTCTGCCTGTGTGTCCTTTCACTGTTCAGTCACATCCTCCAGAGAGAAGAGAACTGCAGGTTTTAAAGCTCTTACTAGTGTAACCCAGTGGGATTTAATGACTTGTTAAAAACTTTAGGCTGAGAAGAGTAGAGGCTTGGTTGGGAAAGGGGCATTTGAGAAATGGGCCATCCCTGAGGGGATGGCCAACAAACTGCTAGATTGGCGTCTCTCCCGGCCTCCGAGGGCTGCAGTTAATTGAAATTAAATGGAGCAAATAGCAGTTGCTCTTGGTTTCTTTTTTTTTTTTTTTTTTTGTTTGTTAATTGGGAAACAGTCCACAGAGATGTCCTGCTCTGTGTCAGCCAAGCAGTGTTCCCAGCGAAAGGGACGGGTCCCAGCTTGCCACGCTTGGCCGGATTAAACGAGAACTGGAGGCGTTTGGAGCACGCTGGGACCGGTGTCCTGCGGGGCCTGTGGGAAGTTTGTTGAGTTGTCGTAGATGTTGTCTAGTACCAGGAATTGAGCAGGGCCTGAGGGAGGCACTGCAGAAGCCTGGAAAGCTGCGTCCCCCCACAGCACCCGCTGCACCCCCATAGTTACCTAGGAGCATGCTTAGCCTCGTGCTGAATGATGAGCAGTGTCTATGTAGAAGTAGTTAGTCACCTTACAGGAGTGTCGATGGATTTGGATTTTGTTGTTTTTTTATTTTTATTTTTGCCCTCTTTGCCACTATAAGTTAGGCAAAGACAGGACCGCCTCGCAGGTCTGCGGAAACTCCGGCACTTATTAAGCGCCGTCTGCCAAGTACCGAGCTCTCCGCACACCACCGGCCCTCGGCAGAGCTGTGGGATGTGATGTGGCTCCTCAGAGCCGCCTCTTCTCCCCCTCACCCGGTGACCACGGGAGGAACCCACCGTTCCACGCGCTGCCTGCGTGTCCGGGCAGGACGAGCTCTGGCACCTTGGGAATCTGCTGGTGACTGTGCTTGTCTGGGCAAAGCCCTTACCTCTCCCAGGGCTGGGGAGGAAACATCGAGATTCCCAGACCTGCATAGCCAGGGAAGGACTGTTCCGTTTGAGGGTTGGGTGAGGGTTTTTTTGTTGGTTTTTACTTTTTTTTTTGCGTGAAGTGTTCTCATGACTGTATGGGGCTGGAGCTACTGTAGTAATATTTGTTTCAGGGTATTTAAGAAGGGAAGGAAGTAATTGGGTGGCAAAAATTTCTAGGGACTTGTTTACCGCCCCATGCCAGTGTCCGTATTTTATTCCTACAGGAGCAGCCTTCTTTTGAAATAGAAATGAGCTCCAAGAAAGGTGTGTTTGGTTTGCATCTCTGTCACTTTAATATGGAGGGAGGAGGGTGGGATTTGGGACTACAGGAGAAATTGAACAAATATTTCTTACGTTCTGTACTGGTCCTTTCTCACACTTCTGTGGCTGTGACCGACAAGGTAGAGATGAGTTTGGATCTGTAAATTCTGGCAGTTCAGACCATTTTGGAGCTGCGCACTGCCAGTGCGCGTGTTGTGTTGCTCCTTGCCGGGGGCTGACGGGAGCTGTGTGCGCCGCACCTGCGTGAATCATCCCTCCTCTGGGAGGCCACGTTCGGACTGTTCCCAAAAACTGAGAGGGAGGACTTGGGTCAGGCTGCTGCACATCCCAGCAGGGCTCCCTGTGAGCGGGGCAGGGGCAGCCGTGAGCTGCAGCGCGGTGCTCAGCGGAGACGGCAGCCGCGACAGCTCACGGTGCTGCCCAGGACTGGCCCTGCCCTGCGTCAGGCAGCAGGAGAGCATCGGACCCAGCTCTTAGCTATTTAAGCCTCTTCTTGTCCTTTATGTATTTTATATCCTCAAAGCACAACCTGGCATCACTGGAGAGCTTCACTTAGACCTACAGCAAAGACAGTTCGCCCATTGACAGTCTAGGTTGAGTGCAAGAAGGTCTGCGAGTCATGCAAGAAGGTCTGCGAGTTATGCAAGAAAGTCTGCAAGTTATGCAACAAGTCACAAATATAAGGAAACCTGCTGCGCAGCTTTGCTCTTCCATTGTCAGGAATTGGGAACAGAAGCAATTTTCCTTTACACTTTTCCCCACGGGTGCTGGTCGCAATACTCTTCCTTGCCAGGATAATCTGAATAGTGGCTTTTTGATGAGATCCGTCCTGTGCTCGGCATTTGTTCAAAGTCTTTTATTGAGGGCAGTGTGATGGATGGTTCCGCGAGGCACTTGCCGTTGCCGTCTTCCCCTCTTCTAAACTAATGAAAATTCATTCATCACCAGCTATTTCCACAAATACCCTAAACGTGCAGTTAGCAATGAGACAACCCTACCATAGGGGGGATAGCAGCAAAGGACTAATTCCCTCTGCCCCACTCTAGCGAGCATTTTGAAAGGACTTCAATTGTGTCTCGGAACAGCAGCTCTAATACATCCCTACCATCCACTTTCCAACCCTCACCCCTTCCCTGTTTATGTTTCTTGTGCTTCAAAAGGAGAAAATCTGGTGTTACAAAAGCCAGGCTGCAGTTTTATGTTTGTGGCTGTCTCATAATAACAGTTACTGTCAGCAGCGAAGTAACAGCGGCTTCCTTGCCGGAGGAGAAATGCTACTGATTGCAGGTACCTTGAGAGACCTAATTCTTTTGGCAAACGAGGATCTTAATTATTCATAGACAACCCAGACAGAACATTAATAAAGGGAACATGGGGAAAATGGCTCATGTATGAGATCAGAAGGAACAAATAAAAAATCTTGTGACCTTCCCCTCTTTGCACAATGTTCTGATGCAAGGTGGGATTCTCTGCTCTGCATCCAGACCTGAGACAGGGTCATTCTGACCAGCTCAGCAAGAGGAAACGGAGCTTTGCTTTTACAGGACATGCCAATAATAGAGCCTCAGAAAAATAGGATGTATTTAATGCAAACTCCATCTGACAGATGCCAATCCCAGCCTTCCAGGCTGAGCAGGAACGCAAATCCAGGCCAGACCTGGAGCTGACCTGGCAGCAAACCCCCGCACCTCTCCAGCCTTTGATTCCTCCTCCACAGAGCACAGAATTACCCTCCCTGAAGGACTGTTGGACTGAAATTACCAACATCTCCAAGGTGCCTGCAGAGCCAGGAGAAGAAAAGACTAACACAGCCTGGGCTGGTTAGTGCCCTGAGTCCACTGAGTGATTTAAAACAGGAGGTAAAAATCATTCTCTTCTCAGAAAGCTGCTTGAGAGCCCCCTGGTAATATGTGATTTGTTGTTAGGCAGCCTCACATCAAAGTTACTTAACAGATTGTCTTTGATATCTCTATAGTTGGGAGAACACACTGAAGCAAGTTCTTGGTGGAGGGAAAGCAACCAGGCACTTTGTTTTACATCTCCAAAGCATCCAACCTAGGGGAATCTGTAATTAAATAGCACCATTAATGAAAAATAGGTGACCTAACCCTTTTGAGCTCCTGCATCTGGGCTGCAGAGATCAGCTGCTCTGTTACTCAGAGGATCGGTTATTTTTAGTTCTGAAATGGTCTGTTTACACTTGACAGCACAGGCAAACGTACTCTGGGAGCACAACACCCCCCACACATGCACATGCTGGAAGACAATTTCTGTGTGCACCAGAGAAAGCAATTAAGTATGTGTTTTGGAAAATGGCCATGAATACATAATAAAGCCCCCCAAATCCAATGAGGTTCACAGTCCCCTTTCCCAGAGTAATTTATAATTATTATCGTTATTAGATTGTGGTGTGTAAAGGCAGTTTCTGCTCTGAGGGAAAAGAAAAGGAGCTACAGCACTAATCATCTCCGCGCAAGGTCCTGCCTCCTCCGTCAGCCTCTCTCCATCCTACCAAAAAAGCAGCAGCTGGAATAGTGCTGGAAATGAGACATTTGTGGTAAGAGTGAGCGACATTCTGGACACGAGCAGCCGCAGCAACAGGTGACATGCGGGAGCAGCACTGGCTGCACCATTTGCAGCCCCTCAGCTCCCCGGGCTCTGCTGAGCGCAAACCTGGGAAGTGACAATCGAAGGTACCAAATTCAGTTTCCTCCGATGCCACTGTCCCCGTGGCATCATCTCTGTCCCTGTGGTGCACGGGGAAGGGCTCTGCAGGCAGCAGCACTGGCTGTTCCAGAGGTTCTGTCCACTTTGTAGGTCACCGGGACTTGCACAGCCTGCCCCAAATGGGAATTGTCACCCTAGCACTCCTCCCCACCCTGTTGCTGGCTTATTTTTCCCAATCGCTGGTAGACAACAAGCGAGAGTCGATGCTGAATATCGTCTCTGCCTTCTGTTTCCACCCATGCTGGGCTAACAGGGTTTCAAATCGCAGCAGGCAACAGAGAATATTTCACTCTGGCCTTACTGGCTGGAGGTATTAAAGTCCAGACCTTGTTACGGGTAGATGAAAACGGTGTCTGAGCCTGGAGATGGGTGACATGAGTGCCACCTCTCCTGCCGTCTCAACATGGGCTTGGGAATTCAATAACGATACTGGGAAGTATGGAGCAGAGATGAAGGGATGGGGATGAGCTGCTGCAACAGGCAGGTGCTGCGCTCACAGCTGCTCTTTGGAGGCTGGAGCGGAGTCTTCTGCTCCCTGACAACTGCTCTCGTACCAGGGTGACGGGGAGCCAAAGCGAGTCACGCAGGGATGCATTCCCAGGAGACACAGCTGCTGCAGGGAACGAGAGATGGGTATGAATTAAACAGCCAGCAAAGAAGTTTTCTTAGCATGGAGGAAAAAAAAATATCCAGGTATTCCTTCGCTCTGTCCCATTTTTGGAGTCCTGGGAGGAACTGGGGGAGTTATGGTGTCAAGCATGTCATACCCGGAGTGAAAACACGTCTGGGCAGCTGCAGTCGAGCCCTAAATGAGGGTGTGTCATGGATGAGGACTTTAATCAGCAAAAACTGGCAGGAAAGAGCTCTAAGGTACAGCAGGGAAGGTGAAGGTTCAACAAAAACCTGAGCTCCAATGCAGCACTGCTGTTTCAGCAGAGAGAAATCAAAAGCCCAGCCCAAATATCCCAGACTATTTCATTGCAGCTGCCTTTTCTTCACTGTAGAGATCCAGAGCAGCACCCAGAGATGAAGAGGGTGCCAGACCTGAAGGTGACCGCTGTGTTACCAAACCTGTCCTCACTTGCCACATTTCTTTGCTCACCAGAACCCCAGTGGGGAGGATTTATCAAATACTGTGTATCTCACCTAGAGGATCCCAGCCTCTCCCTGCAAAACTTCTGGGAAGTGCTCCTCAGAGATGTTTGTTCCTCTTTAAGAGGGGCAGAGATGGGGGGAAACACTCTAGGAACAGAAAAAATATTTCCTTAAACACACCCGAGGCCTTGGTATGTGCCTACAGACCCATTGGTGTCAAAGCCAGAGAGAATTGCCCTGCGAGGTGGGGGAGCATCTTCCTGCTGAGCCTCTCAGAGCAGCAGGGCCGGGTGATGGTTTCACATCCATGAGGATGAGGATGGGGATGGCTAGCAGGGTGCAGGACTGTCCCTCCTGCACAGCCCCCGTGCCAGCGTGGCGTTCAGCAGCCGTGCACGGTCCCGGTGAGCGAAGCAGCGATGAGAGATGCTGAATTGAGGAGTTTCCATGGCAACGCAGGCAGGGAACCCCAGAGCTGAGGCTGAAAGAGGGGAGGAAGGCACAGGGTGATGGGTGTGCTGGGTCGCAAAAAAGCAGCCACGTTCGGGCCAGTTCTTGCCCAGCACAGACTGGGAAGCATGCGAGCACCTGCTGGGGGGACAGGCAGGCAGAGCCGCACGCAGCAGAACACGGTTTTACAGCAGAGATGCAATCTATGCTGTGACGAAAAGGAAATCGTCTACTCCTAGGGGATCCCAAAGGTTTCTGACAACGCATAGAAACCCCAGAATGGAATATCCTACTCATGGGGCACATACAGAAATGTCACCAGATGTCCTTTGGCCCTGAGCAAGGTGTAAATCCCTAATCTGGGAATTTAAGGCATCTTTCTACATCCCAACTAGCACAGCAACCTCTTTTTCTGCTCTCAAGCCTGATTATCTGAAGCAAGAATATGTAGGTAGCACGACAGAGAGCTCTTATTTCTAGCACGTGTCCTACTCTCACAGAGAAGGCTGCTCAAGAAAGACAAGGGTTGTATTAAAAGGAATTTTGAATAAAGCTTCAAGACAAGAGCCTTGATCAAACCCCACATGTCACACGTGGAAGGAGACGAACTGAGAAACCCCCACCAGGCTGAAGCAAAGAGACTTCAGACAGCGGGTTAGGAAGCATCTGTAAGAGGGAGGGGATGAACTGACATGGCAGCATCAGCATCTTCCCCAGGCGGGCAGGAGCAGCTTGTCCTAGAGACGATGTCTTTTAATCTGCAGCTAACAGCCCTGCTCCACAAATTAGCATGCGTGAGGCCAGAGGAGTGTTTAGTATTCAGAAAGCATCGGACTGATCCAAACCCATTTGCTGCTGCTGCAGCAGCTGCCAGCGGTGACGACGAGCTGAGCTGCCAGGCCAGTGATCAAGTGCTTCTTCCTTCCTGGAGGGCACCCGAGAGGACAAAGCGAGGAGGAGCGTGTTGAGGCATCTCCCGATGGTTCCACACCCATCTCACGAGCGGCAGATGGACCCGCATGTCCCAAGCCCAGGATCCTGTGGCTGGAGGAGTTTCCCTGAGGAAACACCAGCTTTTCTTCGCAAGATCCAACTGTGCACAAAGCACAGACCACACGCTCCCAGGGAAGGAGCTGGGCTTGGCTCACGTGAAGGGACCGTGGGATATAACACCCGTAAACTCCATCGTTGTCTCTCAAAAAAACCCCGATTTTATCTCTAAGCTGCTTGCCCACACAACTACTGCTCCCTGCCCGTGAGATCCCACAACTCCCCCACGTGTTGGAGAAGGTCAAACATCACTTGTTGCAATAAATATTTATTTGGGCACTGGAAATAGAAACTATTTTTGTAAGCCAGAGGACAGAAATAGCACATCTTCGGTCTCAAGTCATAGAAAGCTCTGACCATTAAAAAGGCACCAAGGATCAAACCTGACATCAGAAGAGAGCTGGCCAGACTCCAGCCTGAGCTACTCGGAGATTTTAAGCTCTGTAGGGAAATAAAACCATTTCTTAGGAGAGCTCAGCGCCCTCCAGCCCACCAGGAAGGAAAAATAACAGAGGTGTTTATCAAAATGTCCCTTTTCCCTCACCCCACGTTCCCCAGACTCTCCAAGACTGATTTCAGGTCAGAAGTGTCTGTGTTAAGTGTTAGATCCCAGTATTCCCAAAGCAGCAACGTCAGGACAGTCCGAGCCCAGTGTGTCAGGCCAAAGGATGTTAATTCTCTTCCTTAGCGCTCAGTTTGTTCCGCCGCTCCATCTTCTTCCGCAGTTTCCTCTTCAGCTGCAGCTCCTTTCTCTTCTGCAGTGTCTGCTGGACCTTCTCACGGCATTGCTTGTTTTTCTTCTTTATCTTGGCCAGCTCTGCCTTCCTTTTTGCCTCCAGATCTGGATCCTGCGATGGCAAGGACATGAATGACATGCCTAGGGACACTGCCAGCCCCTTTACCTTTCCTAGACTTTTAAATATCACCCTTTAATATAAAACTTCACCACCCTGAAAGACAGGGAGGAACTATCACTCCTTTTCCACATCAATGGCATTAGACCAGCTACTGATCAAAGTAGTTTATACAGCAGCAACTCTCACCTTCCCTTCGAGGATCAGTTGCTTCCGCTTATTTATTTCTTTCTTCTCATCAAAATCCGTTCCCTCCAGTTCCTGTCAAAGCAAAAATACAGCAGGGCCATCAGTAACCGAGCGCTGAGTCCGACACAGAGAAAAGCCATGTGGCTCCGCAGGGTAAGCAGCGTGCACACATTTGGTAACCTGCAGACCTTCCCCCAAAAGTACCAGCCTCAACGCTCAGTAGTGGAAAAACCGCTGCAAAATATGTGCAATAATCGAGCAAACCTGGGGAAGGTAACTAAAATGACCCTCCCCACACACCCATCCAAGTGCTTCCACTAGAAAAAGGAACAAAAATTCTTATTTCTGTGCTCAAGAGCAAAGCTGCATATCCGGAGCTGCACATTAGACAGCAGTGGATCTCCTGGTTACAGCCAGCACACCTCCCGTCCTCCGCACAACAGGGCTTCACGTTTGCACACGTACGATTTCACACTGCCGCCTGGTGACGTTCACTTGGGTGACGATGTCGAGCACACGCTGCTCCTCCACGGAGAACTCCTGCAGCTTCAGCTCTAAACCGGGCGAGACATTTACAGACCACGGTTGGTTACAAAATCCAGGGGCAAATTCTCAGCTCATAAAAAAAAAAAAAAAAAAGTAGTTCCACCAATAATCAGTGAAATTGCTGCATATGCTACGATCACTCACTTCTTCAACCTACAAAGGATTAAATCCTTCCCTCTGCCTACAATTCCCCATAGCACAAGATGTTGCAGTTATTAGGCCTACTTCCAAAAAAAAAAAAAAAAAAAGGGCGTATGAACCTGTGCAAAGGAACCTGTTCTTTTTGTCCACATCAGCAAGGAAGGAAGGAAGGTGCTGGCTGCTTCAATCAAAAGGTTACAAAGAAAGTTCAACAGAGTTTCTACTTGATATGAAGCAGCAGGAAGACAAACACACACCCGGCACGCTCAGGAGTGGAATCAAAGCTGACAGAGATTCAAGGGCTCCTGCTCTTTCCCAAGCTTTAGCCACACAGGGAAACCATTTTTAGGTTCTGCACCGATGAAATCAGGGCTGCAGGTGCCACAAGCACAAAGGAACACACACAATCTCACATCTTAGCAGCATTAACAGTGCTCTTACTGATTTCCTCCTCAATAGCGTGGACGAGGTGGATGTCGTACTGTGTCACCAGCGTAATGGCCATTCCTTTCCGACCTGAGTGAGGAAAACACGACGATATCAGAAACTTGACAAGCGGAGGGAGATGAAACCTAATCCATGCCATCCCTGAGCCAGCCTGGCACGTTACGCTGACAGGGTGCTCAGAGGGGTCTTTATTTGCTCTGAAAATTGAGTTAACAAGTCAGAGCAAGCCAAAACTGCAAGCCTAAGGCAGGATTCCGAGCCAGTGATCTGAGCAGATCTGGTGCTGACTGAAAAACCTGCGCTGCAGCTGCTATGACATCTCCTCGCACCCATTCCCAGCGCCGGGATCCCAGTTTTGGCCGGCAAACCGCAGGCGGTTTTCCCCGCTCACCCGCACGTGCTGTCCGGCCAACCCGGTGAATGTAGATTTTTGGCAGGCCGGGAGTGTTGTGATTGATGACAACTTGTACTGCAGGAATGTCCAAACCTCTGGAATGCAGGGGAAGAGAAGGGAAGTTGAGAAACAAGGTTTTAATATTTGCAGTTTAAGTTCCTGTCCTCTGCTTTCTCCAAAAGCCCCATATTCTCATGAATAAAGTCTTTATTGGCTTGGGCTGATTCTAGGACAAACTCCTCACGCAACTCTCCAACAGCCACAAAACGCAATGTCACCCGTTCCCTCCTACACCCAGAGAACATGCTGAGCCTCACGGAAATCGTTCTCCTGCTAAAACACACCCACTGCAGCAAAACCAGCCGGGATCAGAGCTACAGCCCACAGGAGTGGGCTCCAAACCACGGCTCAGAGATGTTCTACAAGGGAATGAACAACCCTGGCCTACCCGAGGCGGGGAATTTAAAGCTCTTGCTAAGCCCAGTCTAATCTCCACGGCGGTTCTGCTGCTTAAAAAGCGGCTTAAGACCTTTAGCAACACAGGTTATGCTTTTTCCCTTACCTGGCAGCAACATCGGTGGCAATGAGGATCTTAAAGATGCTGGACTTGAACTTGGCTAAAGCTGCAAAGCGTTGTCGCTGTAAAGAGCAAAGTCTGTGAGGGACGTTGTGACCGGAGGAGCTGGAGGACTCGGCGACAGCTCAGGGATGAGCTGGAGGGATCTAACAGATCCATCCCGCACCCACCTGCTTCATCATGGAATGCAGAGCAACGGAGGGAAACTTGTATCTCCTCAGCATCATGTTCAACACCTGGCAGTCCCTGGAAGAGAAAAAAAAAATCAAAATATCAGAATATAACAAGGAAATGATCAGGACAGAGCTGGGGTTCCTCAAGCAGCTCTCACACCACAATTACCCAACGCAATTAGTTACCAAAGGGCCCTGACAGAGATGGGGAGGGAAATCAGCTCAACCTTCTGGCGTGCGACATTTCTGGGTGACCCCTCAGCCCCACATTGCTGAGAGGAAGAGGTTTTTTCTCTACCAAATTTCAAAATAGACTAAAGAAGCAAATACAAACCAAGCCTAACACCTGATAAAGTGGGAATTTAAGATCTCCACTAGAAATGTAAAGCTGCACATGCATTAAGAGGGATCAGGAGGAACAAGGCCACTCACTTGCAGGTTTTGGTAAAGATAATGATGGACCAGTCTTCGTGCTCGTCCTGGAAGGTCTGGATTAAATGGACGAGGTACGCGTCCTTGATCGCTTCGGGGACAAGCAAGTAGCGCTGGTCCAGCTCATCCACTGTCCGCACCCTGTCGGGAGGGGAAGAAGAGCATCAAGAAACATCAATTTGGGAAGCGAAGATGGAAGAAAAGGGAGATAACAGGGAGGAAACGGGAATCCTGACCCACTTGGCAGCGGGGGGAGACTCACTCGGACGCAGCCTCCCAGAAGAAGGGTCTGTTGGCCGTCAGGCTCTTCAGCTCGTTCAGTGTGTCGGTTAACGTGGCGCTGAACAGCAGCGTCTGTCTGCGCGGCGGAACGGCATCCAGAATCACCTCCAGGTCCCCGGTGAAGTCAGCGCAGCCCTGCTCCAACAGCCGGTCAGCTTCGTCCAAAACCTGCGCGCAGCCGGAAACACTGGGCTCATCTGCGCCTAAAAAGCTAAAACTCTTGAAAGCATATATTTAAAAAAAAAAACTGGAAAACTACCTTACCAAGAACCGGAGCTTTTTAAGGCTGAAGGTGTTGGAACTGCGGAGGTGATCCGCCAGCCTGCCGGGCGTAGCGATGACGACGTGGGGTTTGCGGGAGAGCTCCAGCGCCTGCGCCACCATGTCTGCGCCAAAACCACAGACAAGTTACCAGCAACTGAACACAAACCCCCAAACCGGCTGGTCTGTAAGCCTGGAAAACGTCACTCTCCTTATTCCCCCCAGCCCCAGTAACAGCTCCTCGGTGCGATGGAAGTTCTCCCTGTGCTGGGAAACTCCCCCAGCCCCCCGGGAAGGGCTCCGGTTCCTCCCGCCGCACTCACCCAGGCCGCCCACCACCACGCAGTCCTTCAGCCCGAGCGGCTTCCCCAGGACGCGGAACTGCTCGGCGATCTGGTACGCCAGCTCCCTGCGGGGAGGACGGGGCTGAAACGGGCCCGGCCGCTAACGGCGGGGCCTCCCGGGCCCGGCTGAGCCCGGAGCGGGGCCGCCCGGTACCTGGTGGGGGTCAGCACGAGGCAGAAGATGCCGTAGGGATCCTCGGAGAGCACCTGCAGCACCGGCAGCACGAACGCCGCCGTCTTCCCGCTGCCCGTCTTAGCGCAGCCCAGGCAGTCGCGACCTGCGGGGGGAGCAGAAGGACCGTGAGCGGCCGGTAACGGCGGGACCAGGCCCGGGCCTGGGCTCACTCACCCTGCAGCACGGGCGGGATGCAGGCGGCCTGCACGGGCGTGGGCCGGCTCAGCCCCACCTGCCGCGCCTGCTCCGCCAGCCACGGCGCCAGCCCCAGCGCCCGGAACTCCGCCATAACGATACCGGCCGCTTCCTCCACGTGGCGCTCCCGGTAGCGCGTCGGCGGGCGCACTCGCCTCTCTCATTGGCTGCCTGTTGCTAGCCCCGCCCAGCCGGTCTTTTTTTTTTAGCTTCTTCCGGCGCTTTAGTGACGCTCCCTCCTCTTCGCACACCTATTGGCTGGCGCCGAGGGTTTCCATGGAGACTGCGGCTCCCAGCAGCCCCCGCCGCTCAGCTGCTTCCGGAGACGTGTCTGGGGCGGGGAGATGGCGGCCGGGGCCGGTGCGGGCTCCGCCGGGCAGGGCGGCGATGCCGACGAGCTGTTCGACGTGAAGAACAGTTTCTACATCGGGGCCTACCAGGCCGCCATCAACGAGGCGCAGCGGGTCAAGGTGGGGGCGGCTCGGAGGGGCCCGGGGCCTCTCCCCGGGACCTGCCGGCCCTCGGGAGCCTCAGCGGCTGAAGGGGCGAATCTGGGGCTCCCCGAGCGGCTTTTGTCCCTGCTCGCCTCGTCCCGGGCGGTGTTCGCTGCTATAACGTCCCTGCTCCAACAGGAGGACGCTGGGGAGGGAGGGGGGTGGATCCTGTGACCCTGGGAACCGGGGGGGGTCGTTTTTGGGGGGGGGGTCTCGTGTGTGGGGCCGGGTCGGTGCGGGGTTGGGGGGTTGCTGTGGGGCCGGGTCGTTGGGGGGTTGCTGTGGGGCCGGGTCGGTGCGAGATTGAGTTATGACCATGCAGGTCCCTGAGAGCGGTTCTTGTTTTCTGCCGTCCCTTTAGCCCTCCAACCCAGAGAAGGAGGTGGAGAGGGACGTTTTCTTGTTCCGAGCCTACATCGCCCAGGTGAGGTGAATGTGAGCGTGGGGCTGGAGCTGGGGAGGTTGTGGGTCAGAGTCCAGTGTGATGCAGTTGGGTTACAATTCTTCTTTCAGCGCTGGAACACAATGTATTCCCTGGCAGTCACACAGTCGTGAATGCAGCGTGTTCACGTAGGGTCAGGGTGACTTGCTGAGACCTTTTTGAGAGGTGCTTTTTTACCTTTAAAATGGCATATGGGGAAACTGTACGTGTATGGAGATCTTCTCACTGTCTGGGAGACCTTCTTGCTCTCTGCAACTGCCTGAAAGGAGGTTGGAGCCGGGGGCGTCGAGCTCTGCTCCCAAGGAACAAGCACCAGGACCAGAGGAAACGGCCTCAAGTTGCGCCAGGGGAGGTTGAGGTTGGATCTGGGGAACAATTTCTTCCCCAAAGGGCTGTGGGGCATTGGAACAGGCTGGTGGAGTCACCATCCCTGGAGGGGTTGGACAGACAGAGATGAGGTTCTCAGGACATGGGGCAGTGCCAGGGGTGGGGAACGGCTGGACTCTGTGATCTTGAGGGGCTTTTCCAACCAAAATGTTTCTATGAAATAGTCCTCAGTTATGAAGTCTGGCTGCATGTTTGGAGCACAATAGAAGATGTAAAGTTCCTGGTTGCTGTTGTTGTGAAAAAAGGTTTTAGAAAGTAAGCAACTGTTTTCTGGATTCTTAAAACGGTTAAATTCTAGATTCTTTTACTTTCTCTTCAATAGAGAAAATATGGTGTTGTCCTGGATGAGATTAAAGCCAACGCCAGTCCTGAGCTCCAGGCAGTGAGGATGTTTGCAGAATATCTTTCAAATGAGAGTCAAAGGTACGTCTGACAATAAGTTGGAACTCACGCCCTGTCTAATGGGGAATATTTTTCCTTGTGGAAAGTCCCTTGTGGAAGTGTGGTCTTTATTGTGATTTTTCTGTAGCTTTGCAGTGAATCTCCTGTGGGGTCATGGTCTTTTTTTATTACTTAGTAATGAAACGCTCCCAAATTCTCACTCTTGCTCTTCATAGGGATGCAATCGTTGCCGATTTGGACAAGAAAATGGCAAAAAGTGTCGATATAGCCAATACGACATTCTTGCTGATGGCTGCTTCCATCTATTTCCACGACAAAAATCCTGACGCGGCTCTGCGTGCTCTGCACCAAGGAGAGAGCTTGGAATGGTGAGTGTAATGGGGGTGCTGGCAAAGCCTCTCTTGTGTAAGTAGAGAGCGGCTGAGCTCTGCCTTGTCTCTAAAAAGCCTCAAAACAATTGAGAAGCTGCTCTGAGGTTTGTCTCCCTTCGAAGTAGGAAGTGATTTGCTGCTCGTCCTACAACATGGAATTTATTGCTCCATTGTGAAACTTAAGAACCTGATTTATTGATTTCAGAATTGCTGAAATGAGCATTATTTTAATTCAGTGAGGGAGCACTTGGGAGCAGCGAACAACTTTCCCTGTTCTGCCGCCTGCGTCTCCGGGTTCTGGCAGGAATGTCTCCCACTGAGCTGCAGCTTCCAAGTGAAGTGTAAAGGCTGCAGCTGTGAAAATCCCTTTGCTCTCATTCTTTGCAGCATGGCCATGATGATACAGATTCTGCTGAAGCTCGACAGGCTCGATCTGGCTCGGTGAGTCGTGTCCCTTTGCTTGGGCCTTGATCAGAGAGTTTTCCTCATCCAGCCTCCCCAGGGCACAGCATTTTAACACAGAAGTGCTTGTGTGTAGGTACGGGTGCACTGCAAAATGGTTTTATTCTTTTAAGCTGCAAAAGCTGTGGAGATAATAGAGCTGGATACAGTTAGAGATGGACCTTTAGGTTTAATCTTGCCTGCAGCAGAATGTGGTTTGAATCTCTAGTCCTGAGTTTCTGACTTCCCAAAGGGAAATAAAACAGGGAGATCTTCCACAGGTGCTTTCATTAGAACATTAAAAGGTGTTTGTGCCACGTTACCACCTTGCTGTGGCTGTTGTGCTGCAGTGATGGAGGGGCTGAGAGAGGAAACTACAACCTTTTGTTTCTGTCTTAAAGAAGTGCATAAAATACCTTTTTTGGTTTTTTCCTGTTATGGGACTCCTGGTTTTGCTTCCCCAGCAAGGAACTCAAGAAGATGCAGGAGCAAGATGAGGATGCGACTCTTACTCAGCTGGCGACTGCCTGGGTGAACCTGGCCACGGTGAGTATCTCAGACGGGGATCCCTCACCCACAGCATCTGAGAAACACCACTCCTCATTGCTCTCTTCACATTGTGCTTTCCAAAAAACATCCAGGTTGTTGGGTTTTTGGTTTTTTGGGTTTTCTTTTTCCCCTTCCTTCAAGTACACAGAAAATACCAGTGTCTGGCTGCACAAACTAACTGGCTGTGATTGTTGGCCTTTCATCTGTGCTCCTCAGCCTTCAGCTCACACAGGGAAGGGCTAAACCATACTTAAATAATTCACAAACCATTGTAATATAAAATAGAAAACTGCGGTGTTACTAGCATCCAGACTTTGCAATTAAACTTCAAGGGAAAAAAAAAAAAGTAATTTTCTGCTTAGGGCAGACCGTCTTTAAGTTTATTTGTAAATCAGGCAAAACCAAACAGTTTTGCAGTCCAGTTAATCAGATGGTTGAAAATAAGTGGTCTAATAAAATTCAGTGAAGTCCAAGGTTATGTGCAATCATCTCTTACACTATTAATATTTCTTTTTTCAGGGTTCACTTTGTTTTGTGATGAAATCTCTCAAACGTAGCCCTTGCCTTACAATAGTGTGTGGCTGGATTTTCCCTAAGATCTCTGTTTCCACTAAGCTTCCCACCTCTAATTGATGGAAACCGCTGCATGTAGAACCTTTCTGGAGCTGGAACATTTTGAAAGGCCAGGCGCTCATACCTGGGTTTAATTTCAAAAAAAATCTCATTTCATAATCCTTTATTACATCAAACATCTAAAGTGGTTCTTTTGAAGTTTGTTTTGTTTTCTTAATGGAAACCTGAATCTTTTGATCATTTAAGTGGTTCTTAATATTTAATATTTTTGCATTTCTTTCATCTGCAGTCTGACGGTGATCTCTTGTGGTACAGAAGATCACACATGTGCCAACAGCTGTTAGCGTTGGTTCTTATACATTCTCTACCTGGGCTTTATAACCCTAGAAATGAACTTCGTGCCAAGTCCTCCAGGCCTGGCAAGAACGTACGGGCTGCTTTGCCATCTGTGGTCAACCTGTGGGTGTTTGTCTCCTCCAGGGCGGTGAGAAGTTACAAGATGCCTATTACATCTTCCAAGAGATGGCGGACAAGTGCTCCTCCACCCTCCTCCTGCTCAACGGCCAGGCCGCCTGCTACATGGCCCAGGGCAAGTGGGACGACGCGGAGGGAGTGCTCCAGGAGGCCTTGGACAAGGTGCTTGCTGGTGTTTTCAGGCAGATATTTGCTCTCCTGGGGATATAGAGTAAAACAGCAAGGACTTTTCACTGGTAAACTTGGTGAAAATACCACTGTATTGATATGCATCGCTAAGGATGGTCGCTGTCAGACCTGCTTTGTCTTCTACTTTGCCTTTTCTGGTGAAGTGAGCTCTGAGTTTGGGCAGAACTCGTTCTTGCAGAACCGTGCTGGTTGGGACACTGGCCGGGACAGAGGGAGGTCAGGCAGCTGAGGTGTGTGTTCTTGTTTTCAGGACAGCGGCCACCCTGAGACCCTCATCAACTTGGTTGTCCTGTCGCAGCACTTGGGCAAACCACCAGAGGTGAGGCTGGTTCCGTTGGACTCGTGTCCTCGTCTGTTCCTAGTGGTAACTTTGGGCTTTGCAATTTGATGTGTTCTCATCAGGATTGGCATTGACGAAAGGGAGTAGTTCTGGGGTGGGGAGCTCACATCTTCAAAATTCAATAAAGTGTTTGTGGAAATACAGATGTTATAGCCAATGGTTTATATCTGGGTGGAAAAAGTTTTCTTGAGAGTTCTGAGATCAGTTCTCACTGATTGTTAGCAGCCCCAGTTAAAACCAGTAAGACCTGTGTGTTCCCTGCACTTAACAATCAGACCTTAAATAGTGGGTTCAATAAAACAATCAGGACACTGAGAAAATGGCCTTCACTTGCTGCCAACAAATACATTGGAGTGTGATGTGTTAAACTCCTGGCTTCTCGTCATGTTATCTCAATATTTCTCTCTCTCATCCCATCAGGTCACAAATCGCTACTTGTCACAGTTGAAAGATGCACATAAAAATCATCCGTTCATAAAGGAGTATCAGGCAAAGGTACTAATTATTTTCTCATATAAAACTGAATGTCTTATTTCTTATTCCAGTGTCTGGAGCGGGTGGATTCTTTATCGATAAACGTAACTGCAGTTCTGAGGGGTCAAGTCCATGTTCATTCTGTCACATCACTTGCTGGCAGATTTTCTAGCCCTTGTGAGAGATGTTGGGTGTTAAACAAAGGAACAATGTGCCTGAACCTGGTAACATCTCAAAAGAATAGCTCTGAGATACGGGTTCTTAATCTGAGTTACAAGTTTGTTACTATCATTATGCTTAAATAGTGCAAACATCCTTCTGGAAGAGAGGATTTGGGGATGGGGAAAGGATAAAGATAACAGTGAAAGGAAACTTGAACGAATTGAAAAAATATTGAGAACTGACACAGATGATCTTGCTTCTTATTCTTTTTGCTTTACCGAGCTGTGATATTAGTGTCCTTTTCAGTTAATTCAGATTTTATTAAGTTTTCAGTAAAGTTCAAGGTTTATTCACTTCATTTTTGTTTCTGATTTGCAGGAGAATGACTTTGACCGGCTGGCCATGCAGTACGCACCCAGCGCCTGAGGAGAGCGGAATGAGCCTCGGCCCTGCTCTGTGGAACCTCGGGAACTGGGGCTGATGTTCAAAGCCTCTCTGGTAATGGGGAAAAACACCCTTTGCAAGTCGGTCTGGCTTAACTCGCTGTGGCAGGGTCTTGTGGGCCAGGAAGCCCGTGCTGCACCTGTATATAACAGGTAGCTACTTGATTTTGGTAGCTGAAAAGCCTGCGTTCTGGCTTACCTGCGTCCTGAACTGTTTAAAATACGGTGTGAATCCAGAGTATACAGCACTGTACCTTTAAACATTCCTAATAAAGCCTTTTGTGGATCTGCGTGGCCCTTAATTTCTGGAATTCAAGTAATTCCGCTCTGGGACTGAGCCCTGCCATCTGTACCGAGGGTGTACTTGTGTGAAGGTTAATTTTAAGCGTCTCTGTTCAGTACGTGGATGAATCCTGAGTTATGGATCTTCTTTCAGCCTGACTGAGGCTCCTCCATTAACTCCAGCATCCTCTGGAAGAAGCACACACAGCCGTAGGGGTTACTGCTGGTGAGAGGGAAAGGCTTCCCTGAAATAAAAATAATCCGATTGTAATAAGCTCAGCCTTAATCTTAAATTGGTAAAATGCAGTAGCTCGTGTCCTGGAGCCAGGAAAGCTTTAGGTCTTTGCTTGACAAAGTACATCCTGCCATGTGTGTGGAAGTGCGTTTGTCACCAGTGGCTGCTGAAACTGGTGGTGGTTGAACCCATCGTGTCGTGGAACGTAATAACGTGATCCAACACCACGTGATGACGCTTTTCTGTAGCATTTCAGACCGCAGGATGCGTGGAACGATTGTGCTGTATCTGAGATGGCAAAGAGCAGATGTCCGAATGGAACCCTCAGCTGAGACCTCCCAAACTCAAATATTTGAATTATTTTTGGGTTGTGTTTGGGGAGAGGGAGATGAGGGGTTTATACTGCACTGTAAATGTCTCGAACTGGCGTTTCCCTTGCGCCCCCTCGGCTGCGATTGCTCTCAAAGGGCTCATTGTCTCGTTCCTTGGCTTGTTTAGCGAGCAGCTCTTTTCAATGAGGGGTTATTCATGGTCCAGCGTGGAATGAATGTGGCCTTTGTGGAGCTGTCTGAGGGAGCCCTGAAAGGGGTTTGTGTGCACAGGGCAGCCATTCCCCACTTGATGGGCCATGATAAATTGACTTAAAAAATATAAACAATAAAAGCAAGTGGCATAGCAGGAGCCAGCGCTGTCAGTGTGAGAATAGGGGAACACGTTGTTCAGGCCTCGGGGAGGAGTGAGTTTGTGTTTTCTCGGTGCTGCCCCAGACTAATGAGAGAGGTTCCAGAGAACTCGAAGGCTGTGGTCAGAGGGATGACTTTAAATGACATAAAACTCATTTATAGTCTGTCTTTTTTCTTTCCCTATCAAGCTGGTTCCAGTTACAGTTCCATGAGTGCCTGTGATGATAATGATGATGATTCTCCATCTCTAGTAGTAAGATCCCACAGCTGCAATTAAGTGAGAGTTTGGGTGCATTAGGACACAACTGAACTCAATTTACTCCTCCATGGCTGAAACCAAACACCCCCGTGCTGCTCCAGCCCCTTTGGGCTGAGGTTCCTGTTGTTCCTTACTGTGAGACAGTGTAAATATTGGCATTTTAGGAGAATCTTCATCTTGAACTCATGCTTCTCCTAGCGAGCCAAATGCCTGTCTGTATGTGACTCTGGATGTATCGCTTTTAATTTTAAACATACACATAATGAGATTTGTTTCATGAATCAGCTGCCTGCCTTGTGGAGGAGGCGTCCAGCCAAGTTTTTGATCAGGGCTGAGCTTTTGGAGCGTGTGTTTGCATTTTTCAGGTGCATCTCGTTATTCCAGAGCCGCCTTTGCTGCAACAGGTGAAGTTCAGTTGCATGAGTAGGGTGGAAACACCTGGTTGCTTCCACCAAAAAGCTTTGTGAGGAAGGGACGAATCTTCTGCTCCTGGGAGGCTTTTACTGAGAGGTATGGGGGAAAAAAGATCTGGAGAAATGTTTCTCTTTGCATATCAGATTAAAAAAAAAAAAATATTAAAGGGTGAGAAGTGGAGGGACTCTGCGTGCCTTCCCCCAAGGGTGGCCCTTGGCAGGACAGCACTTTTCCACTGTTACGTGGTCAGTTGTCATCTCTTGATCCTGAAATATTAGTATTTGGTTCTTGACTCCAGCCTGTTGCCACGGCGCATCCTTCAAGAGAGCAGCCCTGGTGGCGTGCGCTTACTTGGTTGTGTTTGTTTGTGTTTGTTTGTTTGGAGTTTTTGTTTTGGTTTTGTTTGGGTTTTTTGTGTGTTTTGTGGGGGGAGTTGGGGGGTTTATTGGTTGTTGTTTTGGGGGGGGAGGGTTAGTTTGTTTTTGTTGATTTGGGTTTTATTGGGTTTTTTGTTGTTTTTGGGGGGGGTTGGTTTGTTTTTGTTGATTTGGTTGTGGGGTGTGTTTTTTTTTTTTTTTTTGGAGGGGGATGTTTCGTGTGTGTTTATAAGAAATAGCAACATAATTTAATTCACCGAGTGCCTGTGCCGATTAACGGGCACCTAATGAGCTGCTGCTCAGCTCCACGCTGATTAACGGGCACCTAATGAGCCGCCGCTCCGGAGGCGGGGGGGGGGGAAGCGGCTTCTCCCGCCCTCAGCTCCGCAGTGGGGCCGGGGGGGCGGCTCTCCAGCCCCGGTACCGGCGGGGAGGGGAGTCCCGGCCCCGTCCCGCCCCTCGCGGAGCCTGCGCGGAGCCCGCGGGGCCATGGGCGGGCGGTGAGGCGGCGGGAGCGGCCATGCCGGTGCCCGAGCCCATGCCCGGCTACGGGCAGCTGCTCCGGCGGGGCTACGGCAGCCTGGCCGGGGCCGTGCGGGGCTGCGGGGACTGCGGCTGGGAGCTGGCCCGCCGGAGCTGGGCCGAGAACGCGTACCTGGGCTGGGCCGAGCTGCTGCTGTGCGGGCTCTGCGCCCTGGGCTGGACCGCGCTGCGCAGAACCGCCGCACGATGCGTGTTTCGGGTCAGTGCGGGACCCCCGCGGGGGACGGGGCACCGGGACATGCGGGATGGGGGCACCGGGGAGCGGTGGGATGCGGGATGGGGGCACCGGGGAGCGGTGGGATGCGGGATGGAGGCACCGGGGACCGGCGGCGATGCGGGATGGGGGCACCGGGGACCGGCGGCGATGCGGCGCCGGTTGCACCGAAGGGGTCGTTTCTCCGCTATGCGGGGCCACATCCCGGGAGCTGGTTGTGCGGAAAAAGACGTTCTGCTTCCTCTAGGGCTTCGTGCTGGGAGGGGGATGTAGCATGAGAGAGCCCCCTTCCCTCGGGGCTGCATGTTTTTTGGGGGATATGGCAATGAGAAAGCCCCCCCTTCACCCGAGGCTGCCCGTTTTGGGGGGATGTGCCATTAGAGAGCCTCCCCTTCCCCTGGAGCTGCATCCTGGAGCATCGTGCTGCACCAGCGAGCTCTCCTCCCGCCCTGCCATGTTCCCTTAGCTGCGTCCTGAGAGGGGTTGGGGGTTATTTCTTGCATGGGGGAAGAAGAAGAACCAGTGTTTCTGCTTGTCATCTGCGGTTTGCATGGGAAAAAAAGGTCCGTCGCCGGTGCGGCGGTGGAGGGGATGGCGTGGGGATGGCTGCGGTGCTGCAGTGCTGGGCTGACCTTCTCTGGAGCGCAGGGATGCGAGCAGCCCCCCCGTGCAGCCGCCCAACGGCTTTGCCAGCCGTCATCCCCTCCTCGTTCGTATGGTACTTGGTAAGGGACAGGACGATCTGGATGTCCCCGAGAGCGAAGACCGGCTCTGTTTTATTTCTGGCTGTGAAAAGCGTGTGGAATGAAATGAGACCTCCCCTCTCTGATGGCTCGGTCCCAGCTGAGGCGATTTCTTCCATGCCGCTTTTCTAGCGAGACGCTGTGCACTTTGCATTTACCCTGGCCTCGAAAGGCAGAAGTGACAGAGATGCAGTATTTTGGATCAGGGGATAGTCCTCGGCTCTCAGGGATGCAGAGGCGACCCTTTTCTCACAAGTACAGTGGCACGAGGCCTCAAGTAGCTTCAAGAGCCTTTAAAGCGGCTCTTCCTTTGCTTATCTGGTAACGCGAGGTTCCAGTCTAAGTCCTCTGGAGTCATTTGAAGCTGCTAAAGTGGCATATAGGCAAGGTAACGTGCTGGCTTTTTATGTAGGACTGAATTTCTCCTTGTGACCTGCACCCATCTGCCTGCGGGTACCGATGGGCAGCGTCCAGCGCCTGGGAACGCTGGGACTGGGCTCTAGGTCTGTCCTAACAAATCAGACTTAATTTCCTTTGTGCTCCGGTTTCCCCTCGTGTAAGGCTCATCTTTACAGAGCGAGCGGTGATCAGAGCGTGAAAAAAAGCTCCTCGTGCCGTGCAGTCTGCTCGGAGCTGTCGGAGGATGCTCGGCGGCTTGTGCGAGCGCCGAGGTGTCACTGCCTCGAGAAATGGGTCACGCTTGTAACTGCAGAAGAGCGAGGGGGGTTGATTGGAGCCGGGTCCTGTGGCCGCATCTGCATGTGTTATAGTGATGAGATGCTGAGGGAAATTGTGACAGCATCAGTTTTCTCCCAGCAGATAGGTGGAAGGCTAGCAGTACAGAGAGACAACTCTATATTTTAAAATCATCTGAAGTTTTACTCTGTTTGATTTTTTTTTTTTTTCTTTTTTTCTATTTTTTTCTGCTGGACTTACTATTGGGAAAGCTGGAGGTCGTGGCTTTCCTCTAAAACCTCTGGCAGTATTTAGGAAATCGGTTTGTCCTGCGTGGCCTCTGTACAGGTAGTGCAGGAGCGGATCACTCTGCAGCAGGGAGAGGTTTCATCGCATGGAGGGGAGCGAAGGCAGGGAGGAAAAACACACTTGGTTATCCTTGTGGGTCTCTTCTGACTCAGGACATTGTATGATTCCTGTTTAACCCTGGGAGGAAATGTCTCCCGTGCTCAGGACCTCACTTCCCAGTGCAGACTCAAAAAGCATCCTTCCTCATTTTGAATCTTTTCGTGTTCCCTGCAAGGACTGAAACACAATTATAAAAATGAATCCGCTCAGCGTCCGGAGAACGCTACCTTCCTGCGTGTTAGCTACAAATAATAAATCTCGCTGCTTGGATTGTGATTCTCTGCGTCTGAAGAGGAAGCGACTCTTACCGCGAGGCCTCGAAGCTGCACCGTAGCTCTGGCCGTGACGGCTCCTCCGAGAACCGCGGGTGTCGGAGCCACACGCCTCGTCCTGCGCTCTCTGCGTGGCCCCGTTCGCGTCAGCGGGATGGAGAGAGCAGGACGGGGAGGCTCCTCGCCCTCTCCTAGAACCACAGCAGCATTTATCCCGCAACATCTTTGCCACGAGAGGTCTCGCAGTTGGGTTGAGGAAGCAGTAAAGGTTGTGCCTGTGCTGGGAAGGGCTGGGTTAGGATTTGGAAGTGTGGATTTTCACCCGTTACAACGACAAGGCTGGTGGCTGTGCGTTAGACGTGGTTTTCCCACCATCCTTGGAGCAAAGATAACTTTTAGCCTGTTGCCTCTTCTTTACAGAATCTTCACTTGGTGCAAATACAGAAAGGAGTTGTTTTGGTGTAGGAAAGGTCTCAGTTTGCTGAGCAAATGTGGGTTGGGTAGGGAAAGACCCCCCAAGTCAGCACGGGCATCCCTGCAAAGGCCCGAGAGACGTGTCCGTCCTCCTGGGGTCTGGTCTGAGAGTCTCTGGTCTGAGAGTCTCTGCTCTTCGTCCTGTTGACCTCTGAGTGCACAGACTTAAATGATACTCGGGGCATCTCTGGATGAGCTCGCTGGAGCTGCAGGTCACCTCCAGAAACGAAGAGCAAGATGGTTCTGGGCCAGGGTTCCCATCCCACGAAGCCCCCTCGGTGCGTGCGCCCCTGCCACGGTCGGTGTCTGAGCTCCGTCGCTCTCCGAAAACTGCTGTCCTTGACTTGTCCCCTGCCTGGGGAGCGCCTGCAGCCGGGCTCGGAGGAGCTCGATTGAAAATCAGCAACCTGAGCATCTCTGCGTTAGTCAAACCTCTGGAGGGCAGCTGAGCCCAGCCGCGCCGAGGCCAAGCGCCTCGGCAGTGAACTTGAATAGATAAAACTAAGATAAAACCTGGATTGATGCACGAAGATGACCCAGGATAGCTGTGGCAAGCCTAGGCAGACACTCGCAGCCCTGACCTACCCTGAGCCGTCTTTGCTGCTGGGAGTTAAAGTCCCCAAGGCAGCACTAAGTCTGTAAGTGCACAAAATCCATTCCGTATAAAAGCCGCCTCTGAATCTGGTGCTGTTCGTCAGGTATCACCTCTGTCCTTAACAACCACCTGCCTTTCCCCTGCAGTGGGTGAATGTTTTCCATTTTTGGCCCAGACACTAGCCAGCTTCCTATCTTAGTGGTGTCCAAATTTGTAGGACATTGCAGTGTCCTCTGCAAGGAAAGGTGTTGTGTAAATTGAAAAATATGCTCTGCAAAGCAGGGTTTCTAGGTGAGTGATACGGTATAGCCCCGGGAAGGATGTGGAAGCGGGAAAGCAAGGGTCTCTAGTACATTTTCAGTGATTTATGCAACTTTTCTCCACCCTTACAGTATTGTCCAGACTTGTTTTGCCAAGTGTGGCTTAAGGGGGGGAATTACCACTGTCCCAAAAACCCGCCACCCCACGCGATCTCTGCCGAGCCCGGGGGTGGGAGGAGGCTCTGCCACATCATCTCCCCGGCTCGTCCCGCTGTTCGGAGCACGAACCCTGGAAACTCGAGGGGAGAAAACCACAACAATGGGTCTTGTCTTCACCTCGGGGGCCGAAGCTGCGCGGCTGCGTCTGGGAGCGGGGGCTGCTCTCCCCACGGCAGCGGCCGGGCACGGGGAGGTTCTGTCTCCTCTCCCAAGAGCATCTTCCATTGCATTCCTCTCTCGGAGGCAAATTTTAGTGCTTGCGGAGGAACCGAGGAAGAAATAAAACCTGTTGGTTTGTTGCTATTGTTGTAGCGCCGTGTTGTCGATCTGAAAAGCATCACGCGGAGCGTAACAGAGCTTCCCAGTGTGTGAACCGCTGTACGGGCAGGGAAACTGAGGCACTGGGGTAGGGATGGAGCGCTGAGAGCTGGAGCTTGTCGTGCTCCGTTGGGTTCATCCCCTTTCACGGTGGGGTGACAGCCCCCGCCCGTGGGTCCACAGCCTCCAGGAGACTCGTTTATTGTTGTTCAGAGAGCAGCGACATTTCACTGGGTCTTTCCTTCTGCGGGCTCGGTGGCATGTCCCTGATGCGACGCGGGGTGGCGGCTGGTCCAGGAGCGACAGCCTGGCTGGGTGCGGGAGGGACGTGGTCCCTTGGGGTGCAAAGACACCGTCACAGCTCTGGGAAGACGCGCACGGGGCTGCGGGGAGCTCTGCCACCGCGGAACGGGCGGTAGCTGTAGGTTGTGGGCAGGTTTTGAATCGGAGCTCTGCTGGCTCATCGTTATCGTCTGCGTTGAGTAAAAGCTGATGCAGAGCTGCCAGTTCCCTGGGCCGAGGATGCGTCGTGCCAGCCATTCCTTTGTGTTCCTCTGGGGAGCTCGGCGTGCCCAGAAACCAGCTGCGACATGGCTGGGATTTGGCTGGGCCCTCATCTCCGGGCTGGGGAGGGGGCAGAGGAGCTGGGGACGCCCCGGGGGACACGAGTCCTCCGTAAGAAGCCGCAATCCGTAACTGGAAGGACTCGTGTCCTGCTGCTTTAGCCAGTTGTAGATTGAAGAGGACTGGCTGCTTTCCCCTAGTGCCAGAGGCTGTAAAAAGGGAGCGAGCATGTGTTTGCTTTTTTGCTGGGAGTATTTTTTTTGACACTTCAGCAGAGCTGTGGGCAGCGACAGTTTCCATTTGGTTTCTCTTTCCAGCTCCAAACCGCTCTCACCCACCGCTTCGCTCCTTCCCCCCACCCCAGCGATGCTGCGGGGGAACAATCACGTCCCTCCCACCGCGTAATTTTACAAATGAATCAGAAGATGCCTGCGGAGGTTTGCGTGGGGCTGACGAGGAGGAGGGAGGAGGAAGAGCCGGTCGCCCTTTAAATGAAGCCTCATTACATCACTTGCCAAGAGCCTTGGGCTCTTTCAGCCGGAGTCGGATCCGCTGCTCCCACCGCAGCGCCCGTCACCCGTAGCAACAGGCATCTCTGTGCCGTTGCCATGGGAACGGCAGCGGGGTAGCGAGAGGACATCCCCCACCTTGTGCATCTCCCGCCCCCGGGGCGAGGGCAGATGTGCTCCCCTTGGCTTGTGCTTCCCCCGTGGGAGCAGCCCACGTTTCGGTGGGACCTCCCCAGGGACAATAATTTGTTCCTCCAGCCCCCTGTGCGGGTCAGGGCTCTGGGAGATGCTGGTTCCCTCCCAGTTCTTCCCAGTGTCTGCTCCAGAGCCAGCTCCCCTTTGCAAGGTCCAGCCTGAGATGCCCTATGGTGGTTTAAGAGAGGAGGAGGGTTTCTCCAGGGCTTAAAACCTCCTGGAGTGGTGGCCACCAGCAGCTGGAGCGGAGTAGCCCTTCCCTTTTGGAAGCTTTGCTTTTGCTCCAGACTGGGAGCTGCTGCCGTGGACTGTCCATCAGATGATCTGCTGCGCTGCTGCCGTTTCTGCAGAGGCTCCGAGTGTCCATAAAACACAGGTTTTTCTCAGTAGAACGTGCCAGCCCTGCAGGTGATGGTCCTTGTCATCAGCTCTGCCTGCCGGGGGTAGAAACGTGGTGTCCTTCCCCCTTTGCAGGGAGCTGAGGCGCAGAGAAGCAGCGAAATGACTTGGCCGGCGATGGGCAGCAAAGCCGCAGCCGGGCTTTGCGGCTGAGCTCAGCAGCCTAAATCCAGCCCTGGCTGAGGAGGGCAGGGGCGAGCCGTCCCGTATCCGAGCTGCCGGTCCGCTCCGCTCTATGGAAACGCAAATAATTTATGCTTTCTGGGCTCGGGACTTTCTGTCTCTGCATTATTTATTCACCCTTCAAGCGTCTTCCTCTTTTTCCTGCCGCGGCTCCGGTTGGAAGAAGCCTTGGCAGCCGCGGGTTCCTGGCCTCGATGGGGCCGGCCGTGCTCCGAGTGCGAGATGTGTCGGCGAGGCCAGGGCTGGAGTGGGGGACGGACAACTTGGCAAGAGCTTTGTGGGGCCGGTGCTCCCAGCTCTGGGAAATTCAGAGCTTCGAACAAAACACTTTTTAGGCTGGGACAATGCTTGGAGTGGAATCCTTTGAAAGATCTGATGCGGAGAGGGGTTAGAGCCAGACCAGCCACTGCCTGGGGACAGCTGGGACCTTAATATAGCTTTGAGCATCCTGGAGCTGCAGAAAGTGCTGACCTGGGGCAGGGTACGGTTACTTTGCAGGCATTTTGTTTATTATCCGGTTGACTGCTCCCCTGCAGCTGTGGCTGGGCTGATGTGGCTCCGTCACTGGTGATGAGAAGCAGAGATGGTGCCTGGGGTTGCTCGGGGGGGGGAACACATCCCTGCCCGGAGCGCGGCGGAGCTGAGGGCGCACGCGGCATCGCTCGTGTCTCTCTCACGGTGTAAGAACAAGGGTAGCACTGGCTGCTCCATTTTACTCCTGGAGTAAAATTTACTCCTGGGGAGCTGAGGCTGTTTAACGCTGGGGTTTTGCTTTTACTGTGACTTCCAAGTTCTCTACAACTCTCCAGGTTCTCTACAACTCTCCAGGTTCTCTACAACTCTCCAGGTTCTCTACAACTCTCCAGGTTCTCTACAACTCTCCAGGTTCTCTACAACTCTCCAGGTTCTCTACAACTGCCTGAAAGGAGGTTGGAGCCAGGGGGTTTGGGCTCTGCTCCCGAGGAACAAGCAATAAGAAGAAACGGCCTCAAGTTGCGCCAGGGGAGGTTGAGGTTGGATCTGGGGAACAATTTCTTCCCCAAAGGGCTGTGGGGCATTGGAACAGGCTGCCCGGGGCAGTGCTGGAGTCACCATCCCTGGAGGGGTTGGACAGACGGACATGAGGTTCTCAGGACATGGGGCAGTGCCGGGGTGGGTTATGGTTGGACTCCGTGATCTTGAGGGGCTTTTTCCAGCCAAAATGATTCTGTGATTCGAAAGTGTGGCCCGGCTCTCTCACTATTGCGGAGCACAAGTTGGGAGCACGGGGTGGTTCTCAGCATCCTTGCGAACGTGGGGAACTCGGTGTGAGAAAGTTTCGTTCTGATTAGCACGAGCAACCCGCAGCACTGCTCGGTCTCCCTCCCCTCGCTTTGCCCGTATTCGTGGTGGCTTTGCCTCCTGTTTTGGAGTCCTGACCGGTGAGAGGGGATGTTGCAAACCACAGGGAGGGGAAAACCAGCAGCGTTTTGGTGCTGCTCAGCAAGAGAAGCTGCTGGGAAGGGAGGCGAGCACGGGCAGGTGCAAGAGAACCCAGCGCCAGAGCCTTTGCTGACACGTCGCCTGCAAATCTGCCCCTCTCCAGTTGCCCACACAGGGGAGACTGTGCTGTGCGGGTTGGGAGCAGCAGCGGCTGTGGGTTTAGGACTCTGCACAGACTTTGCTTTCTCAGTTTTCTGGGAGCTGGCAGCACCACAAGGTCCGTACGCGCAGGATAATATCGTTACGGCTTCCTCTGCTGGGTTTCCTTGGGCAGATAGGGCTCTATTTTTATTTTATTAGTTATTGCCTGTGCTCTGCACGAGCCAGCTGTGGTCAGCCCCGCTCCGGGAGCCAGGGGGGATGGAGCGGTGCCCAGAGCGCGGGACGCGCCGCCTTCTTGGTGCTGTAAAGGCCAGAAAAGTGGGGTTTGTGACGCTGGCTTTGCCCTGTCTGGTGGTGCACGTGTGCTCGAGTTTCTTGGAGATTCGGCGCGCTCTGCCCTGGGTTCCCCACGTCTCTTTGCCCCGTGCGATGATATTTTTCCCTTCTCCTCGCAGCCCTTCGCGGAGTGGTGCAACCTGCAGCCGAAAGATGCCGCCAAGATGCCCGAGAGTGCCTGGAAGCTGCTTTTCTACACGTTATCCTGGTCATATGGCATCTACCTGCTCTTCTTCACTGACTACCCCTTCTTCTATGACCCACCGTCTGTCTTTTATGGTACAGTAAGAACTGGGGAGAAGTGGCTGTGGATTAAGATGTCCAGGTTCGTAGGACGACTGGGTTGAACAAGGGAACAAGAATTGGAGTGAGCGAAAGAGAAGACTGAACCCCTCAATTGCCTTTTTTAATGATGCCGTGGGTGCCAAAGGGCACGGTCTCTGTTCATTTTGTTACAGAGAGAGTCACCCAGTGGCTATTGCAGACCGGCCGGGCCGGGATGTGTCAGAGGGGAATGGGATTGAGTCATTAATGCTGGAGAGAAGTAAATCAAGGCTTCTCCCCGAGATCTAGGAGAGGGAGCGGGTCTAATGCCAAAGGCAGAGTTTGGGAGCCGGGGTACCCGGGATTCCTTCCAGTCCCCGAGGATGTGCTGGGGCAGCTCTGGCTGCTCTTTGCGCTCCCGTCTCTGCTGCTGCTGGAGCTCTGGGTTCACCCGCCTGTCTTTGTCCCTCCCCAGACTGGAAGAAGGGCATGGACGTCCCCACGGACATCGCCATCGCCTACCTGTTGCAGTGCAGCTTCTACGGACACTCCATCTACGCCACCGCCTACATGGACACGTGGCGCAAGGACTCGGTCGTCATGCTCCTCCACCACGTGGTCACGCTGACCCTCATCGCCTTCTCGTACGCCTTCAGGTGAGGCCCCAAGCTGTGACACTGTCCCTCCGCGACCCGCCTGGGACGGTTTCGGGCCACGACACGGCGAAAACTGCGGCGTTTCTGCGCTCGCGCGTGTCCCGTGGGCACGTCGCGGGACTTTGACCGGGGGCGCGTGGATTCTCCTCTGCCTCCCGGTGCGATCGCGGTGTGATCCCGGTGCGATCGCGGTGCGATCCCGGTGCTCAGGAGCCACCGCGCGGTGCCAGAGCCCCGCTCAGCACGCTGCGCTGGGCCAGCCCCGCTTGTCTGGGTTATTCAGGGGGGTCTGCGTGCTCCCGGCGGGATGGGCTGTGGCTGCTGGGGGCCAAAACCACAGAATCACAGAATGTTAGGGATTGGAAGGGACCTCGAAAGATCATCTAGTCCAATCCCCCTGCCAGAGCAGGAACACCCAGGTGAGGTTACACAGGAAGGCGTCCAGGCGGGTTTTGGATGTCTCCAGAGAAGGAGAATCCACACCCCCCCTGGGCAGCCTGGTCCAGTGTTCCGTCACCCTCACTGAGAAGAAGTTTCTTCTCAAATTTAAGTGGAACCTCTTGTGTTCCAGCTTGAACCCATTACCCCTTGTCTTACTGTTGGTTGTCACTGAGAAGAGCCTGGCTCCATCCTCGTGACACCCACCCTTTATATATTTATAAACATTGATGAGGTCACCCCTCAGTCTCCTCTTCTCCAAGCTCAAGAGCCCCAGCTCCTCAGCCTTTCCTCACACGGGAGATGCTCCACTCCCTTCAGCATCTTTGTGTCTGCGCTGGACTCTCTCCAGCAGTTCCCTGTCCTTCTGGAACTGAGGGGCCCAGAGCTGGACACAATATTCCAGATGAGGTCTCACCAGGGCAGAGTAGAGGGGAAGGAGAACCTCTCTGGACCTACTGACCACCCCCCTTCTAATACACCCCAGGATGCCATTGGCCTTCTTGGCCACAAGGGCCCAGTGCTGGCTCATGGTCACCCTGCTGTCCCCAGGACCCCCAGCTCCCTTTCCCCTACACTGCTCAACCCGCTGCCCCACGCGTCTCCCTCCCCGCTGCCCTTTGCCGCAGGTACCACAACGTGGGCATCCTCGTGCTGTTCCTGCACGACGTCAATGACATTCAGCTGGAGTTCACCAAGCTCAACGTCTACTTCAAGCACCGCGGGGGAGTCTATCACCGCCTCAACGACATCGTCTCCAACGTCGGCTGCCTCGCCTTCAGCGTCAGCTGGTGAGTTTGTCCATCTGTCCAGCCCTGATCCCGTTTCCAACCCTCCTTGCCAGCTTTTGCAACCCCCCCAGTGCCCCGGGCTACGTTTGTCTGCATGGGAACCAGCCCTTTTTTCAAAAAAACGTTTGGGAAGAGGTTCCCGCAGAGCCTGGCCCCATGCTGGGTTTGGAATCCCTCTGTAGTCGCTTTGCCGTCTGTCACCACCAAAGTGCCTGTGAAATCTCGCTTGCAGCATGACAAATGACCCCAGGGGAGGAGGAGCTGTTTCCATGTTCCCACTCGCTGAGCTTTAGCCGTTAAGAAGTGCTTTTTTGCAAGGAGGAGACGGGACGTGGAGCTGTCCCAGATTCCAGCTTTGCTTTTTCCTCCTGGGGCAAGACAGGAGAAAAAGAAGATGAAGAATAGAGATGGGTAACTCGCAGGTTGTCGCTCCTCATTTGTCCCTTTGTCTCCTCTGCAGGGGGTGCTCTGAAAAGCAGAGGTGGCAACAAGAGCCCTCAGTTTGAGGGAAGGGAGAGCAAGGAAGGTTTTTAGCGATCAACTAGGGATGCACAGGACTAAGAAAACCTTCAGGCTGTGTTCCCCTCCTGTGCCCCATCCAGCTGAGAGGATCTGCGGCGCAGACCTGCGTCTCTCCCCTGAGAAAGCCCTTTCTTTGCCAAGCCTTTCTGCCCGCGGAAACCGTATTCTGCCGTTTCGCAGGGCGTGTTTGAAGTCCCGCCTAGAGCCAGGCTGTTAAACCCCGGCCGGACGCGAGAGCCGAGCCTGGCGGGCGCGAGGGCTGCCCGGAGCAGGAGCTCGCGCTGGGGGAGGCTGCGCGGGCTCTGGCGCTTCCCCCGGCATCCCCGTGGGATCGTTCAACCCACCCTGCTCCCTCTGCCCCGGCAGGTTCTGGTTCCGTCTCTACTGGTTCCCCCTCAAGGTGCTCTACGCCACTTGCTACTCCAGCCTCCAGTCGGTCCCTAATATCCCCTTCTACTTCTTCTTCAATGCTCTGCTCCTTGTCCTCACTCTGATGAACATCTACTGGTTTCTGGTGAGTAGGGGGAGCTCAGCAACCCCTACGCTTAATTTCTCCCTCCTCCGCGGCTCCCGCACGGCGCCTGCTGCGCTGGCGATGGCAGGGACGGAGCTGGCTCGGGTGCCATGGGGGTGGCTTGGAGGGGAGGAGGGAAACCCCGTCAGTGCCCGGGGGGTTTCTCTGTGCTGGAATTCAGACTGTCTCGCACCCCCGGGACCAGGGGAGTGATAACAGCAGCTGGGACAGGCTGGCACTTGACGCGGGTGTAAATGTTCTGGCATCCTGAGGATGGGCGGGGGGTGACAAGGGTGGACTTGTCTCAACCCTGGGCAGAGCTGGGTAGTGTCTGAGCTCATCCTGCAGCGGGGATTGAATCGGTTAATGGCAGTTACGGGTCATCAATCACAGCCGCGGGATTTGGGCGTCCCGGAGGGGTCTGCTCTGCCCTTCTGGGGGTGCAGGACAGTGCAGAAAGGTCCCAGTTGGCAACCGGGAGTGAGTGGGTTGGGTGGAACAGCCCAAAGCCTTGGGGTTTGCGGCTGACGGTGTCTCTCCCCGCGCAGTACATCGTCCTGTTCGTGGCCAAGGTGCTGATGGGGCAGATGAAAGAGGTGAACGACGTGCGCGAGTACGACGTGGAGGTCAGCAAGAAAACCGCGATGGCCAAGAAGAAAGAGGCTGGACTGCAGCTGCCCAGCGCTCTGAAAGAAGGGTACGTGGTGGGGGTGACACAGGTACAGCACTGCGGGCTGGGGGACAGGGGCTGGCCGACCCCAGGGCTCTGGAGCCGCTGCCGAAGGCTTCCCGGAAAACAGGAGAGCAGGATTCCGTGGCACAGAGCGTAGAACATTGCCGTAAGTCTCAGGAAGATACAGAGGCCAAAGCTCACTGTGCGCTGTGCTCTGTTTCGCAGGCTGCACCTGAAGAACGGACTTATAAAAGACAAGCGGTTATAAGGGACGCGCGGCCGCCGCAGCCCGGCTGGAGCTGGGGACTGACCCAGGACCCCGCGCTCAAACCCAGCGAACGAACGGCACAAGGAGAAAGAACTTCACCCCCGACACCCCCTGACCCCCGCCCAGCGCCGGGGGGAGATGCCACTGACAGGATGAGGCCCCCGCCGGGTTCACCTGTGACCTGATGCTTTTTCTGTAGCCGGTCTGTGCTGGGTCAGCTGGGAGGCTTTGCTGGTCCAGGTGGGATTTGGAGCTGGCTTTAGGTCCCCTGGTGTTTCTCTGTCACTCCATCCCTCGGCTCTTCTCGGTCTCTTTGCGATTTCTCCCATCTTTATTGTTGGACCCCCCGCACCGACGCTTCCTCAGCAGCTGGTGGAGGCTCCTGTCCTCTGACACAGCATCAAACTGGGGAGGGAAACGTCCTCTCAACATCGGAATCGATGGAATCCCAGGCCCGGGGAGCCCCAAGCCAGCTCTTCAGCTGCCGAGCGGGGACTGCAGAGGTGACACGGAGCACCCCGAGCCTTCTCCTTGGGCACGGAGCTGCCACACGCCTGGGGACGCAGCACAGCTCCCATTGCAGCTCTGCCTGGAAACCCAGCCCCGGCGCGTTATTCCAGCCTCCTGTCCTGCCAGACGATGGCCAGGAGATGTAATTTGCTTAAAAAGCCTATTTAAGTCTTCTAGTTGCTACAAAATCCAGTCCCAGTCCTGCAGGCTCCCCTGCTGAGGGATCTCAAGGCTCTTGCCCCAGCCATGGCTGCTTGTTCAAGTAAATAACAAATAGTTTGTGCTCCCCGGGCTGGTTTTCCAGGCAGCACCGGCCTCGCCGGTCACCGAGGCTGGGCTGGGTGTCTCTGGGGGGAATTCCTGTGCGTTTTCCAGCGTCTCAGACCGAGGCCGTCCCGTCGCTCTCCTCTCGCAGGGCTGGGACCCTCCGCTCCTGTGTCCTCCCTGGGAAGCGGAGCTTCTACCCAGCCAGGGACACCAGGCAGCACAGGAGGATCCAGGGTGTTAATTCCAGGCATCAGAGGCTGGTTAATTGTTGGTTTGTTTAGTTTTGGTTTGTGGTTTTTTTTTTTTTCCTTTTATTTTTGCGTCTGTCATATTGACTCAACTCCAGGCTCATTGTGTCAGCCAGAGGCAAAGTTCCTTGCTAAAAAGAAAGCAAAATGTGACTTGGGCTGAGGGAAACTGCCTGGAGCTGTGGCAGGATCCGTCACCCCGGGCGGGTTCAGAGGGGGCATCTCGGTGCTTTAGTTCCTCGGCTTTTGAGTGGGGTTTGCGGGAAGAAGGAAATGAAAGGAACCACTATATCCCAGGCGTCTTTCTGCTCGGCTGGGGCAGCGACGGTGCCGAATTGGGATGACGGCAGTACAGAGTCCATGTGGGTAGACTCGGTTTTATGGTACCAGCCTGGCCAGGGTTTCCCGTTCAGCTGTGTGTGTGTAACGGGGCTGTGCCGCGGTGGGTGCCGGTGGCTTTTCGTGTCTCGTGGGCAGAGCGGCGTGTGCGGCCGGGAGCTGAACGGGGGTCTGAAGGTTCGTTGAGCTGGGTTTTGATGAGCTTGAGGGAGAGATGTTGGATGCTGTGATTGGAAAAGGAAAAAAAGAAAAAAACAAAACAAAACCCAAGTGATTTGGGAGAAGGGACCCTGATCTGGGTCTCCGCCTGGATCTGGGTGGGATGTCCACAGCAGATGGGAGCAGCGCTTGACTGGCTGGCGTCTTTATGTCAGGGAGATCAATCTTATGTCCTTCCCGGCCACCGAGGACTTTGTTGGACCTGGATGGTGCGGAGATGCGGGAAGGGGCAGCTGCCTCAAAGGGTTAACAGGTCCTGGAGGGACCTTCACACCCTCTGCCCAATCCCGGGAATCCCTCTGTGCTAATTGAGCACTAACCAGATCAAAGGCTCCAATCAGGCAATCAACACCCCCCTGGCCCCTTGTCTTAGTCCCCAGCCCAGGCTGCTCTTTGTCTGGGGAAGGAGAGCAGCGGATGCGCAGGATGCGGCTGCTCCCCAGCTTTAGGGCCGGGCTTGCCTGGGTCCTCCTGAGCGCGGTTCTGGGGATGGAGTTAAGCTTGCAGGAAAGTTTACTGTTAAAATCCTTGGGTCTGAGTGCCAAGCCCAGCCCGAAAAGCCCCATTCCCGTGCCCTCGGTGCTCTGGCGGATCTTCCAGAAGAGAAAGACGCTGCCTGCTCCAAACAAAGACCCGGCGGATGCTTGTAGGGTGGAGGAGTTTAACGTCCCTGGGAACATCATCCGTGTCTTCGCTGACCAAGGTACAGACAGGCTGTGGTTTGGTCCTGTCTTTTGGAAGCCCCTCTGCTCTCTGGGCTGAGAGACTTGGCTCCAGTTCTTCCTTTTCTGTCTCTTGGGTGTCGGTAGGACGGGCTGGGGGGGCAGCGGCCAGAATCGGTCTCCAAATCACTGCGGTGTAAACTCTGGACCCTCTGGGTGTTGTCGATAACTTTTTACAGTTCAGAAATAAGTCGGTAATCGAGGCAGCAGGGGAGGGGGTGGAGCTGTGGCGGGATCTGCCCTGGAGTGCCCCAAAGCAGTCGGGAGATGCTGGTTTGAGCCCCGGTGACTGGTTTGACCCCTTGGGCTCGTGGTGACGGCTCCTCTGTCCCCTGGGCACGCAGCTCCGGGCCGGACGGGACGACACTCACGCGTGTGGCTGCGTCCCCCCCTCCTGCTGTTTGTCCCCTCGCCTCTGCCTGCCCACGCGGCACATCTGGCTGCCTCTGGCCTCTCTGAGCCGTTCTCGGTTACGTGGGAGCCGTTTGGTCGGTGTCCTCCCGGTCTGGAAACACCGGAGCTCGCTCCTCTCATCATTCCGGGTTTCCAATGGAAACCTAGAGCTGGATTCAATCGGCAGCTGCCCAGCTCTGAAATTTTGCTGCTATTTGCCCTCCTTTCCCCTCCACCCCAAACAGCCGGCACCCCAACACCCCCCCATACCAGGGGGAGATATTTGCAACTGGGGGAAAAATAACTTGCCAAGATGTTGAGTAGAGGAGATGCTGGAGCCCAGGCTGGCGTTGGTGCCTCCAGCCCTCTCTGAAGGCTGCGCCGTCAGGCCAATAGACCTTCCTGCGTCATTGTCACCTCCATCTAACAACTGTGGGCGTCCTCGGCTCTGTCAGTCCCATCTTCTTGCTGTGCAGCCAAGAGCTTAAGCTGGAGCCCTGGGAAGCTGATCCTGCTCAGCGCAACAGGCTCCCACCACCACCACCTCTATCTCTCCTTCTTTGCCAGGCCACTTCATTCACAGCGCGCAGCCCCAGCGGTTGCTGTGTCTGCAGAAGCGTCTGTACTTCAACCTCTCGGTGCTGGAGGAGGGCGAGAGTTTGACGATGGCTCAGCTGGAGATCAAATTCAGCCACAACTCCTACCACACCTCCAGCCGGCGGCAGGTTTTTGAGCTGCGGCTCTACCAAAGCTCCCAGATGTCTCTCCGGGGGATGCCGTCCCCGGAGCGCAGCCGAAAGCTCCTGGTGGAACAGTCCTTTGCGCAGCTGCACAAGTTGCTTCTCTTCAACTTGACCGGGGTGGCGAAGGACTGGAGGACGCACAGCAGGAATCTGGGCTTGATCCTGGAGATCTCACTGAGCGGCGGAGACGCCGCGTCGGCCCCGGCGAGCGAGGGGCTGCGGAATGTCTGCGCCAGCGTCGACTCCTTCCTGACCACGTCCCTCTTGGTGGTGACCCTCAGCCCGCAGCAGTGCGGGGCTGCCCGGAGGAGGAGGAGCGCTCAGCACCCCCCCGTCACGCCGAGCAACCTCTGCAAACCCCGGCGGCTTTACATCAGCTTCAGCGACGTGGGCTGGGAGAACTGGATCATCGCCCCGCAGGGCTACATGGCCAACTACTGCCTGGGCGAGTGTCCCTTCCCGCTGACCGCCGAGCTCAACAGCACCAACCACGCCATCCTGCAGACCATGGTGCACTCGCTGGACCCCGAGGGGACCCCCCAGCCCTGCTGCGTCCCCGTCAGGCTGTCCCCCATCTCCATTCTCTACTACGACAACAACGACAACGTGGTGCTGCGGCACTATGAGGACATGGTGGTGGACGAGTGCGGCTGCAGGTAGCGGAGCTGCCGGGGCTTGCGTGCGCTGCGGGGGTTGATGGAATAAATCCGAGTGTGTTAAAGCCCCTCTGTGCTGGTGTTTCGGGGAGGTTCCTGGTGGTGCGTTGCTGGAGTTCCCCACGTGCAGGTGAGGTCGGGCATGAAGGGATGGTTATTGGAGTTGCGATTTAGCGGTGGCTGCATGCTTGGTGCTGCAGGTGTCCGTCTGCCGCAGCCGGAGACTATTCTGGGATTATGATCAAGTCTGATGCTGGTTTTCTGTCCCATTCTCCACGAGGAGCGGGGGCACCAGGCTGTGAATCCCAGACCCTGTGTGCTGCTCCAGAGAGCAGCAGCAGGGCTTGTGCTTTTTGGCTTTTTTTTGACCGCAGCTTTCTCAGTGCAAAAATAATTAAATTTTTTTTTTTTTTTGGTGACATGCTGCTGGTGCTTCCTGGGCACAGGGTTCTGCTGCAGTAGGAGGAGGTGACACAGTGGCTCCGGTCCCGCTGCGGGAAGAGCTGATGGTGTCACGGCAGGAGTGGTGGCTCTGTGTGACTTTGTCCCTTCTCACTGCGGGTTCGTTTGCTGGTTTTATCGCACGGTTGGTGACATGGAGGTGGAGGCCATCGCTGGAGGACATCGCTGCCCACAGATGGTTTGGGTAAAGCGGGGGATGCAGTGCCCCGATGCAGAGGTGGGGACAGGGCAGAGTCAGTGGCATCTTGTTCCTGTGAGTCAGTAATTAATTTACCTCATTTGCAAATTGATGAGACCAGGGTCCCTCCCCGCAGCTGCAGGACAGGGCTGGAGCCAGACAGCAGCTGAGTGTCGGGCAGTGGCAGCTCCACAGTGACACAGCCCTGACACGTTCGTGTGCTTGTGCAGTTTAGGGGTTTGTTTTGTTTTTAAATTTGTTGCGTTGTGGGGTTTTTTAATTATTATTTTCTTTGTTTGTTTTTGTGCTGGCTGCAGTACCCAGCCCACTGCAGCAGCATGGCCGTGCATGTAGCGAGTGTTTAACGCCACTAACACGAGCAGTGCCGAATGGACCCAACTTTGCGCCATTGCGGGTGATCCCGCTGGAGGAATCGCTGCTGTTCTCCCACCTTGTCAGCTCTGCTCGGCCCTTCCAGGTGTGTGCTGGCCTGGGTTAAAGCAGCTGAAGCTCCTGAAGGCATTTTGGCTTTCCTGCTTTTTTTTTGGAGGGGGGCAGGGAGGGAACAGAAATCCGTGTTAGACTTGAATTTTTTTCTAGGTTGCTTGGTGTGTTGTTTTGGGTTTTTTTAAACTATGAACCTGACACCATAGCATAGATTATTTTTTTTGTTGTTATTTTTCTTTGTACTGATGCTGTGTTGTCTTCAAGGTCTGATGAAGTATTACCGAGCACTGAAGGTTTAACCACTGTTGGGTTTGCAGCACAAGTGTCTCCACAAGTTTTTGCTGCCCCTGCACTGTGTAGCTGAGGACCAAGACTGGAGGAGCCTGAGGGACAGTTGTGTCCTGCACTAAAACGTTTCCATCTCCCCCTGGGGACAGGCAGTGAGCTCTGCAAAACCCTGCAGGTAAACCTGAGCTCTGCAAAACCCACTTGAAGCACTTCAGTGTTTTAAGGGCTTAGTGTAGGACTTAACTAAAGCAGGAGCTGTTTATTTCATATTTAAATGGGCAAGATTAAAAAAAAAAAAAAAAGTATTATGTTGGGGGGCAACTGTCCCCCCTGCAAGCACCAAGGGGAGGTGGGTGACAGCAATGACCGGACATGGGGACATGTTCTAATGGACACAGGGGTGCTAAGACCAGGCCTAAAGCATGTGGCCATAGTGCAGCAGGCATTAAGCCACACCTGGGGTGGTCTCAGCTTTGCTGAGCCAGCGCCTACACCAGGTAAAAGCCACTTTTGTGTTTCCTGCAGCAGGAGGGGGGCCCAGCCTTTGGTCACTCCTGCTGCTCAGAATCATCTCTAGCAGGGGAGGCATTTAACAGTTTTCACAGTTCATTTGCTTACCCATGTCCGCTATGCACACCCTCCACTTTTGTACTAGTCTGTGTTTAAAAAAAAAAAGGTAATAAACTTGAAGTTTATACAATCAGACTAAGTTTTAATGAATGTTGCATGGTTTCATCATTGAAAGGTAGGGGCCACCTTGAATGCAAGAGCTGTTTATTAATATTTTATTGATGACAAACAGGTTTAAAACAAACTGAGACAAAAAAAAAAAATCAAAAGTTAACACCGTGCTAGCACTGATGTCTGGATTTATAAAACTCAGAGTTAACTGCTACAAAGGAAAAAACCAGCACGAAGCAGAGGCAAGCATTCCCGTGGTGAAAGAAAGGGCTGGGGAGAGGAGGGGGTATGTTACTCAATGGATTGCATTGCACAGAGGGTTACAGCTTCAACCTAGCGGAAAAGTCTACGCAACTACGCAGCCTACAGCAGGAAAACAAAATTAAAAAGCCCTTCGGCAATGTTAATAAATAAAACAGTCCATCTCACAAGGAAGGAAGGTGGCCTGTGTCTCCATTCTTTCACATTTTAGAAGTCTAAACTCTGGAGGCTTTTTATGAGAAAAGAATGGGTTTCATTTCTGGAAAGTTTCTTTTTGCAGTTCTCGAGCTACATTTGCTGCAGGACTGAACGCAAATGTTGAACACCTGTTCCGGGTTTGGGTGCAGGCTACTCACAGGTCATGGGTACTGCTGCACCAGGGCTGCACTGGGGGAGAGACACTCCTGAAAAACTACAGCAAATACAGGTTATGAAAGCGGGTCAACAGTTACAGAAAGGACAGGAATGAAAGGGCTTCCCCCCGGTTACAAAAAGTGGGTTTCATGTCATTTAAGTACATTCATATGAGAGGTATTTGAGTTTCCCCCCCCCAAAAAAAAGACTAGAAACACTTGGAGCCCTTTGAGTATAAAGCTAAACTTAATTCCGGCTTAAAAACACCCAGGTTAGTGAATCTCACTCTACTGATCTTTGCCAATTAGGAGGTAGAGGTTAAGTCTAATTTAGGGATCTGATAAAAATGGGTCTGTAGGAATTCTAAGTTCTCCGCGCTGTTTCTAAAAAGGTTTAGACAGAAATAAAATGCTCCCAGTGTTCCCATATGACTTAAGACACGGGTACAACTTAGAAATTGGATGGCTTCTCTTCTGTGCTGTGTTCAGTTCTGACTTCCAGCATTGATGGCGCAGCCGCGTCCACTACCTGAAACATCGGCTCCGGGTTTGCTTTTCCACACCTGAATCTTTCAGCTCTCTGTGGTAATCACCGAAGGAGCCACACCAAAGCCTGACCCATTATCTCTAATTAGACCCAGCTCTCAGAGGCCACCTTCCAACAACTGCCTGCTTTGTCCATATGTTTTGTTGGGTTTTTTTTTTCCAACCTGCTTCAGTAACATTGTAGAATCTTTTACTTCAAAACCAATATAATCCCCAGTTTCCACTACTTCTTCCCTGGATCTGCGGGATCGAGTAAAGCAGGCCTGTTAAGCATCATTTTCCTCCAGGGCCGAAGGGCACAGGAACCCATCCCCTTTTCAAGCGCAAAGTTCATCTTACAGAAAGGCTTGTTTTTCACAGAGTAGAGTCCAGACAGTTGCCAATTAAAGCATACAGAAAACACTTTGAAACCCTCCTGCTCGAGCGCGCAGGCTCCTTCCACTCTAACTGCTATCCAATGTAGGAAGAAGAGGCTGATTGCTGCAACTTTTAAATCACACTGAAAGTTCTCAAGGTTGGTTGCTCTAATTTAGTTTTGTTTTAAACTTTTTTCTAAAGCTTCTCAGAACAAGGATCTCCCAGGTCCACCACTAAGAATTCAGAGACAAACTTCTTAAAAAATTCAGCGCTCCTTTGAAAGAATCTCTTTTAAACCACCTTGTCACGAAAGACCCGTTCAGAATGTGGGCGACACGATGACACTAGGATTTCAGAGCCGGTGTTGGACAACAAAACCTGCATCTCAGAGTTGAGCATCAGCTACGTGCCGCTGGATTTCTGCTTGGCTCGCTGTCGCTTCCGAACTCTCCCTCTCTCTCAGATACTCTGCTTCTAAAGTGTAAACAGTTACTGCTAAAATATAGTACCCCTTGAAAACGAGAACAACTCTGAGATGAGGGTTTTCCTCTCCCCATCTGCTCTGAAAGGTAATGCCCTGCTCGCAAAAAGAGAAGTGTGGAATGAAGTGAAACCTGCTTAAGGCCCTTCTCTCGAGCTGGTTGGACTGGGGGAGCAGGGACTCGGCTGACCACTCATTTCGGGGTGAGGTGCGTCCCAGGGAGGCGCCAGCCAGTCCGGCGGTGCTCTCTCTCCTCTCGGTCAGTCTCCTTGTCTCAGTGAGCTAGCAGTGGGCTCTCTCGCGCGCTCCTTTCTCTCTCTCTCTCCTCTCCGTTGGTTGGTTTCTTTCTCCTGTTGCTCTCACACAGTGGTGCTTCAGTTTTAGCAGTGGAAAACAGGTATCCATTTTATTTTATTTTTTTTATTACCCAGAATAAAATGCTGATGAACTAAGCTCCACGCAAGCTTAGCTCTTCTTCCTCAACCTGAAAGCAAAGCGACAGTTGCATTAGGGACATCACTCTTAAGACAAATACCGTGTTTATGAACTTAAATTGGGGAGCAGAAAGCAGAGGAGTGACCCTCGGGTGCCTTACACTCTAATACTGTGACAGTCCCGTCACTCCGCCGTGTTGATACGCACGTTCACCCTGGTAAGTAGAGTCCTGTGACAGCGCCACGTCAATCTGAGATTTAAACTCATCACCAAGGTAACTGTCCTGAAAATGAAAGTGGGTGTTAAACCTCTAACTCATTATCAAGCTCAAGTGTTCCTTCGCAGAGCAGAACACCTGGCAGCCAAGGTTAATGACGAAGTCTGACAGATTTTGTTTTGTGTGGTTGTTTTTTGCCATTCTTTTTTTGTTGGCTGCTGAACAGGCAAGCACTCCAAAGTTAAGGCCTGAGTTGAGTCCAAACATGCAGCATTTCACCAAAACTAAAATCCCTGAGTGTACTTAGAGTCCACCAAGTGGAGGTGGATGAAATGCTGTGGCTGAGTCATTGGAAATGATTTTAGTTTCCACTTTCCTTAGTACTAGGAAACAAGGACGTGCATGCACACAGATCACTGACATAAAACCCAGGAAAAAGAGCAGCCTGTACATCTCGCACAGCTCACCTGTGATAATTCTGGTTGGGAGAGCCCGGGCTGACTCATCTGCGAGGGCTGACTCATGGAGATGTAACCCTGAGTCAGGGGGCCCTGCGAGAACGGCTGGGACACCACGTCTTGGCTCGCTTGGCTGTTCGGAAGGTTCGACTGACTAGTTCCAGGAATCCCAAAACGATTTTTCTGGCGCCCACCACGACCAGTCTTTCCTTTTGGAGCCCCACGTCCTAGAAAAGCGTTTATTCCAACCAACAGTGAGAAATCTTACACGTGCAAATGTGAGAAATAACCGTTTCTATAAAGACTTGATCGCTGCGCTCACCAGCACTGCTGCAAGAGTAGCAAAAACTGTTCTCCCACTTCAAACCTCAAAATGTGGGGTTTTTCCTACCATTTTGCCCCCGTACCTGCAGCTGGTCCGTTAGCCTGGCCGAAGTATCCCGGTGGCGGCATCGGCGGCATGACGAGGTTGAAGGGGATGGGAATGTTCATGGCGGTGACGTGGCTGGGGCCAGCGCTGATCATCCCGATCTGGTCGTGGGTTTGAAAGTACATGTTGGACGGGCGCCCTGGGGAGGAAAAGCCGCAGAGATTTCAGACATCCTGAATATTTAAAAACCAATTCATATTCCTGCTTTTAGCAGTAATGGGAGGTCTCGTGAACAGGATATATCGGAGCCAGAAATTGAAAGGACGATGCTACCACTGCCAAGAGCCACCAGTATTTCTAGTTCACCATTTATTCCACGTTTGAAAATTTCGGAGATTCATCTAACAGGTTCATCCCCACTCGGTTACTGTTTTGCAGCACCATTTAAGGTTCCTGAAATGCTCACACTCACACACACTCCCTTCCTCCCTCATTTTTCACTTGCTCTGCATACATCGAGCTAGACCATAGGGGCTTTGATATAAAGAGCAAAATCTAGACACATCAGGAACATTTTCAGTTCTTAAATTCCATATTTTTTCTGTAGTGGCTCTTCAAACATTTAAAAGTTTGAAGTCTATGAGACAGCAAACCCCAAGGACTAGGCAGGGATGAAAAAAGAACTCTCTGGAGGTGTTGTCAAAATTAACTCCTTTACCTTGGCTGCTCCGGTCATAGACAGACCCTGGAATAATCGCCTCCCGTGCATCATACATGGCAGTAGTCATGAAACGGGCACCCTGGAAGCATTAGAGGAGTTAGACAAAGCCTTTGCACAGAAAACTCCGCACTGCAATTTCAGTCTAACTTATTTTGGGTAAAAATCCAGTAAAACTCCGCAGATCATGCAAGACCACAAGTGCTGAGGCAACTATCCAGTTTTAATAGATGGAAAACATCCAACTATCATTTCAACTACATCATGACAACAAGGAAAAAAAAAAAAGATTCTACAGGCAGCCTCTCTCAAATTGTGAGACAATTTTGCAGTAAATAAAGACAAAAAAAATAAAGCACTAGAAAGGCTTTTCTACAAATGCTCAGCTTAGAAACAGCTGGAGAAGCAACATACTCGGATCACGCCGTATTAAGCTGGCAACAAAAACGGGAAGTTATGGGTGTGTGAGAGTACGTGGGTGACTGTTTATTCCATCCATGTATAATGGATCAATCAACCCCCAACTGCTTCACACCACAAACATCTGAGAGACAGGAGAGGCCGACTTACGGGGTTGATGGTGTTGACAAGTTTGCGGGGCTTGCTGAACTGCATGAGGCTTTCCCGGAGGTTGTTCAGTGGTCCCTCCACCAGAACCTTCTGCTCCTTGTAGTAGTTCAGCAGGTGATTCCACAGGGGTTGTTTAGACAGCGCTTTTGGGTTCCCAACAATAATTACACCGTACCTGTACGACAGCAGAGAAATCAAAATGAACTTTGACTAAAAATCAAGCTGTCTTGCCCATTAGCATCAGAACAGCCTTTAAGTCAATCTCTTTCGCAGTAAATCAAGGTACTTAAGCCCAAGAGGTGGAGAAGACCCTGATGCAACTGTTTTGTTTGCAGCGGATGGTTTCTGCAGTATGACAAAACACTTGCAAGGAGATTGCTGCAGCAAGTTTCTCAATAATCACAAGTTTCCTTCTGCAGGCTTGCCAACCGCGTCAGCGTGATCAACCAGCCGCCGCATCGCACTGGTTTGAAAGCCTGAACCCATGGAAGCCAACCGACACAGCGTGGATTCCGCATCGCCCTTCCCAAGTCATCACATCCATTAAGAGAAGCAAAATGGTAAAAAATGGTTGCTGGAGGGGATAAAGAAGCAGCTGAGGGGAAGAGTTCTGTCCTGCAAACACAGGAGAACAACACGTTGGCTTCTACAAACTCCTGATGCCAAATGGTAACAGTGATTAGGTTGAAATTGCTCTTGTAAATTGTAGGGATTGTGGAAATGATTTGAGGCTCCCTTAGAGTGGGTGGGAATGGTCCTGCTGCCCACCAAACACAGACCTTTCCTTAGTCAGACACTTTCAGCGCTTTATCACACCAAGTTAGTACCCTGGAACAGATACAAATTTGCCCAATTTTACTTTACCTTGCTCTTGTGAGAGCTACATTAAGACGCCTGGGGTCATTCAGAAACCCTATTCCTTGGTGTTCGTTGGCCCTCACACAAGAAAGGATAATAAAGTCCTTCTCTCGTCCCTGGAAGGCATCCACACTCGCAATTTCCACTTCCTGAAACAGAGGAAAACACGTAAATCACGGAAGCACAGTGCAAAACAGTTATGCCACCAACAGGCATTACAAAATGCGGTTTGGCCCTGCATATGCAGTTCCCATCATCTGAGAAAAATGTTATTTTTGTAACGAAGAATGATTCGATAATTCCACTGGTCGCTAAACAGTTTCCCTAAAGGAGAACAGACAGTCTCAGTTTAGGACAAATTACTTTTATGTTCACTGTTTTATGGTTCTCATATTTCCCCCAAACTGGCATTTGCACTATGGAAAGCATCCCTTTTCTAGGTATGTTGCCAAAAAGACTTCTGACTATTCCAAAACCTCGTAGTAAGACCGGTCCAAATTAGCTCTGCTACTCCTTGCTACCAAGAAACCTGAATCAGAGGGACAGATCATTCCTGGCAGAAGTAAAACTATTTCCACCAAGTCTTCCTTCAGTGAAAACACTGCCCAAATTCTCAATATTGCAAAACAGGCTATATTAAACATACAACTGCCTTGTTTGTAGCAACAAATTTTGATGTTTGGCAGAGCAGTTCCACTGATGGGAGGACATATTCCCAAGCAAATAAATAGTATGACCATAAGAATTTATGGAGCTTGGTTTCCTGCATGTCTCTTGGTTTGATGTTTTTATTGAAGCCCCAAGCTGACTGAAGCTTTTCCACAGCTGAAGCACTAATGACCTTTCCCTTCTGTGCCTCAATGAGTCCTCAGAGGATGGACTCACTGAAATCTTCCTTTCAGAGACCTTTACAGGGTTTTCTCCTTTATCTGGCCAACTGCTCTCCTGACACTTATTGGCATTAGATACCTCCTGAACTCTTCTCCCTGGTCTATTTTAACTACAATCATCTAAAGCACTCTAAAATTACTAAACACAGACTGATGCCTAAGAAAGCAGAGCAAAAATGAAAAAATCGCAAAGTTTCACAATATCTGACTTTTCTAGCGGCTCTGCATCCAAGTGTTTCTCATTCATGCGATGACTCTGTACCTGGTAGAGCTTCGTGTGCAAGGAACCACTGAACTGCATGTACTGCACCAGATAGGATCGTTGACCTTCGTAAGGTGTAATAATGCCAATCTGATCTGGTTTGGCACCAGCCTTCAGGAGCTTTGTAGTGATCTTCTCCACATTGGCAGCTTCCGTCCTAGAAAGAGAGATTCATTTACCTAAGGAGAATCAAGGCACTAGGTCGAACTTTTTGCAAGTTAGTGGGTTTAAAAAACTTGAAGCTATATTCTGTCAGAAAGGCTGCTTCAAGAAAAAGACCAATTTTACACTGCATTGCTCAAGTGCTCCCATTAGTTTGGCTTAAGCTTTGCAGGAACATTCCCCACCATCGCCTCCTGAGTTGGGCCATGCAGAGGTGTTCTCGACAACAAGAATACAGGCAAATGCCAGCACCTCAAAAAAATGTCTCAGAATAACAGAAGTTTCTGCTTAATATACACCTCCACCTTCTCAGAACTACACAACTATGCCTCCTGGAGCAATAAAATTCATGGTGGCCACCATTCTGAAATGGAACTTCTCAGCAGGGTTAAATGTACACATTTACTTCGAGTGAGATCACAAATGTTCCAGCCTGCTGTGCAAACACATCCTTCAGTTGCTTTATCTTAAAGTTTTAAATATAGAATGTTTTTAAAGCCAGTCTCCCTGTCAGCCAGCTATCGTGCCATTTGTTTGTGCGCAATCTGGCTTGTCGCGTTCAATGGCCTTGCACATGCTGTTTGTGAAACAGGCAGAGATTAAAAATATCGCAGCAGGTAGTTTTCCTAAGTTGGTCTGGTTTCGATTCCAGGAACGTGAACAAATGCATATGACCAAAAGGAGCAAAACGTCTTAAGTTCACTCTTTGAAAAAACAGTTGGAATGTGCAGGGAAAAAAGGGATGGAAAAAAGAAAATGAAATTCCCATACAGGAACTGTATACTGCCCTTTCCCTTGACTTCATTAACTGTGACTGTCTCCAAAGGATGTCACAGGGTTATTAACAGACCTGTTTAACAATCTCCTTTACATTTGAGATATGCTGGGAGTGTATATCTCGGCATTGAATTTTGTTTACCTGTTTAAGTAAGAGGTGCCTGAACTGGCAATTTCTTCTTGTCCTTGTGTAACATAGAAAAACATCGGCTTATCTGGCTGGGGCCACTGGAAATCAAAACCTTTCTTCACACGGTCCGCTGAAGAGCACAAAAACAGAGGATAAAAAAAGCGCTGCCTTACTAGCAAGAACACCCACTCCTAAGTGCAGTTAAAGTTTTAAAAAAATTCATCTAGATTAAATAATCCTTCCTTTGATGCTTAATGAATTTTTTAAAAAGTCATTTGCAGAAGTAATATTGTTGCTCACCTGCAGTGACACCATTCTGGAGTGATCCCTCGTAGAAGATGTTGGAGGGGAAGGCGCTGAGTGCGGGGTGCATGCGGTACTGCACCTGCAGGCGGATCGGCCGGATCCCCAGCACCACCAGCCGCTCAAAGAGCGACTGAGACAGCCCGGCCTTGGCAGCTTTTTTACACATCACAACGGGACCCAGCTGGCAGTGGTCACCAACAAGAATCAGCTGTGGAAAAGAAAGTTTGATCCCAGTTGGTATTTGCTGAAGCTTGTTCAATAGCTGGAAATGACAGCAATATCCTACTTTAATATATATGTGGAATTAATCAGTCTGATTTGTAATAAGCTTCAAGATCTAACCTAAGGCTTAAAAACCTTTAGCGTCAACTAGATATTCAGCTGATCATTTTTGAGTAAAATCTTCTTCAGCCTCCAGATTGTTCCAACAGGACCAACATGTTCCAGGCAAAGTGTATGCCATGGAAACAGAAAACTAACAGGACTATCACAAAATACAGTCATTTGGGTCTATATTATGGAAGCATCTTCCATGAAATGAAAGGATTTTGTATCCCTATGCGCCCACATTGTGAACGTTACTGCTTGATGTTACTTCCTCTGTTTATGAACTCTATTCTCTTTAACAAAATCCCACAGCTCTTACCTGTTTTGCTCCCAGGACAACGGGCACCATGCACTCCGGCTCGGTGGCCTGTGTGCTTTCATCAATCAGGATGGAGCGGAACTGCATTTTTGCAAGTCTTGGATCACCAGCTCCCACACACGTACAACAGATCACATCTGCATTCTGAGATAGAAATGCAATGGAAATTCAGGATATCAATAGACAGTATTTTTACAAGGAAGAGTATTCAACACGCCCCAAAAGTTAAACTGTACTCTGATCTCCACCAGCAAGTTGCAACTGAGCCTCAAGTGGGAGAAGGCAATTATTTAAGCTGCTATTACTGACGGAACTTTACCATAAGTAATTCCCGCTCTGCTGTTCGTTTCAGTGCACGGTAACGTTTTTCATCAGCAGATGACAGTTCTCCAGTTTCATCTTTAAGCTGTTGCAATTTCTGAAGCTCTGGCATGCTAGGAAAAAAAAAAAAGGAAATTTGCTTTACAGCTTAACTAACAACTTTTCAGGATTACAGTGGAACCCATCGGTAAAACTAAATATAACACGTACAGAACCAAAAAAAAGTTATGACATCAAGCAAATACATGTTGTCATCATTACACAGTTAACCAGTTGTTTCCATCACAATATTCGAGCTGGTTTTTTTGTTTCCTTGTCACCCCCCCAATTTCTTACCTATCCATGTTTCTGATCTGGTTATGCAAAGCCAAGAAGGACACAGGAGAGTCAATTGCCTCACGACTTTTAGCGCACAGACGAACCACTTTCAGTCCAGTCTGGTGGATCTTCTCAGTCAACTGATCCACAGCTATGTTACTGGGAGCACAGACTAACACAGGCCTTGAAAAAAATAAAGTTAAAAGTCTCAATGAGTTGTAAACTTTTTTCCTCTAGACTTGTAACAAAATCAGAATTGTGTTACGACACATCCCCTAAAAAATATGCTGGGGAAAAATATTTTTGGAAATAAGCACAAGTCTTTCCAGAATAATATACATATACATCTAGAAAGCCTTTTTAGTTCAAAGATACAAATGATTTTAATTTAAATCAAGTTGATTCTTTGACCATTAATACAGTAATGTCATTAAGATTTAGAGAGAACAGTTCTTACCCATTGCCCTGTCTAGCCAGATGATAGACGATGGTGGCTGATGTCACTGTTTTTCCAGTACCCGGGGGACCCTGAATAAGGCTCAGAGGACGCTGCAGGACAGTCTTCACAGCATAAACCTATAAAATTTTTTAAATTTCTATTTAGCATTCAATGCATAAGAAGTTACATAGCTGTTCAACTTCCATTCATAAGTCCTTTATCATATTCTTTGTGTGCAGTAAAAAGGAGAAGAGGTTACCTGAGAATGGTTGAGATCAGGAAGTCCTTGTGCTGTAAAGCGCTTTGGCAACTGGCATTTAATAATTACATCTTCTACCTCATGACCTAACAGTTTGTGATAGATGTACCCAGACACCGAAGTCTCATCCACAGCAAATGTTTTTAAAGCACTCTGCATCCTGAAATGAGGGAAGGACAGGAAAAAAAGCCCAATGTATCCGTAAGACCTCAAATATAAATATCCACAAGCGTTCTACACTAAGGTTAATCAGACACCAGGTACAAATTAAAGTATATTTTGGGAATACTAACAGAGCTGAGACAAAAATTAGACTCCAAGAATAACAGATCTTGTTTTTCCCCAGCATCAATACCACAAAGTATTAGGACCAGAAAAATCACCAACTGGCAAGTTTCAGCGTGCTTTCCCAATACCTGTCAAACGAAGTAGACTTCCAGACAAAATCCACTTGGAAGTTGTGAGTAACTTCCACAGGCGCTCCAACGCTGCTCCTCAGCTCAATGGCTATCTCATCACCATAATCTGTAGAACCTCGTTAAGTAGTAATCTATAGTAAAAATTTGAATTTTATTTTTCCCAATTTTGATTTTTTTTTAGCAGATCCCCATGACAAATTAAAATTATCTCAAAATTACTTTTATACACATTTAGTGATTTTTTCAGAAACATTTCAACCTTGAATCAAGCCTTCCTGAAGGCTCGCTAAGTAAAGGATACTATCAGGAACTTTGATAACATGACCAATTCCTTTCCATAAAGGGGCCAGGTCTCCTTTATACCTCAAGCAGATCTCATCTCCTTGCATAAGACGCATATCTACAAAGGAAGGAAAAAATGCTCTCAGAATATTCACCAAAGACCAATCACCCCCAACACAGAAAATGTATAGTACTATCTTATATCCCAGGCTAGATGATCACAGTTCTTTAAACACTGATGTTATTCACCAGAAGGAAAAAAATCATAATTAAAAAAAAAAATCAGATAAAACAGACAATCAAGCCATCATTACCTGAATCAGTCTTTGGCAAAGTGAAATAAGCAATTCTTTTCTTGTTCAAGCCCAGGTCCCATCTGACAGTGATGTTGTCCTGGGTCTAATGGTAAAAACAAACAAACAAAAGCATCTATTACATTCTTAAAGAGCTGTTTGTCAACTACCCCAGTCACCATGCATTTGATACTGAAGAACTGGCCAAAGTCCCCTCAAACAGGCATGTTTCAAGTATATTACCTGAGACTCCTTGAGTTTCTTGTCATAGTCTGCCTCGAGCTTCACTAGAGGACCAAATATATTTTGGTATTGATAAGCATCTTCGTATCTCAGCAGGACATGCTGTGGTTCTTCATCAACGCCAGGCTTTTCCAAGTCCTCAAGGGTTGCAGATGGATTTTCCTAGAATTTAAAGCACAAACGTTTTGTTTCGAAGTTTTAAGCATAAACAAGTAACAATCACTGTGCGACAGGACTGATAATACCATGCTTCACTGCTACAGGATGTTATATTAAGGTACGACAATGTCTTAAAACAACACTACGACATTTGTTGTGCTCACTCACACCCAGTCAGGTTTGTTATGCATTAAAGGATGTACATAAAAGCCTCTCAAAAAGCAATAACTGAATACCAAGTGTGGACTAACAGTTCCCTACTCAGCTAGTCATCATGTGAAGAATAAACAAGTGAAAGACTTGGTATGAGGCAGGAAAGCTGCTTTTTCAGATGGCGCAACAATGCAACTTGACCAAAGCTAAAGAACCTAAGGATGAAACTCTCCTACTTTGATAAACCATCCTCTGACTCCTTTGATCAATTCTCTGTTGCATTACTTGTCAAATCTGGAATATTTGAACTGCAAGTGATTTAAATACATTCCCCGCCTTACACAGTTGCTAAAACCAGTCTTGTCCCTCCTTCATAAAAATAAAAAATTTGCACTTGGTAAAATATAACCAGTATTTCAAAAGCAGCACATACCTTCCAAAGTTCTTCCAGTTTGTTAATCTGCTGAGCTGTAATCTGACGTGCTCTCAGCTGCTCCTGTTCAGATGGAATCTTTACCAGCCACGAAAGGAAACAGCGATCTTGGATGAGAGGCTGCCACTGAGAACTGTCCCAATTAATATCCTTTAAACTGCTCTGACTGGCACATGGCTGCCTGCACAACCAAAATATTGAAAAATATTATTAAATTAGACAAGTGTAAGAAAAAGTCTACTGTGTGAAGTGTAAAAATAGGTTTATCGTGCTCTTGAAACAACTCAAGTATCTCCGTTAAAAGGAAAAAACAGAACAACCCAAGACTGCTGGGCCAATTAATTTTTTAGTTCCTATTATTTGCTATTTCAACACTAGGAAGGGTCAGTATCATAGGTAGCGTTTATTGGGTGTTTCTAGAATTGAAAGTTCCAGCATCTAATATCTTAAATATGACATGTTTGAAAGTGGTTACAGTCCATTAAGATTACACACACATATCAGAAAACACTTGGGATTACTTCCCATCTGTTTAAACAAATAGAAGGACTCACTCTGTAGAAACACACCTTCTGCTGTCAAATACATGGTAAGTGACAGCAGTTAAAGCACATACAATTATAAAAATCATGATTTCTTATAGAATCTTCCAGAGAACAATTTCCAATTCACTGTTGTCTTGAAATGGTTCTACAAGCTGACAGAAAAATATACTGTGTAATAGAGTCACTACTCCAGGGCAGCTCCAGGGTAATTTCCTCAACTGATCTGTTATTTTTCCAAATGTGAAAATCACAGTTTAACAAAAGGGGAAAAACCACCTTTCTTCCATTAAGCACCGCTTCATTTGGGAGAAATACTTTCCTATAGACTTCAGACATTTGCCCAGCATAACAGAATGTTTCTTCATTGCATTATCTACTTGTATGCAATTCACAAAGCCCCATTCGATCACATAAAGGAAAAACGGTGGCAAATCAGAGTATAAAATATATTTTGGTGCAAAATGAAAGCAAGCCTTGCCCTCCAGAAAGGAGGTTACGCAAGAGACTTGACACGAATGTGCCAACAAAGGCATTCTCTCACCTGCACAGCAAAACCACCACAGAGTCTGCCTTAGCTGGAATAAAGCCAAGGAGAAACACATTACGACATCCACAGTTATAACATTCCAAGACGGTTTCTCCTAAAGGTCCATCTTTATGGAGAGTCACCTCTTTGCACTTGGCTCTCACAAGATGATTAACGATGTGGCTGAAACCAGAGAGGACATACATTTATGTGAAGTTAATAGGAAAATCAGATTTAGATCTAACTTAATATATCAACTCACTTATTAAAAGACACAAACAAAATCTATTTATGCTGTGGCAGATATCAGTAAGATCTTGCTCTTTTCATCAAAGATACTGCTAATACAGCTTCAATGGTTTCTCAGTGCATAAATGGTTTCAGGTAGATGAGTAAAAGAATAGGAAATGTGTAAAAATCCCTTGTTTTTATGTTACTGGTAATCGAAAGCAGCCTCTCAAAGCTCCATAGGTCAAAAGCATCAGTTCTGCTGTGCCTTGCAGGAATAAAGGATGGGAGAAGAAGTGGCAAGCTCACTTCACTGAAGCAATTTAAGTTTCAAGTTTTGCTGAGATCAAGGTCTAAGTCTTTCTTAGTAAGGTCTAAGTTAGTAACAGTGGCAAAGCTATCACCAAAACATAAGTCACAGCCATTACACCGCTTCAAAACACATTCTAAACCATTCATTTCCATCATTTGACTGCTTACCTGCCAGATGTATTTCCACGCCCATTACAGAACCACTTTTTGCTGGTGTTACAGTAAACCACACAAGCGGGGTCATGGATACCACAGTAACTGGAATTAAAAAAACAGGAAGTGATTGGGTTTGTGCTTATAGGAAAATTCAAATACATGATTTAAACTACCTAGTAGCGCACAAAAATAAGGGGAAGTGAAAATTAGGGAACACAAGTGTTGGTGAAAGTACCAAACATGAGCTAAATTTCTGTTTGAGTCACAAGTATTTTAACGCTTCCCAGCATCCCCATCCCTCAGCTGGTTTAGCCTTCGATTCCCAAAGGAAGGTCACAGACCTACTGGACATGGCAGCTGTAACAACACACAAGAGCTCACCAGAGGGCACCATTTTCCTAACAGTAGTGTCTGTCTGCAAGGAAGTGGCTCTCAAATTCCAAAAATCCTCTAAGCACACACCTTTCACTCACACAAAGCGCTCCTGCCCTCTGGAAATAAGCCTGTGGGAAAGATTAGGTCTTACCTGCAAGCATGCACAGGAAGATCCTTTGTGTAATAGGTGTCTTCTTCATCTTCTTCAAAATTCAGCTCTGCCAGGAGCTGGCTGGTTTTTGCCACGTTATCATCCACAGCTCCGTTCTGCAGAATGCCATCAGGTCCGTTCACCTGAAACACAAGCTCAGTGCTTAAGTGATACAACCAAAGCAGGTGACTTCCCAACTGATCATGGAACAGGTGGAATTTCAAAGCCTTAGGTTAAACTGAATTGCTTAAAAGCAGGAATATCAGGCATTCACAGGCGCATTTTGATCAGTCTGTTCCAGAGAGCAATAATACATTATTATACACAGCAGCTGACAAGTTAATCAAATTTTTTGGGTCGCCATAAAAAAATTGGATTGCTGAACATTAAAAAAAAAAAGCTTTACAATTTTATTAAAGGCTGAAAACCAAGAAACTACAACAACTGCAAGCTATTAGTACTTGTGCACCAGGTGAGCGTTATTACACCCTGGGGAGCTCCTACCCAGAGTTGGGCAGGAATGAGGTCACCTGTGACTCCAAAATCCAGCAGGGAGGCCAGACCTTGGCAGGCACACAGTGAGGAAGTGACTCAACTATTGTTCTAAAAACCTACTGTGATGTTAAGCCTATGTGCATATTATTAAAAATCTGGCACTGCCAACTGTTGTATAAGGGAGTGGGGGGGGCTTCTCTGTTTTCAAAGTGTTGACTGAAACTTCTGGCACAGCCAGTTTAACAGCTACAGCAGTTTGAACTGCTCCAAAACCATCACCAAGGTCCCGGTCCCTCCCTCGCTCCTTTTTTGGCCTCTAAAATACTGGTAGAGAGACAACAGTAAAGGTCCGGGGAAGTGAGTTACAGAACAGTGAACCAAATGATATAATTTTTGTAATGGCTTCTACCAACCATGGAAGAGAGTCCTCAAATCAGTGAGAACAAAATATCATTGTCTCATTTTCTCACAGCACTTCTGGCCAACGCCCCCCACCCACATCAGCAGCTGATCCACAGGTGGATGCAGCTACATCCACTTAATGGAGTTCAACATTAAAGCAGTACATTTCAAGCTGGAACAAGAAAAATAATTGCACTTAAGTAGGTATTTTGCTAGAAGAATATTCTTGTTACAAGATCACAGTCCCATCAACTGTGGCAATGCACTTCAACACAACACAGCAGCCACGGGACCACCCGTCACACTGGCCTGATTCACGTAATTTTCCCTCTTGCTTTAGGAAAAAAAAAATATACACACTTTTGGACTTGCATGGATAACCCAACTATTTGTTGTTTATAGATTCTTTACATTAAAGCTATAGAGTATTTACCATGCTTTATGATCATCTCTTATACTTCTCTGTTTTCCCTTTCAAAATAAGGAAGGAGATATTAGTGAGAACACACACCCCCACACCACCTCCGGCCATATTTCCAGATGGGGACATGAGCAACTTTCTGTCTTTGCTAAGACAAGAGTCTTTGGCAGAACTGGAAATTAAATCCAGCTCCCATAGTCTAGACCAAAAAAAAAATCTCATGGCTGACCCAAACACATTAACACCATGTGCCTTGGCCAACACAGACTCCTTGGGCATGCGACTGTTTCATCATCCAAACTAAGTCCTTGGCTGGAAAAGTGAAAAATTAAGGCAAAAATCAGAATTTATCTGAAAATATTTAGGGAAAAAAAAATCTATTCCTATGTTTGATTTTAATTATATGTAAACAATGGAAACATAGTTTTCTGAAAACAGCATTGCTCCTGCACTACCAGCCCCTCATTATCTTTTTTCAATTGGACACTAATCAACTGTAACAACATCCTCTTAAACTATTCGTTAAATATACATTGGGAAAATGAAGCTCTTATAGACCGGCTAGAGCAATCACATTTTCTTAACAATCTGGGTGCTCTGTAATGCTCAACTAATCTTTTCAAATACCAGGACACTAAAGATACCAGAATATGAACAGCAGAGTATATACCTCCAATGTTTATCAGCTGCAAATATACGTATATATTTTTAATTCAAGTAGCTTTAATTATAATCACAACAACAACCTTTAATTAAGCAAAATGTATGTGATCAATTTTGGAGCCCTAGAAGTTATTATTTAGTATGTTCCCTGCCAAAGGACATAACAAGTTTAAATTATTTGTTCGAGGCAGCAAAATTTTCCCCAGAATCTTTAAGAACCGCACGATTTCTGATCTTATCACTCGTGAGACCGTTGAGATGCACAAGTCTAAACAGATCCAGGGATCTGGGGTTTGCTGCACTCCAGCTCAGGAGGACACGACATTTATTCCACTTGTGAGAGTTCTTGTGGCAACAGGTCCATTCCCTCTCCCTACCCTCCCCAAAACCAACATTTCTAGAGTCAGAAGGAGGACCAGGATGACCGCAAGAGCTCGCGGAAACATCATAAACACACTCCATTAAAGGAAAAAAAAAAAAAAAAGAAATATCCCTTCTTGCCAGGACAGTTGGTTATAGACCTACTAATACCTGAATGTGCTCTCCAGGTACTTTTTTTCTTTTTACTTCAAAGGCTTTTCCAACATGTTTAGACAAAAAAAAGAGAAATTAATCCTCTCCTCTGTTTTTTTTAGCTTATGAGGCTTATTTTGAGGTGGTTCTTTTAGCCACATATTCTCTACTGCGAGTTCTGGAATGATCGCAATCCATTAAAGCTTTAAAAACTAAGATTTTTAAAACTGTCTTCTAATCAATTAATATGTAGTCTGGCTATACACAGCCACTATTTTACTACTTCACAATTCTGGTATCTCAACACTCCAACTGGAAAAAGTCTGCCAAACCCAAATTCAAAAGCAATAAGCAAACAGAAAATAAACAAACAGCCCACGGGGTGGTCACATCTCTAATTCTGTCTTATAAACACACCGACCTGGAGCAAGCCCCCGCACAGGCTGTATGCTGGGCACTTCCAAACACCAGAAAGTCATTTAATTTGTCCTGGGATAAACCAGATACGGCCCAGCTGGGATAACACCTCCCTCAGTCCTGCACCACACACCTGTAGATCGTCAGCACCCAGACACATCGGCCTGTTTTCAGTTCACTTGCTTCTGTTTCCACATTTACAGATCCCAACACATCAGGTTTTACAAGAAAAAAAAAAAAAAAAATCAAGCCCACTCAAACTGTTTGGTTCAGGATTAAAAACTTATGTAAAGCATTTCAACTTCTCTTTAAACTAATAATGTAGAAACATTTAATAATGCAACCACATAGGTATTTATCTATATGTAATGAAACTCAACAGAATATTCCATGATCTTTAAATGGAGAAAAGTTTGACTTTAAAAAAAAAAACACCTGACAGAGTTCTTTGGTTTTGTTTGTTTGGGTTTTTTACTGCAGACAGTCAAGATGCAGCACAGTGACAAGCAGTATCTTCATTTGCAACACTTCGCTTGTGAGCATATAACCCCAGCTCCTCCTTTCCTTCCACTTATGTGGATCGTTAAATAAACACAATCTAAGTGTCATTTATGTAGCAACCATCAACAGACTATAGCAAAAAAAAAAATAATCACCTGCTCTTAAGTTATGAGGAACCAGACCTCTGAACTGAAGTCTCAGGCCATATCACCTGTCACTCCCATACAAACCCAAAACAAATCAGCCCAGCAACCGTGGAGCAGAAAAGGGTGGGAAAAAAAAAAAGGGTATATTTTGCTTTTAGTCCTAGGAAGAAATTAAAAGAGGCAACACTGAATTTCCACAGTACTCAGCTTCTGATAACCAAACGCCACAGCTGTTTTAAAAAGGGAAACCGAAATGACACCCATACGCTTTTCCGATTTCTCATTTCAACGTCACGCAACTGTCACGATACAACCGCAGAGCCCGCCGGCTTCACCAGCCGGCAACCGGCCGCAAGTTCTACCTTCTCCCCGCGTTCCCAGGGCTGTGCCGGCCCCGCTCCGCAGCCCGCGGCCTCCACGGGACAGCCCAGCAACCACACGCGGCTTCCACTTCCCCATCCGGGGGGGGTGGACGAACCGGGGACAGAGCGCCAAACCCCGCAGCCCGCCCAGGGCTTCCCCTCGGCGGCCCCACGCCCGGGCCCGCCCGCCCCTTCCGGACCTCCCCGCTCCCCCCGGTGGCGGAGCCGCCCTGACCCCCCCACACCCCCTCCCCACACCCCCGCCTCCGGCCGCGGGCTCACCTGTGTTTCGATCGGTCCTGGCGGTCCCTGCCCCGCTCCGGGGGGCCCCTGGCCCTGTCCCGGCCCCGCCTGCCCGGGCCCGGGCGGCGTTTGGGTCTGGCTGGGCAGAGTAAAGTCGGTGAACTCGAACTCGGAGCCCTGCGTGTCGGCGCCGAGCAACTCGGCCTCCTCGGTGTCCAGGAAGGTGAGGGTCTGCGAGCTGGGGCCGTACGCCTCCACGCTCATGGCGGCGGCGGCGAGGAGGAGAAGCGGCGCTTCCCCGCACACCCGAGCCGGCCGGGCCTCACCTCAGGGAGCCCGGGCGCCGCACTACGCGAGCGGCGGGATCCGCCGTGCGCACCAGGCCGCGCGCGCCTAAGCGGCCACCAACCAGCCCGCCAGCCGCCCCCGCTCGGGCGGCCCCACGCGGCCGGAACCAACGGCGGAGGGAAGCGGCCGTAGGCGGCGGGCGGGCGCCGCCGGAGAAGCGGAGCCCCGAGGCGCTGCGAGCGGAACCGTCCGGCCGCTGCTGCCGCCGCGCGCCAGGCCAGGAGCGGTGACGCGGAGCGCACGCAGGGACGGCGACGCCAGCACGTCCCGTACGCGTGGGAGGGGTGACGTAGCACGCACACACCTGGGGAGGGCAGGCGGAGGGGGCGTGGCCTCGGCGAAAGGCGCGAAGGGGGATTCGCGGGGGGGGGCGCTGTCAGAGGCGCCCCCGAGACCTCCTGCGGGGAGGGGCGGGGCCTGGTGTTGACTGACTGCTCCACCAGCCAATCGGTCTTCGAGATGAGGAGGAAGAGCGGGGTGCGGCGGAAATGGCGGGTTCTCCTGCCCCTCTGCTCTGCCTTGGTGAGGCCTCATCTGGAATATTGTGTCCGGTTCCGGGCCCCTCAGTTCCAGAAGGACAGGGAACTGCTGGAGAGAGTCCAGCACAGGGCCGTGAAGATGATTAAGGGAGCGGAGCATCTCCCTTATGAGGAAAGGCTGAGGGAGCTGGGTCTCTTCAGCTTGGAGGAGACTGAGGGGTGACCTCATTAATGTTTATAAATATATAAAGGGTGGGTGTCACAAGGATGGAGCCAGGCTCTTCTCGGTGACAACCAACAGTAAGACAAGGGGTAATGGGTTCAAGCTGGAACACAAGAGGTTCCACGTAAATTTGAGAAGAAACTTCTTCTCAGTGAGGGTGACGGAACACCGGACCAGGCTGCCCAGGGGGGTTGTGGAGTCTTCTTCTCTGGAGACATCCAAAACCTGCCTGGACGCCTTCCTGTGTAACCTCATCTGGGTGTTCCTGCTCTGGCTGGGGGATTGGACTAAATAATCTCTTGAGGTCCCTTCCAATCCCTAACATTCTGTGATTCTTTGCGGGCAGCCGGGCCCTGAGGCGATAAAGGGCCGCGGGGCGGCTGGAGGACGAAAGGGGCTGTGGTGGTCGCTGGCCACTGTGGAGGTGATGAGGGGGGCTCTGGTGGGGAGGGTCCAGTGGGTTGCAGGGCTGTGGTGCTGAGGGGAGCCCTGCGGTGTTACCTGTTGGTGTGAGGGGATGTGCGGTTCCCCCAGTGAAGTCCCCGTGTACCTGGTGCTGGTTTTGTGGCCTACCCACCCCATGTCCCTGTTTAAAATGAGTGCTGAGGGTCAGGGCTGACAGGCGTGTCAGGGTAAGGGAGCTGTGCACGGGCTTTACGTGTTTTGAGACAGATGTGGTAAATTAAGAAGGATCTGGTATTATAGTAATACCTGCCCTGCAATGCCTCTTATACCTGTAATACCTAATATAGCAGCGTGATAGCCAGAAAGCTGAGCTGCTGTGAGGTAAGGGTAGTGGAGCTGGCCATGGAGATCCTCTGAGGTCAAGGAAGGGGAATGACCGGGTTAGTGAAAAGAGAGGGAGTGGCATGTGTTTCTGCTCATAAATAAACAGAAAGTTGGCATTTGGGTGCCCTCATTTTAACATCCTTTTTGTTGGCACAAAACAAATCTCTTTTAAGGTAACTTCTGTGTCGTGGAAAGCATTGATGTGAAGGCCACATACTCAGTCCCACTTCCCTACTAAAGCCTTCAACTATAAGGTACAAATATGTATCTTCTTTTAAAAGTGATTTTAATTTTATTTTTGCTTTTTGTGTAGGATAAAGCCTGGAACTGAAACAGTGTGTACCAGATTTGCAGCTGTTAGGCTGAAAAGATCTAAATGAAGACTGATTCTTGTCCTAGGAATATTGTGCACCAAGTACAGGAGGGGAGAGAATACAGGAGTCATCACTTCTGCATACAGACTGTTTGAATTAATCTTTAACTTTAAGCCTCTATGAAGGAATAGACTGTACCGATAGTTTATCATGCTATAATATCATACATAATTCAGTATTCGGATTGAAATAGGTTAATCCAACAAGCCACTAAAATCAAAAGGCAGAACAGTAAATTGTCTTTTGAGTTATGACTGTCACATCAGTTTAAGTACAGTTACAGCTACAGTTTAACATGGTGACATCAAGATAAGTCAGTTCATCAGCATTATACAGCAAGTTGAATGTTGAGGCTCTTGATTCCTAAAGCTGAAAGGTGACTGAATTAAAACCCCTTGAAAGTTTGGTTGGAAAGCATCTGTGGATGAACTAAACCACTGCTTTCTTAAAACAAACTGGAAATTAACAGTTTTATAGTTCAGAGAAAAGCATAACTGTGACAAAATATGAAGTCTTACTTGAGGACAAAAGCAGAATTGAAGAAGAAATTTATAAAACCAGGTAGGCTATTTGGAATGAACGCTTATTTATTAATCAACAGAACGTACTTGCAACATTTGGCTGATTTACAGAATCCTCAAAAGCTTTGGAAACCGATCAAAGTTTTGATGCGCTGCTGGACTTTTTTTCCTCGTCTCCTCCACAATACAGAAAATAAGGATGCTTTTAAAGAGGAGTCGTTCGGAAAACTCCTTGAAGATTTCAGGTCCTTTGCTTGCTATGCTATCAGAAGGTAAATTTGGCATCTGATGTGGAGGCACCAGGGCCGGTTGGCCGTGTTCCCGGGGAAGATGCCGCTGCTGTCTGAGGTGCTGAGGCTGGAGAACAGCGAGGAGATTCCCCCACCCGAAACGCTCCAGTCCCCTGGCACACAAGGCGAAAATGAACCCAGAGTGAGTTGGGGGCGGAAAGCCTGCAGTTTACTTTGAGATGGTTTAATGAGGGATCAAACTGGCAATTAGTTGTGGCCGTTGGGCTCCTGGTTGTGTTTAAAAACAGAGACTGTGATTAGTGTTTATACCAATACAGAGGCATAGCATGTGGAGAGAGGGTACATTTGAATTTAATGACATTATTGCTTAATTGTAGTTCACTGCATGCTGGAAACTCTGTGGAGTCTATTGGTGCTTTTAAAGATAATCATGGAGGTTCATATACAGGCTATGCTACAGAGCTCCTAAAGGCTATTTTTTGTGTAAGCCATGTTTTGTGAAAGTTTTCTCTTAAATCTGGGCCAGCGCAGAGAAATGGCACTCTGACTCATTGGTCTTTGCTGTTGTGCATCCAATCTGAAATTTTAAAAGGTAACACTTCTGAAAACTGGAACACGTTCTCTGAAAATGTTGCTGCTTTAGCATTTTCATGCATATTTAGAAGCTAGAATTCGCAGGACATACTTAGCCATAAGAAGCTATCCAAGAGAACAAATGTGGGTGAATTTAATTTTTAAAAAGATGCTTTCTCCTTGCTTCCATGAGCTAAAATGTTTAAGGTGATTATCTTGAAGAGGTCCTAATAAAGGTTCCTGATGATTACAAGTGTAAAACTGACGCATGCAGCAGTTTGGGTGTTGGTAGAAATAACAGTCCTGACTCAAAATAATTGGCTTTGCCAGAGGATTTTCCTTGAAATTCGTTTCAATTCCAAGACAAACCAGCGCTGGGATTTGATAATGAGAGGGGACTGAAAACAAGCTGCTGCAGAAAGGAACGAACTGATTGGTCTCTGCAAAATCCCAGCCCTGGAGATAGAGCTGGGAAGTGTCATCGTGACGTGAAGGCTTCAGAGCCAATCGAACGGAGGGCAAGGAAGCTTTGCAAAACCGCTACTTCAAATGACAGGGTTGGACTTAAAAAGAAAAAAATGTGTATTTTTATCCTAGGATAAAACAATTCAGGTTAGGGGAATATGAGTGTGAAGTGGAGACTGGATGTTCTTGACAAAGAACGCTGAGGGAATGTTCACACGTGATGTGTCTGTGTAATGAGTGCTGTGGTTGGCAATACATTAACATATTATAGAATAAATGCAATCAATACATTTATTATGCATATTTAATCACTTTACCTCCTTGTCTGCTCTGTCACTTTGCATCTGCATTTTAACGTCTCTTTATTTCTTCTTTTTTGTTTAATGTTCAGTAACTCATATTGTTCTTAAAGTTCTTAATTTTCTGTCTCTCTCTGTTTTGCCTTTGGCTTGCCTCTCCCCCAAAAGAAACATTCAAATGAAAATTCCTTACAATTTTACCTAGCCTGAGTGTTAGGAAATGGAACAGCAAAGAATACCTGCTGTGTTTTTTATTTTTAAGAAAAACTATTCCCCTGAAAACTGACAAAAATTCAATAATTTTTTTTTTAAATTTAAAAAAATGCAGCAATAATGCAGCAACAAAGCAAACACTATTGGAGGCTATATGAATTTGCTATTCCATTGCAGATGTTAACAGTTCTGCTCAGTTACCACAAGAGGGACATAGAAGGAAAGTTAAGGCAGCGCTGGCAAAAGAAATCAGAATAACAGCTTGACGCAGGTTCATAGCAACATTTTGTTTAGGAAGATCTTCTGGGACCATAACATTCCTATAGCTTCCTTCATCCCATATAATCTTTAAAAAGCTTTCTAGACCTTAGAAAATGTGATAATAAGCATGAAGAGCTAAAATGTTGTAAGCAATCCAATCTTTTCCCAGAACTTTACAGTCTATCCTCAGCTTTTTCCTATTGGAACGTCTGTAGCGGTGTCGGGACAGGGAGTGGTCGGGCTGGCTGTAGTTTTGTTCCATCTCCAGCTATCAGACCAACAAATGTTGCAGCATTTAGTAGGCATGTGGAGAAGAAGGTTATGGAGCTCCTTTTGTTTGTTTCTATTTAATTTTCACAAATTAACGGCTGACGATGCAGATGTCGTAAGATCAGAGCTCGTATAAATGCCTTCATGAAACAAGAGGACCATAAAATCCACTTAAGTAAATATTGAAGGGTTTATTGGGCTCTTGTGGCATTAAAAAGTACAGTCTTAATATGCACTAGATTGGAAGTAATGCAGCATGTGTGTTTAAGGATACGCAGTCTATTAATTCCTAATGTCAGTAAAGCTTTATTTCCAGCTGTGATGAGACGGAGGCGTCGCTCATTGGGCATGTTCCTTTATGGGATCTGAACAATCGTACTGTGAGAAAGGACTGTTCTGAGTAAGGTGGAAATAAAGACTTTTTAAATTATAGCCTCTTGGACTTCGATCTTAATGCCTGAATTTATCCAACGGGTATTTTAACATCGCATTAAAAGATCTCTGTCAAGTGGTACTAGATCGAATGGGCATTTTTCAAAAGCCCTTTAATGCGCAGAATGTTTTCACAAGCTAAAAGCATATCAGAAAAGTCTTATTGTGTAAATGTAAGAATTTCTCTAAGGTGCCAGAAATCTAAGGGCAACAGTAAATGCAACCCAGCTTTGATTTCAGGATTATGAATAACATAGTATAGAAAATTCACAGAAAAAGGCTATTACTCATTATCATGGGAATCTCAATGCTTTCAGCCTTCAGCAAATTGTGTAATATTTCTGTTTCAACTGATTTACCTGCAGGTTCCATTGTGGCTATAGATAACTTAAAACAATGAAGAAAAAGGAGGAGGAGATCTTGACATTTCTTCAGTGATCTTGAATGAAGAAGGTACTTAAATATTAAGGTGGTGAGTGACATAAAAAGATAATAGGAATATATGAAAGCCAGTAAATGAAACTAGCTATAAACTCTGCTATAAACCATTTTTCTTTCGCAGTCTAAGGTAAGTGGATTCTAGAAAGCTAATAAACTGTGAAAAAAGTAACTTAATATTAAAATACTAATGAAAAAGACTTTATTTCAGTATAAAATTTGAAATCCTTTCCTCTAAAAATGTCTTTAAATTGTTTTTAACTCCTACTCCTTGAAAATAGCTGAGGTGTGTCTTCATCCTAAACAATGCCACGTTAGCACAGAGTCTGAATTCAAGGAACTAATAGAGGGGAAAAAAATCTTTTTGAGAGCTTCTGGCCTCCTGCAGGTTTTTGGTTGCAAAAGTGCTATGTGAAGTGATCTACTTCTCTTTAACTGGCCATGAAAGTTAAAGATCGCTAGCAAAAAAGCATTGTTTCCAAAATCCAAGGAAAAAATTGAATCGCTGGAATTGAAGGATGTATTTGAGAAGATGTGTGACAGTATCTGTTAGCTATTAAATCTGTCTTTGGTAGGAGTTCTGGAAGGAACAGGCTTGTTAAAAATATTATATTTCTAAAAGGGCATCAAGGTTTCTTTAAATGGGGCTTCTTCAAAACAGATGTTGTATCTGAGCTTAAAAACAAATTTTGAAGCTCTTGATTGCCTACAAAGAGTGTGCATGTTTCTTTGTTTTAATTTCTGGCAGTAATCCTTGGCAGATGGAGCAGCAGTGAGGTTATTTCGGTGTAATGTAAAATCCAGGACTTCACAAAGGGTTTTGATGTGTGTTTGAATCTTGTGAACTGGTGTTTCTCCCTCTGTTTTAGTGGGGAAAATAGAAGAGCGGTGAATTTTCAGGTTATCCCTGGTGTTTCATTTAAGTTTATAAATACTTTGAGTTTTAACAACATGACTTCTCATGTGGTAGCAGCTTGCTTTCTTCTCAAAGCATGACTGCTTTACAGACATGTTTGTAACTTCTGGGGAAGGTAACATGTACAGGGTTAAATGTGAGGTTGTTTTTGTAAAGAGCACCTTAAGAGAGCAAATAATTTGAAAAACAGTAATTTTTTTGAGTCCCACCCTTTATTTTTCTTTGCTTTTTGCTTAAGTGAATAACATGCTCTGCATATAGAGTAAAGCCTTCCAAGTAAATCCTTCTCCCTGCTGTGGGAGAAATCTGTTAATTTGGCGCTTGTCTTAAATGAAATGATGTAAGCAATCCAATAATTAGGTGCGTTGCCCTTTGGGTTTTGCTGGGGGGGATCTAAACACGTGCAGGAACATGTATTTAGCCATGTAATGTGGCTACATGACTTACACAAGCGGTTCACATTCTTCCTCTTGGACTAAACACCTACATCCAAGACGGTCCTTGTCCCAAAATATGAACCATTTAATTTTCTGGTCTCTAGTTCTCAAGAATTATCTTCTCTGTCTTTTTCGTGGACATTTCAGTTCCTTTCAATGTGAAATGCAGAATTCACCAGCTAGGCCTTATCCATTTGTTGCAAATATTAAAGGTTCAGAAAACAATCATTGTGAGAACTTTCATATTGTAGTAGCAGCTATAGGTAAGACTGTAAGTTAAGACTTAACAGCTTCTTTTCCTTTATTTCTTGCCTGAATAAAAGTAAACAGATCTAGAATCGAGGTAGACCAACTGTATTGGGCGTCACAGTTGTTTTGCCATCATGGAAGCCCCGTATTTCTGATGTCTGGGGATGAGTGCAGGGCAAGGAGAGGCTGGGTGCCTGAACCAGACTGGTTTCAGAAGGGAGAAGCTTACTTGGAGTGGAAAGAATGTTTTCTTTGCAGAATGCTGTGGATTTGAGGAGGAACCAAGCCAGCACTGAACACAGGTCATGAATGGTTACAGTGAAGCTTTGTAATGCCTTCCCAGAAGTGGTGAGTTCCTTGGAAATGTACCCAGGCCACTGGCGGAATTTCACTGAGCAGCACAGGAAAAGATCAAGAGGACGGTGGGGTCCCAGATTTTACCGTGCTCCCGAGAGTGAATGTTTCAGTTGATGATACCATCTGCTTTCTGAACACAGTGGGCTTAAAATACAGTGGATTTGCCCCTACTCGCTTGAAACAAGGTTTTCCACCATCAGATTGATGTTAAGGAGTATTTCATAGAGTTCTTTTGCTAAGGGTTTCTGATTTTCCCTTTCTCAATATGGTTTCATAGGCTGCTCCTTAAACCGGGGCAGAGTTGGAGGGATTCTCTCACCCTAACTCGGTGGGGCTGGTTACTGACACCTCCTCAGACTGGATAATTTAAGACCCACTGACCTGCCTTGGGAGCAGCAGGACCCTGATGGCAACACCTCAGGACCTGAGCCAACCTGCCTTCTACTAGGCTTTCAACAGCACCTCCAAATTCACTGCTTGCCTTTGCGTTTGGCTTTTCCATGGGCTCTGTGAGGAGGCAGAGCTCCCACTGTGGAAGGCAGCCAGTGTGACAGCGAGTAAATAAATAGAAAGGTGCTGGAAGAGCTATGAAAAGATTGAGAGATACGGAGTCCTTCCACGCTGTTCCCTCTGGTGTCACGCAGAGCAGCAATTATCTAGTGGTGCCATTTGAGGTTCACATTGCAGGAGCTGCTGTAGTGGAAGTGGAGTCTGCTTAAATTCCTGGACCCTGAGCAAGGCTCATAGCAACACCATGAACCCATTTTGCAGTCTGGAAACTGTGAACTGGGGTTGTTTTTCCTAAAAATGTAATTACTAGGCTTGATTTATGATCAAACAGAAGTTTTCAAATGGCTTCTCAACTCTGGTCCAGAAATCCATAAGCCTATGTCATGTGGAGGAAACCCAAAACACAGACGTGTTTTTTTTCCTGTCGTTGTTAGTAAATGTTATTAAGAAAATTAAATGTTGAACTAGATCCTATGGGCTTTATTTGAGCTATAGTATGAAGATAGAGTGAAGGTGCTACGGGAAGCCTTCTGGTGAGTGGTGTTCCAGCCTCAGACAAGATACTAACACTAAGCCGCCTTTCTGGCAGCAGACGAGTGTATGACTTTGCTGGAAGAGATGATTGCAGAAAGGTTATGAAGGAGGTCTGGAGAGCAATAATTCTAAATAGCGCTTTAGTAATGATGTCATTTAAACAAAAAAAGTAATGTTAAACATTGAGCAATGAACTCCTTTGGATTGGGAGCAACACAGGGCCACTGGCCAAGAGGCAGAAGAACTTCTATAGCAGAAGTTGCATGGTGGAATAAAGAGCTTGTGCAAAGTCCAAAGCATGCAAGGTCGTGATGGAAGAGCCATATTAGAATAATCCTGAGGAGTGGCAGGATAAATAATCCAATATTTTCTGTGAGTAGTATATCCACTTGTGATGAGTCCATGTGTCTTGAAGTCAGAATCCAAATCCTGGGGGAGCTGGAGCACTGGAACAGCGTGAGTGATTGCTGTGATCTCAGACAGATCTTGAACTGTTCTCTTGGGGCTCAAAACAAATGCAGTGATAATCAGTACTTACCTCCTCTACTGAGGAAGCAGAAAGGCTGAAACAAAACAAGGGATATTATTCTTGTGGACTTGACAACTCGATGAACATCAGGAAATATCAAAAATATAATTTCAAAACTATTGGTTTAGCTTTTTCTTTAAAGGCTGATCCATTACGGTGCTGCAAATGGTCTGAATTGACGGAGCACTCTCAGGCTGGAGTACAGAGATCAGCCCTTTACTACCAAGTACAAACAGTTCTAAAGAAATTCCCACTGAGCTCAGCTATGAACAGCTGAAGGCCTGGTCAGCTTTGTAGGAGGCTGCACATGCCTTGCTCCTTTTTTTCCTTTTTATACCATTTGTTCTATATTCCGCTAGAGGCCACCACAAACCTCATCTGAAAAAAAAAAAAAGAGAAAGGGAGGGGGCACCTGCAGTGCTAAATGGCAAAAGCTCCTGTTTTATAGGGAGATTTAGAACTGGAACTTGGATCTCCCTAGAAACGACTTCTCCCGCTGTGTTAGGAGTAACTCCCAGATGTGACTTGAAGCCAGCAAATGATCTCAGGCTGGGAGATCAGATTTTGCTGAGTGTACAGGGTTAGACATGTTCCTGACTCTTTCCAGAAGTTCTCCTATCCAAACCATGCATTGATATTTGATTTCCTCGGGAAATATTGGCCTTTTACTGCGTTTGTGTATAGAGACTTGAAGTTGCAACATTATTCTCCAGCAGAAAGTTGCTTTTGTCATTGCTATTTATTCACCTGAGGCGTGGGGTTCCTGGAATTGTGTGCGCTTTCCTGGAAGAAGTGTTGAGGGGTGTAATGGCTTGTGCAGAAAGCATTCAAAGACTGAAAAAAGATGTCAACGAGAGAGGAGGGAGCTGGGGCTGAGGGAGAGCTCTCGGATTCCGCTCTCATGATGGGTATTTCTCTGGCTGTTGTTTTCTGGGGAACTCAGTGTCGCTTACACCCGAAGTGTTTTGGCTTGAATAAAGGTTAAGGGAAGAAATGACTGCTGTGCTGGCCAAAAGCGATTGGCCTTTATTAAGGGAAGCATTGCAAAAATAGAGAGGATCCAACTTCTAGTTTCCATGTGGAATTAAAATCAGAGTCACTCTGTGACCATCACAATTAGGTTACTAAGTGTCTTTGCAACCTTTGGATGGGAAGAGCAGTTTAGATGGAGCAAGGACTTACTCTGAATCTCTACGCAGAGCCTGATACTGAAAAATATTGTGAAAAAATAGATATATATTTGCTTTTATGGCTGTTTTTCAGCTTTGGGTGGGGTCGGGAGAAGGAATTGCCAGAAATCTCCAGAGCCAGTTCATTCCTGTGAGATTTCTGGTCTGATATTTTCTTGAAAACTCAAGAGGTTTGGATTCATCTCCAGGCTCCATCTTTCTGGAGAGCTTCCCACCACTTGTGAGCCCGTGTACATGCCATTTTTCCATTTCTCTAGGGGTGAATAAAAAACCCAAACCATAGTCTGGATGATGTTGAATTTTCCTCTGAGTTTATAAATGATGTACAAAGAAGCACAATTTTCGGATAAAACCAGTAATCTGTAATGTCTCAAAGCTTAGGAAAATAAAATGTGCGTATGAAAGGAGATGTATGATAAGGTGACCTGACAGCATTTGCGCCAGGAAAAGCACACATTGGGTAGCCCGTGGCTGCTTTGTTTCCACAGTCCATGGTGCTGGTGAAACAAGGAATTTCACAAATGCAAATGTTTATTTTCAGGCTAATAGGCCTCTTGAATAGATTATTTTGACTTGCACCTGTTTAATATTACAACTTGGTAGTAGTCTGGACCACGTAGCTGCTGATAGCATGTCTAGAAGATACAGGGTTTGTCATTCTCTGCTCATCCTCAGGGAGCTGGCATCCTTTTGTGGTCAAGATTTTGGGAACAATTAATCACAGGCATAAAAGACAGTTTTGAAGAAGAAGAACCATTCTTGTTTGCTTGAAATCTGACAAAAGTTATTAGTCAGTTGAAGCAGGGTATAAGTGAAAAAGATGGAGATGATACTCTGCTTTACCACCATCATAAGAGGAAGAATGATTTTTGTGGAATACTAAGGCTCTGCTATAATAATAAACCCATTTTCTTTTTTCATATTCAGGATTCTCATTTTACATATGGATAATGAGACGACTTTAGAGAACAGCCTTGACAATCTGCTGGTGCTTCCTCGATCCCGCTATTCTTTGTGCCCTCCATGGGTGTCCTCGTCATCCCCATTCCACAGCAATCAAAGAAAGCGTCTACACTTGAAGAATTTTCCTTGTAATTCATAAAGGCTTTTCCCCCCCATTTCCCTTCTGCAAGAAAAAAATCATATTTCTGCATGCAAGTGTGAAACTACTCATATTAGAACTGAACTGAAGTGTGTAGCCTGTTCCTGAGATGAGACAAAGAGTGTTGCATTTAGTTATCAACTCCTTTTTCCCCTTTCTCTGTCCCATCCGGGATTTTGAAGAGTTGTATTTAGAAAAAGTGATGGTCAGGCTTTGACCTAATGCTTCCAGCATCCCCGTAGCCTGTGAAGATGCGAGGGGGGATTAGTACAGAGTGATCCTTTCTTCCTCTTCGTGGAAGTTAACCCTACTTTTCAACAGTGAAAAGGTTTATGTCTCCTGCAAACAGCTGACTCCAAATTACATTTTTACAGAGTACTTCAACAGTGGTCTTTTGATCACTGGTGTCCTGAAAAGACCTGATTGCTCAGGGCTGGTTTTGCTTATTTCCAGCTGTTCAATCCCACTAGATATCTTCCTTCTGGATTTTTTTTTTTTTTTTAATGCAAGCAAGTAGAGCTAATTGCTACGGAGAGGTTATGTGAAAAAGATCAAATGGAAAAGGAAAAAAATGGCCCCTGTTGCAGTCAGTAAGAGAGGAAATGTCAAGAGAGCTATCGTTACTCTTGAATCAACAGTTATTAAAAAGCTGCAGCTTTTTGCTGCGTATATCCAGGAGACCTGAACAGGTTTGCTTAATATAACTTCTGGCCTGGAAAATTTTTTGCTGTTCCCTCGAGATGCCCACAGAAAGGACGAGCTTTGTGGTCTGTGCGAACACGGCGATCAGAACTCCTGCTCCGGCTTAACCACTTCACACTTCTGAGGCAGAATAAACTGCGAAGTTCAGATTTTCTCTGGGTTTTTGGGATGCGACCATAGAAAGCGCGGTTGTCTCCTGCGAGTGGATGCTAAACTGTTCCTTGGCTCTCTCTATAAAAAGCAAGGTTTTCTTTGGAGTCCCAAGCCAAACGTTTCCCTTTTTTTTCCCTGCTGTTCTGTTATGTATTTGGCTGCGCTCTCTGTCCCAAAGGTGTCTGTGTTCTGGTGGTATTAGGTATGAATAGATTGTCGAGTTCCTTGGGATCTTCCTTGCTGAAAGGCACGATGGAAACCTGAACTTTTTTTGAAGCCTCCTGGCAAAAGGCTTATGGTGTGTGCCAAATTGTGGGCAGCAGGCAGTAATTTGAGGACAGCAAATGCTCATCTATGTAATGCTTGTATATATGATACAGAAATAGCGTTATTTATGCACAGTGTGTGCATTTATGTATAGCTACTGGACTAATCGTGTAGACAGCTCCAGCAAGATATCAGAGTGGTTTTCCAGGCTCCCTCAGGTTCACTTTTCTGCCTATGAAGAGGTCAATGCTAGAAGTTTCTTTTTGAGTTACGAAGTCCTGGTACATGACCAAAACCAAGTCAGCGCTCCCCAAGAGAGCTCACGAGGCTGTTAAAAAGTGTACGTGCTGTCTGCCCACCTACACGTGTGACCTCAGAGCACTGAGCACTTCCAGTCCCCTCTGCAATGAGACAATTCCTGTTTACACCCTTGCTGAAGACCCCCGGATTACACAATGCGAAGGTTTGACCACGGAGACGAATTATATACATAATTTAAAGCAAAAGAAAAACAAGACTGCTTAGGAGAGCTCTTGTTTTTAAGGTTTGCCATCCCCAAGAGTTTTGGGAAGTGGCTTAGTGAGTACTGAGCAGCGAGTGGAAGCAATCGGTAAAACTGTTATTGTCATTATGACTCTGGGAGGTGTCTTTTAGTAGCAAAACCCAAAAAGGGAGACCAGGGCCAAAGCAGTTTGACTGAAAAAACTGCATACCCTGAGCATTAATGATACTCCCAACAATAATTCCCAGCAAGACGTGATGGCTTAACCATCGCATCAGTTTGCATATCTCTTGGTCAAAACAGCCTTTGGTCTTCTTTTTTTCCAGTACAATTCAGATAATTATTCCCAGTTCCCTCAACGAATCTGAGCTCCCGCTGGCTCCTGGAGCAATAGTAGCTCATTGTTGCAAATGAGCTTAATCCAGTGTTAGTCGTCTTTATTGTCCCTAATAGAAAATGGCATGAATAGTAAAGGAAAAAATGCGAGATGTTTCCTGTAAGGTTTTAACAGCCCTCTTGGGTGTGCGATTACGACACATGCTGGGGAATGGTTTGGAGCAGGGTGGTGTGGGGAGCAGGAGCTCTGGCAGCGTTTTACACCCCATCTGGGAGGCTCGTTACCGTGAGGGGAAGGGAAGGATGGGACACAGCTCATCTTCATCGGAACGTGTCACCGCTTCTCAGCCCCTTGGCCTTCCCATTTGTCATCGTTTGTCTGTGGCAGGGTTAAAGGTGAGGCAGAGCAGAACTGAATCAGGGCTGGTATGAAATTTGTGGGCCCTTCGATTGGCCTCCTGCCCTCGGTTTTGTAAAAAAAAAAAAAAAACTTAGTTCCAGGTGTCTTAGTTCTTTTCAGACAGGGTGGTGTTGACACAATATCTCAGGCATTTTGGAGGGGGTGGGATTGTCAGTGTGGGACCCAGGAGTGCGGAACACTTGACAGCGCTGCGACCTTTCTAGAGACAAATTAGATGATCGAAACTCAGCAAGCCACTGGGAAGTTCCGGACCTTATTTTAAATGAAGGACAAGATTCAGGGTGATCTTGTAGCCCCATCTCTGCATAGACCTTGCACATATATTGTGGCTTTGTCACCAGTCCTGTCAATAGCCTGAGGGGACTCCCTGGATGGAGCTACTAGTTACTAAGTCATCTAGTAACCTAGACCGCCCAAACTGTCCAGGGCTTTTAGTTATTTGATATTTTCTTCTCTTGCAGAAGTTTCTCAGAGTTCCTGCGTCATCATGTGTCATTTTCTCAGCCAGTGCGGGCAGAATACGTCACTTCCAGGAACATCAGCCACGTCCAGCACTGGTAAGGCTGCCCAGACAATATGTAGTATCACTTATTTTAGATGAATGCGCATTTTTTTCTTAGTGTCTTTCCCAGCCAGTGTTTGTGAATGAAGATTCGGCTTCAGCGGGGAAAGACAGTTTAGTTATTCCAGTGATGGCACGAGCCTGGGCTTCCAGGTCCGATTTACTCGCGTGGTGTGACCCAGCACGAGCCACTTCGCTTCTGAGCGATTCTGTTCTGCGTCCGTGGAGCAGGATTCTTCCTCAGAAGAGTCACGTGGCAATAAAAAGTGAGACCATTTAGCTCTCTGGTTGCTACAAATCAGTTATCTTGTTGGGAATCTCATTAGAGAGATCAAGAAACAAAAACTTGTGGGACCAGAGCTGCTTCTGAATTTTACTGGTGGCTTCCTGGGTCAGGTCCAAAGGCTCAGGGAGTCTGTCCTGATGACACACTTAGAAATTTTCAGACTAGCACCGTTCTTTTCCCTCTTTTCACTGAATTTAATTTTTTTTTATAAAGGTGGGGGGGGGCTTATTGCAGCAATTTCTCAATATATGTTTGCTGGCTTACAAATGTCTCCTCCTTATGAAACGTGCGTGTGTCGTATTAGCTGTTTGACAGCAAAAATATTGGAAACCCCCTCCTCAGGTTGTGCTGATTCTGTTCCTGTTGTTGGTTGGGGATTTGGAGCTGAGGGGAAAACAAAGAGTTTGACTGTGTCCTCAGCTCATCAGTCTCTTTTTGTGGGTGCATCTCTGCACCTTTTTTCAGAACCCATTTTGCCGCTGGTTTTATGCGCTCTGGTTGTTGCCCAGCGTTATGTTATTCTGCCTATTGTCACAGTGACTTGTGTGAATTTTTTTTTTTTAGCTCATGTAAATGGCTTTGCTGCCATTAGTCAAATTCCATTAGTAGGGTAGAAAACAACAAGATGAATGAATGATAAATTTAAAAGCACACATGGAGCTGTGTCAATTTATTATATTTTGCAGGCTTGATTCTCTGTCATTGCAGATTTCTATTGATTAAATGAAAAAAAACCCATCAAAAGTACTTATAAAAGGTCTTGAGTGAGCTGCAGTGCCTTGCTTTCCCCAGGAATTCAAAGTTAGAGACATAAACCAGACTGCAGCAGGCTGTAACTCTTCAAACACGTAACAAACCACAACCTATAATGGATTATTCTATCTTGCAAGGGATGAGGCGGAAGGGGATGTTTCCAGGTATTGACTGACAGATTTTGTGTGCAATATTTGCATCAATTTAGGTGTTTATTTCAAATAATGAATCTGTCTTCCATAAAGCATTGGTGTTATTCTTTACATAAATCAGTTAATACCTAAACTTTTTAAACTCTGGACTGCAAATAACTCTAAGTACAGATCATTTAGGAATCCTGTTTGTTGAGATTGTGTTTTAGCAACGGATTAAATAAGTATTTGTATATAATCAAGCTGTAAAATGATGTTTTGCAAACTTTTGAAAGCAGATTTTCGTTTTGTCTGGGAGCACATAGTAGAAAGGTGGGACAAGACTGAAGATTCTGGTGGCAGCTGAGCCTCAAACTTCAGTGTGCAGAGCTTGTCACAGGGTGGATCTTTGGAATTTGCAAATATTAGACAATAGCACTCAAAATAAGCAGATGCTGAAAAAACTGTACTGTGAAATTCTGATGTATTCGGCTTCTTACTGATCTGCTCATGAGTGAACCAGAAGTATTGCATGAACGTGTCGGGTTGGTTCAACTTCAGCCGGGATCTCGCAGTTCACCACAAATATAACACGTCTTCTGAGTCACGGAGAGTTTATGTATTGTGACAATTAACCAAAATCATGCCTGATTATGATTTAATTGAGACTTCAAGACTTGCATTTCTCTTAGAACTGTCGGCAGTCTGCAATGACAACGATCATTTTTCATCTCCACCTTTCTATCTTGGTTATACAGAATTTAGAAGCCGGGTATGTTACCAGGCGCTTTTACCAAAGCAGAGAATTGAAATGCAAGTTTTCAAATATATAGTGCTGCTTCAAATAAGGGACTAATCTGCTCTCCGAGTCCACGGTGAATAAGAAAAAGAAGCAATGAGCTTAAATAGCTTGTAGAAACATTTCCTAACATATATAAACAATATAAACCATTTAAGAACGGGATACAGAAGTCTTTGTGAAGAGTGGCACTGGTACCATGGATCCTCTACTGGGAGGAAAAGGAGATGGTTTTGTGAAATCCTTGCTGGTCACCTTTTATATAATTAGGAATCTTACAATGATTAATATATAAGAGACTGTAAAACACTTAGCATACCATTGCAGAGGGTGTAGGTGTTTTTTCACTTATTTTTAGAACTTGACCTTACAAGACTGAAAAATAAGTTTTTCCTTCTGACTTTTGCCCTTCGCTTGGCAAAGATTAGTTAAAAACACAGAGATGGAAAAATATTTAAACTTTAAACTAGTATGAGCTTTTCTTTTTTGCTGTTTGTTTGTGTGCTGCTTTCATTTGTGATGTCAACTGCAGTCAGGGAAAAAGGTGTCACTAACCTGGCACTGCACAGAATGCAAAAACACTTGGACACTGAAGCCCAAATAAACACTATCTCTTGCTCGCTTTTTTTTTTTAATCAGTAATGCTTAAAAAATTATATTGACAAATCTGGAGGATGTTTCCTATCAGATATTAATAATAAGAAGTTCAGATATATCAGTTACTTTTGAATTTGTCCTTTTTAAACAGTCACAGGCACCCAGAAATAACCAGGTGGTAACCAAACACTGATCTGCTACTCTGTGTTTGTACTGTGTTAGAGCAGTGATTTACAGGGATTTCTAGGTCTCAGCTCTGAATATAGAAAGGTATAAAATGAGTCCAAGGAAAATAAAGGTAGGAATGACCTCACCATGTCTTGCTCAACTCCAGAAAGCTCTGCAGAAACCAGCTACATTTTAATTTGTACAGTTATTTTGCTACCGTCAATGATCCCAGAGACCGTTTCAGGCTACAGAGAAATGTCTTTGGCTTTCTAGAAGAATGTAAAGATATATTGATTTCTGCTTCAATTTGTTCAAATATTGAAAATTGGTGTCATGTGGATTTAATATGCTTTGGTTCATTTCATTTACTAATAGAATAAGTGAGCAATAATAAGCACTCTTCTGTCACCATGCTACCAGTTGTTGCTGGAACTACGAGTTCCAGCTACTGCAGAACTACCAGTTGTTGCTGGTACCCAGGTAACACATGCAAATTAATTTTCAGTAGAAATTCGCTTGGTGCAAGAACGTGTAAAATCTGTCTGCTGCCACGTCCCCGTAATATAAAACTAATAATATTTATTTGCTTGCTTTAGTGAACATGCTTGCTCACCAGCGCCTGCAAGACTGCACCCAGCTGCCTTCAAGAATTGTGCACAGCCACAGGGATGGGAAGTTTTTCCTGAACGCGGGAGGTCTGAGGTCAAAATGGGAGAGAAAAAAAAAATCTTTATGTAAATAGGCAAAGATCCTGCTGCTCTAACACTTTAAAGACTGAGCTACTGTTTCCTGGGGCTTTCCTGTGTGCATCCCAAGGGTGTTGTGTGATCAACAAACTGACAGATTTCACAATCAAACAGTGCGAATGTGTGATGAAGAATTTCACTCGTTTGCAGACTTAACATTTTTTACCGTTTCACTCGCAATTTCCTTGATGTAGCAGCTCGAAGGTTTTCTTTGGGCAGATTTTCTTTGGCTGTTCTAGGTGGATTTCTCAATCCGCGCTGTGTCTTCTGATGGAAAGTGCTGGATTGAGACTGACTGATGGAAAATGCTAAAGTGAGACTCATTCCTTCACAGACAAGGAAAGGCAAATTCTACCGTCCTGTTCGTGCCGTCACTTCTGCACCGCGTCCTTCCTTTCCACAGGCCTGGGTGGGGGGTAAGAAGAACATCAGCTTCTAAGGGCTGGTACCTTTGCCCCATCCCTCTCCGAAATAGGATGCAGTAGCTCCTCTTTGGAGCTGGAAGATGATTCAATAATTCTGCCCCGAGTGTGAGTGGTGAAACTGTCTTTTGGGAGTTTCAAGAGCCTTTTCTGAAACTCTAGTGAAGTCCAGATGTCGCTTTTGTGATCTTGTGAGCAGTTGTAGAAGGAAAATCTGTGAGGGATAGGGCTATGAATCATCTGCCTATCCTGTGTCCATGAAGAAGAAAAAAAAAAAAATCCAAAAAGAATCCATTGAATTCTGGAATTTTCTGACCTATTTTGGTGCAAACTGGTCTAAAAAAAAAAAAAAATTTAAACTACTCTCCTGATGAGTTTCTCATATTGTTTACTTTTGTAACGTTCTCTGTGGACTAGCAGCCAGAAATGACGTCCACCCCTCGTCCAGCATCAGAGAATAAGAACTTCAGAGGAAGGAATGCAACTTCATAAATAGCAAACCACAGACACTAATGGGGAGCAGAGGCGAACCTGCAGGTTAAAAATCCGTTGCAAGAGAAGCCGGGACATCCACACTGCCTGGAGAGTCCAAGATGATTGCAGCTCTAGCCTTTGTTTTTCTCCTCTGCCTCTCCTGTCCTTTTTCATCATGTCAGCAGAGAAGAATAGGTAAGTAACTTTAATTATCTCTATATTTTCTGGGCTCATATGCTTTCTAGACTCTTATGAAAATTCTATTTTGCTGGAGGGAGTGAGGCAGAAGGTAATAGTGCAACTGCATCTACTGAATCCCAGTGTTGAGGGATTTTGTAGTTTCATATGAAACTTGAAGCTTAACTGTCTCAATGTTCAGTCTTAGATTTTTTTTTTCCCAGTTCCCCTCCTAAGTAGTGAAGTTTTTTTAAAGAAAACCATTTATTCCGGGGCAGCTGGAAATTGTGTTGTGTTTTGTGATGACCTACAAGAGACGCTTCACATGAATCTGCATTTTGCATGTGATTGAGGTTAAAAAAACAGGTCATACAGAATGTCCTGTGGATATTCTCTCTGCTGTGCACACGGAGCTGGGGAATCCCTGACTTTTAGGAGCGTAGTCATGCAGAATTCGTTACCAAAGTTCCACTTCTCTGAATCCTCAGCTGAAAGAGGATCTGGGAGCTCCGACTGTCCTAGAGATTCCGGCGTGTGCTCATGGAGACAGAACGAGTCCAGGAGAAGTCATGGGAATGTCTGCGAGTGCATAGATTTCCTTTGGAAATCACTCCTGAGTGGTCAGATTGTTATTGTGAATTTGAATATTAATAAAAAACCCCCAAACTTTTATTTGAAATTACATCATGCTACTAAGGATGGAAAATTTTCCCCAGGAATAGCAGAAGCTGCCTGAAGCCTTTGTGCAGAGCTTATTCAAAACCTCTCTTTGAAGTTAGAAACTATGTGCAAGCTCCCTGTCTTCGAGAAAATAAGAAACATCACTTAATTCAGTCTTTCTGTCTTAGAATGACACATTTGTGGTACTTGCAATTTAGTTCCCAAACCAAAATGTTTTGGAGAGGTTACAAATATTCACACAAAGTCCTCTTGGTTCTGTGCGGGAAGACCCGCGAGGCTTTCGGGCTCATTTGTCACACGAGAATGCCCGAGTTGTCCTAAATCAGTAGCCCGGGTTCACACCCTGTGTGTGGCACTGGCAAATTCTTCATGTTTGAGGGGGCAGAGCCCAAATCCCAGCTCATTTTCCCCTTTCTTCACAAAGGTTTGCTTGCACTGTAGGCAAGCTGTGACTTCTGTGAGAGGATCGATTAATCTGGAAAAAACTAGAGGAATGAGCTTGTACTTTCTCACGGCAGACAGGAGGATACCAGACCTGAACTTGGTGTCCAATTGTTTTTAAATGGTTCAGGTTTTCTTAAAACTTACATAATTCTAGAAACAATGAGCTGCTTCCATTCATTCTTGTTGAGTGAAGCTAGAGTATAGATCAGATTTTTAGCATGTCTCAGAGGACTAAGCAAGCCTGGACTCTACAGATGGGAAGGAAAAGTCATGTTAATCTGCCCTAGATGACATTGTAAGATGATTTATATCCTCTGTTCAGCGTAGCTTAAATGGGATTTTGCAATGTTGCGTGGATGAGCAGATGTGTCCTTTGTGTCCCAAAGCTGCCACACGCCAGTTTGAAATTCCCACTCCCCAAAAAGAACCTGTCTCCGGCAAGAAAAAAAGCCTGTGCCACGAGAACAGGCGAGGCGACGGCCGATGTGCCTGTTTTCCACGGTTGGTGCTTGGCAGCACGTTTGCGAGAGACCCAGCGAAGAGCCTTCCCTGAGCGGTGCCCTTCGCAGCAGCTTCCCCAGCGCTGAATTATTAATTTGCTTCTTTTGGCAGCAAAACCTTCCTATGTGTGAACTGCGGAGGCTGCGCCAGATGAACAGCGACCACAGTGCCAGACTGCCCGGCCAGTTGGTTTGCTGAGGGGTAACTGGTACCTACTGGACAGGCAAAGCTGATTATCACTGTCCTGCCCAGAGCAAATTCTACCCCATGTGCAAATCTCCATTAATTCCAGCAAGCTTCTAGTTAGGAACAGGCAGCGACTGGTGCGGAGGAGTCTGGGTCTTGAATATTAAGCTGAAATTAATAATATCAGTTGGTTTGTGCTGCTAATGGCTCTTCTGTGTTTTTTTTCCCAACCACTTTGGCTTTTTTAGGAGGTGAAGTTGGGCCAGAAATGCTGGAAGAGATGAGAGAAACTAACCGTGTGCTAATGGAAGTTCGAGACTTGTTGAAACAGCAGGTAAGTGAGAAAGGGATCTAATTCCTTACATTATGCTGCACGAGAGAGATCGCTGAGTCCTCTGCCTTACGTGCTGAGTTCTGGAATTTAGGGGCACTTTAGGTGAACTGAGCATTAGAATTATTGCTCTGGAAACCAGGATCAAGAGGTGGTCTCACAATCAGATCCGTAATTCTGACACAAAGTGGATTCCTTTGAATTCCAAAACCTGCTGCTTAGAACCACGGCTGCTGAAAAACAGCGTACATAATGAACGCCTAGAAAAAAAAAAAAGGCACACACACAGAGTGGGTATATATTTAAGTGGAAAAACAAGTCACTTTTTCCTTGGTTTTGTGGGCGTGTGAAATCAGTAGAGAGTCCAAACTTGGAAGATGGCGGAGACCTTTCAGCCATCCATTAGGGTCCTGGAAAGGGAAGTCGTATGGAGCCTAAACAAGCTCTGTATTCACTCTTTCCTCTTGTTGTTTTAATCCTAAGCCTTTCTGGCTCCAGTCGTTTCTCGGGGAATTTGGAGCTTCTTGGGTGCTTAGATCTTTTCCCGTTTTAACGAGGGGATGGTGGTTTGTCTGCTCAACACTTTAAAGTATAGAAAAAGGTTCTGTTCTCCCTTCACCCACTGCGGGAGCTGAGGGCAGCAGCCTCTGCCTGCCAGATAATTGGAATGGCAGACGGGTCTCTGTGCCAGTGCAAACTGGGCGGCCTCTAATCTGCAAAAACATCTGTTGCGTTGAGCTACTCTCACATTTCAGGCTGCTGCATAAATACCCAGTGTTTACTAGGAATCAGGTCAGACATGGTTCCTGGCAGCCTCGAGCGATGATTTCCAATGTTCGCTTCCAGCTCAGCGCTGCTTCTCCATACAGGTTTTTAGTTTGTTCTTTTTCTCTCGCCACCTCCTTCTTGTTTTTTTTTTTTTAATCCGTGGCCTTTTTCTCAACAGCACTTTCAAGAAAACTCAAAAAAACAAACTTGCATATATCACTGGAGAGCCAAGGTGGCGGTTCGTAATTTCTTCCTAAAATGTACTTTTCCTTGATTCAGCATCTCGGGATGTTGGCAATAAGGATCGCAAAAGGCATAACAATAAAAGGCCAGATCTGCCCTCCTGAGACAAAGGCTGAAGGATTCTTGGCACAAAGGAATCGCCGATACTCGTTAGCCGTGCTCCGAATTCTCCCCTCTGCTCTCTGTCACTCATTTGTAATGGCAGATGTTGTGGGGATTAGATCTGTCTCTGCATTAACTATTCAAAATATGTGACCCCAGGCTGTGGTGGAGGGAGGAGAGAATCTAACACAGAATGAAAACTTGCTCTTCAACCTGGGAGCTGGCAAAGAGACGTGGGTAGGAGCTTTTGTCAAAGTGAAATGACTTAATAGTGGAAACACAAAGCGCACAGGGTGTGGAAGTGCAGTTCTGAGCAGCAGCTGTAGATGGCCAGTAAGGCTTTTGCAGGACAGGACTCTGCTGGGGTTGCTGAGGTGCTGGAGAGCTGTGTAAATGTTGGCCTGGGACTGACATGCTTCCCTGTGCCTGCCCGTATTCCTCTGTTCACCAAAGGAACTTCGCACTGATTCTTTCTTTGCTGAAGCAAGCTTGAAGGAACAGCAGCCTAGAGGAGGTCAGACAAAGTCTGGAGGGAGGAGCTTTCTTAAATAGATTCTAAATTTCCTCATGGCAAGGGCGTTAGGGCCCGAGTGGCATCAGCAACCTCAGAGATTATTCCTGTATCTGCAAAAATGGCTCAGAGAGGAACCTCCTCCTGCCCTGACCCCTGCAGTACCCAGGCTGCAGGTGAAGCAGGACGCTAGGACTGCTGCTCAGCCTCTTCTACAGCAGAAAACCCAAAGAAAGCAGATTCCTCTTTCCTTATGACGCTTGTTTCTGTGTATTCAAGTGTTTCTTGCATCTGCAATAGAACAATATTATCAAGTTAGCCTATGGAAACACTGCAGTAGGGAGTGACTGACAGCAGGGAATACAAACCTGCAACGCGGACTTTGGGGTAAGAGTGGATTTGTTTGTGAGCAGCTGTGCAGTCTCAGCCACCCTGGTTTCTGGCACTGGGGCTGTTGGTTTGTGTGGGAGCAAAACTCAGCCTTTGGCTAAGTGGTGATTCTTGTTTTCTTATAGATTAAGGAGATAACATTCCTGAAGAACACAGTCATGGAGTGCGATGCCTGTGGTGAGTAACGGAGCTGAGTCCTGTGTTCAACTGCCTCCTCCAAGTCCCTCATACCCCTTTGTCCAAACAAGTAGTAAAATGCCACCTGTGAGCTTGTTTCACAATTAACCTGAGTGTTTCACAATTAACCTGAGTGTCACAGAGTAACGCTCAATATTAGCGATATTTGGGGGTTTTAAACACGACATTCTGCACACATGGACTGGTGTTCATGCTGTTCTCATGGTTCCATGGCAGCTGAAGCTATTACAGGGTGCAGAAGTAGCCTTAAAATGCTCATCTTTCCTTCCTGCGCTTCCACTATTTCTGAACTAAGCTTTGTTCATGGTTTTGTGACACACCACGCTGTATTTCTCAGCACTGGGCTGCGGAAAGCTGCCCAAGCCCGTCTCCTGATCCCCTGGCCGATGGTGGAATTGCCTGGGAACACACGGGGGATCCCTGGGATGGAATTGGCCACTGCTGAGCTGCAATTGAAGAGAACGTCACCCCCAGGAGGCCTCGCTCTGCTGTTCCCTCCATCCCAGTGCCGCCACCAGCCAAGCAAAGGGGCTCTTTACAGAGGATTTAGGAAACAGGCTCATAAATTTTCCCATATAAATCTACCCTCTGCTCCCCAGTAAATGATGTGTTTTTTTCTTTAACAGACTGGAACTTGTTTCCAGTATAGCTGGCTTTCAGAAAGCCTGGTTCCTGGAGATGCTCTATAATTTGCCAGTACGCTCCAAGGGTGGAGCAGTAACCATTTCTGCATTTGGAGAGATTGGAGTTCTGCTGGAGAAGAGATTAGCCCGAGCTTTGGGGAGCTGCAGCACAGAAATGCATTAATCCACAGCAATTGTTTTAATAATTGGCTCATAAAGCTGTCCTGAACGTTCTGTCGCTTGATTTCTGCCTTCCCCACTTGCTATTCTGCGTTACACGAGTTCTTCTCCCGTATTCCTTACTGCAGAATTTCGAGCCTCTTTTAGTCAGGCACTGAACAACGTGACTCACAGCACTCGTGTGCTTCTCTAATTATTTCTCAGAAAGAGAATAGTGAAGAGAGGAGGTCTTGTTTTTAGTGAAGATTTTGTTGCTGGTGGTGGTAGAGTGTTGGTTTTTGTTTTGTTTTGTTCCACATTTTTTATGTTGGGCTTTTAAGCTGGAGAAACTGGGAGGAAAACGTGTCCTTGCCACTTTGCAGTAGTGGGTGTAGGAGACTTGTGACAATTCTAGATTCTGGGAGAGTTTACTCCCAGTTTTGAATTGGCCTTCAGTGAAGTTCTGCATCCCATGCAGATTAATTTTGCGAATTCTCTTGTGCTGTGGGTCAGGTCATGGGGATAAGGCCAAAAACCTGGCATGTGGCCTAAAACTTGAAGGGAAGCTGGTGTGGGGACGGGCAGTGACAGCTCTGTTTTTAACGTCCCTCTTGTCCCCCAGGCATGCACACCGAGGCCACGGGCCCCGTCATCACCGTGACACAGTTTAACAGATGCCTCCCCAACTCCTGCTTCCCCGGAGTGACCTGCACCGAGACCGGCACCGGGTTCCGCTGCGGACCCTGCCCCCCGGGTTATTCGGGCAACGGGACCCACTGCACAGATATCAATGAGGTAAAAACCAAGCGGGTCAGGCTGGAAGTTCTAAAACTGGCTGGTTTTTCTTGGAGTGGTGCGGGTTTGTCTTGTGGTTGTAAAGAAAAGTCTTGTGAGCTGAAATTCAACAGAAGCTGAAATTCAACAGAAACATCATTTCGCGGGAAGGAAATCTAAATCTCACCCTCCCTTAAGCTCTGTTCTGTGTTGGGTTTACAACCACCCTGGCTAGGCAATTCTTTCTGAAAGATACAGAGGCTCAAACTAAATAAATCTTTTGGTTTGTACCACACAGGAAGGTGAGTTTGGGAGACCAGAACAGTCCCTTTTATGATCTTTTGAGCTAATGGCTGCTGAGTTGTTAGAGATAAGATTTATTATGTGTGGAACAGAATCAAATGCTTCCCGAATAGTCCTTTATAAAATAAATCTTACCACATTACTCGTATGGCTTTACTTCTGCCTTTAAATCAAACCTTGCTAGGCAGATACTCTTTAATTTAATTTTTTTTTTGTGGCATCCCATCAAGTTTCCTCTCTGTGTGTATCAGATCTTTACTCAACCGTTAATTTTGCATATCCCTGAGACTCCTTAGTTCTGTGGTTTCCAAACCATAGTCCTGTGCTCACTGATTAGTCCACCCAGCAACTCTTGTCTTTCAAAGCCGTGTCACCTCTATAGCGTTTCATTTAAAAACCCGCTGAGGTTAAAAGGATTGATGAGAGATTTTGAGATTGATGATAATCCGTTAGTCACCCAAACGTGGGAACTGCTCTGTTGCTGTAACGCATCTGCCAGGACAGAGCAGAAAAAATCAGTAAAAATAAGAGTGTTGGAGAAAATAAAGCAAGCATTAATAGCAGTTTTGGAAAGACAATCGCTTCCCAGAGTAGTAAACAAACAACTGTTGTTGTCTTTCAAAACCAGTGTAAGAAATTATCCAGTTCTCTGGCTTCAGAGACGGCCAGGAAGGGAAGTGGGAAGCGAAGCCAGCTCTTTGCCTGGGCAATTGATGTCACCTAAAAAGAATTAGTCCTGAAAGTTGATTTGTTTTACTTGTCTGCACATACTGGAACTTGGGAGAACAACTGAGCTGGGGAAGCTGCATTTTCCACTTGCGAGGAAAGCCAGGAACTTCTATGCGTTTTTGGTTTATTCTTTCAAAATAAAAGTACAATAGCTGGGTCTCACCCAGCTCTGAGAGCTGCCTCGCAGCTGGCCTCGTGCGAGCCCGCCGCACAGAAATCCTCTTTCTCGTTTGCAGTGCAACGCAAACCCCTGCTTCCCGAAAGTCCAGTGCATCAACACCAGCCCTGGGTTCCGCTGCGATCCCTGCCCGCCCGGCTTCACCGGCCAAACGGTCGAAGGGGTTGGACTGGCTTATGCCAGGGCCAACAAACAGGTAAGGCCCACGAACATTTCTGTCTCCTTCAGATGCCATTAACTCTTTCCCCTCTGTAATCGTCATTCAAAGCTCTTGGAGCCCTTAAAGAAATGGGAGGGAAATCCCAGATTCCTGGGTTTAGCGGTGGGAAGACTGGTGCAGTGAGGGACTCGCCACGGATGTCCTGGCACATCAGCAGCAAAGGAACCTCCGTCCGAGCCCTCACCTCTGCTGAATTTAGGCTGGACAAAATGTTACGTGTCAGCTGCCTTTGTGGCTGTGAAGCCAGCCTGGGACACCCTTCATTCCTACGACACAAGAGAGCTGCTGCCTCTGCCTGCATCCCCTACAGCTACAGACAGATTAAAGTGAAAAAAACGAAAAAACACCTAGTCTTAGTATGCTTTATAAGAATACATTGCCCAAAGCAGGGCAGGCGTGTGGCTTGTGTTATTCAGCGAGCCGCTGGCTGCTCACAGGACGCAGCCTCTGACCTTCCTGCTCCATGGACTCTGTTCTGCCCTGTTCCAGTGAGGAGCTGCTCTCCAGCTCAGCGCTGAGCTCTGTCGCCGGGCTCAGAGCTCTGGTGACCGCAGAGGGTGAACAGCTCGTCTGGGCTCAGGATTAGTGCTGGGATCTGGTTCAAGCTTGTCTGGGGGAAAACTTTGAGCTGTGGGGTCCTAGTGAGGTGTGTCAGGGGCTTTGCTTTACACCTAGTGATGCCCTGAGTCCGTAACCTGATGTGGTATCTGCTTAGGAGTGAAGTTAATGTCTGCTTTGGTTTTTCTGGGCAGGTTTGTACTGACATCAACGAATGCGAGACAGGCGCTGCCAGAAATTGTGTCCCAAACTCCATCTGCATCAATACACGGGTAAATATTACCGGAAAGCATGTGTGGATCTCTCTTGCCCAGGCTCCGGGGCCTCTGTTTGCTGTGGCAATCCAGGACTCACGTTATAATCAATTTCCTCTTGCTTTTTCTTGCAGGGATCCTACAAGTGCGGGGCTTGTAAACCCGGCTTTGTCGGGGATCAAATCACTGGCTGCAAGAGCCAGTCAGCGAGACGGTGCCCCAATGGCGAGATCAGCCCGTGCCACGAGAAAGCCGAGTGCGTGGTGGAGCGCGACGGGTCCATCTCCTGCGTGGTAAGGGCCAAACCTCCGCGCCATCCTGGGGCTGGCTCCGCTTTCCCTGGCGCTGCGCTCGCTCTCCTGGGTCTGCCACTGCCCTCTCCTGGAGATCGCGCCTTCCCGCTCCCAACAGCCGAGCTGCCACAGGATCTCTTTTGGGTGCTCTCTGGAGAACTGGGCTGCTCCTGGCACTTCAGATCCGCGGTTGTTTGAGTTGGGTTTTTTTTGCTTGAAGTGCTGCAAATTTGTGAGTCACGGAACGCTGCACGCAGCTGAGCAGGGAGAAGCGCTGTTCCGCAACTTGCTGGAGCCAAACTATTCTGCTGCTGCATCTGTCTTTATAATCTCAGGAACAAGCAGAGAGTTTGTATCTGAGCTATTTAAAATGCTTTTTAGAGCCTAACTGTTTTCTTCCAGGCAATATTTTTCCCATAGAGCGTTGTGTACCTGGATTTGCAATGGTTTGTCCTGGTTCTCCTGTAAAGCCTTCGCTTTTGGAGGCAGAACGGCCATCGGAGGACTCGCTGGCAGCCTCATTTTGTTGATCTACTGTCTTGCAGTGCGTGGTGGGGTGGGCAGGGAACGGCTACGTCTGCGGGAAGGACACGGACATCGATGGAGTCCCCGACGAGAAGCAGCGCTGCTCTGACAAAAAATGCCGCAAGGTGAGGTGCTGTTGCCTCGTGTTTTGCTGGGAACGACCTCTCGGAGGGACGCCTAAGGAGAATTAGGCAATTTGATTTGAGGCCTTGGGTGCTGGTGAGACCCAGCCCAACCTTCAGAACTCTGGCAAAATGACACGCGGAGCTTCGCAACGGCCCCTTCGCTGCTTTTCTTGTAGGACAACTGCATGACTGTCCCCAACTCCGGCCAGGAGGACGCAGACAGGGATGGGATTGGAGACGCTTGTGATGACGACGCTGACGGAGATGGGATATTAAACGCTGAGGTTTGGATTCTGATTTTTACCCTGACATATCTAAACATACCCAGAGGTCCTGCAGAGCAACTGCCTCCACCTGTCACGTGAATTTCAAGAACGGGCAGGTCACAGCCATCAATGCTTCCTTTTAATCTGTCCCTCTCTCCCGCAGGACAACTGCGTGTACACGCGCAACGCTGACCAGCGCAACGCCGACAAGGACAACTTCGGTGACGCGTGTGACAACTGTCGCCAAGTGAAGAACAACGATCAACAGGACATCGATGGCGACGGGAGGGGAGATGAGTGTGACGATGACATGGACGGAGACGGTAAGAGCAGCCTCAGCGAGGTGAAAACTCTTGAGGGCAGCTGGAGATCCTCATAGCAGGTCCCAGCCTTCAGAGGCGGGAGCTTTACAGGAGCAGAACCCAATTCTATGATTCTCTGATTCAATTCCGGATGGGCACAAAGCCAGAAATCATAAATGCTGCTGGCCTGAGATGTACATGTTTATTTACAGAGTATTTCCAGTGCATCCAGGGTATTCCCACGGAGAAGGGGAAAGTGAAGTCACACAGGTTGCTAATTCGATTGGTCCCATCCTGTCTTGGGCCTTGAAACAGCCCTGCCTAAATCTTCCATGTCAAATAGCTAAGATTAACCCTGACTTATTTTTATAATTCTATAGATGTCTGGAGTACATTTTAAGATCAGTTGCTGCTGATCTCTTCCATCCTCCATAGCTGCTAGGATGTAATTTAAATTAAAAGTGCATAAAATGTGCACAAAATTTGAAATTGTTGATGTTACATGACCTCAGCCTTCCTAGATTTTTGCCATGTCTTACATCCAAGAGAGATTTTGCTGCGTAGACCTCAGTGGCCCCGCTGCTCTGATGGGTCGACTCTGTGTGTTTTACAGGGATCAAAAACCCGATGGACAACTGCCGAAGAGTTCCCAACCCGGACCAAAAGGACAGTGATGGCGATGGAGTAGGAGACGTGTGTGACAGCTGCCCAACCGTCAGTAACCCAGACCAGGTCAGGAAACGCTCCCGGTTTTGCCATCTTACGGGTTCCTTTCTCTCACTCGAGACAACGCTGTGTCACCTGCCTGAGGTCTGCACGCCTGGTCGCTCACCAACATCACCACGTGCAGCACAGAACGCAGTCCCTCGAGATCAAACGTCCTGGGGTAGAGAAGAGCAAGTCAGAGAGGACACGTTGCACTCTGGGCTTCTCTCTTCCCACCCCACTCATCTGTGTTTAGAAATAATGCTGCTCAAATTCAGCAGGGTGACTCATAAATTGGACAGAAGAAGCTCTCCTGCTGCCCTCAGCTCTGTTTTCAATCAGCGACCACGGCACTGAGGCCGACAAACACCTCTCTGTTCTCTTTATTGCCTCTTGGTCTATGTAAAGTTTAAATTATTATTCCTTGATTTTTCTAGAAAGATACCGATCACGATCTAGTGGGAGATGTTTGTGACACCAACCAGGACAGGTGAGAGCTTGCTGCAAAAATTATCCTTAGGTTCCATGAAATCTTGGGGATGGAGGGGGAAAAGGTGCATGTTGGCAACGCCCTGGCAACCTGGCTTGGCCTTATCCCATAAAATGACAGAACTTAAGGGAAGTGGAATTTTCTTTAGATCCCAGAAAAACCTGCCAGTGGCAGTTTGGCCGGAATATTTCTCCTCTATTCGTGTCACTAACAGCTTTAAGACTTCACCAGGCTAAAATCCCCAACTGCCGTCCTTGCTGCGGATCCTGGCTCCTAGAAAGGCATTGCATGTTGGTTTTCAAAGCACACATCAGCAGACAACCTTGACCTGTCGTTTTCTCCGCCAGCGATGGGGACGGCCATCAAGACACGCGGGACAACTGCCCGACGGTGCCCAACAGCTCCCAGGTGGACACAGACAACGACGGGCTGGGGGATGAATGTGACGATGATGATGACAATGATGGGATCCCAGATGAGAGACCTCCAGGCCCCGACAACTGCCGGCTCGTCCCCAACCCTGCCCAGGAAGACTCGGATGGTAAGAGAAGCAGCTGCGCGTCAGCTCTGCAGGAGAGATCCCATTCCTGGTGGCCAACGCTGATCACTTTGGCTCTAGAGATTAGGCAGGAAGCAAATTCTCCTTAGTCCTAACTTGAGATGGTCTTACACCATTTTCAGATCTCCAGTAACCCTGAGATCAGGATGAGATTTGGGAGAAGTTCCCTTCCAGAAGTATCTACAACTTGAGGTGTTTCTTCTGTTCACAGCATCTCTGCGAGCGGAAGCCTCAGGGTTTCTTTACAACTGACAAAGGCCGAGTTTGCTGGAGCTCTGACCATGTCTTAACATCACACAGATGCGGCCACCTTTTACTGTGCGAGCCAAGAGCTCGCTGAGCAAACCTCAGGTGCGAGGGGTAGGAGAAATTAATTAATGAAACCTCGTTACTCCTTTTCTTGTGTCCCGCTCGCAGGCGATGGTGTGGGGAACCTCTGTGAAGATGACTTTGACAGAGACATGGTGATCGACAGAATCGACGTGTGCCCGGAGAATGCCGAGGTGACGCTCACCGACTTCAGGGCTTTCCAGACGGTCGTGTTGGACCCTGAGGGTGACGCGCAGATTGATCCCAACTGGATTGTCCTCAACCAGGTAGGACCCTGCTCCAGAACCAGCCTGGACCAAACTGGGCGCAGTTTTAATTGAAAGACTCTGCAGGCTTAATCCCGGAGTCTCACCCTTGCTGTACCTCTCCTGATCACATAACGAGAGTCAAGTTAGTTCGTTTGGAGCTGTGCTAACGAGTCAACATTCGCCTTTCTCAGGGCATGGAGATTGTCCAGACCATGAACAGCGATCCTGGCCTGGCTGTAGGTGAGGCCCTTTTTTTTATCCTATTGGAAAATTCTCTCTGACAAACTGCGTGCTTCTCGGTACAGCTTTTATAAGTATTTCAGACAGTACTTTACGATTCCATCCACCTCCTGGGAAAATATTTCCTGTAGTAGGCAGAGTCTTCAGATTTGGCTTAGCAAAATCCACCAGCCCCATCTGAATCTGGAAAGAAATGGGTCTACATTTTGTTGTAGAACAGAGTATTTGTTTTCCTGCCAATTCCAGGTTACACGGCGTTCAACGGAGTGGACTTTGAGGGCACGTTCCACGTCAACACTGCCACAGATGACGATTACGCCGGTTTCATCTTTGGCTACCAGGACAGTTCCAGCTTCTACGTGGTGATGTGGAAGCAGATGGAACAGACGTACTGGCAGGCGAACCCCTTCCGGGCAGTAGCAGAACCTGGAATTCAGCTGAAGGTAAAAAAGCCGCTGAAAAAAGAAATTTGGGTAGTGGATTTTTGCCTTTTGCTTTGCTGTGCTGCTAGGGGCCAGCAGCTGCGCTCGGTCAGTCCTTCATCCACACGTTTGACCTGTCTGTTCTCTGCGTTAGGCGGTGAAGTCTAAAACCGGCCCTGGCGAGTATCTGCGCAATTCCCTGTGGCACACGGGGGACACCACGGACCAGGTGAAGCTGCTCTGGAAAGACCCTCGCAACTCCGGCTGGAAGGACAAGACGTCCTACCGCTGGTTCCTGCAGCACCGGCCTCAGGTTGGGTACATCAGGTGAGGGGTTTATGATTCCCTTTGCGTGGCTGAGAGGAAGTTTGACACACAAAACAAGCGCCTCTCGTCCCCGTGGTGAAGAGGAAGGAGAGTGTCTGAGGAACGGCGTCTGCACGGGTGTACCAGGCTCACGTTCGTGTCCTACACGTGCTGCTTCTCTTCTAGAGCTCGGTTCTACGAAGGCCCTGAAGTCGTAGCAGACACTGGAGTTGTCCTCGACACGACTATGCGAGGGGGACGGCTCGGAGTCTTCTGCTTCTCCCAGGAGAACATTATTTGGTCAAACCTGCGTTACCGCTGCAATGGTGAGTTCGTTTGCAAAGTCAAACACGGACATTTTTGCCATTTTGCTTTCAAGTTGTTAATATAATTTGTTCTTGCATCTGTAACGGGAGGTCATGCAGTAGCTTATCCTATTTTTCACTCCTAGTTCTACTTCTAATCTCTATTTTCTTTCATCTCGCCCTCTTCAGACACCATTCCAGAAGACTATGAAACGTTCAGAGTTCAGCAGGACTAACCTCTCATGCGAACGTCTGTCCAGCCAGACTCGCTTTCCAAAACGTGCTCAGCTGCCCCAACCGTCGCTCTGGTGTGAGAACTGTGAGTAACGCACCACTGCAGTTCCCCGGCATCTTCTCTACAAAGGCAACTTTCTTTAAAACGCTACAAGAACCTGTTGGAAGGGCAGAGGCGTAGACAGCAAGTGTGGACAGAAGCCTGTGCTGCTGTCAACGCTCGTTCTCTACGCCGTGTGGATAAAGATGTGCTGAGGAGTTACCTGGAGTAGCTGGAATTGAGTAAATTTAGTGTTGGCCGAGTCCCAGGAATCCTTTCCCTGCTCCAAGTGTGAATGTTCTTCTCCTTTTCAAGACCTGCTGCACAGCAAACCCAGCACTAGGCCGAAAAGGACCCAGAGAGCAGCCTCTGTACAAAGTTGCTCACAAAAACATTTAAAAAAGAAAAAAAAAGGCACTTTAAGGAGAGTATCTTTGTTCTGGAATGTTGGATAATAAATACTCTGGAATGTAATAAATAGACTTCTCCTTGGTTGTGTACATGTTGTTTTTTTTTTTTCTGAAACACTTGATATGAACGTGTAACAGAGAAACCCTCAAAAGCTGCAGGCGACAGCACGGCCGCAGTTTCCTCTGGAGTTTTCAGAGGAGTTTGCTGAGCAAAATAATCCCATTTTGCTGGTTCTTTCTAACCACGAGCACCGAAAACACCAATATTTAAAACCTTCGGTTGAAAAGCAAACGTACCACAAACAGAAGTAAGAAAAAGCGAAGCAGCCAGAGACAAAAACATTTGAACTTTTATTACATTTCATTTACAAATAATGCCAGGATACAAAGACAAAAGCCTTCACACAAAAAAAAAGATTGAAAAGAATGTACATTTAGTTGAGCTGCTTTTTCACATCATTTCTCAGATTGCAAACACTTAAAGCCAACTTCAGTTTTCCACTTTACCTATAGAAAAAACACAATAAATAAAACTTTTATGTCGCAGGGACAACTTTTCCAGAGTTCCTGTGCCACCAACGCTGTAGCTGAATATAGGATTGCATATATCAGTGAAATAATCCACAAATCATTTTAATAGAAAAAGTTTAGCTTGTAAAGAACAGTATATTATACTGTCCTCTGAAAATGCATAAATCTGACTTTTTTTTTCCCCCAAGCTCAATGAACGACATAAAGTTGGTTTTAGCTGCCAGTCTGTGAGAGGAGCTGCCACACGCAGCTGTGGTTAATTTGATTAAAATCAAACGGACACACCGAACTGCCCCAGACGGGGCTCCCCTAAGGTAAGAAGAAAAAGCACCTAAAAGTTCTAATTCCTCCCCGCAAATCAACCCTCAGGATCTCCTGTGTTATGAGTGAACAGCTGAGATACAATATCTGCATTTCTACGCAGTTTGACCTTCCGAGCGCGGCGACGCTGATGCCACAATGTTCAGGATCCAGGCAATAAAGACCCTTTTGTTGAAGCAAACCCGCTACCCCCCAGCGCTGTCCCCCACAAATAACATCATGTAACTTTTATATTCATCACCTACTCTGCAGGAACAGAAGCTTTACCTATTTATTTTTTCGATACGTAATGTCTTTTAGAAATTCTAGGAATTCAAAAATTAAGCCAAGCTTAATATTTTCCTTTCCGACCGGACATGATGCGTAAGGGCAGCTGAGAAGCGCTCGTGTCTCTTGCTCGATAAACAGCCAGAGCAGATTTTGTGCAATTAAAAACTTGCCCTCGGGGTGGGCAATTCAATTCCATTTTTAGGAGCGAGTTGCAGCCGGTAACATTTTTGAGGGCAAAACCGACAACTCCGCGACTCCGGCTGCAGAAACCAGGTCTTAAATTAGGTTTATAAATGCAGAACTTTCATCGTTTTTTCCTAAGCCACAGTATGAATGGGTTGGACTGAATAACCCACCGGCCACGGGATGTCGTGTCAGAACCAGCTCCGGCTCCTCCGCAACCAAACCCAGCCCGGCCAGCACAGATGAGCCAAGATTAATTGAGCCAAGATTAACTGAGCCGAGATTAATGACAAATCGACACCTCTGAGCTCCCCCTGCACCGTTACTGCACTCAGACAATTGAAGCTTATCGACAGAAAAACTTGTATTGCGGGTTGAGGGGCAGATCTGCGGGCGGATGAAGCTGCACAAGGCTCAGACTCAACTTCACAGATTTAACACAATTTGCGGCTGCTAGAGAATCGCATTCCCGGGGCAGAACGCACATTTCCCTCTAATCCGCATTTTCCTAGTTAAAAATCTCACCCGCAATGAAAAAACCACGCAGTTCACTTGCAGAACAGGGCACCCTCCGACAGGTTTTTAAAGCTTTATCCGCAGGAGGCTGGAACTAGAGAGAAAACCGCACAATTTTCAGAGGGGCAGAAGCCCCGTGAACAGGAACCCGCGTTAACCCGCGTTCCGTCCCCTCCCGGAGGTTCCTGAGCAGCAAACTCAGCTCAGGTCTCACTAAAACGGGAATTAAAGCAAAGCTCAAGCTCAGGTATACACTATGGCAGCAAAGCCTCTGTCATATTGGGCAGGAGGAATCCTCACACCGGCCCTGCTGCACGCAGATAAAACTGTTAGTTTAGAAACAGACTAGTAGAAATAGATAATTAATGTTCCCATGGAACAGAGCGACTGCTCAAATTACGATTTTTTGGTTAGAGCTCAATAAGGGGGACTAGAACCAGCGACAAATTCAACGCCACCACGTCCAGGTCAAACCAAAGCGCTGCCGCGCGTGCCCAGATCCCGTTTCTTAAAAAACTAAAGCAATGAGGACGGCAAGAAAAATGTGATTTATCCCGAAGATCGGCCAGTCCCAAATGCGGCTCCTGCAAATCCCACAATTAATTTTCCTGCTGATGGGTTTATCACTCTTGCCTGAACATACAAACAGCCACCAAGGGGAAATACGGTCTGTAAATGTGACAAAAGCGAAGCAGCAGCCTCGGGAAGTCGGTACAGGCTGAAGGTGGCGAAATGAAGGAGTAAAAGCATCTAAAGCGTCATCTCCATTTCCATCCTATCGTCGTTGCGGTGACAGAAACACCGACAGCAAGCGAAGCACCTTGGAAAACAGAGATCGTGGTGACGGGTCCCTAAAAGCCGCTGCTCACTCTGGAGTCAGCGATTCCAACGTTAACCCCTGTGATTCTCCAGCCAGCAGAAAATTCAACCTGTGGAATTGACTTTATTCTCTTGTAGCTACTTAAAATTTAAAGTAAAAAGAACCACAAGAAAACAAAACGGACATTATTTGGGTGTTTACCTGCCTATTTAGTTACGACACACACAACCTGAAGGATCCAGCAGGTTAAGGTGGTTACACGGAGACAGAAACGAGTAGGAAAAGCTGCTGCGGCGGCGCCAATTTCTCCAGAATTCAGCCCAAAACTTCCCTGCCTGCAAAGGGCGGCACCGCGACGCTGCTCCCCAAAAAACACAGCGAGAGCCAAGAGATCCGCTGGGCTCAAAGGATCCGTGTCTGCACCAAAACCAGACCCGCAGGAGGGAGCTCGAGCTACCGGGGACAACCAGAGCGGGGCCGATTCCCCTGAATTAACCCGAAAAAAGGGGTGCAGGTCGCTGGTCCTGCTCTTTTCTCTTTGGTCGTGTTACCCATGACCTTCAGAAATCCCTGTATTTCAGAAACAGAAAACCTGCAACACGTCAAGAGCAGCAGGATCTTCCTCAAAAAAACCAAACCAAACCAAACCCAATCACCCACGCCGCTTGTTTCCAGCAACGCTACAACCCCAGAATCGTTGGGGTTTAGGTCGGGTGAGAATTTTCATGACTGGTCCAAAAAAAAAAAAAAAACCAAAAAACAAACCCCGTTCTGAGTTTCCTGCCCAGAAATGGGGACACGGTGTGTCTGAGGGGGCCGGACGCGGCCCCTGGTTCTCGCGACGCAATCACTGACCTCAAATCGTCCCGTTAAGACCCAAATCATGTTTCCGACGAGCTGCCCGTGTCGGTACCGCATCACGCGGCCGCGTTTTCCTCCGTCCCGATCCCTTCACTACAGCGTTTATCCTGCAGCCAACTTACTGAAGAAAACAGTAAACATTATTTTACCCCTTCAGGCCTTTATTTTGATAAAATTGGTCAAGCCCACATAAGGCAATATACACCACGGTTAAACCCACCCCCCCCCCCCCCGCCCCCCGAAATAATAAAATAAATAACACAAATGAATAGAAGTACGTAATGTAGTGTTTTGTTTCGCAGTATAGAAATCCCACACAATGGTTCTGTTTAAAAAGGTAAAAATGATTTATAATACAGAGTTAGAATGTCGTCATGGTGCCCGCGTAGAAAACCGACATGCAATCCATGCCCACACTGCGCTGTATAAATAATACGCAACTAAAAATACAAAGAACAGGAACACTACAAATGTTTTATCTCTTTTTTTTTTTTTTTTTTGCTTTTTTTCTTTTTTTTAAAAAGAACGGACACACGTAACAAAGGCTGCCTGCGCTTTCACATTGCCGTCACAGTGACAGGGGGGCCGTTTGTCGGAGGAATAAACGATTTTTGGGGCGCACGCAGTGACCTAAAGGGTCTGGGGGCTTCTCCGCTCCCCCCACACACACAGGGGGTTTCCAAGACGGTGCTCGTTAAGGGACGGATCTCAAGCCTTAATTACTTTTTTCTACAGAAATCCAAGCTTTGATAAACAAGACCTTCTTGTTTTGAGGGGAGTCAAAGGATTCCGTAATCAGCAGACGCGGCTTTTATACAAACTCGGGGCAGCTCTTCTTCCTCATCCACGAGTGTTCTTGTCGCAGGAGTTGGTTGTCAGGCACGTTCGTTAAGGAAAGAAAATAGAATTAAATTGAAAAGAAGGTTAGAAAACGTACAAATCATTAACGATTTCTTCCATTAATTTGCAGCTTCTTTCTGGAAACCTTTTTCCCCTCTTCGAATTAAGAAAAAAATGGATGTATATCAAGGGAAAGCCCCGCAGTTGTGTTTGTGGAGCTGGGGGCGTGGACATGCAGCACAGCCCGGGGTGCAGGACACTATGTACAGCGCGGAGCCGCCCCCGCCGACAGCACGAGTCGTGGTTTGCTTCTGAAAAATCACAGTATTTCATACACCGAAGGTTTATTCCTATTATTTTCCCCGTTGTATTGGCAAATGCAACAGTCTAGCTCGGGAACTTTTTAATATATATAGATATATTTATATATAAAAACACATTGTAGGGGGGGGTAGGGGGCACTCAGCAGGTATGTTTGGACAGGAACCCTTTGAGACGCCAGACAGTTTGAACATCATTTAACCAAAGAAGTTACAAAGAATTATTTTTGTTTGCACTGCTCTCGGCCATCCCTGGCCAGGAAGGGGCAGCCGCTCACCCTTACCTACAATTTGCCATGAAAACGGCACTGATTTTCCGATAAAATCAAATTACTTGCTCTGAAAACGCTCTACGTTTCTATTTGACAACCCAAGAGATTTGGGTTTGCTTTCGAAATCAGCTTTGTGGCTCCAGACGTTACAAACCGTGAGTTTTGGGGGCAGCTCCTCCAGGCACTGCCGCAACAACCGCTCCGGCTCTCAAAGGGTCGGGACTAAAAGCAGCTTTTTTTTTCCTGCCCGCGACTGGGGCGTACGAGATGAAACGACATCTTGTCCCACACGGCGTCACCGGCTTCCCGCGATGACATCACCAGCATCCCGCGATGACATCACCATCCTCCCGCGATGACATCACCATCCTCTTTCCCACTCCCAAAGCACCTTTTCTCCGTTTGCCCCACACAAAAGGAACAAAAACCCGGATTTTCTCTCCACTAGATGGTCCCTAATTTTGACAGTTGCATCCAGACATGGTTTTTTTGTTTTGTTTTGTTTTTTTTTTTAAATTAAGGCCATTTTAAATGTCTACTTACAAGTCTGATAAACAAGATCTCTTATATACACGTGTCGTTTAAAAAAAATGAGAAGGTAGCAATTTAGCGAGGGCTCCCCGGAGGAATCGCGGCTCCTCCGCGGACGCTTCGCTCTGAAGTGACTCTGGTTTTAAAAAAATAGATCGCAACAGGAATTTACATGCAGAGGAGTCACCAGAGCGAGAGAGCGACGGACAAAACCCCACCGAGGAACGACACGAACTGCGAGAAGCGTTTTCGACTCACGCTCTACCTGCGGCTGGTTCAAAACAAAGGACTCCGAGTCACCTGTGCCCGAATTCCTCCTTTTTTTGGGGGTATCCTCCTGTTCGGAGCTACCTTTTTTAAAAAAATTTTCTCCTCCTTAAATCGAAAAAGCAATCTGAAACAAGCAGACACCGGGAGTTAACACGTACTACTGGGCTTAAATCCCGACGAAAAACATTTGCAACGAAGATGCGGGAGAAACTTTCAATCGCGTGGGGAGGAACAAAAAAAAGACAGAGGGAAGCGAGGTCTAAAGTTAAAAAAAAAAAGCATTTTTTTTTAGTGCAAATGGTTCAACTAATGGCACAAACATGAGCAAACACACAGCCAGATTAGAGAGATCCCGACGACGATTCTGCTCAGCAGCGTTTGGCGGATCTCGGGGCGGCGTCGCGCCCATTTCTGGAAGCACACAGAAACCTAATATAACTCATTAAGGGCTCCTTCGTTAGCGCCGGCTGAAAACAGCCCAGAAAATCCCACTCGAGGGGACGGGACGGGGAGAAGTGACAAGGGGGGTGGATTTTTTTTTTTTGCTTGAAAGTCATGACAGCTGAGAAAGAACGGACGGGGGTTTGGACAAAAAGCAAAATGCAAGTGGGAAGAGCAGATGTGGAACCACCAGGGCAGAGGGGGGGCAAAAAAATTTTTAAAAAAATTAAAAATTGAGAAGCCGCAACTTATCTTGAAATGAAAACTAAAACGGCTCTTTTATCGAGGCCGTATTTAACAAAAATGGATGTGGATGTTCAGCCCCGACTGCATGGAAACGCTTTCCGCTGGTGGGTATTTGCTCATCTCGGGGCGTTGGGCGCAATGTCATTGTTAATTTGTTAATAAGACTTCAAGGAATGTTAATTCGTAACTTCTGCTGAAGAGAAGGGTCCTGTATTTACAGGTTCTGTCACGGAGCCGAGGTTTGAACGGTGCCCCCGGCGATTCCCATCAACCTGTCGGGCTCCCCATAAATCTTTAAATGCATTTTTTAAACATGGTGAGAGCCCCAAGCGCAAAGATCTGGGGATCATCGCCGATTCAGAGTCAATGGCTGGTTTGGTTTTTCTTTTTTTTCCTTTTTTTAAAATCTGTTATAGATCAATGTGATTCACCAGCCCCTTCTACTGCAGCACAGAATACGAACAAGGACTAAACAAATAGTCTGTTGTAACTTTACCAGAATCTCCACCTGCTCCAGGACACTGAACTGGTCACCACTGGTTTTTCCCCAGGGTGAACGAAGGAATTTTAAGTTCCTGCCGCCCTGTTTTGACCATATAAAAGGAAAACATCTCAACCTGCCTTGGGCTTCCTCACTTCTGCTCAACACCTGCTTAAAATTCCAGTTAGTTAAAAATACCTATATATATATAATATATATAATAAATTTCTGGAATAAAAACACAAAAAAGATGTACTGTACAAGTATTATGTAGAGTGCTTCAATTGGCTGTATGTAGTTTAGCTACTGTCCTAATACCCAAATACTTAAATTAAAAAAAAAAAAATTATAAATAATGGTAACAGAATAAGTAATGAATAAGAATAAAAAATAAAAAAGTCACCATATTTGAGCCAGGTAATGAATAAGAATAAAAAATAAAAAATACTCATCATACTTGAGCCAGGCTTTGCTGTGGAAATGCCCTTCCTGCTGCCCAGGAATCTCTCGCACAGTAAAATCAGCAATTCGCTCTGCAAGTTAAGTCTCCTATATTATTTTAGCTGCTTTAAAATGTTCTGATCCTTCCTCCGTGCTAATCAAGTAATGAATTATAGTACTTTTTTGTGTGCTCAGAAATGCTATATATATATGTATACATATATTTATAAATATATCTATTACATATATATTAAAAAAACAAAACAAAGCTTTGTAACTAGTGTTTACAGTTGCCTTTTTTGGGCTGCTCCCTGGCATTGCCAAGCGGGCGAGTTTGCTCAGGGCACGAGAAGAGGCAAGCGGGTGCGGGACGAGAGCGGAGGAAACCGAAACGGAAGCCGAAGGTGGCACAGCGAGAAAGGAAGAAGCGTTTTACTCGAAAAGCAGCCGGCACAAAGCAGAGTCGAACCCCCCGAGGGCGGCAGCGCGGAGGGGACGGGGGGGACGCGGTCGGTGTTTCCCCCTCCCTGGCTCAAACAGCAGCCAACGATTTGGTGCGTTCGAATCTCTCTACCCTCGGCTCTGAACCTTCCTCTCCTACCCGAAAAAAACCCCTTTTTCTAGTGCAAAGGATAAATTAACAACTTAACGCTGGAGCTTTGGTGGGAGGGGGCTCTGGAGAGGAAAAGGCCGATGGAAACTCCTTACTCATTCATGGCAACGAGTGGAAAAAGGGGTGAAATCCGGGGAGTGGGGGGTCTGCAGCACGGCAAGCTCAGAACGACAAGCGTTACTCATGGGACACGTCGTGCAGGATGGAGCTGCTGCTCTCGGCAGCTCCCGCTCCGGCACCGCCGGCCCGGTGCGGCTCTCGAGTCGGGCTCCCCTGCGTCCCTCACAGCCGGTCCATCCTGAACGTGTCCTCTGTGGCGGGGTCGGTGAGGACCATGTCGGGGTCGTTCAGCATGTGGAGTCCATCCAAGGTTAAAGGGTCAATTTTGAGTTCATCCAGGGGGAACTGGGAATCCGCGTCGAAGCTGACGTCTCCCACCCCTGCCAAAGAGCTGGTCAGTTCTTTTGATAAGCTGGGAGGAGATTCTCCCGTCACTGCAGGGAAGAGGAAGAGAAAGGTGTCGGTAGGACGTGACAAACATGCATTTGCCAAGCAAACGCGTCATCAAACAGCTTGCAAAAATTCTGGAATAACTTCTTGGACTAAGGCTTGGACTTCTTGAACTAAGTTCAGGTGAGAAGCATCTCCCCTCGTTTCCAGCCGGATGAATTACAGATTTGTCAAAGCACCCCAAAACCATCACAATGGCCTAAAACATATATATATATATATATTTGGGGGCCACAAAGTGGTGCCACTTTGGTCTCTTTTCTCCCCCTCAGGTTTAGAAGCAATAACCTTGATTTATGCGACTGTAATCAGCAAGAGCCCTCAGCTAAAACATGGACCCAACTCCTGTTTTGTCAGTGCAGAAATTGTTTCCAAACGTCCAACCGTGACCAGATTCGCCACCATATGTGACACTAAAAACAATCCTTTGTTGGCAAACGCGGCCGGAGCGGCACGGGAAGGAGTTGGAATCTCACCGTGGCAGAGGATCCAGTGAATTCAGAGACGGGGAAGGTTTGTAAGACAATTAGCGCTGCAGCTCTAACACTTCGCTGGGATGAAACCAGGAGCCACCAGATGGGTAACACCAACATTTACGCATTTAAACAAAACCTTCAAAGGCAACAATCCCGTTTTCCTTTCCATCTCGAAGCGAGTCATTGCAAAACGAAGAGAAACGCCGACACCACGATGGCTGTATTATGATGTTAATATAATATACTACTATTATATTAATACAATATTAATACTTGTGGGTTTGAGTTGTCTTCTTACCTGTAAGAATGATGTTGGGGATGTTTCCATGGCTGGAGTAGTTGAGCTGCTGCGAGTCCTGCAAGCTGCCGTGGCTGCCGGTCAGTCCCATCATCGCGGCCTGCGAGTAGTTGAGGGTGGAACACGGGCTGTACAGGCTGTTGGAACTAATGGCGTTTTCGATCATGTTAAACTGTTCGAGCTGGAGACCAAGGCACAAAGGAATTACGTTACTTCTGACCATCAGGAAACACGGCGAAACAACTTACAAAGCTCAAGGACGGGAAGTTGCGTTGAAAGAGACAGGCAAACAAATTCATCTTTAGGTTTTGTCGATCAAAATATGGTCTATTTTCACGTAACTTTCCAGAAGAGTTTACTGCCAAATTCAGAGTGCGGGAGAACGAGGAGAGGGTGGATGCAAAAATAAAATTATTGCTGTTGATATCGTAAAGAAGAAAAGAAAAAGTAGGTTTAAAACAAAACAAAAAACCCCCGTAATTCATGCTGCTAACTCCAGGGATCTGCCTCTCCAAAACCATCTCATTTTTTCCTCCTACCAGAGCATGTTTCGCAGGTGAATGAATCAATGCACGAAGGCCTGGGTCTGCTTGCTCCATTTGGGTACTGTGCACGAGTTGTTTGCCAAATTCAGGAGTAAATATTGTTACCACCTATGAGTGAGTCCTCCCCAAATGCAACTATGGCCAGAGATGCAGGGATTTTAAAATTTCCTTTCATTATTTTTAATCCGATAAACTTGGCAGAACACCTTTAAAAAACACTTGCTACAATGGCCAAGGGGGGGGAAGGGGATGGAAGAGGGGGGGGAAAAAAACAAACAAAAAACCAGAAGAAAATGAAATCCTGAGTATCACAAACTCAAAATAACAGAAGTAAAACTACATGGACAAAATGTGATCTTACATAAAATAATCAGAAGTCGATCTATATTTATTTTAAGCTGAAAGTGGCCGAAATATAGCTGAAAATCCGAGATGAATTTGCTCACCTGGTGGGATAGGGCATTAGCCTGCCTAGCTGTCATCTGCTGATCATAATAGGAGTCACCAAATACACTCCCCAGAATGGAAGAATGCTGAAAACAAAACAGAGTCTTTATGGTGCAAAAATCTCACAAACAGACGTACCCACGGCGTGTGAGTGACTCCAGCCTTCCGACCGATTCTTCTCCACGTTAATTAGCAGCGCCCTTCATTGTTAACAACCACTAACCAGCAGCAAATTCATTAAACATTTGGTATTTCCCTCCAAGACACAAACCCTTCCGCGTGACGCTGCCTTTTAAGCACAAAAATACGGTCAGGTCAACCCAACAAACTTCCTCACAGAGGACACACAACATATAAAACTTCGGATTTATGAAAACAGACGAGTGCGCTACAGAACACGAGAAATAAAATCAATCTGCAACTTCGGCTTTTTTGTGATTTTTTTTTTTTTTTGGTGAAAGATAAACCCCGCACAGCGAGATCGTTTCTTATTTAAAACTATCCCAAATTCTGATACTCCAGCTGAAACAAAAAATAAACACCTAGTGACAAAGAGAACACCTACAACAGATGGTGTCTGCAAAAGACAATTGGCACGGAGGGTTTGTATCCATCCTGGAAAATACTTCAATACCTCACATAGGATTTTCCAGCTGTTTTGTCTCCGCATTAAAAGAGGAAGGCTACAAATTTTCTCCTTTAAAAACCTAACAGTATATGGAATTCAGCCTAAGAAATAGCAGAAGAGTCACACCAGACACCACAGGTACAAGCGCTAAACGCAGCCAGAGATTAAGACACTCAGAAAACACGGGACGTCCACAAGAGTGAACATCAGAACTTCAGCAAACGTCCCATTTTAAACATTCTCCCTCTGTTATCAGGGGAACATCTCGGTGCAGCCTCTTTGCAGGTTGCATGCAAGAAAAAGAATGGAAATCTTGTCTAAAAAAACCTGAATTGCCCACAACCTCCATGAGAGGGGACGATCAGGAAAAAAGCAAAAATATATTCTTCCTAAAGCAATATATCCTTTTTAAAGTGAACAAAAACCTTCCCATTCAGCCAGAATGGTCAGTACTGGCAGGGTTGGGAAGGTGGGAGAAAACCGGCTCCAAATCGTGCTCGGAGACGATCGTACCAGTAACTTCCCCGTGAGAAATGGTTTAAGTAAATGAAGCCTGATCCTCAAGGCTGATTAAATAGAGCCTGAGCCAAGAACAGTGTTTTATGGACAAAAATAAGGTTTTGATTCACTTTTCCAGGCATTTATGACCTGTCACAGCCATGACCACAGAACAGTAAAGACATCATAAAATGATGCTGTGATCTTTGCAGCTTAAGACCATGCTCGATGCTCTCCTCAGAAGCAGGTGCAAATGGAAACCAGTGTAATTTGAACTGGCCTTCTAATTAATCATCTGGTCCCCAAAACTCAGGCACCTGCTGTGTCCCTCGCATGAATTGGGGCTACAAGGGAGCTCCCAAGAGCCACATTACTCCCGACAAGAGAAAAAGCAAAGCGCTACTTACATAAAAACTCCACGTTTTTTCTTAAACCACTGATACCTGACTTGCTGCCCAGTCACATTTTGATCAGCTACTCAAACTCCACATTATTCAACCTGCTCCAAGTGTTAATTTTTTTTCTTTAAGAGGAAGGGAAAAGGTGGAGCCAACTCAAGCACGCGGATCAGGACCAGCCCAGCTTAACTCTATCACGGAAAACCCATCCCATCTGAAGCGGCTGGCACAGCCCCAGAGCTGGGGGATGGTTTTCTAATTCCTGATGCTCGACGTGAATCAAATCCAGTTCGTACCGGCACTAGAAATGCAATTGTGATTCGAAAGCTCCAAAGAAAACCAAGGTGGTTTTTTTCCTTTAACTTCTGACATTTCGTTTTTCCAGGAGCTTTTCAGCAGTAGCGGCAAACCCTAAAATCTGTGTATTCCTCTAAGCATCGATCCCATCCTAAAAAGTTCAGTCAACCTTAAAAATAATCAACAGGAGACCAAAATCTATTTGTGCGGTTCTATGTTAATAACTCCTAACAAAACATACAAGCCCATATTTATTCCCCAGCTCTGAAGCATCCCGGTTATTACATCTGTAAGCACTGAAGCTCCCAAAGGAAATCAACTGGGAATGTCATTACTTCAACACTTCGGAGTCCTAGAATAATTTATTGACAACTCTGTGAAAAACATCTTGCTAACACCGTCTCCTCCAGAAACACTAGACGAGGTCTGTTTTGTCAACAGTACATCTTCTTGGGTTAATGATGTGGTGACTGCAAGAAAAAAACACACACCCAAACCACAAAACCCCTGGCTTAAATTATTAATCTAAAAATACATACCATATTATGCAGTACACAGCCATTCGACTAAAAAAAAAAACCAAGTAGATTTCTATCTAATTGGAACAGTATGGCAGGTGTTAGAGGAGAAAAGCGCAGTAGGAATAAACAAAGCGCTGTGGATGAAAAGCCATGCAAACAGCAAGCGAAAACTACGGCAGAGCTTTTCAATCCGTGTCCGAGCAGGAACGCCTTCGATAACCACATCTCAAACACGGGAGCAAAGAGAGCCGGAGATGTGAAAAGATGAAAAAATAACTTGTGGTGAATGAACCGTGTGCGGGATAAAAATCAAGCGGCAGATTTCTGGGTTTAGAGCGAGTCACTCATTGCACTGATGCGCTGGCGAGTGATTTCACCTAAAATTAATCAGAGCAACAGGAGCGAGTGGAGGACGCCTACCCGGTCACAACGACCTTCTTCCGCTCGTCAGCCAGTGCCAGACTGTTCCACAACAGGCAGATTGGCACAGAAATTGGAGAATCACATTCTGCTGTTGGAACTGATCTAGTAGATCCTGCTATTTGGGAGCTGCCCCCATAATCACAACCAACCCCAATTTTTTTCTTCTGAACTGTGTTTTCTTCCTCCGTTGATTCTCTCCACTTTTAGTATTTGCAACCACCACTACTATGTTTCACTTCACTGCTGGAGGCAGGAAAGCCGTCTCGTTTTTAATTTAGCAAAAATAAAGATTTATGTGGGTATTTTTAAGAGGCGAACACTAAAGCAAGGCATATTAATAGACCCTCTTCCTTGCACACAGAGTTATGGCGTCCCACTTGAAAATAGCAAAACCTAAGCAAGAGTTTACAGGATAAAACAGGCCCAGGAGAAAAAAATTATTTAAAAAAAATGTATATTCAAGTGTGTGCTGCACTGGGGAGTGTTTGCTGCACCCCAGTACTGAGCAGTGGCGACAAGCCTGGGGACAAAACCAAGGAAGAGAAGTCAAGGGGGAAAGAAAATCAACGCAAAAATGAAAACTGGATGTGCTGCCCAGCTGAGAATGGGACCTGAGAATGCGCAGCAAGACTGGCAGCAGTTTGCTCTGCCTGGCAGCTGGGAGGAATCAATTGGTTTTTTTTCTTTGAGCCACACACAGGACACAGCAGAACCGGCAGGAGCGGAACGGAGGGAGAAGTTAAGAAGCAATTAAGCAAGGGTTAAGAAAATCCAGACAGTCCTGCCACTCGGATCTAGTACTGAGCTTACCAGCAACCTGGCTCTGGCTAATGGAAGGAGAGACGAAGCTTCTGCTTTGGAACCACTTATTTAGATAGGATTCTCCTTACAGCCTTCAACGTTCAACGATGAAACAGAAAATGTATTTTCAGACTTTGTGGTGATGCCCTCTGAGAAACTCCTTGCGCTTCTCCAGGTGGGATTTCGGAAAAGAGCAGCCATACGGAGATATTTGAGCAGCAGGTTATTTCTGTACGGAAAATGCGCTCGCTCCCTCACATTAGGGGCAACCCCAAAGGCTGCCTGGGTTTTAACGGGCTTGCTGCTGGCAGATAAAAATTCCCCTTACGTAGAATTGCACACAGTTGCATGTAGGACGTGCGGATGTACAAGGATATACATACGCAAGAAGGAAAAATCAGCCAGCATGCAAGAAAGCGCGTTTACTAACCCAGCACTTGCAAGCCACAAGATACAACTCTAATGTTATGAGCATTTTCTCCAGTGTTTTCTTTCAAAGTGTAAAAAAAAAAGTCCTGATTAAATGATTTTAGCCACACAAGGGGTATTTAGTACCACAGGAGTTATCCTGCTGCAGGAGACACTTGAGTTTGCGTCTCTCTCCCTCAACTGTCAGCTCCTCCGTGATGTTGCTAATTAAAGGGGTCCACCCGCAGGTTCTGTGCACGGTATACCCCAAAAATCTCTGCGTTTTAACAGTGTTCAAATAGCAGCTTTGCTCAATAAAAAGGCAATTCACCAGCTATTGAAAAACTCTGGCACCGCATGAAAACTGCAAACAGGATGAGACATCGGTAACGCATGAGGCACACACAGTTACGGGGAGACAACTATGGGTCAGTGATGGAGACTCGACTACAAACGAACACGAGAAGCGAGGCCTGGGAAGCACAGAGGCCCTTACTTGAGGGGAGCTGCCGGGAGAGAAGCCTTGATTGGAGACAGGAGAGGTGGGAGACTGGTTGGCTGGGGAGCCAGCATTACTGCGGTACTGCTGGAGTGACGCCTACAGAACAACACAGAGTTAAAGACCATGGCATCGATGGAAGGTCGGAAAAATCATCAACTTCTCGAGGAAGCTGGGAGATATCATCCTCTTTGGCAATTCTTGGTTATGTGGGAAGATATGGTCTTGCCTGACTGAACGGCTGTGCTGTTGTACAAGCAAAACCACTTAAATATTTGCTCACTGGTCGCATTTATGTTCAATTAAAAAAACCAAAAAATCTGGTCAGCCAACGATGTGGGGAAAAGTAGTATTGAAAACGGGGGATAACTCAAAAATAATGTAATTTATTCTCTGAATCAGCTGCCATACCCGTGCATTCTTAATGTGGCTCTGGAAATCCTCCTCGTGTTCCTGTGCCGGGTCTGGAACGGCCTGGGTATATTATCGCAATTGAGGCGTAAAACCGAGCAGACTCGAATCCTGCTCAAAGCTGCATCTGACCCCAGGACACAGAACTGACAGTGTCTGAGAACTCACACTACGTTTTGCAGGTTTATATTAATTATATTTCCATTGTTCTCAGACGTCCTGAGAACACGGTTTCAAAGATTTACCTTTTTTTAGCCATAAAGAACCCTGGATTTGAACAAATTAATCTTAATGGCATTTAAACAGAGTGTTGCACTAATTAACATAAACAGTAAGTGCAACTCTTCTCATTATTCCTTTAGAAACTAACAGAGGATTGAGGGAAACCTGCAATCCAGGAGTTCTAAGAAACGGAGTAATTTAATCAGACAGCTTTGCAGTGTGGGAGAATGCTGTCCTACCAATGCTTTCTGACTCCAAATTCTCTAAACCTCAAGAAAATAGGTCTTAAATCTTTTTGCTATGCATTGTTACTTACGCACGTTAAGCAGACATCCAAATTGCAGCAAAATGAGTTTCAATATTGCTTCACAAAAACTGCATAAATGTTGTCAGTGAGACTGTAATGCAGCCTAAATGGCTTTTTGGTAAACTAGCTTTAAATTTATTTATGAGTCTTTCAGTTGCTTTAAAAGATAAGCACAGCACCCTAAAAGTTAAGGTTATAAAGAAGTTTAGGATGGGGAAAGCAACACAGAAAGCAAAGAATGAAAATCAGAATCATCTGTACTGGTAACTACATATTAGAATTCAAACATTCAGACCCATTTTGAGTGGGTCGGTATCCTTTCCATTTGTCCTTCCTCTTCCCCTTCCAATCCTGAAAGGGAAGCAGCTTCTTTCAAGCAGCGCTGATTTATCAGCATCAACTGTTAAAAATTTCATCCGCAATCAAGTGCTGCATCAATAGACAACGATTTCTTCTCATTCTCAAACCAGTTCCTTTCCCAACCAAGATCCTACACAAGCTGGGAAACTCTTCCCTCGCTGGCCTGAAATCCTGACCTTGCTCTGCATTCCGGATTTTCGTATGTAGAGACGCACACGCCATTTTGTAACAGAGCTCCTAAAACAAGCAAGAAATCTGTCTGGAATTCATTGCTGTATGTGTGTACACATTCCATTTCTGCTGGGCATCTGGAGGCAGCCACAAATCCAATTTTTTAGGATAATAATGTATGCCCTAAAATCCCTTAAAATGAGAGGGTTCTAAATATAGAAAGTATAGAAAATACCTGGTTCTCTCCAGTTTTTGGAAAATGCTTGTTAGCCGGTTTCTTTGTCAAAGCTCTGTTACCTCCTCCAGCCTATAACACATTGCGTAACACACAACGTGCCTGAAAATGTATCAATCCAATGGCAGCAGCAAGGTATGAAATCAATGCTGATATACTTCAGCTGGTCTAATAAACCACAGGAGTCATAAAGGACCACTTTATGAAAATACGGCCACTCTAAGCGCACACTAAAACCAAGCTTTCCTCTGTAAAACGTTTAAATGTGGATTCAACCCAAACCATTTTAAGTCTACTTCAGGCTCTGCCTAAAATTCTACTTATGACAAGGGCTGATCTCCCACACCATGCCATACGTTCCAGGTTTTCCAAAGGAAAACTCTTCTCGCTTACCGAGTTGATGTCGATTCCCATGGAGGGCTGGGTCTGGCTGCCCGGAGGGGACTGCGGGATGGTGGACGGTACCGTGACGGAGAGCGGGGGGAGCTGCGTTCCTCGCTGCAAACCGGAGCTCTGCATTAAAGGAGTGTTCTGCGGCAGGGTACTCGCCACCTGGGTCTGCTGCTGTTGCTGGGAAGTTGTCTGGGTAAAAAACGGATACGGGGGAAGCTGCTGCTCCAGAGACAACGCATCCATAGCCACGGCCTTAAAAAGAAGAATCAGAATCACCCACGCTGGCAGGGACGTTCCCTTCATTTTCAAGCACATCAGGTGAACTCCGCACAGTCAATCTCCTAATGCATTTAAAAAATGTTACCTAGAAGTTCAGAAGCAGTCAAGAACATGTCTTAAAAGACTTAATATCACCTCCAGTGTACAATAAACAAATACTCGAAAAGCCCAGCTGAACGTGCAGGTCAGGACTGACAGCCCAGGCAGTCAGGGAGTCACACTTATCAAATCAATTTATAAAACTAATTGAGCTGCTCTCACGAATTAGAGACATCTTCAAATTTCACAATTAACTTTGAGACAATACTGTTACAGAAAAGTATCCCAAATAGACGGTTTTTTATTACGGTTCTAGAAAAGTGAAAGTAAAATCTGTCCCCTCTACAAACTCTTTTCTTAAAGCTCTGAATTAATGAACACATTTAAAGAAGAAAACTACAGAACAAGAGAGATGAAGTTACAGCCAGCTTGTCCTTAGGTGGAGTAAAACAATTCCTCCATGACTTAAAAAATGTGATTCTCCAAGTAAGTTCTTACCTGAGTAATTGGTGACAGAGGGGAGAGCGTAGGAGACATCTGCTGTGACTGTGTCCGTCTGGAGTCGGCGCTCAGGGAGAGCGGGCTGACGGCCGGCGGGCGGTGCTGCTGCGACGGCGCTGCCGGCGTCATCCCTGCCGAGGGAACAAGAGAAATCCTTTAGTGATGCTTGTACGGAGGTAATTACCTAACCGATGAGAAACGAACGGCATTATGCGGACAACCACTCAATGCAAAGTGCTGAATGCGCCTCGGCCAATCAAGCTGAAACTAATCTGCAATTAATTTTGTCACGCCGAAGAGCGCCGGGATGAGAGGAAGATCCCTGTGGTTTATCCCAGATAAAAACCAGTCACTGTTGTTCAGGTTCATGCACAGATACTGACTGGACGTTGAGACAGGCAGAGAAGTTTCAGGGGTTCACTGAAACCACTGGTACCGCTCTAATGCGCATCGGACCTGGAAGAAGCACGTTCTGCTCTGTTTGCAAGGGCTCAAACTTCAGGAAAAAGGTAACAGATCATATAACGAGATTAATCAGAAGGGCACTTGCGATCTTAGAAAAGCAAACTAGGTGTTTAATAGAAAACACAGAAGAAAAACTGGTCGCACAGGAAGTGCTCCATTTTTAACGGCATACCAGTGCGCAGGAAGGCAGGAAATATCCTTCACACTCCGAAGAGCCATGACCTGGCAGGGGGCAGCGATAAACAATTCAAGACAAAAACCTGCAAGTTTTGAAACCTCTCCTTATTTTCTGCCTCACCCTAGAGGAACCGAGACACCCTGGGAAGTGATTTCAGGACAACGTAGCCAGCGAGCTGTTCTTCTCGAGCTGCCAGAAAGGAGGAATTCACAGGAGTCCGCGAGCTCCTCGGCACTTGGCAAACGCTCAGGGCTCCCAGGCAAACTGCCAGCGAGCCAGGAAGGCCGGGCTGCCAAGGAGCCAGCAGGCAAACCGGCCGAAACGGCGCAGATTCCGAAGGCTGCCCGGCCTCCTCCGCGACGTTTTCAAAACCAGCAGTGTCTCGCGGAACATGGCAACGAAGCGACAAACTCGAACGCACAAACGCGTGCTGCGAAATCACCGGCGGTTCTTTTGTGACCCGCCAGGTGTTTGTTTCTCCACCTTTTCTTGGGGTGTGTCTGCGCAACGCGCGGAGCTCCTGCAAAAGGTTCCAAAGCATTTCCGTTTTCTGCTAAAGAGCCAGAAGCTAAAGAGAGGTGGGGAAGGGTTGGGAAAAATCAGTTCAAAAAGCACCAAACACTGACTATGCCAATGGTTAAACTACGGGACAGTCTCCAAAGAGAAGCAGGAAAATCAGCAATGAGTGTATCTTTTTAGTTTGCTATGTCTTTGATAGATCAGGAAATGTTTTCAAAGCAATTATATACTTACCAGTTTGGTTTTACATCACTTACTTTGCTAATTATGAGTACAGCAAAAAATGTAGCGACCCAATCTGGCCTAAGTCTGTGCAAGTAGTTTCTTTTTCTACGCAAAATTGCTCTCTTTGCACAAACTCGCTCAGTTCTACTCGAGTGGCAGCCCAAGTCATTTCTCCAAAACTTTGTACAGTCTCTTTTGAGACCAGACAATTTGTTAAAGGCTGCTGAAAGCTGCTGACCTGCTCTGTACTCAAATGGTTAAAGTGTCTTCTTGCTTCATTCTTAAATACAACTGCTCAGTCAGGACACTACATTAACCTGATGAGAATTATTTCCTTTTCCCAGTATAGGAAAGGATTTTTAAGTGGGTAAGGGAATTCTTCCTAACACAGGAAATATACTTGTATTTTTAGATACAGGACCTTATTGCTGTTCTAGGAATCAACTGACTGACCCAGAGAAATTATTGAAAAAATAACAATCACCAGTTTAGGCTACTTACCTATGAAGTTAAATTTAACCCTGAAACTATCAGGTGATGAGCATGAATATTGCCAGCATGGCAAAGAAAGTTTGTGTGGTTTTTTTGTTTGAGGTTTGTGTTTGTTCGTTTGTTTTGGTTTATTTTTAAAACAAATAAACAAAGGGGAAAAAAGCAGATTTGGGCACCAAGATGAGAAAAACGAAAGACGATTTGTAAGTCATATAACTAAATACAGCTTGCTCACGTTTTCATACAGAAACGGCTTGATAAAACTTGTTTACAAGGAAACGCCAATCGAGAGTGAAGTGCAATTACCTCTCAGACAAATTCAATAATGCATCTTAATTGGAGACAAGTGCCATATTACGGCCAATCTGCACAAACGAGCCCGGGTTCTGTCTTACCCTGAGTGGCGGTGCCGAGTCCCAGGTGGGTGAGGTTGGCAGCGAGATTCCCGGTGCTGTTGGAGCTGCTCAGGGCTGGGAAGGTGGATTCCTCGGGGTCCAGCGGGGTGGGGAGCGGGGAGGGGAAGTGGATGTTGGTCAGGTCGGGCAGTGAGCCGCCCGTGTTATGCGTGGCAGGAATCAGCGTCGTAGTGTTTTCCTGGTCGGCCGATGGGAAGATGCTAAATGAGAGGAAAAAAGAAAAAAAAAAAAAAAAAAGGATACATCTCAATTAAAATTTCAGCCTGAATAGGTCTTTATAAAACCTTTTTGAAAAAGGAAAGTGCCCTCTATAGACTTATATATAGTACTTCTGATAAAGCAATCGGAAAACTCACAAGCAAGAGGATAGTCAATATACAACATTCTTTCTTAAAGATCTCAATGCTCTTTAAAAATGAAATTGCTCAAAACTTACTTGATTCCTGGAACTTCACATGATTTAGGTCTTGATGACCCAGTCTGAAAGAAAAGGAAGGTGTTTTTCAAGGCAAAGATAGTGTTAGAGATTCATGTTTAAGATAGATTTCAATTAGTCTCATCTAATCTATTTGTACAGAAGTATTTCTATTCTTCTACACAAGAGCTCTGTGAAGCTCTTAGAAGATACCTGTCACCTTTTTTGCATTATTGGCCCAGCAACGCTCAAATTTAAAGAGTTTAAATCCAACATGCATGCACACATACATATAAAGCGCCTTTCTGATCTAATGTTTAGTGATTTGTTGCTAAATATAGCATTTAATCTCTAATCTCTGCAAGTAGTTTGTTTTGGTTGACAGTATTTAGAGCACTAATTTACCTAAATATGTTTAGAAAATAAAATCACTCCACTTTGCAACATGAGATTCCTACCTTTTTAGTGTCCCATCCTTGCTTGGAGAGGGTTTTGTCTGCCTCAGAGGTGCTCTCCTCCATCCCAGGGACAGTCAGTAATAAAACTAAAAAATGAGAACAGAAGGAATCAGATCGTAATATTAAGCTTCTCAGTAAGACATTTTCAGACTGGAAGTTTAACCATTTGAAAACTTAAGTAACTTATTAATAATGAACATGAAACAGTGGCAGTCTACTGTTACAAGATCGAAATTCAAAAACAATTCCCAGATAATACTTAAAAAAATTTTGGCTTCCAATTTAGTCTGCTTAGCTCTAAGTGGAAGAATGTCTATCGGGCCCTAGTTCTTCCAATCTTTTGCATTTTGCACAAGTGATGTACACCTGCGACCGCTGGAATTGTCCGGTTGGCCACCCATTAGTGGGGAAAAATCCACATCATCTCCCCTGGGACAGAGAAACGCTATAAAACTGATACTGCTCCATATTCCAACCATATCGTTTGTTCAAAGCAATCAACTGTTTCATCATAAGTGACAAAGAAACATCAAAAGCAAGCCCAGGCAGAGATCTATCAACAGAAGCCTTTCACAGCAATGATTATAAACCCATATGTATGCAATATTGTTTAAGATGATCATTATTTAATGTTTTACAGCTCTAGAAGTATATGGAAGAGCTGCAGTACAGGACCGATGTATCCGAGCGCTGCGTGTTCACTTGCCTCTGGCTGGTTGTTCAGGGATTAAATTTCTCTACACAGATTTAGGAGCTTTTAACGTATTTTTCAAACTGACAGCAGAACAAGGGCCAGCAGAGGGCACCAGAATTGTTGGTGCGGAGCTGCAGCTTCTCAGCAGAAACGTTACCCGAGAGTATTGTCTTTACGGAAAATGTTCTATCAGCTTTGGATAATGTTGTCTGGATTTCAGTACCCAGAAGAATAAATGTGGCACTTTGTTCCAATTCCACTCAATCTAGAAAGTGTTATGCACACATGTATTCACAGAAACAGATAAACGCCAATTCATGTGATATAAGCTGAAGTGCGATGCTTCGAATGTTACAAATGTTTTTCGTGGTTTTGGGGGTTTTTTTTCTGTTTACCTCTTTTCTGCTGCATGTCCTGTGACCCTCCTGAAAAGGATTCTTGTTGAGCTGGAGTCATAGTACTCTGGTGCAGGGCAGAATCGGAATTTGTCCTGAAAGAAAGGCAAACCCAACATTTTTATCGCCAGTTTCTCTAAAGAAACAAATGTTTAATCTCAGACAAACGTAACCAACTCAGGAAAACCTAAATACTCTGCATTAAAAAAACAAAATCTGGATATGGCATACACCTGGCACAGTTTCCTTGTGAAACAATCAGTTCGCAGAACAAGTTTGAAGAAGCAAATGTTTCAAAATGGGATTGAGAGGAATACAGGATAAATTGGTTGCTGTAGTTAGAAAATAATTTTATACACTTTTTTAAGATTAGGCATGATCAAATAATGCCATTTTTGAGTTGAAAGCTGCTTATACATACTTTGGTTATACCAGTTTTTGAAAAGAAAGCATCCCTATTTCATAGGGAGGGAAAATAAAAGAAAAAACATAATGCAGGTGTTGTAGGATCAGAGAACACAGTGCAAATCCACACATGACCGTGCTGCTCACCTTCTCCAGCTCGTGTCTGATGGAGGCGACAGGTACACAGTGCCGTACGGACAGCTGTCCACGTGATGCTGGCAGTTAAGGGCAAGAACACCACTTGCTCAATTAAGCAGAAGTCCTATTTGAAATCCTTTTCTAAGGAATAATTCAAATTACCCTGTCAGAACCACGAAGCTCACACAAGAAATGCAGCATAACCCCTGTGGGGAACATACTGACTTTAAAAGGACACTCAGACCAAAAAATATCACCTGGATTGTTGTGATGTTTGAGCAACAGGACAACAATCCTCCTTCTCCCTTTCTGAGCATCAACTCCTCCCTGAGAAGCTGTCGTCTCCCCGCTCTCCCACTCACACGTCCCCTTTCGCCCCATCAAGTCTGACTGCGACACATTTTAAGCCAGTCAGAAATAATAAGCCAATTCATTTTCACAAAATGGCAAGAAATAGCGCTTGGCAAACGCTAAACTGATGAATCAACTTGTAATAAAATGCACAAAGAGCGAAGAATTATTCTGGGTTGGATTTACTCAGTTCTGAAGAGAAACTCAGTTCCACCAAGACTGCTTTGCCTTTTCCATCAAGGGATCTCAAACCCCCTCAGCTTCATGTGGATCATTATCCCCACTTAGAGCTGAGGAAACAGAGAAAGGTAAATGCTTACTTTACAAAATAGTAGGTATTTATAGACTAGATCACAGTTCAGAAAAAGCCGATGACACGAACTGTGCGGAGATGGGAAGGAACTCCACTGATGGGAGAGCAGGGGAGGGAGAAGGGAGCTAGAAAAACTGAAAAAGGTGATATTGTTCAAAAGGTTGATGTTCGCTGCCAGCTCACGAACCAAAGGATATTTGTCTTCCATGTTTATCCACAGAGAGAGGGCGCCGATGCGGGGAGCCGAGACGGTTTCTGTCGCGATACACTCTGTCCACCAGCCCGTGATGCCGAGTCGTTCTGCTTGTGTCCAGCCCCGATGACTGAAAAGGAGTCTGAGAGAGACACGTGAAGTCATAAGCACAAAGACAAAAGCACAAGCAGTCTGCCCAGAACCTATTCAGATGGTATGTATTGTATATAAGGACATGGACAAGCGTAACCACATAAATTCTTCCTCCGGCAACATTTTCGCTGTAGCCACAGAAAGCAATTCCCAAGGCTGTCTCTTCAGACGGAGATTAGAGACAAACGGAGGCAGACCATGCTAGACCTGCCCTCTCGTACATCGGCGCTGCTCTCCAACCTCTATATCTCTCAAATTCCACCCGTGAGCGTGGCTGGGAGCCTCCAGCCGCGGGCTGCTGCCATTCCCCGGTGCAGCATGCAGCATGCATCCAGAGGAACATGCTGAGCAACCAGAGCTTCAGCTCCGAGGGCAGGAGATGCGGGAGGAGGATGCACAGTGAGCCCAACATTCACCGCCACGCTCCCTCCAGTCTGCCGTTCACCCCTCCTCTCAGCAGCGTTATTTTAAGGGGACACTGATAGAACTAAAAGAAAAGCAGTTTCCTTCCTCCTCTGTCCAGAAAAAGTTACGGCAGCCAATATTTTTTAAGTGATTCGGGTTGCGCGCTGAACCCAGGTGGGCTGATTCCACCTTGAATCTCATCGGTGCCGATATCTTGAAAGCGTTTACTTGTCAGCAAGTGATTTCAGAGAATGAGGATGGCAGAGAAAAGACAGGGGAAATAAATTCCCAGGGTAAACTGGAAAACTTGCCCAACATTTTCAAAAGCCCATCTCAGCGCATATCTACAGACTGGGGGAAGGAAGCACCGAATGGTCAACCCCTGCTCATACTTTAACAGCAATATATGGGTCTCTGGGGGGAGGAAAAAGAAAAAAAAAAGCTACAGTCTTGCAGTCCTTGCCAATGTGAACAGCTTTGCTGAGTCCCTCAACACCATCTGTTTGGAAATCCAAAATTTCCTCCTCCATTCAGGTGCTGCTGCACGTGGCAAATGCGCTGTCCTGTCTGCCAAGCCAGGAAACCATCTGGCTTCCACATTCATCTTTTTCTTTTCTTTTTTTAAAGTGCCCAGCTTTGGTCGCTTAAATGACTATTTCTAAAAAGTTTTACACTTATTTTTAAATGCTTTCTTTGTAATAACTCTTTAAAGAGTCTTTCTACTATTCTAAACTCTTTTCAAATATTAGTCTCCTCTCTCTCTCCGCACACAACCTATGTTAATAGAAATGGATGCAAAGTGGTGTTTATTTTCTCGTTTCAGGGCCAGCACTTTATATGCAGCAGAATATTGCTTAAGTCAACAAGGGACAAGCAAGAGCACGGTGACTTTTTACTGCACTCAGCCATTAAGATCAGTGTTTTGCTTCAGTTCCTTAGTAAGTGTGAATTTCTCGTGTGAAGACTCGGAAACCACAAGTCATAGCATCTCAATTTCAAGTAATCGTAATTAAAACACATCGGTTTAATCTCTGCTGCAAACACTAAACAAAAATCTAGTTCCACCCAACCAGGCACCACACAGAACTGGGAATATTTTCCATTCCAAAACAATAACAAAAGGCCTCAAACTCTTTTTTTTTTGTACTGTTGTTACAGCAATTCTACCCCAAGAGGTGGCAAAATTTGCAAATACATGCATGCTTGGAAGGCCAACAGGAGAAGCAACTGTGGTCTCAGCCGCAATGGTACTAAAAAAGAAGCCAGTCTGATGGACACAGAACGCAGACCTCACCTGGAATTTAAAAGGAAGCCAGTGCATATTAGTATACAGACAAAAAGTTGAACGCAAAAATAGTCATTTCTTAAGTTTTCCCTTTTTTTGGCATAACTTCCACGTAAAAACGCAACAAAAATGTTATTTGAGTGCAACAGTGGCACAAGGAAACACAGACCATGCTCCTTCACAGGGCTACAATTTACAGAGCGAGGAGTTTGTGGTCAGTGTTGTTCACTGGCTTTCCAGGAACAAAGATCCCAAGTGAATCCCTAACTCGCTGACGGAAATCAGAAAATAATCCAAACACTTGAAAAAACAGGTATCACCTCGAACGGCTCTGGCTCCTCTCCGCAACCATCCCAGGAAAGTTGCTCTGGACCAAACACCAGGCAACTAAAATCCCCATCCTTGCAGATATTTAACTACAGTAAAAGACTCTGATTTAAAAAAACAACAACACAAAAAAAAAAACCCGCAACAGATCTGAGCATCCGAAAAAACATTCCAGGATTTGAGATCAGAACCAAAACTCCACAGAACATTAAAAAAAAAAAGCAGCAAAATACAGACAGGAAGGAAAAAGCTCAGTGCTCTACAGCAACAGTGTCCCTTTAAGATTTATCAAGGCGTTGACTTAGGAAATAAAAACGAGCAAGGTGGATGAGGGGAAAGCGAGGAGCGGTACCTACTGCCAGGTCAGATCTTGGTGCCTCCTGGAGACAAGCAGCATTTGGGAATAATTCTGCCTTTGCAGCTGGAGTTGAACATGCAGGCCAAGTGCACATGCTCAGAGATGGCTTAAATCACAGGCCAAGACAGTGCCAAATGAACCGCCGCCTGCATCAGATTAATCCCCCGTAAATCATACGTAATCACACGACAGACCATAGCAAGTCCGGGGAGTCTGGACAGGAATTATGATGCATGTTCCAAACTGGGATGCATGGCAAAACCTGTATTTATGTGACAGACCAGAACTCCTCCAGAGCTGGGCCGGTGAATCAAATAAATACTGTGCATACCAGAAAAAGTGCAACATGTGCTGAAATACGTATCTACCTGGGCAAACTGCACGCCAGTCCTAAATACGTATTTGCACAAACCTAAATGCTTGTTTACCAAAGAGACAGGAACTGCTCCAAAGGTTTCTGCCAGAGCTCCGTTGTGCTGTAAATGCAAAGAACCAACATTCTCAGACACTCCTGCTCTCAGCAGAAACGCCCGGACAGGCTGCAGCTCATCAGCACATCCAACAAATATCTTACAGCAATGTCATCATATGTCAGCTTCAAACTGGAAAACCTGGAAAGCGCTCATCACTGATACAAACATGTGGTTTTAATTGTGTTGCTTGTCACCGTTTGTTATCTGTAACAGCATCGACTTTGGAATTGTGTGTGTGTGTCAAAAAATATATAAAAACCTGGAGTTTAAGGACAACTTGTTGCCGTATCTTCCTCTAGTCATTCATAAATTTTTGAATACTCACTTTCAAGGACTCTCTTAAGAGTTTCAAGACTAAAAGAGTCTGTGTCATAACCATCAGTAATGGTCATCAAGCACAAAAATACTGAAATACTGTTCCTCAAAAAGAACAGTAACTATGAACCTCCTTAACAAGAAACTAAAGACAAAATCTTGACGAGACCAGATGCTTGTGGAGTAATAGTAAGGACTTTGTAACATTACAAACCTCTGCACTGTATTCCCTGAAGGCACCCAGATTAAAATAGACATTTGCTTCTCCTCTTGCACAAGACTCAAGCTTTTAACCTCCACAAACTCAGGTGTCTACACATATTTCAAAATGCCTAGTTAAGAGGACGCCATCAAGAGTTTCTCTGTATTTCTTAGGCCAGCCTTCAGCAGAAAACCACAAATTGCAGAATTTAATTCTTACCACATCCTTGTGAGATAAAATGTAAATGTTACTATTCAAGAAAGGAGAATTAATGCAGAAATTTTAATTATTTTGAGCACCCTAAATCAACGAACTACAGAAATCAGGAGTGTCACAAGTATCCATCACCTAATCCTGCACACCGTACAACACCTTCTGTCCAAACCACCACGAGTATTCACTGACAAAGAACCTGTGTCACCTCTGCGTATTCTTGACACAAAAGCAACACGACGGGACACAAGGACTAATATCTAACACTAGATATATACAAGAATAATCCCATACACAACTATGTTCTATTCCCAAAAAAAGCAACAATTTTTAAACCAGGGTGATCTGCTGAGGCCACAGTGCTATGTTCTGAACCAGCAGCTATTTCATGATCTCCTGTGAAGAAAAAATATCATCCAGGCACAGCATTAATGACCAAAAAGCACGAAATACCCAGTGAAACCCACCTGGAAGGGCAGATCCATGGCACTGTTTCCAATCTGGTTGACATTTGGCAGTGACCCGCCGTAGTACTGCCCGCGGCTCTGGCCCAGTTGCAAATATTGGGTTTTCTGCAGCTGTAACTACAAGAAAAGGAGGAAGAAATTGTAAGGGCAACTCATTTATTTTTCAGCTGTTTTAACTAACTCAACCGGACACCAAGTCCGTTGTCACCGAGAATGGATACCATAGATAAGTGTTCTTGGTTCTTGCAACGGGAAAAGCTTTTTTACTCAAAGTCCACAGACAACAAGCCTGCTCCCCCGAATGCATCTTCCAAGGGCTCAAGAAACTACAATTAACGTAGCAAAGAAATGAGCTTCCATAAGCTCCCTCTCCCCAAACGGTGAAGTACAGACTTTACAATGTGTGTCGTTCCTCATTACATGTCAAGTGGCTGCTTTGCACTCTGAAATGCAAGAACATTCCTAGATCGGTAGCAAAGAATTGTTTAAAGACTAAACGTTCAGCTCTTGGACTGGCTGCAGGTTGGTTGCTAAGGTACCGCAGTGTGTACATCAACAAACCCGCTTTAGTTTCATTCAAACGGATCCCAAAGCCTTTGCCTTGAGACACCGGAATTTTGAAGAGTTTGCAAAAGTACTAGAAAACGCAGCATCTCCAAAACTGGACATTTATGTGTTCTGGGTCGAGAGGGTGATCGATGGCGGGTGCTCTGATCAACCAGTGACACCAGGAGCGGGGATGCTGAGCCGCGTTGATGGTGACGATATCACACTGCACCAAGGAGCGAGAGAAAAGGGACTGGGCTGATTGCATCATGCCGACACTTAGGGGTGTACGTATATTAAAAAAGTCCCCAAACAGAGGAGAAAATGAGACCACCCCGAGGAAAACAGTGCATGCATTCTTCCAACTTTAAAACTATCCCGAGGGAAGCAACTCAAATACTCTTTATTCACAGAATCTCCCCTAGAAGCCACCAATTTCCAAATATACAGTCAAAATCTTTATGCTTTACCTGAGGGACTGAATTAATCCAAAGTTTACAAGATGCTCTGTGGAACGGGCACTCTCAAAAGCCTCAACTGTTCGTCAGGATACCAGTCACAAAGTGGCTGATGGTTTTTTTTTTTTCCTTAACCAAAGGGCAGAAAAATCCCCTCAGCCCAAAGACTTATAAAACATTTACAGCGTGCCGTATCGAACGGTTCAAAAAGATCCCACCTAAAAAGCAGGAAAAAGTCCCTCCCGTTTCTCTTTCGCCATCTGCTGACACACAATTACAACCCGGCGCTCTCGAAGCGATACATGAAATTAGAGAATCATTTAATGAGTCACAGCCCCGCTACCTCCGAGCACTAAAAGCACAATATCAGAACTCGCTGTGCTTTTCGCCTGGCCCCTACATATGTTTTTGTTGTTAAAAAAAGGCTTGCTTGGGATTTGTGCCAAACATTGGAGTAACTGTTTCAACAGGTGTTGGTTTCTTCTAAAGAACCTACTATAAGGCACCCAGGGAGGTGGGGGGGTGTTGCTTTATGTTTTTTTTAATGTTTTGGCCTTCCGCCCTATGTACCTACCCCAAAGCCCAATGTAACAGGGAGGTCACGATCATTTGTCTTTCCGCTGCAGTTAAATGTAGAAATGAGGAAACACAAAGAGATGGAGAACTCCAGCGCTTCTCAAAAACGAGCTGGTTAAATGGCTTTGCAGTGTCATTAATTTCAGTAACCCTACCTTCGATAAACACTTTTGGAGATGCGTGCCAAAAATAAGAAAACTGATTGCTCATTATTGCCATCATATATCACCGCACCAGCGTGTAGAGCTGTAGTTGTTCCTCTCTCCAGCCTTTTAAGAGCGAGCGGCCCCCAGACTCCGTGGTTTATAGGAGACCGTCAACAACTGCCACTTGCAATCTGGGGAGATCAAGCGTAAGCAGAACAGGCCAGTTTGCTGAGCGCCTCCAATCTCCGGCTTTTTAGCTGTTAAAAAAGCATTTTTAAATGCTGCGACGTCAGATCTGACCGTCATTCCAACGGGCGATCTCAAGCAAAATCAGCTCCGGTCTTTCAAAGAGGATCGGCAAAAAAAACCCCTGTGATTTTCACTGTCGTGCGTTGAGATAACGCGGGAGTCGCAAGTCTTACGAAGGGAACCTGTGCACAAAGGAACGCGGCTCTGAAAGTGAAACACAGTTGTGACTCAAATGAACGTTTCCCCCTTTTTCTGTAAGATTACCTGGTGAGGTGAATTAAGACTATTGCACAGTTTTAGGTTTGGGGATTGGGTTTGGAGAAGGGGACTGTGGGGTTTTATTTTGAAAGAAAGAAAAAAAAAAAGCCTTTTCTTAACAGAAAAATCCAGCTTACTCTTAAAATGTTAACAAGCCTCATGACAACTCCAGCTTCACCTCCTGGGGTTAGATTCAATTAGTGGCAACTTTCTTTCTATACGAATTTAGATAGCGAAGTACGATAACGAATTACTTAGTGCTCACCAGATATATTAATTTCTTGAACCACGAGAACTCAGTGACTCTACTTTACAGCTTTTCCATGTCCGTATTATGTGGCCAAGATAATAGCTCCTTGACAGTTGAAAATATTGCCAAATATTCCAGTTCTTTCCTGAGAAAGCGTTTGGTAAAGAAAAAGCTTTTGCTTGTTAAACCATTTAATTTCTGCCTGGTGTTCTTGCCCAGAAGAAATGTTCCCCAAATGACAGATCCTAACTGGGTCTGTGATTTTCCCTCCACCAGCATTTCTCTTAGGCTACTTAAAGAAAAAAAATGAAGATTTTAAGTTAAAATCCAATTTAATTGTTAAACATCAAATACTTCCACATAAGCAGTTTTCTAGAACAGCTGGAAAAGGTTCCCCACATAAAAGGTTGACAAACTGTTGGTTCCCCAGATATGAAATTATTCTAAAACCAATAAATTGCTGCAAAGGTGCAAGAGTAACAATCTGTGAGGCAGCAAACAGGAAAGGAATCATTACCCTTTCATGGAGTAATTAAGAATTTGCAAGCAATTACATTCTTAACTCAGCTAACAGTTGAGTAGCGTGACATGATCTTACTTTGGTTAATGGAGCTGGACACACAAAACATTAGTTAGAAATCAAAAATATTAGACTAACACAATAACTGACTTGCTAAAAATGGAACACACTTCCAGACACTGGATTTTATGTGAGCCCATTTATATGAACTACCTAAATTTTTCCATTTAGATTGGGTTAAAAGTTTGCTGGATGTACAGCTGTGTTTCTAGGGAGAGATTCAAGTTATACAACCAACAACAACAAAAAAATAGAGGCAAAATGTATCCCTAAAAGCATATCCAGTTTTCCTCCAGACTTCCTAAGTGTCCAAAATATGCAGGTGTGAATCAAAGGAAGCATTTATTAAAATACAACACTTCAACTTGTCTAAATTCTTCCCAAAGAATCCTGGGCAAATTACAAACTTATGGACAGAACTCATCTGTCATCAAACAGCAAATCTGACACTGGAATTCAGTCCACCAAAATCCACTAGAACTGTTTCTTTTTAAATGCCCCTTTTAATATACAAAAATTTGATACCCACAACTGTAATAAAAGGGTGGAGTGTCCTTCTGATAAAAAAAATAAAACCTAAGCTATCTGATGAATACAGGAAGTAAGATTTCACGATAACTGCTCTTTTGCCAGTTTGCAGTTTCCATAACAAGCTTTTTTACAAATTTTAGCCGCTCACTTTAGAAAGCTTTCTCTTTAGCGTGTTTGAGGCTAATAAGCAGCAAAACGAGTGCAGATTAAAATTAGAAATGTATTATTGAAGCTTAATTGGAAATCAAATTCTGTTTAAAGGATTAACTGCAAGTTTTAGAGACTGCATTATAGGTAAATCCTGGCGTTCAAATCCGTTCAAAGTTTCCCAGTTGGATGGGTCTGAAATTTCTCAGGAGGCTTTTTTCCTGAAGAACCAGGACCTGCCACAGAAAAAGAATCTACACTTGCCTGGAGTTTTTAAAGCAGCTGGGATTGATTTGGCATCCTCAATAATATGCCACTGCTATTTTCTGATCTCTCCCTAGGAATAAAGTGTTGGTAGAAAGCTCTGCCTCGATGAAAAGACACTTATCTGACTATTTTTGGCCTCGCTGCTGAAGAACCAAAGACAGACAGAGACCAAGTGCCCTTTTATCTGCAGAACTGGACTTGTCAAGTTATGTAGGGCAGGGAGAGAAACTTTGCAGGTCAAGTGTGGTCAGCTCTGCCTGTCCTGAGAGCGAGCAGAAGGCAGAAAATCTCCCAAACTACAAATCCGGCGCCTTTCTCCAGCGGGAAATTAAACACCACGTCAAACAAACCCTCAAGACAAGGCAGGAATCCCAGGGGAAGGGTTTTCTTCAACGGGAGATTTCTTCCCATTCACAATCCTCGTGTTGATAAGAAAAGTAAACAGTGTCTTAAAAAGAAAGATAAGTTAACATCGATTTAATGATTCACAGTTATTGCATTTAGGCTTAGTGGTAATACAGCCACTACCTAATTATGAGCCAATTGCCCATCTAACTATTAAATTTTAAAAGTTCTTTACACTTGTGTGCAAGTTGCCAAACACTATCTAACAATTAACTCACTGCTCTGACCACCAAAAAAGTTCTGCTCCCAATTCCCCTCAAACTAACCCTTTTCTGTTAATATTCTAAACTTTGTATTAGAATTCGAATTTTAAACTCTGTGTTTGCCACCCAAACAATTTCTAAAATGAATTTATATCAATAAAAAAAATAACTGCTCACTTACTAAATCAGCCTCCATGAAAGCTGTCTAGAATTTATTTAATTAAATGAGAAAGGGTTCACAAATCAATAAAACAGAATCCTGGTAAGCCAAGGAAAAGCAAATGCAAATGTTAGCCACAATTTCATTAATTATAGCAGGTATTCAGCTGCCAGTCCCTCTCTACATGAGCAGACCCAGACGCAATCTCATTAAAGCCGAGAACCTAAAATTACTATCACTAATGAGAAGGCACAGAAAGTTATTAGCAGCAAAAAAGTTTTGTGAGTGACGGAGGACGTAGTTTTATATCCCAGCGTGGAGAGCACGGTCCCAGCGCTCTGGCTGCTCTTTCTTTCCCAGGAAAGCTGGAATAACCTTGCCCCAGAACTCTTACGACCTGAGAGAAATCTGCTGAAAGAAGCTGAACCAGCAGAAAAACTTTGTGGGTCAGCTTGGTTTCCCTTAACTCGCTCACCCCACCACCAGATGAATTTTTGGCAGCAGAAGGGAAACAGGAGAGGCCAGCGGGAGCCAACAAGAGGATGAATTCTGCAATATTCGGCCTAACTCAGCTGTATGGTCCAATCTCACATTGTGTTTCAGAGCTGATGGCCGAGCAAACCTCACCTCCAGAAGCTGGAAAATATTAAAGAATGAGTCAAACAATGAGAGCACAGCACCAGCAACCTGGCGTTTCTGTTTCCTTCTGCCATCCAAGTTCCTCAGGACACTAGGTGAGCAATTAAGACCTTTTGCAGAGGCAAACGCTGATTTTCAGGTTACTTGACACAAAATATCGGGGGTGTGTCAAAATTACCAAGTGGGGTCTAAAGAGCTTCTGGAGTCACCTGGACCTGCGCTGGGAGTGTATAAAGCATTTTAAAAACTGAAAACCTGCTGTTGGGTTCCACCCATCCCCAGAGTACCAAGTGTATCAAACTGGATATTCAAAGCACCAATTTCTTCTATTTTACTGCTTGCACCTCAGTTATCCTCCTATAAAATGAGGATAATCACACCAGAATAATATTGTAAAGATTGGTTTTGAACTGCTCAGACTCCTCAACAGCATAAAGCACAGAGCACGTCCCTGGGGGTTTAATTCTCTTATAGCAAACCAAAGTCTGGCTGGTGCACTCGGAGGCCCAGAGCAATACACTGAACAATGTGTGTAAATCAAGATATTTCAGAGCCTCCCAGTAAGGCACCATTATCTATTTTAGTGCTGAAAGAGGGAGGGGGCTCAGTCTCACTAGGGCAGCGGGGAATATATGATAAATTAATTAAAGACTATCATCCTGCTCGCACAGAAGGAGATAAATGAAGATTGAAAAGAGGTTTGGAATGGTTCACTTTTTAATCTATATAACGCTTTCATAGTTTGGGTACCACTGATAAGTTAATACTGACTGTTTTTATAGTGCTATCGGCTTTTTGACAATTTATTGCAAACAATTAAAAATACTTCAATTATTTAGATGTTACCGATTAAAATCCACCCATGCATGTTCTCTAATAGCTGAATAGGTGGCTAAAGAGACAGACTCCTATTTGTAATTTTAGCCCTTTACTTTCATTTGCCAAGTAATTAAAAATTAGATGATGAAATCTAATAACATCAGTCTTTCCCCTCTCATCTGAGCATGCACCCGCACAAGTGTGTATATGACAGATGTTTCTTTTCAATCCAAAGACTGTCCTGATAGACAGGAGAAATAAACCTTATGATGTAAACCCATTTCTTTTAAACTTTCAGAGCACCTAATGCTACTGCGCCTAATATAAAGAAAAAGGCGCAGTATCAGGAAACAACAGTTCAAGTTCGCTTATCGAAGATACTGATTCGCTAGAAAAAGGCTTGACCACAGAGCTAGATAAAAAATACCTAGAATTACACAGAAGTATCCAGTCTGCTACCAGCCCCTTAAAGCTAACGCATGCTGGAGATATTAATATAAAAAGGGAATTCTGAAAACGGCATTCCTTGGAAAATCAGAACACATTTAAACATGCCTGCCACAAAGCAAGTGACACCATTCTTTTCTTTCTGAATAACCAACTGTTCATGGCAACACCACCAAGCGAACACGGCACCCAGAGTGACACCGGGGTAGAAAAAGCACAGCTTGCTGCTTCACAGCCCTTCTGGCTAATGGAGACAGACTACACGGCCTCATTTATCACAGCAAAAGAAAAGAGAATCCCTTGCATTTCTCTCTCATTTGGGCTGTCACAATCAGGAAGAAACGCCATCAAGGCAGATTGCTAAAGTAACCGATTTCCTGCAGTTTGGAGCAGGGATCCAAGGGCGGCCGAGGCTCCGAGCGCAGCTGTTCCTGCAGGAAGGCTGCTCAAGGAAATGAGGGCTGAAGTTTAGAGGAAAGGTATAATCCGCACTGATAGCAGCTGCTCCGCCTGGGCCACTCGGGATTTCAAACATTCCATCAGCAGCTTTGTAACAAATTGTTTTGCAATGTTTGGGCCTCTTCTTTTTTTTTTTTTTATTTTAGTGTGGTTTTATTTTCATAAAAGTGAAGATTGTAACACTGGCTGGAGACAGACAAGCGCGGACAAGCCGAGAAAAAGTTTCCCTTGTTACCTCTGCCAATCATAGTTGGCCTTCTAACGTTATTAGCATCCCAGCGCAATAGATATTGCAGAGCAAAGTACTACCAAGCCAAGCCAGGAAGCCAAATGTCTACTACAAACTAAGTGAAAATTACCACGAAAAGATCCAGACATATGGTATGAACTGGATTTGAACCCCTGCTTTTAGAACTGCTACATCATTGTTTACTCTTCCATCACCATAACTGTCATTTAAGTCGTTTTCAAGTATTTGTTCCATTAGCACATGGACATGTCAGGACACAAACAGAAAAACTCTGCGGGCCAGCCAAATACAGTCATTAAGAACCAAAATTTAAGAAAAGAATAAAAAATGCATTTTTGCTTGCCTTTTTTTTTTTTTTTAGAGAAGGAATCTGTTGTAATATATCGGAATTTCGCAGCCACAAAAGAACAACAGCTTTGTCTCCGCCACACGGAGACATTTCACAACCAACTCTTTACTCACAACAGAGCTGCAAACACAAGCCCAGCACTGCGCTTGATTTTTACCCGTGGAGATCTACAGTACATTACCAAATATACTGTTCGATGGCTCTACCAATGCACTAACACACCCAAATATTCTCTAAGACTTCAGAAATTAGCATCAAATTCAAGGAGCAGAAGCAAAGGGATTCTGCTACAGCCCGCGAGCGTCCCAGGTCAAACTAAGTGAGGCCGAGGGGCTGCAGGAGGGGAAGGGGATCAGAATCCTCGTTCTCTGTCCCACGGAGCCAGAGCTTGAAAGGACAGAGAAGCTCAGCCAGATACCATGAAAAACAAACAAACTGGGCATCAGAAGCAGCACTTCCATCAATAAACTAATGAAATCTGCTAGTCAGAGGAAAGGGAACAGCAAGATAGCTAACTTAAGACTTTCTAAAGCTGATTAAGCTTAAAGGTTACCTGATAGTGTGACATCTATGCTGCACTTCCAGTTGTTTACCAGCAAAACCGGGACGTTCCAAGGGTTTGCATCGACTGGAACACCCGCCTGGGACCTTGCGGCTGCATTAAAGCCTCTATAAAATTAAGGCAGTCCTGAATGATTCTGTGCTTTGAAGAGGAGAAAGGAGATGATGGAGTAAATTCTTTTCTCTAGCGTCTATGACAATGTAAGTCATCTGAGGAAGGCATTTCTAATGGTTTATTTTTGGGACAATGTAAAACTATCTAATTTTTGCAGCTAGCACGTCCACAAAGCAAAGAAGCGCAAAGGCAAGGATGGCTTTCTCTCCATTTCAGGACGTGCAGCTGTTATTGTAGGTCTTTCCTCATCCAAAAACCATCTTGGTCACCTGGTTGATTCATGTAGGAAAGAGCAGAGAACAGGCAAAAACGCAAACCTGGGAAGATGAGACGTCGCCAAAATGAACTTCTCCCAACTGGTAACTGCAATACGGCTTTGCTAAAAACACTATAGTCTGGTCAAACAAACTTCATTCACGAGAGCTGAGATCCATATTGATCAGCAAGGCTGAACCAGGAATGGCCTGAATCGCTGCCAACCCACCAGCGCTGCACTTTTAGCACTCCAAGAGAGCCAATTATTCCTCATGAGTTCATGATGTTTTCTTCACCTTCCTGTTGAAGAGATTATTTAAGACCTCAAATCACTTAACTGGATTGTTTTGTCCTGTTATGAGTCATCTACAAATTCCAAGGCACCATTAGATTCTCCTTCAGGAGCTGCAACCAACTCCCCAGATTCCTCAGCTATAAAATTGTGAGGAAACAGGGTTATAAAAATTACACACGTACTCGGCCCTCTACCCCCAAGTGCCTTCTAGAATTCATGTGAAAGCGAAAAATTTCACCCCGTAACGGACACTTGCTATTTATAAACGACCCCAAATCCGCCTTACACCCCAAATCAAAAATCCTTTTTCTTGTGAACCCAAACCAGAATGTTTAACTTTTGCAGGGAAAGATGAAGAGGCAGCAGCATTTAATGCTGCATTTTAAAAATTATTATTTTTTTCTGTTTTACAGCAGCAGAACTTTGAACAGTGGCACTTCTTTACACATTAGCTGCATTTCACTTCCTCCTAAAAATGAACTACTATGAACTATTTGATGTTTTGGGGTTTGAGGGCAAAGAATCGGGAAGAAGATGCCTTGCAGAATTGGAATAAATAAATAATAATAAATAGTAACATTTAATGCACAGGCTGTCACTCAGTGTTTAAAAACACTTTGCTATTTCTGGTGAACAAAGGTTTACTGTTTAAAACTTAACAGTCACAACTGAGTAGCAAGTAAAAACAGGATACAGCACAACTAGAGACTTAAAATAGTGACTATTCTTCAGAGTTCTGCTCTATCACTGGGCAGAGCGCCAAGCTGAGCTACAATATGAACCAAACTGCTTTTAAAAACAAACCAGATCCCATGGTAGTTCTGCAAATGCCACCCTTCTTTTCTGAAAGGGTTTCAAAAAGAGAAAGGCACGTATGTTGCTGATAATTCAATATAATACAGCGGAGAGGGAGGACTCCAATTTGAAGCTCGTTGATTATTTGATAGCAAGAAGAATTCTTTGCCTCCCTAATATGTTTAAATCCAGCGTGACGTTCTCAAAATTGATTTAATGATCATTATTAGCTAACAACGTACTTTTAAAGAAAATACTCATTCTGAGCAGGCCAACGTATCTGTTTGCTGGTTGATGGACAACACTTGAGAGAACAACAGAGAACGAGCGTCCAGGCTCAGAAAAAAAGTTCCTAAACCATCCCCATTCCTCCTATCAAAATGTCTCAGAAAAGATCAAATAAAAGCAGAGATGCCCTCATTAAGCAAGATAAAAATAGCTTTTATGTTCCATTTTTTATTTTTAGCTAAAGAATGAAAATTCAGTTACGTAACCCTACAAGTTTCGTAAATGAGGAGACGCACCGGGCACGTTTGCACTCTTTGGAGTTTTAGCAGCGAGCACGAGAGCACCTGACAGTAAAAACCTACCGGTCCAGAAGAAATGGGTGATTTACCTTCAGCCCGCGACACCAAGATAACCCATCACCCGTCCCCAAATCCACCACGGTCCCTGCAGCATGTTCTTCCCTCCGCTGCAGCTCAATCTGAAGTCCTGTTGCAGCTCAAGAAACTGTTTGTAGCTCTTAAGGCATCAGACAGTTCTCCAGGTATTAAAAATGCCTCCCATTAGAGTCACAATTCTTCGAATGCAAAAGGCCCATACAATATAATCATTTCACCGCACAACAGGAAAATCTAATTACAATGAGGAGGTCAATAAGACATTTGAATCTGAGTAGGCTGGTGGAAACTTGCGCAATATTTAAGGTATTATTTTTGCGCTTCCCTCGCTATCGGACAAATTGCAATTAACAACCTGCAACGAAGACAAGACTTGTCCACTGCGTGCAGAGACGGAACACGGAGAAACCCAGCAACACCACTGCAATAATTGGTGGATGCCATGAATGCGATCTGCGTAAGACTTTGCAAGGAAAGAAAAAGGTGAAAAGTCAGTATATTAAACAATCACTGTCTTCCCTTTTGCCACCGAGGTGCATTTTTTTTCCCCTTAATCCAGCTTATTGATGTCAAAACACCACTTATGGACGCCAGAGCTAGAAAAATCTTCTGCAAAGCTTCACATCACTCAAAGATGCTGCTTCTACAACAAGGTAAAGAGGCACCAATGTACAGAAAGGCAGGTCGCAAATAACTGATATGCTTTCCAAGTTGAGAACTATCACCATCTGCCTGAAAATACATATATTTTAGAAAATCAACCCAAATTCCCTCTCCTTTGAGACCTCAGCCGTCCAAGGAAAATATTACTAACATAAATAGTAATAGCTGGGTATCAAAATTAATTGAAAATTCATCTAACAGAACTGCAGCCTGCCATTAACACATCTTACTACTACGTAGTGATAAGTAACTGTACTAAAAACCACGAGCAAGTAGCCCAGCGGGGACATTGCAGAGAATATTTTCGCAGTCATCAAGAAAGGTGATAGACCAAGCAGGCAAGAAACTAAAATACACATGGAGAAAATCTGCCTGTAAAATCCAGACTCTTAGACAAGGATCATGAAGTGCTGCAGAATTATTACTGAAGCCTAAAGCCAGAATGCGTCATTTCACCCTCCTCTGCCTCATTATTTAAAACCCACTTTTGTGGGCGTGTGTTGTTGTTGTGTTATTGCAAAGGATTGTTCTGGTACAAGGGGAAGAATTTTCACTTCCCAAGAAATAATTTGCAAAACAGGACTATTATCAACACTCGGTTACAACTTTATAATTTATAAAGTACCAATGAGATCATACACAAACATCCTTGGTTGACAAATATGCGCTTTTGCAATGCTGGTTTGGCTCGACAAGCACAACTGGAGATCTTGACAGAAATCTTACTCCTGGATATCACTTACACAGCGCTAAACATGCTACACAAACCATTTAAACCAAATCAAAGCAGCATTTTAAATATTAACTCCTACACACTATCAGATACACTGGTCTTAGCTAGTGAGTTAATGAAGACTCACATTTGGCTACCACCTCAAGTTTACACCACATTTGTTTATCAAAATGGAAGCAGTTGAGACCAAAAGAATAAGAGGGAAGCAGCACCGAGATCCTAACTGGTCACTGTCACCAAACGAACACTGCTGCAAGCTGGTGTTCCCAAAAAACCTTCCAGATTTGGACAGTTTGCTTCTTTTCGCTCATTCCAATCCTGTCAGCTGCCGTTACCCTCAACTGCAAAGCAACAGCCACTCCAGCACATCTCCAAAAACACCAGAGTAAAACTCCAGCTATCGCAAACAGCAATGTTATTTTAAAAAAGAAAAGCTTATTTCCTTCATTTTTTTAAGATAGAGTACTACATTTGCTGAAAAGTGCCCTGAAGTGTACCTGAGTTTCAGATCTACATTAGGGACAAAAATATTGATGCCAGCGCAGAACGTACCATTGGAGACTGCTGGACGCTGCCGGGGAGAGACAAAACCGCTGTAACGCAGCCCAACAAAAGGGTCCTTTGTGATTGCATACAAAGAATAGAAACCAAACGCAAATAGTTAATCTTTAAGACATTTTTGTTTAAATCCCCATTGATCATTTTTGAGAAGCTGCCTACTTATCGCCAAATTATCACTACAACAAAAGTGTCTAGAAATACTCAGTAATTAAAACAAATATTCAAATAAAAAGTCATCTGATGGAGAAACCTAACTATGGTTACAAATGGTTTTCAACACAATCACGTTACAGGCTTTCCAGGGCTTAGGGGTTTTTCCCCTCTGTTTTTTTGCGCTGTGTAGAGAACAGCTGTTTTCTGTTTCATCTAACAGGTACTGAAGAAAGTTTGTGCCTAGGCCACACGGCTACTAAAAATCATTCTTCAGTACAATATACTCTTGAAAACTACTTTAAGGAACAATCTCTGTTGGACCTTTTTGTGGTCTAATGCTTTATTTATTCAGAGAACGCTCGTTTACCTCTGTCCTTCCATCCATGCCAGCACGTAATTCAGATTAACACAGCGCCAGCTCCTGTAGACCGATGGTCTTGCCACGTCTGTAACTTCGGCGGGTTTGCAGCTCCTACATTCACAACCACGACTCAAAGTCATCAAAGTCATCAAAACTACAAACTTCAATTGGTAAACACAAGACCAAGAAAATGGGTATCCAGACCTAAAACTTTTCAGGATCTGAACGCCAGGCGAAGCGAAGCCCTGCAGGAACGGCTTTGCAGCTCGGAAATTTGCTTTAAGGGAAAACCCCAAATCACCCTTCAAAGAGTAGGAAGAGCTGACTATACATAACCTGCAGAACGTATCTCTTACTAAATGAGTAGCTGCTATAAATGCACATTACTGCGAACGTTCTCTGCTGCTGAAGCTAAAGAAAACTTTGAACCGCAACACGCTGAGTTCCACACATTCGTCCCGTGAATTACAATTCATACGTTGAAATACAGCGGTTGTACAATCACGGTTTCACGCGCCTCCAGATCCTTCATAGCTTTGCTACATCATTAAACCCGACGGACTTGGCCACCACACAGAAAAAGACTTTGTCTGAGAGCTGAAGCAAGCAGCTGTAACACAGGGTAAGGATGGAATAATAATAAAAAAAGTCATTGTCTCCTTGAAAAAAAAAATAAATAATACTACAACAAACCCCTGAGTGGGTTTCGCAGAAGCAGCATTATGTTGTTGCCGGAGGAATGCGAGTTCTCCAGCACGGCATATCAGCAGCCGACGGCGTGTTTACCTTGGACAGCTCAGCCGCACTCCGCAAAGGCGAGAGTTGCACAAGAACAGGGGCTCTTTGTGCCCCTGCGGCAGCCTCACCTCCGCGCCTTCGCCCTCCCATCCACAGGAATTCTTTCAAAGAATTAAGGACGCCGCACCATTATTGCGGCACGTTCGACGAAGCTCCTCGCCCAGCCTGGGATCATCAAAAGAACAACGGTGCCCACGGATGCAGACGCGATGTGGGGAGCGAGTTGGGTGGCACCGAACGCAACCGATGCGGTTCTGCGTCCTTCAGCAGAGAAGCTGGAGGAAATCACAGACGGAGCCTAAACAACCTATTTCTTGGCCTGGAAATGTGCAAATATAGGGTCCAAACCCTGTATGTGGGGAAGCGACAAAGAAGAAAAACACCATCTAGAGCTTGAAAAATTAACATTTGTGTTTTGAGAGAAACTCATGACACTATTAACTTGAACAAAACCACTTCCAGCTGAAAGGATTAATCTCCGTGCTTGGAAGGCTCAGTCCTGATTTTGATGCATTTCTTTAATATCTTTCAGACACTCAAAAATACTATTGAGTAGTCAGGATTTTCTTTTTTATCAAATTATTCAATAAAAACATGCTGAAGACATTGGGAAACATTGTGACGCTGTCATCATCATTAGCGTTTCTCATTTTTAAAACCACAGATTAGCATTCCTGATTTAACTAAGCTTTTAAATACTGTTTTGCATACTATCGACATCAAACGATGATCTGTGAACGTACAAAGAGGCATTTTGATCTCTTCCGCAGCCAGTAGGAACGAGTAAATGAGTAATTGTCTCATACGTAAGTACAGATTTTGTTACGGGGAGGTATGTGCCTGTGTATGTGTTTTACACACATACAAATACAAATTAAGGGGTTTTTACTTCATTTTTTTCAAATGTGGGAGGGGTTTGTGTGCAGGAAAAGACCAAGAGGGAGCTCAAACACAGCTCCAGCTGAAATCTCTCAAAACTAAGTAACTTTAACAATATATATTAAAAAAAAAACCCAATCCTGGCAACCTGAGAACATCTCCAACTGAAAAAGAACCACCTTCAAACTGCAGGTCACAAGCTGCGCCCAATTTTTCTTTAAAATCTTACATTCTCCTGCATTTGAAGAGCCGCACATTGAAGAGCTCAGCACTATGTGCGTTATCCTGCATGTTAATGTTTTGTTAATTACAATTTTAAAGGGCAGTGACAGCCTTGTATGATTAAATACACGTAAGGCAGCAAGCACCACAGAAATTGAGAGTAGGCCCTGGTAAACAACCTGTCCTTAAAACACAAAAATCAGCGCGGTTCTAAAATTTCATACTTCACATTAAAAAAAAAATTTAGAAAACAAAGCAGCAGAACCACGAGCAAAATAGAAGAGTCAATGCCACACAGAAAAAAAAACCCTCCTCCTCTTCTCACCCACTTTGTTACTATGGGACTCGCAGAAATCTCTGGATTATAAACATGAAGGTCCCACTCAAAAGACAATTAAGCAGCTCCAGTGCTTCTATCGGCCACCCACCTCCACGACTCTTTGCAAGGTCTGTGCCTCCCAGAAAAGCTAAAATGCATTCTTGAATTTGCCAGCTGAAAGACAGGATTTTGTTGCTCCTGGGAACAGGGGAACACTTCTGAAACCACAGCGATTTATTTTTTTAAAGCTTTTTTTTTTTCCAGCTGAATGGTGAGGGCGATAAAGGAGGAGTTAATATCATATTCTGTTTTTTTCCTAGGCAAGAAAGACGTATCGTAACTTAAAAATCTCAGATGGTCTGAACAGCATAGGTGGAAGACTCCCAAAGCAGAAAGCAAGCTCAGAAACAGCATGTGTATGCACAAGAAATGGTGGAACAGTAGTTCTGTGCCTCTGCTAGGACCAGGAACAAACAATACAACAGACAAGAGGGTAAACATTGCAAAAAAGACAATTACTAATAATGAAAAGGCAACAGAAATTTTGGGCTGCTTCCACAAACTGAGTAACGCATTTTCAAACTGACAGCAAAGTGTTGGTTGCCAAATGAAAATGAGAGCAAACAGCAAAGTCGTGCTTAACCCCTTTTTGCTTTTCTACTGCATTTTAGAGACAGATGAAATCATGGAATTTAGAAGAAAAACTCTACAAAGGAGACATTTTACTCAGCTATTTGGTCAGTGTTTCCATCACTTCAGTACCCAGAATCCTCAGATACTTTATTCATCTTGGGTCCTTCCCTCCATACCCGGTTCTTGAAAATAAGACGGGTTTCCTTCTGCAAAACCTGGCTTAGGAACACCCAGATTTGGGAGAAATTGAATTAGGATTCTGACTTAATCTTGCACAAGGTGAATGCTAACTGTAAGAGTTAATCGGAGGCCAACCTGTAATTGCAGACTTGAGGAACTCTTTTTAAGAATACCCAGCACTCGAGTGGCAGCAAAGGGGACTGAGCTACGCAGGCATGACAGAGGCACAAGAAATGACTCCTGTGACTGCAAACATCTTGAAATTGTCCTCACTCTGCTCTCAACTACAGTAGCTTGAACCACACCCCCTATGAAGCAGCAACAAATAGTTTATCATGAGCGAAGCTTCGGCCTCGCACCTTCCCAAGCAGGAGCCGCCAGAAGCACCACGACTTTCTTTTACACCTGACCAGCAGCAGCACTGATTCAGAACAAATATTTGCCCTGCCTTGACACAGAGGAATAAAAGGCAACATTTTACTGCAAACTCAACAGTAGGTTCTCTTGTTCCCATTCCCACGAAGGTTCGGCCACAAACAAGACCGTAAATTTTCTTTAAACCATTAAAAGAAAACGAAAAATGTTGACGCAAGCAGGTGAGACAAGCGCCACGCAGAAAAGCTCTGACACTGCTATATGTGAACCAGAAAAGGCATCTGATCTTCGAAAAGCGCCTTCGTTACGCCGTTAATTTCTGCTGAAGGGCTTTGCAGTGGTATCAGAAGCTTGGGGAGGTTTAAGTGCAGTGATTTGCACCTACAGCAACTGGAGCGTGACAGGAACAACGGGAGCGACACCAAGTCCGGCAGCGCCCGCCGGGTCCCCGCACACCCATGGGTGCTCCAGGGATGCTCTGCGGGGCCCTGAGGGAAAAGGGCTCCTGGGGCCAGCGGGGGGGAGGCTGGGACCCCAATCTGGGTCTGTCCCAGGGTGAGGAACTGGGATCCCCCCTCAGACCAGGAGGAAGGAACCGGGATCCCCTCACAGACCCGCGTGAAGGAACTGGGATCCCCTCACAGACCCGCGTGAAGGAACTGGGATCCCCTCACAGACCCGCGTGAAGGAACTGGGATCCCCTCACAGTCCCGCGTGAAGGAACTGGGATCCCCTCACAGACCCGCGTGAAGGAACTGGGATCCCCTCACAGACCCGCGTGAAGGAACTGGGATCCCCTCACAGACCCGGGGGAAAGAACCGGGATCCCCCCCTCAGACCCGGGGGAAGGAACCGCGATTCCTCCGCTCAGACCCGGGGGAAGGAACCGCGATTCCCCCGCTCAGACCCGGGGGAAGGAACCGGGATTCCCCCCCTCAGACCCGGGGGAAGGAACCGGGATTCCCCCCCTCAGACCCGGGGGAAGGAACCGGGATCCCATCACAGACCCGGGAGAAGGAACCGGGACGCCTCTCCTCAGGCCGGGCCCTGTCCTGTGTGAGGAACCGGGGACCCCTCCCTCAGCCCGGGCCTGTCCTGGGGTGAGGAAGCGGGTCCCTCCACTCAGAACCGGAGCCTGTCTCGGGTGAGGAACCGGGACGCCCCCTCAGACCCATCCCAGAGAAGCCCCATCCAGCCGGGCCCGCTCCCCGACTGTGCCCCGGCGCACATCCCCGCCTCCGCCGGGAGGACCGGGGAGGGGGGGGGGCTCCCCCTCCGCCCGGCCTTGCCCCGGGGCTCCGCGGAGCGCACCTGCTCCCGCCGCCCGGGAGGATGCTCCGTTCGCGGCGGCCCCGGTGCCGGGGAAACGGGGAGCGGAGGGGGCGGGGGGGGGGCGCGGGTGGGGGTGAGGGGGCGGCGCGCGGCCACCCGCCCCGCGCCCAGGGCGCCCCCCGCCCCGCCAGGGGGCGCTGCCCGCCGCCCCGCCCGCCGCCGCTGCCCCGGGGCCGGGGGCGCCGCGGGGGCCGCCGCCCCTCCTCCCTCCCACCCGCCCCGCGCCTCCACCGGGGGCGCGCGCGGCCGGGCTGCGGCGGGGGCGCGCAGGCGGGAGGGAGGGAGGGATAGGCGGGAGGGAAGGCGCCGGCTCACCCGGTGGGCGCGGGTCAGGCTCAGGTCTTTCATGACCTCCTCGAAAGCCGCCGTCTCCTCCGCCTGCTTCTGGTTGTGCAGCGCGATCTTCTCGCTGAATTTCCGCGGGTTGTTCGAGGCCGCCATCTTCCCCCGTCCGCATCCCCCTCCCCGCGCCGGAGGGGGCGACGCGCATGCGCCGGGCGGGCGGGCGGGGGAGCGCAAGGCGCCTGCGCGGCGGCGCGGGGCGGCAGGGGGCGGTGAGGGGGCGGAGGGGCGCATGCGCGAGGCGGCCGGCGGCGCGCGCGGGGAGGCGGGGCGGTGGCCGGCCGCGCGCCTGCGCAGCTGAGGGGGCGTCACGTGCCGGGCGGGCGCCCTGAGGTGGCGCCGGGGCCGGTCCCGGGGTCGTTCCGCCGCTCTCTCCGCCCTGTCCTTGTCCTTTCCCGGGATGCGGCTCGCTGGGAAACCCAGCGTCCTCCTCCGGAGCCCGCAGGCATCCCCGCCCCAGTGGTGCGTCCCGGGGATTCGCGCAGGCCCCGCGCGTCGCGGCGGAGGGCGCTTCCCGCCAAAACTGCCCGTTGCTTCGTGCGGCCTCCGGTGCACACGGGGCCGGCCCGGCAGCCCCGCCGGGCTCGAATGGGCGATGCCGGCCAGGGAAAAGGGGGTGTGTGCGTTTGTGTGCCCACGGGGTGCTCAAATAGCAAACTCCTTACCCTGAAGGGGGTACGTAAATCACAAATGTCTACAAAGCCATGTATTTTTTTAACCAGCAAATATAAAGTCTCGATTTAAATTATTTTAACTATTTGATTAAAATCTGAGGGACTGGGGGGAGTTCAGCCTGGAGAACAGGAGCTGAGGGGAGACCTTCTGATCTCTGAACTGCCTGAAAGGAGCTTGGAGCCAGGGGGGGTTGGGCTCTGCTCCCCAGGAACAAGCGCCAGGACCAGAGGAAACGGCCTCAAGTTGCGCCAGGGGAGGTTGAGGTTGGATCTGGGGAACAATTTCTTCCCCAAAGGGCTGTGGGGCATTGGAACAGGCTGCCCAGGGCAGTGCTGGAGTCACCATCCCTGGAGGGGTTGGACAGACAGAGATGAGGTGGTCAGATACAGGAGGCAGTGCCAGGGTTGGGTTATGGTTGGACTCCATGATCTTAAAGGTCTTTTCCAACCAACATGATTCCCTGATTCTATAAGATAGCAAGTAAAGGCATTATTTCTGGGCGAGCTTTAGTGATTGGGAAATTCCCCAGTTTTCCTGGACCCCTGTAGTCCATTGTACAGCAGAGAAGAAGGTGCTACAGCGGCTCCGTTCTGCACAGAACAAACCGGTGCGGACTCCCCACACGAGCACATCTTCACTGCCGGACTCCTGCGAGTGCCTCCAGCTCCCCCTTCTCCCGCTCCTGTGGCGTTCCGCATGTCCCGGTGAACCTCAACTCTACGTCAACGCCACCAGAGGGTTATTCCCCCTCCCCGTGGAGCCAGGACCTTGGCCGACACGGCCGGTGCGTGTGTGGGAAGCAGCGGATCTGTCCCGAGGAGGGAGTGGCGGACAGAGCTGACCCTGCTGGGACACGAGATGTTTCGAAACACCAGCTCAGGCTGCTGAGCCGTTGATTCCAGCTGCGTTAACATCCGATGGGTGCAAAGCGCCGCGACATGCAGGACGCACGCGTCAGGCAGTCATAAATCCTGACAGTGCCGTTTCCCAACACCCACACATTGCCCTTTACACTTTCTTTTTTACAAAGCCATAAAGCGGACACTTTCCTTTTTTGGGGGGCATCTCTGCCCCTCAACCGCCCTTACTCCAGTAACCAAATCCTGTCACGGTTGAACTATCAGATCAAAGAAATTAGACTCTGCTCTCACTTCCAGTGCTGCTCACCTTGGTGGCCTTGGTTCAGGCAGTTCACCGGTCATTTATAAGCATTTCCTGCCCACGTAAAAATCAGACGTTATAATTATCCACCGCTGCAAGGCTGTTGGAGACGGATGGCTGAAACTCAGCTCTAACTGTCAGGATTAGCATTAGCCACAAAGTCACGTCCTACCCTCAATTCCAGTTGCCAACTTGCACTTAAGGTCTCTAACACAAGCTGAGATACCATCACAGGAAACAGAGCTGGGAGGTAAAAGCTCATCCAGGCCCCAGCAGGATCAGCCGTTCCCCTGTCGCTCCTGACAGATGTGAGTCTAACCACTTCTTGCATTTTTCACCAGGAATAAACAACCAGCACACACATTCAGTTAAATACCCTCTAGCTGCGTACAGGAATAGCACATGACCTGCAAAATTGGCCTGTCATGCTAAAAGCATATAAATCATAAAGATTTAACAGTAAGATACCGATTACCCACAGTGTTTTTGCTTGAAAAGTGAGACAATGATAAATAATTTGCTGAGTTATCCCGGATTTAATACCATAGGTGGTAATATCAACCATCTTCAGACCCAGCTGCTGCCACTCTGCCTCTTCTGTAGCACCAGAAGATTAAGTGCCTGAGATGAAACTTGATAAATTTTCCCCTCTCGGATCTCCCGAGGTGGAAGAGAGTGAAATCTCCCCTCCGCCGGCTGCAGTTCGCAGGGAGCGAACGCAGATGGCCGGGGAGGTGGGGGGGTTACAACTTCCCCCCAGTACAAGACTCCCTGTTCTTATTGTTTCTTTATCAGATTGGATTCCAGCATGCAGCCTGGACCCCGCTTCTGTTCTTAAACACTCCGGTTTTAAAACAGTTTGCGCAACAAACCTTCTCTTCAATATGTTTGCGTTTGCCAGAGTTGCTTCTGGAATTTCTCACCCACTCAGCACTCCACGTTTTGGGGTGTGGGTGGATCTGAATGGCTGTGAAGTGCATGACCCAGCCGACAATGTAAATCTTGAGTGCATTAAGGCAAGGAGACGTTTCAGATGGGTGCCAGGTTTCCTTCTTCCTCCACCGAAGGAGATATGCCACGCATTTGACCAAACGGTGAGCTCACACCATCAGTATTATTTATGTCTCCTGCCATCTTCACCTTGAGCACATATGGGGCCACGTGAGAACAACTCGATCTCACCAGAAAGTTGCAATGGGATCCCCCGAGACAGCAGCTCTGTCTCCCCCAGCCTTACAGACGTATTCTGAAAAAGTTTCTTGCAACTGAGAATCAAGAAGCAAACAAAGAGTCATTGGAGAAGCGGGCTGGGGTGTTCACATCTGTTTTTCTTGAAAAAAAAAAAAACCTCCTTGCCGAGCAACCTGCAGCTCCTTGGAGCAGATGCAGCCGCAAGCGAGCGGGTTGCGGGGAGGAGGTTGTGTTTACTCGTCGCTTGGTTGTTGTCCTCCAGCTCCCCTGGAATTGCTCTGGCAGATGAGATCCAGCTCCTTCCGTGTTCTCCCTTGGAGGCTTCAGAGGAAGGTGTGAGGTCGAACAGCTTACGCAACGGCAGGCAGCGTGAGATCGTGCCTGGATCGCTGAATAAACTGACATTTCGTTGCCTACAGACACAAAGATTTTGATCTCTCACACTTCCTACTTAATGTTCCTGTTGACGTTCCCATTATCCTCAAAGAAGAATATCCCGGCGAGTCCACAGAGTCCCTGGTTCCAACGCTATTTTGAACTCAGCTCCAAATTGTGCTTCTGGTGGGAAAACATTCTCTTGTTTCACTTGGAATTTGTGACCATTTCCTTAATTCAAGAGATCCTTCTTTCCAGAGGGCAGATAAAAGCACCTGAATTCCCTCTCCACACCACTCATCAAATCTGACGAGGCAAAGCAACCCCCCGGAACGCTTGGTTCTGCTCTCTGTACCAACATTCCCTCACCATCCTGCCCGTTTCGTTTCTTTACCATTCCCTGTAAATCCTAAAATGACAGAAAGCAAGCAAACACTGACCGCTAAAAGATACTCATCTCATTTCTACGAGCTGTATCTTCTGGTGCTCTGAAATACTTTGGCAACCACCCAGAGGATTCTGTTGGGGTTATTTTTCCCAGAATCGAGGCTCGGCTTCACACCACCCTGAAGCCAGAAGGTTTCCAGTGGTGCCGAGATGATGTGGTGAGCGGCAGCCGCTTCGTGTCCTTCCAAAGATAACACCTAGATGGGAGGCAAAGGATTCTATGTGAGTATATTCGCAGTTAGTGCTAAAAAGTGAGGCACCCGCAAGAGCCGTGCGCTTTCTTAAAACAAACAGGAAACTGGGAAAAGAACTTTTTTACCACTAAGATTACACCATTGTAAATCAAATTGTAGATCAGACAGAGAAGCGTATCAGGGAGCAAGACGTTTCCTTCCACGGCCGTCTGTCAAACGAACGTTCAGAGAAATTGGTGATATTCTGTATATAAAGTAGCAGGAAATATTTTTAAAGCTCATGGTTCAGCTTCAGAGGCGTGTGCTACAAGGGTCACAAGTAACAGATTGAAAATCCAAAGGTTTTTTTTTTACCTGAGCGCTCAAGTATAATAAAACAGGCAACACCTGCCTGCTCCTCGGATTCACATCCCAGTGCAAAACCAACCTCGGCCACTTCCCTGCCTTTGGACAGATGTTCACCTACAAGTTAAAGCTCAATTTTTATGCTGAAAGCATTAAAAAAGAAAATAAATCTAAGCGTGAAGGAGGATTCAGTATGTTTTTTGCAGGTACAGGCAATTTTTGCATGAAAACCTGACGACCAGTTGGACAAACACACCAACCCAATTCGGGCACCTCAGTTTCAATCATCTTGGTAAAGCAGGAGTTACACAAAGTCGGTGATTTCTCAGCAGGAGACGACGCAACCGCCACAGTAGCCCCATTTTTGTGGCTTCTGGAGCTGAACTGTTCTCTTCACCCTCCGCACGCCGATTCCCTTTGCACCCTGTGCCAACGCGGCGCCGGGTCTGCCCCTGCGAGGACTTTAGGGGGACAGGAGCAGCAAAACATTTGCCATGCTCGCAAACCGTTTTGTAGCCACAGAAGTAGAAGCGTCTCCTTTCTCCCTCTTCCTGCTACCGGAGCAAAACAAGCTGCACTGGTAAACTGGCTGAATGGGAGGATTCAACAAGGGGGAAATTAATTTTGTTTTTCAGGGACGGTGGCGGATTTCTCTTGCAAAGTCTGTAGTGCAGACCTGGTCGCCAGCTGGAGCCATTTTAAGGCTGCAATTCAGCGCACCGCTACTTTAAACACGCGGTTATACCCTATTTCAGCAAAATAACTATGCACACATTTAAAAGCAAACTCTACACTGGACTGAAATAACAAAATACCATCCTAAGTGCCTCACAGAACGGGGTGTCTTGTGCTTCTCAGCAGCCGCTGGGCTTTGCGGAGGAAGGATCTGTGCCTCCAAAAATGCGCATTTCTAAGAATTTCCTTTTGGGCCTCTTAGCAGCAAGTTGAGTCGTTCACTCAAACTCTAATTGCTGTCCTGAAAAACCCTCAGGAGGAATATAACAACTTGTTTTTCACTGTGAAATGGGAGGTTCTCCCCTGCAAGCTCTAAACCTTCAGCTGGAAACCTGCTGAACGTCTGGCCTGGGATCAAGGTTGGTTCTTACGGTCATTCGCGGTACAACGGGTGGAGACGTTTCTAGGTTAATATTCCCAACAAAAGTGGGAAGGACAGGGTCTCTCTTCCTTCACCCTCTTACCCCCAGTGTAATTGCACTGGCAGGTGTACAACAGAACACACCGGGCTCTCCGAAAAGCCTCGAGCAGCCCCATGGAAAATAGAGAGAAGCTGTTGCAAGCCTGCAAAACTCACGGGCAAACACACATGAGCTTGGATCTCTGCTAAACCTGACCCCCTTTCCATGGCGTACGCTCTGACTTTCCTCCTCAGAAATAGCAAGTCCACACTTCTGGCATAAGGAAACTTTCAGCACGTGAGAAGCCCAAAGCTGCAAAATGAAGGTCCAGACATGCTAACGGCACCACAGGGCAAATTTCTCTCCTCCAAACCTCAGTGAAATTCATACATTCCTTCTAAATCCAGTTGTAAACCGCTGTCCTTAAGGCACTAAGACTGAATGCGAGTATCAATACTGCCAAGGAGTAAAATCTGCATCATAAGGAGGATCACATGTTAAAACAAGACCCCAGGCCACAGCGAGGAGAAAAAAAAAAAAAAACACAAAACAGGGACACGATTAAAGCAAAATAATCGCAAACTTTCTACAAAGACACACATTAGCAGCCTGATTCCAAACATCAGATAACCGCCTAGAAAATACTTCTCAGGACGTTTTTTAAGCATTGTGACCGGGAGATACATCAAGAATACCCAACTCGGCTAAAAGGATCAATTCTGCTCCAGGTGTTCCAGGGTTAACGTGACTCCAAAGGAATTGCTGCAGCTGGGAAGCAGCAGACAGGCTGGTCGCTGTGTCAACAAGCAAAAAAGATTTTCAGTTTTGAAGAAGCCACATAAAACAGTTCTAGCTAATTAGGCGACAGGGGCCTGGGTGTGAAAGAGCAACTGCAAAGCCTCGGGGACGGAGCCAAGAGCCTTTGATTTGCTCTCTACAGCTTATAAAATGTTGGGAAAACTTTTGCTCTGACAGCTTTTCCGCTCTCCATTTCCCTCCCGCAGGCCCCCACCGGCGCTCTCCGCTCAATCTTTACCCTTTGTCTTACAATCTGAGGCTAATTTCAGGTTGCACACCTAAACCAGCAGCTGTTTCCAAGCAGAAAAGCACGTTTTGCGTTCATTTGATGGAACGTTCCACGTTGGAGCAGTTGAAGTTGTACCCACCCCACAAATAAAATTTTCAAACTTCTCTGCGAAACTCTCTTAAAGTTGAAATATTAAGCTGAAAAGTGCCAAACTTGCATTACTGCAACTCAAGTTATTAGTTTGGAACGAGAAACAAGAGTCTGTGGGATGATACTGTGCCTACTCGCTATTAAAATGCAGAGTGGAATCTAAGCTGTCTCTGTAAAAAAATCACTCGAGGGAAGCGATGTCTGTGTGATATATCTGTGATATATCTGTGATATATCCGTGCTCCCAGGTGAAATTCCAGATATCTTCGGAAGGCAGGACCAGGCGGCTCTGCTCCCTCGCTCGCCTGTCACCAGCACACCCCGGCTAGATGGGAAATTTATTCAGCCACATTCACTTTTCCTGGTCCTTAAGTCACAAGTGATGAAATCTCATTCATTTATGCAACTGGAAGATTTATTGTAAATAAAGTTCTGCACATTACCCAACCGGCTAAAAATCATAATTAGAGTTGCACTGGGAAACATGTTTTATTTATTCTGACAGTAGTCTGGCTTCAATAATCCTTGCATGATAAATGTCCCGAAAGTTTGCGGAGTTTCGGCAGCTTCAGACCTTATCGCAGACACGAAGTGGAAACATCAGATGGGGTTTGATGCGGCTCACGCGAGGTCCCGAGCGGTTCTGCTGCACAGCATCATCTTCAATCAGCGCCGGGGTACTAAGAACTAGCGGGAGCGCCTCCCTTCGCTGTAAATCAAAAGAAACGGAATTTTTCCGCTGCTGTTCAACTTCCGAGAGCTCGGTAGGAAAGCTCGGCCACGTCGGCAGGAATTAGCGAGGTTCTGGGCTAGGGAAGAATGACAGTGGGATCGCGGAGCCGACAGCCCCCTGGACGAGGGTCAGTGACACCGTTAATCGGATGCAGACGTTCCCCATCTCGAGCTGTTCTGCGCCCTGCCAAGAGTCCCGGTGCTTTCTCGATAGTTTTAAGCACAATTTCAGGCTCATAAAACATCAGAGAAGACAGAAGCTATTATCCCAGCCATGACAGGCGTCCCCGATGGGACACGCGCTCTGCAAATACCCAGAACTACCGACGCTGGGCTTTTACTGTTCCCCATCTGGTCAAGGGTATTTTAAAATGTACCAAATCAGGTTTACCCTGTAACGTTTATTGCTGCTCTGAGACTAATAAATGACGCCGAGTGCAATCGAACATTTCTCTGGCTTTGCTCACTCTTGAAGGAGAGAAGAGCCCGGTCCACTCGCTTTTCGCACAGGGCATCCCAGAAAGTACCATCTCCACGATCGCTTCGATATTCATGCGAAGACCCTGTCAAGTTGTTGCAATAAAGCAAAAGAATCAAACCCATTTATCTTCCAAATAACAGCTTATGCACAGAACGGCCATAACTACAGGCTTCACAGGGGTAAAACAAACTTTATTATCAAGACGGATGTTCTGCACTTCCACAAATATTTTAGCTAGTCTCTGCTAAATTTAGAACAGCTAGAATATTTCTAGCTAATGTTATGAAAAATAACTATTTATATTGCTATAAAAAGAGCATTCCGGTAACAAAGAGAGGCGATGGGAACACAGGTACCAAGCTGGTTTATTCCTCAATTACAGAACGGCTTTGTGTAACCTCTTCTCTGCAAAGCCACCGTTCCAATCTGAACTCATCCAGAGCTTAAGTTTGTTTTAAAAGCAAGAGCAAACTTCTTCATTTTTTTCCCCAAAGGTTTTTCTTTTTTTTTTTTTTTCCACCCCCAGCGCACGCAAACACGTACCTTAGAAGTGAAAAATAAAGCTCATTTTCCTGATGATGAGATGCCAACTACGGTCACCGCGTGGGTTCTCCGGTCATCTGTGAGCGCTATGGCTGCACCTTCAGGAAAACGTCGTTGTTGCAGAACACCCAAACCGTCAATCGCTGCCAGAGAAACGCTTTTGGTAGGAAACTTTAAATAAAATAGGGCAGTATTTTAGGAAGGCAATGATGGAGGAATGACACACGCTTAAGAGGATTAACCGCATTCTGCAAATGGGAAAGCGAGTAAACTTCCATTTGTTGCTAATCTAACAAAGCACCCTTTTCATAAACATATGGAAGCATTAAAAAAAAAAAAAAAAAAAAGAAAATCCATTATTTTGTAACTTTGAACCTGGTATCGGGTTACATTTCGTCCTTTCAAAATTTTCTCGTTTTCTGCCAAGACTGTTTCACAGCGTTTCTGGCGTCGGTGCCAGAGCAAATGAGCAGAGAATGGAGTAAATTAACTGTCCGAGAGCGACGAAACGGAGCTGGCCCACTGGCTTCAGCATATTATGCAACAACAAGTACTTTTCATTAATTTATTATTGGCAAACCAGCAAATAGATAGGAAGAGATGAAACTGTGCATTATTTTAACGAAAATTTGGGACGCAGAGCTGAGCTGAGGAGCACGTGCCCTCACCGGATCACATCCGAAGGTGCTTTGATTTCATTATTAGGGAAAAATACCTTGAAGTGAAGGCAAGGGATGGAGTTCATGCTGTACACAGACCTGCTCAGTGAGTCATTAGCAAAACAGACATCTATTGTCTCCAAAGGTTACAGCGCAGTGTTTATTGAACAGCAGAATGCAACAGTTTCTCTAAAAAGAAGATTGCATACATCAAAATCAAACCCATACAAAACAAAGCCCTTGAAGCAGAAGAACCTGATCAAAGGAGAAACTTTCAATTTGTTAATCACTCAAATTAATTTGAAAAAATGGCTTGGAGGAAAGGAAAGTTCAGGAAGTAACAGTATTCTGTGCAGTAAACACAGATTTTTACAAAAATGACAGAGTCATCTTGAAATGAATCTCTTAATTTAAAATACCCACCAGCGACAACAACAAAAAACCCACCCCCTTCCACTTAGAATTCCATCATATTATGATGCCAAGTATCTTATTTACAAGCCAAGGGAGAAAACCTTTGAGCTTATGAACAAGTGGCACCCACCTCCTTTGCTGCACAAAGAGTTTGGACGAGCGGGTGTTGGTGGAGCGACGGGAAAGGAAAAGGCGCCGGGTCCTAAATCGGGAACTCCGGGCGCTCTTTGCTTCAGCGTGCCGGAGAAACAGCTGCAGAGCTTTATTGCCAGGAAAGCCAAACACGTTTTTGGAAGTTATTATTAAAAAAACCCATCACTCCTGTTTGTATGTAATCAAGCTATCAACATGGCTTTAGTGTTGCAGGCTCTGGATGCCCCAATGAAGGGAGAATTTCTGGAATTTCTGCATGGAGAGGTGAGGAGGGGACGGGGAATTGCAGCGTGATCCAGGCAAAGATGAACCAACGGAGACTGGAGGTGCAGGGATAAGTGTTCCCCCTTTTAGGAGGGAGGAAACAAAAAAGTCACCTTTGAAAAGCAAGAATATGCTTTTATAATCCAAGCACCTGAACTCTTCCAGCTCCCACTGTCCCTTTATTGCTTTTGGAGGTCAGTGTGTTCTACAGGTTTTGGTTTCTTTTTTTTTTTTTGCTAAAAAAAAAAAAAAAACAACAAAGCGACATACAGTGATTTTTGGAGCTATTAATAAAAAAATCACACCTGAACTCTTTGAAACATACCACAGTACTGAGTTACTCCTGAGCTTGTCGATGTTTGCGATGTGTAATCTTGTTAAAAATACGAAAAGTTGGCAAAATGCACCCCTCCCCAATCAAAAAAAAAAGAAATAAAAAAAGAGAAAAGCTTTTTCCAGCTGTAACATCTGTTAAGTCTAACTAGCTGACAAGTGCTTCTGATGAAACACGCTTGCCAGAACACTACCGAGGAGGAGGAGGGACTTCGTGGAGGAGGGAACACAAGTGATTTTTCTCCTTCCCTCGCCCACAAAATGCACAATTACCATTTGCAAACAACACGGAAACAACACCGCATCCTGCTAACATGCAACACGAGGCGATCCCGCTGGCCGACGCCGTCTCATGGTTATCTCTGGCTCGTTACCTGCGGCAGTATCACCGGAGCACACGCTATCCCAGCAAAAGACTCTGGAAAATGCAGGTCCCTTTCCCACTCATCGGTTTCTGTGTTATACACCTGCACAATGCTGGTGACATTGTTCAGATGCCAGTTGTACCCTCCTACAATATAAATCTTTTTTTCTAGTAAACAACAGCCAGCTTCTGACTGACCTGCACGCATCGGGCTCACCGTTGTCCATTGATCTGTCTCAGGCACGTAATATTCCACGGCCAAAACATCGAAACAACGGTCAACGTGGTCCATGCGGCCTCCCAGAGCGTAAATCTTATTATTCGCGCTGACCATGGCATGTAGAACTCTGGGTTCGTTCATCGGAGTTTTAAACTCCCACTGATCCACGGCGGGGTCGTAACAGTGCAAGGCTTTTTTGTCTTCCACCGAAATGCCGTACCCACCCGATATGTACAATTTGTCCCCCACCGTGGCTCCGGCGTGCCCCCACGTCCTGCGTTTCAGGGAGCACACATAGGTCCACTCGTTGTTTTTGGGGCAGTATTTTTCCACGGAAGCCAAGCTCCCCGAGCGGTTCCTCCCGCCGGTGGCGTACACCATGCCGTGGAGGACGTTGAGTTGGAACTGGATCCTGCTCTCCTGCATGGCCTGGATGCGCAGCCACTGGTTGAGGTGCGGGTCGTAGCGGTAGCAGATATCGACGGCTCCCTCGCCGCTGCGGTACTGCAGGTGCTGCCCGCCCACGATGTAGACGAAGTTGTCAAGCACGGCCACGCAGGAGTGGCTGCTCCCCACCTCCATCTCCGTCAGCTCCTTGAACTGGCGCCCGCCAGCGTCGGGCAGGCAGTAAACTTTGCAGCTCACGGTGCGGTCGTTGTCAGTGTAGGGGGTGCCGCCGAAGGTGACGAGGGACAGCACGTCCGAGCGGATGGTGGTGCGAGGGGACTGCATCTCGTGCTGCCGGAAGGGCAGGATCTGGTAGTTGAAGGCCTCCAGCAGGTATTGCCGGCACAGGACGTCTTCTACCATGATGTCCAAGGTCTGGACACTGTCCACCAGCTCCGAGGATTTCATGAGCGGGAAGCGGATGTGGCAGAGGACCTGGCTGGCGTTGGCGCGGCGCGTCGGGTCGTACTGCAGCCAGCGCACGGCGGCGCGGAAGAGATCGATTTCGCTGCAGCTCTTCAGCTTATTGCTCTGCAAGAAGAAAACGAGGCGCTCGAGCGGCAGGTGAAGGAAATCCTCTTCCTCGGAGATCTGGAGGAAATGCCTGAAAGTGAAGGCATCTACCGACTCCTTCAAGGACGCGAGGCTGAAGGTGGTGGCCATCTGCCCGATATTGAGGCACGTTTCGACGCTCATGGCAGATTTCAGAAATTCTTCGCAGAGCTCCACGACAGGCACCATCTGGAGGAAAACAGCAGCTCCCAGTACATCCTGAATGCAGTCGAGATCAAGAGTCACTTCAGCGCTGTACGCAAAGTCTATTATGTGCTTCAGTCCTTTTGCAGATACACCTTTCAGTTCGATCACATCTTGGCTGGCTTCTCTCATCCCGCCCGTGAACATCGCCCTGGAGGTCAAGAACACAAACAAGAAGTTTTCCTCCTTTTAAATGCATGTAAGACAATATAACTCTTCAGAATTTTATTTTATTATTTTAAACATACTGATTTCCTCAGGGAGGATGGGGAAGGGGGGGAATAAATCAAGGCTAAATCTCTAAAAGCCAGGAGAGAGTCTGCAATTACTTACATAAAGCTTGCATAAACGGTGCACTGAGAAGTAATATTCAGCTATCAGAAAGTTAAGTTTTCCAATCCCACTGGCAGCACAAATAAGAGTGAAGCACAGGACAAAGCTTCAAGTAGGTAGATCTACCACAGCACAGAACGTGATACCCTGGACACCAACAAACCTGTGATATTCACCAACCAAAGCAGAAAACAAACAGTGTCTGCATCAGCAGAAATTGGGAACCAGACCCTAAAGCATTTAATTTTTAAGTGTGCAGGATCTGTGAGCACCAAGAAAGAATACGCTTCGTAAGACACCTGCATGTAGGTCTGCGATCCTCTGCACCTGCCTGCAGCGCTGCCCATTAGCCCATTATATCGCAGGCTGGCTACGAAATGGCTTAAATATTGCAGATACAACACATCATCTGAACGGCTTTGATAATCCCAACAGAACCTCCCCTCCAAGGCTCATTCCCAAAGCCTTAAGAAAACAGGAGTTGCAGCCGCTCCAGCAAACGTCTGTCATGTTGCAGTACGACGGCAGGGGGCTAGCAGGCAATTAAAACAAACAAAAAACCAAAAGGTTTTGTTACAGCACAGCTGCAAGCACATCAGTTGAGCAGGCCAGGCAGAGATTAGGCCCTGGATCACCTCCTGGGAGGCTCCGATGTTCCACAGGAAGCACAAACCCGCCGAGGGCCGCGATCAGACCTCTCGCAAACCACTCATCCAGAGCCGCGCCGCATTCCCAGCCCCGGGGCCTGTGGGCGTGATGGGGACATCACCGCGCATTTGAGGTTTTTAGACATTTACATTAAATTTCAGCAGGTTTTGTTACATACGGGTGGCTCGGGGGCAAAGGTTTGCGCTCTGTGTTGCGGTCAGCAAGGTGTAGGGCAGCCGAAGCCAGAACAGGTTACCGGCAGAACCGCGACACAGAGTTTCACCACTCGCTGCCGTTGCACACATATCCCAGCGAGGTACACACCAGTAGACTAGAGACTTTTTAAATTCCTGGCAGCTGCCTGCACATTTTGGGCTGGTTTTTTTTTCCCACCATTGATAAACTACACTCTTCCATGGGAAAGGTAAATTCACGGTGTCCTTAGAGCTGCCTTAGGAAGCTGCAGTGACTCTACAGTGCAAGTTAGTCAGGAAAAAACACTGAACAGACCCTTTTCTTCTGCATCAACACAGGAATAAAGGAATATCTTGGGAACGTTGTCAAAAGACAGGAGTTCCAAGTTCCCCGTCCAAGCCAGGCTAGAGAACCTACTGCCGTCCAGCAGAAACCCAAGAAATCCTAAATGACCTAAATAAGGAAATATCTGCATATAAAATCAGCTTTCTGTAACCCGGTGAGCAGGAATTCTGTTTGCAATGATTTGTCCATGTGGCAGATGAGAGCCCTGTTGCAATCCCCAGCACAGCGTGTGGCCCCGAGGATCTGCAGACATATGAGCACTCGTCCATCAGCTACACAGAGCTGGACGTGCGTTAGAAAAGCGTTATTGCTGCCATGATGAAGACAACTCGTCAAATAGAATGCAATTCCTTTAAAAAGTGTTACGGTTCTAAAATGCTGATTATATAAATGCCACAAGTTCACTCTCTTCCCTCCCCCTTTCTGCATAAAACCAGAGTATTTTCAAAAGCTCGATTATTCTGCCATTGTTCCCCAGGACAACCTTCTTTAGCAACACAGAAGTTATAACAAGAAACCTACTCAGCAATTATATTTCGACAGTGCAAACACACTAGCAGTGGCACTGCATCCAGCATTTATGAATACAAATAGCGCTATTAGCATTTGGTGGGAGATCAGCTCCATCATTAATTGCCTGCCTGTTAAGGAGAGTGATAAGCTTGGAAGGTTTATATTACCAAAGGGAGAGAGAAGGGAACAGCCTAGAAAATACGTGTGTACATAAGACAGACACGATCAGAGCAGCTGAAGAGATGTGTGGAGGGATCCAAGCGACATGCCAAGGGACACTGAAGTCCCTTGCTCTCGGTGACCTGCTCAGCAAACCAGTCTGCTTGGGTCAGGAAGGGACCTACTCATCGAGGGATTGCAAACCCCGCTGGACAGCCCTTCTCCGCCCTTATTTGTGGTCTAGAAATCACTCAGGTCGCGTTCTCCGCTGTTTTAAACCTTCCCTACACCCGTGGCCTCCAGCATGCCCCGCACTCAGCGCTGCTACTGGTGCTGACAGGGAAGATCCCTAAGCCAAAGAGTCATTCCAAGTCAGAGAACCATTACAAAGGAATCTGAATATATATTTTTGCTTAAGACTGATTTTCCGGCTCCGCGGTTGGCTTGCTCTGCATTGATTTGATTGAGAAAACTCGTCTCCGTGCTTCAGTTTTCTACCCACACAAGATGGGACGGTTTTCCCATCTCCCAGGACCTGGGGAACACACACGCGACATGAAGACGCTTCATACTCTGCAGCCTGTGAACAGCGAGCACTGGAGACAGACCAGTGGTATTTAAAGACAACATGAGCGTATTTACAATGGGCACCATCCGTTCGATGTGATGACTCATTCCAGAGCCCTCGCTGCCACTTGGAAATCAGCTCAAGTAGCTCCAGGGCCAAACCCTGTTTCCTTTATCAGGCAGAGCACCTACCCATGCTGCCCAGGTGGGTTCGAGACCTGGGCCTGAACCTGTAGTCGAAAAAACCTCACGTGGGTGCAGAGAGACCAAGGCCAAGCCTCTGCGTGCCTGCAGGTGATCCCAGCGACATCCGTGGGGCAGCCCACACCTCCAAAGGGCCGGGCGTGGGTGTGATTTTGGGGGGCAGTGGGGAGATTGGGGTGGGGGAGGATGGGGAAAACAGAAAAACCAACAGGAAAGGGAGAAAAAATGCCTGCTACCCTATCGGATTCTCACCTGAAATAGTCACTGCAGGCAGCCAAGACAACTTTATGAACCTGAAACACTTCATTATTTATAGTGAGGATGACATCAAGCAGCTGAGCCTGAGCTCGGAGCGAGGCCAGTCCCTGCAGCAGAGTGGTGCTGTGGCCAGGAGCTGAGAACGTGCATTTCAGGGTGCTGTTCTTGTCAGCCATGCTAAAAACAGAACAAGAGAGACAGGCTGGTTTGAAATTAAAACAATATGTGGTACACCTACAAAGCATGCTGGGGAAGATACTGTAACACGAAGCAGTTTGACCGCAAATTCCCAGCTCGACAGCCACACAGAACATCATGACATCAGCACCTCCGCTGTATTCCCTTCTCCCAGCACAAACGAGACTTCCAGATTTTGAAATTATACTTTTGAATTACTGATGAGCCATCACACCGCCACGCAAATGGGCGTCAGAGACCCTCCGAACATCGGCGAGCGGGGCCAAAATCGCCAACGGTCGTTGCTGTCCCCACGCTACAACTACCCCCGAGTCCACCCTGACCTCGACTTCAACCACGAGGCTGAATCACAGTTGCTTATTCCTCTCAGCACCTCTCCCGAGCGCAGCTGTCAGAGACTCCGCAGCGGCCAAGCCCGGCCCTGTTTGATCCCTTCCTTATGCCTGACCCTCACGAGAAGAGCGAAAAAGCAAAATATTGCAAAGCACTGGCTGGTCTAAATAACGTCAGCTGTTTGAACGGCACTGTAAACAGCCCCCTCCCAGTGTAAATATTTCCTTGCTTTTCCGAACGCCTCTCGCACATGTTCCCCGGCGCGGGGAGCATCATTCAGAGATTCGCTTGGCCTCAGATGCACTTGTCAGTGAGGACGCTGCTTGTGGAGGTGAACATAAGCGGGATCTCTGCACAAGTGGAAAAGACGATCATATTCTCTCTGTTCCTCTGAAAATAACTCCGATTACGCTGCGGATTTTCCGAGCGAGGCAACAGGGGGCCAGCGCACCCTGCCCACCAAACGGGGCCCGTGAAATCCTAAATTCGGTTGCAAATTTAATCCAACTCTGAACTACTTTTCAGGATCCAGATCCTTCTGGGAAGAAAACATGCCCAAGGACTAGAATTCAGGATGGGTTTTATGTTTTGAGAAGCATCCTGCTGTTTGGTCTCTGCATTTTAAGAAATGTTTGATGGAAGCGTGACATAAAAAATCCCCAGCAGATCATACCAAATCTGGAAAGCTGCATTACTTGCTCTCTAGTCTACAGTGGGAGAGTGCACTTAGTACTGTGCTTTAAGGGTATTATTATTTAGATAAAACGAACCAACGAAGCCAAAAAAAATAGTAGAGACCAGGTCCCAGTGTACTTGGAGCTATATAATCCCATTTGCTAAGAGTTTACTACTTAAACAACACAAGCCACACACAATGGACGAAACAAGTCGGCAAGGTCAGGGAAGAGTCAGGGAGATGGGATAAATAAAACAGGGATGTAAACAATCCTCAAACAATAAGGAACAATGGACGGGACTTGCTACTTGCCCAACTTATCGCATTGCAATTTCCTGCAAGCTTTACAGAAGAGGGGAAACCTGGGATGTTCATCAGAGCCCCGAGAGCAGCCGCTTTGTGCGAGCAGCGCTGGAGCTCTCTGGGATGCTGCAGGATGCAGATAGCAAAGATTTGCTATGAGCAGCTCTGGAGCTCTCTGGGATGCTGCAGGATGCAGATAGCAAATCTGTGCAGGCTTGGGAACGCACCCCAAAATTCATCTGAGTTCCTACTGGGGTGACTAATAGCGGTCAGCTCTGCTTCTTGTCCCACAGATCTGAAAGTCCTACCTTAAAGTCAAAGCACGCTAAAAAGTCTTAGTTCAGAGAGCGGAGTCGCGCTACAACATCCTCCCTATAATAAAAAGGATTAGCAAAAAGTCAGTTGCCGACAAGACCTTTATCCAAGAGCCGTCCATCCACTCCAGCTCTTCCCGTGGCAAAAGAGGAAAGAGATTGGAGGGAGCGAGCGCATGAATATTCATCGTGTCCAACTCATTTGACTCTCCCGCTGGAACAACGGCTTTGATTCGCTGGAGCCGAACGCAGGAAACATCCAGCAAAAGCAAGTAAATGATCTCGCCTCTGAACGCTGTTATTTTTCGCCGAGCAAACCCATTTTGCTTCACGCTGGACAGGTAAAATACACCCAGCTCCGGCTGGAACTCCTGAGATCGCTGTAACTTCATTAGACTTGATCTGCTGCAGGATTCTTCTCAGGGGAATTTCCTTCAGTGTCTTCGTCAGACCAATTTTAAATATTCCTTTTCCCAGCCGAAGGGCTTACCCATTTACACTTACTTGCACTGTATCCACAATCCTCTTCAAACAACAATCTTTACCTGAACAAACATCGCTCTTTTTTTCCTTTTTCTCAATTAACTTTCACAGGCACTGCTAAAAACCAGAGTGTAAGCTTAAAGTAGATGGAGGACTAAATCTGGGCAGGCAGATATTTCTGTGCTGGAATAAATGTGTTTGCACGTGCGATTCATTTCAGTGGGTAATTGTGAACAGTGTGACCCCTGAAAAACTCCCTGTACTAGTTCCCATGTCTATGTGCAAGTATAGAAGGCTCCAATGATTACACAATCATCCAGGGGAGAAAAAAAATATAAGGACAAAACAAAACCTAACACTTCGAGAAGGAGAGGAACACGAGAGGCGGCAGCTGGATGTCAGAGACTGGGAAAAAAAATAAAAGGCACAAAAGGAAGCCTTGAACATCTGAAAGTGCCTTTGTGAGGCTGTCCCTATCTCACTGGAGATCTGAATATGCCGTGTACTTGTTGCTTAACAATTTGTTACGGAAGAAACAGCCTTGCAGACGAACTTGGGAAGAGCTGCATCTCAGCGGTTCAGAACATGCCTTGGAGATAAAAGCCTTTCACCACACAATGGTGAGAAAGTGTTTATTCCGCTCCTTCCCCCGTCCCTCTCTGCTGCAGGCAGGGCTGGAGAGCTTCTGGAACCTTCCTCAGGTTTGCGCCTTTGTCCTCAAAAGGAGCTTTGCGGAGGTTGCTGTGGATGGAGCGAAGTTCGGCAGGGGCCGAGCACGGCTGCTCGGAGCCGGGTCGAGAGTGTCCCGCTCACATTTACCCTTTGAAAAAATGTCAAAAATCACCTGCACATCGAGCAGCGTCCACTGCACACCTCACACGTTTCACAAGTTGGTTGCAAGGGGATCTGAAAATATTTACACGATTGGGGCCAACGACGTGAATTTACTGGTATAAAGGTGACTTTACTGGAACAGAAATCCCACTTTACATATGGAAATAGCTGCAGCAGTGAAAGGCATCTTTATACTAATGCACCGGCATCCATAGCATGAATGGTGGGGGCCGCTGGAATTTAATAGACACGTTGATCCATCTTGGGCAGCACCCTCCAAGACTCTGATAGCATCACTGGGACCCGATTTTCACCAAGGGACTGGCAGGGAGCAAGTAATGGGATTGAGGATTTGTATCCGAGCCGCTGCTCTGGAGCCAGATTGCTTTCAATCCTCCGCAGTCGCTGCAGGATAGAGCTCAGCGTGGCGTATGCAGCCGTAGCTTGGGGAAAATCACCCCCAAACCGGATTGTTATATATATTATATATTATAAATATGACATATTTCTATATATAGCATGTTACAGGCTTGTGAAAACATTAAAGCGAGGGTCGTACTTCAAGAATCAGTTCAGATGAGGCACAAAGAACATCCCAAAGAACGACCGTCCCGTCTCTGCCTCCCGATTCTCCACAACATCGTGTGCAATCCAAGACACGTTTCAAGCTAACGAATCATTTTTACTAAATCTGTCCTGATGATTAAAAACATCAAAGCTGGAATTAAAGGCTTAACCAAGCGCAAGTTCATATTTCAGCATGTTTGCAACTACTGCACGAGCACAAATGGAGAGAATTATACTAGGCCAGATTAGAACATTTCAGTGATTGAAATTAAATAAAAATGGTTTTTTGCTACACAACTGCTTGTTGTCTTCCTCCTTTTATAACGTGGTCCTGCTTGGAAGGAGGGACGGTTCGGTGTGAGCGAGGCTGGCTCTGCAGCCCAGTTCAGCATCCTTCCCAATATCCACCCACGTCTTCCAGGCAAGTGCCACTTGGTAATTTTTTAATCCAAGAGAAACCAGAGGGGGTTGGCAAGATTGCTACCAGGGCAAACTTCCAGCAGCCGAGCTCTCCCGTCAGCATGAGCACGGAAGGTTGGACCCCGCGGGGCACAGCCGGGGTACAAAAGAGGAGGGAGGAAAAGCAGCAGCGCGTGTGTGAGTGTTCGTGTGCATCGGGTACGCGGTGGCGCAGCTTTTCCAGGGCTAAACAAAAGATTTGGGATGGCAAAAGAGCCAGCGAGGCACCTTCTGAGAGCTCGAGCCTGCAAGAGAATTTTTACGGTGAGAGCAGCAGAACTAACAGAAAGCTGAGGAGTAACTTTATTTAGAACATAGGGGATGAATATTAAGGATCTTCTTTAAGAACCTTTGAAAGGCGGCATTATAGATATTTTAATAATGCAAATCATTTAATGCCTTTAGTTTCAAGCCTAAGTAAAAAAACACATTCAGATTCTGATTTTTAAACTACAATTAAGACACTTAAAATCAAAACAAAAGTCAAACTCCCTCAGATAAGTCACTGGTAGCCATGGTTACTGTAATATTTCAGATCCTGAGGCTTTAGATCACATGCCCGAATGATGAAAATTAGTTTTCAGCACCTCACACTAACAAATGTTACATTGGGGCGAAAAGGCTCAACCCGTTACTGTGGATTTGCTGCTTCGCAGGATCTTGTCGAGGTTCCGGTGGCCTTTGCACCCCCTACGAAAAGGCACAGAGAGGTTTCCTTGAAGTTTGGGTTCAAAGAAGATCAGATGCGATGAGAATTAAAAATACCTGCCCCGGTAACCTACTTAGACTGTCCCCAGCACCCATCAGAACCAACATTTCCCAGCGCTTGCCTCTCCAAATTAGCAACAGCAGCAAGCACTTAATGATCAGCAACTAATGAAATATTAACACATCGAATGAGGGGGATGTTTTCCAGAGAAACGTGATCATCCTTAGCAAAGATATGCAGGCAAAATAATTTAATCGCTTTCTTTGTCCCCTTTTCCACCTCCTTCCCTTAATTTCTCCTATTTCTCTCCGCTGCCTCCACTCATTTTCCTTTCCTGACACCCTCTTTTTCACCAAAGGCAATAAACACAAGTAGAAAGCCCGAGACTAATGCCTCTATATAGAAACAACTAGCAGGGCTCAAATAGATTAGAAATCGCTCTGAATTTTAGGAGTAATTTAGGGTTTTCTGTAAAATGCCTGAAGTTGAATAGTGAAGTTTGGAAAGTCTCGCCTTTTCTCTTTTACACTTTGAGTCCCAAAATTTAAGGGAAGTCGACGCTTGGCAAAGGGAGAACGAGTAACATTCACGATTTAAAAAAACTAAAAGAACAAAGCCTAACAACCCAAGCTTTTTTATTTGTATTACAGGGACCCAACAGGCTTGTCCCTCTCCCAAAGAGGGAACCGAGGTCTCAAAGGATGGACGGTCCGACACTGGGATGGGACCGGGCACTGCGGGACGTCCCACGCCTGATTCAACCCTGCATTTAATGAAAACAATTAAAGAAATACTTCACAGAGGCCAGGAGGTGCCTTCATGTTGCATTTTTAAGCGCTTTCTGAATCAGATCCTACTGATCCCCTTATTTTCTCATCCATATCCTACTTCTCCCAATCTGGAATCAAGGAAACCATTTAACCCAAAGGTAAACAGCAAATTGAAGCAAGTGGCTTTTTATTTTTTGGGGTTTTTTTTTTGTCTGGGACTTCTCAGGGGACACATTTCCAAATCTATGTTTTTCTTTTTTCCTGAGCTGGGCTCACACAGGCCCCATTAAACACACACACAGGCACAAATATATTCCGCTCACAGGCTTCAATCGGTGGGTTGTTCGCAAGCCAAAGGAGGTGGGATTTTGGTTTCTGCCACAAGAACTAATAAAACCGGATGTCTGTCAAGAGCTGGCTGGCCTGGCAAAATGGAGCGTTGGTGCAACAAAAAAAGAGTGGAGAGTAAAATATCTGAACATATTAAATTCCGCGGCACCTTGCGGAGTTTTAATGGGAGGGACTGGTCAATACATGCTGTACCCAGGACAAATCGGGGTGGGGGAAAGAATTAATAAGATTCTTCAAAATGTTTCTGTCACAGAGGACATGGCCCATCACTAACACCGCTCTGCCTTCCACAATTCAACCTGTACTTTTACAACAACCGAGAACACGAAGATACCATCCCGCTCCCCAAACTTTACCATTATTATATTCTTGTCAGCCCCAAACCTAATCCCGCTGAGACAGGGACAAACTGAGCAAATAGAAAAATCACCCGGAGCATATAAATTACTCTGGCAGGCACAGGGAGTATCGCAGCAGTGGAAAAGTGAGCTGTGAGCTCAGCCAGCACACAAGGACCCCCAGAAGGATGGTGGATTTTACACCACGTAAAACCTGCCCGTGTATCCACAGTACACAGCTGAGTACAGGCTCTTCATACACCCGATACTCCTGCTGACAGCGCTGCCTTAAACAGTTCCACGTTTCCCCCACCATCTGCTCAAACCCTGCCAACCGCAGCTCTAGAAAAAGTTATAGCGATACCGGATCAAAAAACCCCCAAAAAATTGCAAAAAGCAGAGCCACCCTTTTCCGCGCACCACCACGGTGGTTTTTAGCAGCCAGCAACGGGTATTTTTCTGCGCCCGCCATCCCCTCTCCCAGCAGCACCCGTGGCAGAGCCGCTGTGCAAAGGCCGAGAGGCACCTAGTGGTGTCGGGAAGCACAGCAGAGCCACCAAGGCCACCCCAAAAGTGACACCCAGCACAGCCCCGAGTGCTACCGGCCCTCTGGACACCCCCCTGCTTTTCTAGTCCATCGCTGCACCCCAGCATCGCCTTTGCACCTTGGGGAACAGAGCAAAGCCAATCCGTGGCACGGCTGCCGCCGCTTTCGGCCAAAACATTCGCCAGGACCTGCCTGAGCTTCCCTGCTTGTCAGCAACGTCTGGGTCACGTTCCTGCTGGGGACAGACCCTTCAGCTCTGTCAGCAGCTCCTGGCAGGGCACAAAGTTCCATCCCACTGAGCAAACAGCTCCGTGACCCTCACCCGCGCAGCCGCACCGGGCTCTCCACTCCATGCCTTGGAAAGGAAAAAACTTCCAAATCAGACTGCGAGGTACTTGGAGAAGTCAAGTCTTGGCCTGTTTCTGCAGCACCTGATTGCATCCCCTGGGCAGTGTTGCAATCAAAATGACGGGACTGGTTACACACGGAGTAGGTACTACAGGGTGCAGTGACCAGCAGCTCTCCTCTCCCTACACCTTCACCCTCCTGATTGTTGCCTCCAAGCAGCTGGGGATCTCAAGCAAACACAATATAAAATGATGAAACAGCAGGCAACTCGAGAAAAAACCAGCGTCCCTCTAAGGCAAACTAAAGAAATCGTGTTTTCGAGCAGACGCGAGCAGCTGCCCCGGCACTTGGCACCGTAATACCAATTCCAATTCCATTCCAGGGTCAAATCCTCCCGCCGCGGCAGCTGTTTGTCGCCCATTTTCCTTGTTCCCCACTCACCTTCTGACAGGTTTGTGCCCATCCTAAACATCACGTTTCTCAGCTCCTCAGGCAGTTCAGTTCACACAGGCTCCGTGTCACCCTCACGGAACAACGCGAGACCACCAGAACTGCAGCAACAGCTTTTCCTAAAGGTCACTGATTTCTGTGCAAGTTCAGCATTTATCTCCCATATAAATGAGAAACGGGAAAAGACGGCTCAGCCATCATCCTGTGATGCGAGGCTCTTCCTTACAAAGCAGTTAACACTACGCAACACTTGGGGGTAAGACAGGAACCTTTAAAGAATCACTGAAGTTTACTTTTGGTCTAAATAAAACCTCCAGCTCAGAAGTTTCCCAATGTCGAAAAAGAAGGCAGCAGTTATTTTTACAGTGATTCAATTAGAGTGTAAACATTTACACCATGTCTACCAGATCTAACGACTAAATCTGTTTTAAAATTGCCATGTGGCAGAGCATGGAACATGGAAACCACACAAACCTAAACTTTGAACAGTTTCAAAATGAATAAAAAAGTCTAATTGAAGACTGAAGCTATATAAGATTACAGGAGCACAAAATCCAGGCAGACTCAGCCCTTATCGTTATCTTCCCCCACCACAGTTTTACTCCATCCTCCTGTACATTTGCTCCCTCTCCCACCACTTTCTGAAGAAGGAATAAGGTGAGGGGCGTTCAGGTCGACTCTCTCGTGGTGTGACCCCAGACAGAGGTATTTTTAGCTCAGGAAGCCCCGCACGTCTCCTTCACCCGTTCGTTCTGGTTCCAACAGCCGGGCCATGGAATATTAGGGAGGTTTGGGGAAAGGTTTGCACAACCTGCCTTTTTTCAGGGGTTTATTCCCAATTTGGGAGACGCGCAGCTCTCCTCGACACCTTGTCTGGACACCCCGGTTAATTCCTGTTTAAAGGCCTGCACAATAACATCCTCACCAGCACCTGAAAAGAAGTTTTGCCTAGATCTTTGTCACCCTGCTTTGTACAACTCTACCGTACCAACATTGCCTCACTGTCTAAAGCACAGAGAGCTTCTCTTACCGAGGGTACCGATGGAATTCACTGTTTCCTCTCTACTTACTTGCTCCCCAATCTCCAAGCATATCTTCATGAGCAGCACAGTGCTAGAGAGTGAATTCCCTCCACATGATACAGAGGGCTGGGAGTAAAATATGAAACCCAGTTGTAACTCATGAAATTCTATCCATAGAGGAAGAAAGAAAAAAAAAAAAAAAAGCCAAGTTTATTTCAAAATAGATTCGGGCCGTTTGCTTTTCAATGCGCAGCAATCGCCTTATCTCACACCATCAGTGTGTCGAAAGCCTTTTCTCCATCCCATCTGGCACAGCGTGTTCCTTATCGAAGGAAAGCACAGGATCCCCAGCACACAAGTGAATTTTCTTGCTTTGGGGAAGCCAGCGTACTTAACGGGTAACGAGCATCAGCCACGCGGTAGCAATTCCAAAGATGGAAATTCTGTTTGAGCAACAGCGCACCACCGAAATGGCATGTGTGTAACAGCAAGAGAGGACTTTGTCCTTTTGCCTTAGAGAGTAAATCCTCAGTAAGTGCAAAAAAGTCCCAAGTGGAAGCACCTAACAAGGAATCACTGCTGATAGGGAATGCCCTTGAAATTCTCCTCCCGCTCTGTTGAGATGATGCAGCATGTCCAACGTCCCCCACCAGGTTTTTCCCCTGTATTCTCCAATAAATCCATCCTTTAAAACAGAAGACTAACGAGCAACAAGAAGCAGTATCCAAACTTCACCGGGCTTTACTTTAAAATTAACAAAGAAAATAAACACGTAGCGATAGGGAACACAACAGAGTTACAGCTCAGGGAACAAAACTGCTGCAGCTCCAGCCCAGGTGATTTATCACGGCCCTGAAACAAATTACTTCAATTTCTCACTGCTCCAAACTCCGCAACAAGAAACTCCCGAGTGCGCGGCCCCACCAACCCCTGTGTGAAAGACGTGCTGCTGTTCCCGTTCGGAGAGGGAAGGGAAAGGAAAGGAGGTGCACAGAGATAAAACAAAATGAAATGCCTCAGGCAACACAGCATATCGTTTACACAGGCAGGTCATTAGGAAAAAAGAAAATACTATATATGTATATAAGGTGAGAACTCAGACAGGCTTCAATGACGGTAAGAGCTTCCCTCTCCGTGGCGTGACATACAGGGTGGTTATTCCAGGAGCGGACGTGGAGAGAGTGAAGTTGTGAATAAACGATGCTCTGGAGCGAGGTGACAGGTTGACAGCGCAACGTCCCGCAGACAGACAACACAACTTCCTGAACACCGTCCAACACGGTCACTTCGGGATGACGAGGGATAGAAAAGCCCTGGGAACAGCAGCTCCCCACACACAGGAACCATCTCCCACCGCAACCCCCCAGGTACCGCCGCCAGTTTTGTGCTGCTGAGTGACCCCGTAGGGACCAAACCCCATGACCCGGGGAGGGGTTTTGGGCCCGGGGGGACGGCAGAGGGGACGGGGCGCAACAGAACGGGCCTGAAATACCAAAAACTTGGCGTCTCCATAAACATATAAACCTGAGAGCTCTGCAAACCTGATGTCTATAAACCCACCGAGCTGCCGGCTCTACAAACCCAACCCAAACCTCAGTCTTCCTCCTCATAAATTCTACCGGGAAAGCATTATTATTAATTATTATTGTTATTTTTCAGAGGACCTGCAGCCGCTGGGCCCCACTCAGGACCACCCCCACGCAGCACACTGGGATGGGCCCCTCCGCCTCGCCGGGGAACGGCAATGCCGAAAATAAAGGGAAAATAAATGACTACAGGGTCGCTTGCCGGTGCCGGAGGACGGCGGTGAAGCGCCCCGACCGCCACCGGGCCCACCCGGCCCCCGCCCGCCGCCGCGGCCCAGCCGGGCCGGGCCCCGCAGCCCGCCCGCCGCCGCCCGCCCTCGGCCCCCCGGCCCGGCCCGCGCCCGGGCCCCGCTCACCTGCTCGGCCGCTCCGCGCCGAACTCGGCCCCGCCGGACTCCGCCATGTTCGCTGAGCTGGGAGGCGGCGGGAGCCGCCGCGTTAAAGGCGCAGGAGCGAGCGGGGCCCGCGGCGGGAACCGGGGAGCAGCTCCGCGCCCGCCGGGCCTGGCGCCGCCCCGCCGCCACCGGGGCCGCTCACCCGGTCACCGCCCCGCGGCTGAGGGGGGGTCTGTCACCTCCCGGCTGTGGGGAGTCTGTCACCTCCCCGTGGCGGAGGGGACCTGGGGGGGTGTCATCACCCAGCTGAGGGGGCCCCGGGGCTGTCACCTCCCCACGGCTGGGGCTGCCCCACGGCTGAGGGGGCATCGGATAGATGTGGAGCCCCGGAGTCTGTCACCTCCCCACGGCTGAGGGGACTTGGGGTCTGTCCCCATCCCTCGCCTGAGGGGTCCCAGTGTCTGTCACCTCCCCACGGCTGTGACTGCCCCACGGCTGAGGGGCCCAGAGGTTTGTCACCATCTGATGGAGAGCCCCAGAGTCTGTCACCTCCCTGCGGCCACAGGGTCACTGAGGGTTGTCACTTCCCCATGGCTGAGAGGATTTGAGGTTTGTCCCCCTCCTTGGCTGAGGGATCCCAGGGGCTGCCACCTCCCCATGGCTGAGACGACTTGGGGGTCTGTCCCCATCCCTCAGCTGAGGGGTCCCGGGGGCTGTCACCACCCCACAGGCCACCATGGGCCTCTTCATGCCATCACTCTCCAGCTGACCATCATCCAGCAGCAGCCGATGGCCCCTGCCCGTGTCCTGCACCCAAGCACTTAATTTTTCGCTCGGGATTCCACATGCAACTCATTAATTGTCTCCTGCAGGGACCACCGTGTGTGCAACCAGCCTGGGACTTGGGGGGACAACCCTGCTCCTCATCACCCTGGGGACAACGGCTCCTGCCACACCATCCGGACCATTATGGACCAGGTTTTATTGCCACAAGCTCTTTGTGCAAGAGCAGCAGTACCCTCCAGAGGGTGCAGTCTTGTCATCAGTCCTCCGGCTGCACCGTCTCGGTGCCAAAGATGCCTTCGCTGTGTCCCCGCACATGGTCGGCGTCAGAGTCGCTCCTGGCTCTCCCCAAAGTGGCCGAGGCCAAAGCATCGCGGGGTCCGTGTAATTTCTAAAGCTGGCGCGCATCTGGAGAGAGCGGACGGTCTAGAGGGTATTCCAGTCATCGGTGGAAATCAGGAAATTATTCATAGCGGTGGCTCTGCCAACGTCCGGGGGTGAATTTCTTTGATTTACCATGCCTCGGTGTCCACATCTGTATAAGGGAAAGGGGGAATGCGTACATGAGAATAAACGCACTTGGAAAGCCATGAAAATACTCTTTCAAGTCAGCCTGATGAAAACTTCATGTTCTGGAGCCCTCCGCTTCAAGGAGAGCAATCTGTTTCAGAGGCAAAGCTGTGTATTTTTCTTATTTAAACCTTCTAAATCTGCTGGAGCATTAAAAATATTTGGCATTTCCACAGCACATTTCATTCCCAGCTCCAAATGCGTTTTACAGACCTTCATTAATTAAGCCTCGTAAAACCTTTGGGAGAAAGGGGAGCAGTACTTATTAATTTGCTATTTGTATTGCTGCGGCGCACGGAGACCCCAGCCAGGACCTCGGGGCCCTGTTATTTTAGACCTGACCTACACAGAAGAGGAGATGTCAGCGGGAGGATAGGCAGCGGATGGAAGTTGATGCCGTGAAGTCCTCGGCAGAGCCCGCAGCAGCTCGTCCCCAGGATTTCACCCTTTCTGCTGGGCAGTGCTGCCCGCAAGCCGGAGCTGCAGGAGCGAGCATGACTCCCCACACCTCTGCGAATTTTGCTGGCATTTGGGGGGCTCCTGCCCCTCCTTACCAACCCCTCGCACTCCTCCTGCTTCCTCCGACACCAGCTCTGCTTCATTTGATACTTTCCCCTCTCTCCTGGGGCCGATTCCTGTAGCTTTGGCTTTGCAGCACACCCCCCTTTTAAAATATTTGAAAGAAACACTTTCCCTTTATTTTTTTTTTTAGGCCCATACAGATATCTTAAGTGCATTATTTGGGTTCGGTGAATGCGTGGCAGCCCAGCCGCGCTGCCCGCTCGCTGTGGAGTGGGAGCTGTGAACGTTACACCTCTGCTTCCCCGCAGGAAAAACCAGGCTGTGCCGCGTGCTGTAAATGCCTTTCACATGTTCCCCAGATCCTGGTTAAATCGAACCCCAGAAGGTCTCTCAAAGCATGAAAAATGCATTTATAAAACGCTGGAAGGAAGATGTATTCCATAACTACTCTGGTGACCAGGCGTGCTGACTTGGGTCATGTGGAGAAGGAACCAAAAGGGGGTATTTCTCATTATTTCATACCGCTGATGGGATTTTATCTCTCACAGCAAATCCAGGAACTTTTTAGTTACCGTTATTGTTTGATTTTATGGGCCATTTGATATTTATTTTTATTTCTATTCATTATTTGTTGAGTGCACTTAGCCCCTTCCCCAAGGAGCCTGCCTTATATCTAAGGTGATTTTTACGACCGGTGTTAGTGCAGCATCTGAGCCACTCGCACAACTTTAATATATTTATCCCGCACACACAGTATATCAAGGCAGTCCTGGTATTCCTACTGTGAGGAGCGGCGCTCTGCTGTAAAACCACAAATCTAACTGACTGGGTTAAAAAGAATATAATAAACTCCAAACTATTTACATTCTTCTTCTTTCTGATCTTCATTTTAAGCCATCAGGATGTATTTGAGTCATATTTTCGCTTTTTTTTTCTTTTTCCTCTGCTACAAAACATGAGGTCTAGCAATGTACCTTTCGCTGCAAGCCAAGCTCTCGCGTATCCCACGACTCCCACAGCTGGGGCTTTAAAATCTGCGTCCAGCACTGTGAGACTAATGACAAAATCATGAGCTGGCAGCGCAGCCTTTTCCTCCGACCTTTGCGTTTCATCCCGCAGGCGCTCAGCAACAGGAATTCCTCGCAGCGCGGTCGCTCCGCGCGGTTTGCGTTGGGTGGAGGAGGAGGACAGCTGGCCACAACGAGCTTTTTTTTATTTTCTCCTCAGTTCTTGCTAGATTTTCCCCAGCACGAAGCCTCTCCATTCCTTTATTTGCGACGGCTATGGAGGAGCCTCTGACCTCCCTCTCGCGCAGCGCCAGCCGCCGACACGGCTCCATCTCCACGTCACGCGTGTCTGGAGGGTGCCGCTGGGCTTTTTCGGTGCCTGCGCTTCTGGCCGGTGTTAATTCCTCTCGGTTTCTCTCGACCGCCCTCTGCTAATCCCCGTGTAATCCCAGGGAGGGGTCGAGCGTGCAGGCTGGGATGTGGCCGCGTGTGCTGGCGACCTCCATGTGAAGATGCGCCACGGCGTCACCTGAGTTCATCCTTCTCCCTCCCTTTTATTTTACCCCACTTTTCCCTTATTTTACCCGCCTGCATCTCCCCACGGTCATGTTCAGATTGGGAGACGTTTGAGCTCCCTGAGACGTTCTCGGTGTCTCCTGGGAGGCTGGTGAAGGTGAGATGCTCTCTCCTTCCCACCTTGAGCACCACATCTGCCAGTTGTCACCGCAGATATAAAAACTCCGCTTTTAAAAACTCCTGGGGCCACCAGCCCCAGGGACGTGGTGGGGATGTCAGTGGAGACGACCCATTGTTGGGGCAGACTTTTTAGGAGGGCCTGTTACAACAGGACAAGGGGTGATGGTTTTAAACTAAAGGAGGGAGATTCAGGCTGGACACGAGGAAGAAATTGTTGCCCCTGAGGGTGGTGAGAGCTTGGCCCAGGTTGGCCAGAGAGGTGGTAGATGAACCATCCCTGGAGACATCCCAGGCCAGGCTGGACGGGGCTCTGAGCAACCTGAGCTGGTGCAGATGTCCCTGCTCATGGGTTGGACTAGATGAACTTGGAAAGTCCCTTCGACCCAAACCATTCTATAATTCTATGATTCTATGACCCGGCTCCCACCCCTGGGCAGCGTTACCCACCCTGTGCCGGCTGGTGTCGGCATCGCTGTGCCCTGCGGTTAGGAGCGAGCAGGCAGCTGACAGCAAAGCCACCTGGAATCTGGTTTGGGGGAAGCTCAACACCTTCTTTTACGAGTCTTGGGTTCCTTCCACTCCCACGCACGGCGGGGCGAGCTGACGCACACGGCACCCGCGGGAGCCGGCTACCACGCCAGCTGGAGCTGTCGGCCGTCCCCGGCGCCGTTCGGCACTGGCGCGAGGCCGCAATCCAGCACATCCCCTCCGCACATACTGCGGTGTAAAACACACGTGTCGTCCCCGTGAAATCGGGGGGGATGGCTCCAGCGCCTGAAGGTGAGCAGGTGCCGCCACCGCGGCACTTAAGGGAGCCCGATTCCCATCCACCCGGCCAAACCACAACCACACATCCCCACTTCCCCGGACCAGCCTTGGCTGCGCTCCTCACCTGGCAAAAGAACACACGGCAGCGAAAATAAACACGGAGGGAAGCGAAGCCCCTCGCGGCCCGGCGAGCGAGGTCTGCGTTCCAAGAAGTAATGAAGCCCAGGGAATGGAAAATGCATGTCACTTGGCGGCGGGGCTGGCTGCGCGCAGGCGCGCCGTGCCGGCTGCCGAGCCGGGCGCTTCGCCTCCACACGGCATCGCCGCGGCACAGCAGCTGCGCCAGGTCCAGCCAGCGGCACGGCGCTGAACTCTGACATTTGAAGACGGAGAATAATTTGGCTTCATTAAGCCTCCTCCTTCCCGCCCCCCCACCAGCCCCGAGCGGTCCCTCGAGCCGGGCTGGAATGTGCGTGGTAGGGACAGAACCAATCCCATTAGCACGAGGAGATTGTTTTTCGTTTGGTTTTGTTGATGTTGAATCACCCGTGGCTCTGCTTCTTTGGGGTAGGTCATAGGAAGGAGGACGGGGAGAGGAAACCCACGGATGTGTTTTCTCGGGTGGCTGTCCGGGCCATGGTGCTGCCCTGCCAGCCTGATTTCGGCAGCACCATGATGTTTCCACCCTTGAAGGCCACGCGAACTATGCTGCCGGCTCCAGGATGGTGCCCAGCATGGTTCGAAGGAGCATTTTTAAGGACAAGGGCTCAGCTCCTATGTGCGGGGCCGGGACGGTGCCAGGACCAGCGGTGCTGCCAGAGGTCGCTTTGAACCCCCGTCCAGCTTCCCACCTTCCATCCTCATCCTCATCGCTTCATCTCCGGATGGAGACTCACCTCCCTGGGGGTTAAAGCTGAATTTACAGCTCCGCGCGTTGGTCAGGACAGTGCCGGATTGCAGCCATGTGCTCGCAGGAGCCGGGCCAGGGGCAGCGAGAGGCAGCTGGAGCAGCCAGAAAATATCCTTTCCCCAGCTGAGATAGCAGCCCAGGCTCTTTTCGCTTCATCTTCAAAAGCTCTGCTCTGGCAAGACCCGAACCCGCTGTTTCCTCCCGATTATGCTTTCTCACGGAAGACCCTCATTTCTCCCACATGAGATGAGAAGAAGAAACCTCCCCGCTGGCTGCTTTGTATCTGGCAGCATCTCCTTGGGATGCGCATGGGAAGGAGCGAAGGGCAGCGATGGGTACGGACCCAGATGAACCGACACCACGGCCATTCCAAATTGGGAGAATGAGTCACAAATCATAAAACTGGGGCTTGGCACGCATGCGTGCAAGGCAGGGGCTTCTCGGAGTCATTCTCCACCTTGCTGCCCCAGTCCTGGGCGGCATCCCCGCACCACGGACCCCAAGCAGAGATGTCCTGGGGGGACACAGCACAGGGCTCCAGGCACCCGACGGCGGGACAAGGAGCTGTGAGCGCTCCCCAAGTCATCCCTGATGGGAGAAGGATGCCATCAGGAGCAGACAGCGAGAGGGGAGGGAAATCCGTGCACAAATGCATTTGCCGCGTGGTCCAGCTCCTCAGCTGGAGTGTGCGAGTGGCGGTGGAGCCGGGCCAGCTCCCGGCAGCTGAGACTTGCTGGGGGGGGGAAAGAAAGGGACGTTTTCCAGAGGCGAGAACAGCAGCCCAAGGCAGCTGTGGGGCCACCGAACCAAACCCCGGCCAGCAAGACCCCCAAAACCTTCGGCACCCGAGGGAGATGGAGCCGTGGCATCACACAAGCACGTCCATGGTGGAGGTGTGGGGGACAGCTTGCTGGCCTCCCCCTGCTTTTTGAGGCCATTTCTCCCCACGTGGGAGGTGAGCATGAGTGCACAGATGCTCACCGTGAGGACGTGACCCACCGCGGGCTCGTGGTCCCCCATGTCCTCGCCGCCAGCCATGGGATGGACGATGCGATTCCATGGCCGGCTGGCTTGCCTGTTATTCTTCTCTTGGCCGATGGGGCCACACACCATGAATTTCGCTTCCCCCGTGAAAAAAAAATGAAATGGGGAATGAAAAGGAAAAGGCGTTGGATGGAAAAGCCCCCGGCTGCCTGCTGGGGGGAGTGGAACCAGCTAATTTCATGCGTCTCCTTTTCGTTGGAGTGGGGTCCCTCCTCACCTGCTCCTGGGCAAAGTTTCCTGCACCCCGAGCCAGCAACGAGGAATCTGACTCCAGTTTAAAGGCGAGGAGCTTGTCCCACGGTTTGCAGCCCGGCTCCCGTCCCAGGAGGGGACCCGCTCGGAGCCGCTGCCCGCGGCGGGCAGGGTTGACCAGCTGTCTGCACCCATCTCGTCCCCTGACACCCCCCTGCACCAGCCTGTGGCGGGGGGATGCAGAGAGCCCCACATTGGGGGTCTCACCCCCAGGGCAGCACCATCCCAGGGTTTCTCTGCTCCTGGTTTTGGTTGGAAAAGGCTCTAAAGATCATTGAGCCCAACCGTTACCCACCCCTGGCACTGCCCCATGTCCCTGAGAACCTCATCTCAGTGTCTGTCCAACCCCTCCAGGGATGGCGACTCCAGCACTGCCCTGGGCAGCCTGTTCCAATGCCCCACAGCCCTTTGGGAAGAAATTGTTCCCAAGATCCAACCTCAACCTCCGCTGGCGCAACTTGAGGCCGTTTCCTCTCCTGCACCCATCAGCTGCAAGGAGGAGGAGGAGCAGGCTGAGCTGCACGCATGAGCCCATGCATGCATAGAAAGAAGAGGGAGAACGAGGGTTTTTCCCACTGAAAAACACCCGCCAACACCCCAGCACCCATTTTGAGGAGGGAAAGAGTAAATCGGGTTGTGCACGTCAGCGGAACACGCCGAGGCTGCCTGGGCTGGAGGGCTGGGACACGCTCGCACGTGCACGCACCCACCTTTCCCCCGAGCCGTGCGTTTGTGCGTATTTGTCCTGGCCCGGCGCCCGCGTCCACACCACAGCCGAGCTCTCCCCATGCCAAGCACGACACAAAAGCTCACGCAAAGTCCTGGAACTGCCTCGTTTTTAGCACTTCAGTAGCTCAGCGGGGTCCCGTCCCCGGAGCCAGCAGCGGCGCGGGGGCCCCGAGGAGCTGGGGCTGGTTCTGGCCTGGGCTGCTGGTTTTCTCCGGGATGCGGAGCCGGGACGGGGAGGTGCTGCCTGACCTGGGGGGCTGCAGGTGGGTGCTGGGGGGGTCGGTACGAGTCACAGCTGAAGAAGTACATGGGTTAGTGCCAGTGTCGCGTTAACGGTTGGACTGGATCTTGAGCATCTCTTCCAGCCCAAATGATTCTACATGTTGGGGTGCGCAGCCCCCTGCCCACCCCATGCACCCCCAGCACCCACCGAGCCCCCCAGCCCATGGGCTGGTACCAGCTCCCCAGGGAACGCAGCATCTCATCTTAAACCTGATGCTGAATCTCTCGATCCGGTGTCTCCGTCGGCCCCGCAGTTTGCAGCAGAGACGAGCATCGCTCCGTGTCCGTGCAAAACAGCCTGTGCAGGGGATTTCTCTCCTGTTTGCCACAGGTTTAGTCCTAGCTTAGCTTGTAAAGACAGGATGGTGAGCTGGGAATAGACCTGTGCCCTCCCCAGCCGGCAACGGGCACCCCATGAAGCCACCGACTCATCCGGCTCTGGTACAAACCTTTTATTTCCCCTCTGCCCGCGCTGCCCAGACAGCCTGGGGCTGGGTTTGCCCTTTGGAAGTGACGCCTGGGGGGCTCTGTGACCACCCTTTTGGGGACCCCGAGAGCCACCGTGACCAGGACACCACCACAGACTCCACCGAGCTTTACATTGAGCCGAGCGGCCAAAAAGCGACAATGTACCCCAAAATGGACACAACACCCCCTTCCCACTGCCACCCCCACCCCCCAAACCCGGTTCCCCAAACCCAGATATGTTGCACGGGTGACAGTGACGTGGAGCAGCACAAAACCGGCGGGGGCCTGGGATGAGACCCCCCCACCCCACCACGCCAGGCCCCCCCGAAACCGCTCAGCGCTGGGGGGTGGCTGGCACCCAAAAAACCCAAGGCAGGGAGCCACAGGTAATAAGTTAATCTGTACAGACGTGTTAGGTGACTGCGGGGACAGCAGGGACCGCTGCCACTGAGCCGTCCCTCCCAAACGCAGGGGTGTCCCCACGGGGGGGGTGAGGAACCACATGCCGGTGCGAATCAAACCACAAAATGACACACGAAGTCAAGTGATGGAGAATGGCGGGGAGAGGGGGAGCAGAGCCCCGCGGAGCAGGGGAGGGAGGGGACCCCTCCACGCTGAGGGGCTGCGTCGGGGTGAGCCCGGGGGTCCCCGCTTGGCCAGGAGACCCCAGGGCTGACCCCGTGTGTCCTGCCGGCTGCTGCTCGGTCCCACCATCAGCTCCAGCCCCGGCATCGGGCAGGGATGCTGCGCCCAGGATGAAGCATCCCCGCAGCTCCCGCATGAGCTTGGACATGAGCCGGGAGCACGAGGCACAGAATTGCCACCTTGTCCCCTGCTCGGTCCCACTGGCAACCTGTTGGCATCATCCCAAGGACATTGCGGAGCAGGGAGGGGACAGAGCCATCCCGGGGCCCCTCCGCAGCCCCGGGAAGGAGCCGGCTGGGTCTTCGTGTGGGCACGGAGGCGGCGAGATGGGCGAGATCCGCTCCTCTCTGCGGCTGCCAACACCAAATCCATTCGCCACGTTTCGGGTCCCCGAGGCAATCGGCTCCGGCCGGCGGAAGGGAGTTCCCAGGGCCAGAGCCGGCGCCTCGGGGGCTCAGCCCAAGGTGGGAGGCCGGGGATGTGCCAAGCCCAAGTGCCGAGCGCTGCAGACGCTCTCTCCATCCCCCCGCGGCAGCCGGCTCCCTCCTGCCCGGTGCTGGACCCGTGCCCGGAGGGCTGTGCCACCCCGGAGGCTCCGGTCGGGAGGGGATGGACAGCCCCGCGGCGAGGACGGGCTCCCCCAGCTCTGGCAGCTCTTCTGGAAACCAGGATCCCAGCAAACAGCACATCTACGGAGGAGGCAAAGCCGCTGCCCGGCTCCCGGGAGCCTCCTCCGCAGCGGCTGTCCCCAGGGAGGACAGTGGGACTGAGCCGCATCGTCCCCTTTGTCCCCACCGTGCCGAAGCCAGTGATGTCCCTCTGGGAGCTGGGGACATGGGGGAGCCAGGGGAACAGAGCTGGGGACAATGCCATGGGGATGATGACAAGGGGGGTGGCGTGGAGGTGACAAGAAGGGGTGGCAGCGCTACAGGACGGTCTTGTCCAGGTCGACCTTGACGGGCAGCGGCCCCGCGTCCTCGCCGCCGTGCGTGGGGCACAGGGTGACAGCGATGACGGGTGGCAGGGGGAAGGTGCCGGGGCCATCCAGATCCTCCAGGTACTCCTTGTCCCCGTTGATGCTCAGAGGCTGGAAAAGAGGCAGAGGGGACAGTGCAGGGAGGAGGGGACACGACCCATTTTGTCCCCAGACTGCAGGACTGGCCGGGGACACACAGCACGGACACATCGGTGACTGGGGACCACGAACACCCTGGCCACATCCCACCCAGCAGCGATGGGGAGACACAGGGTGTCGGGGGACCCTCGTAGGATCCCCCCCGTACCTGGGTCTTGACGTGCTGCTCGGGGGCCGTCACCAAACTGGCACAGCTCAGCCACAGCATCACCATGATGGAGAGGAAGAGGCAGGCGGCCAGGATCCAGCGAGGAAGGCCCGAGCGCCTGTAACACCCCCCCGCCCCCCGCCAAAGAAAACGGAACGAGTTTATGGCAGGGCACGGGCTGGGAATTTGGGGGGTGGAGCTGGAGCATCTCCTCCGGTGTGTCCGGCAGGTCCAAGCTCCCCCCGGCCCCCGCGTTGCACCTACTTGGACATGCAGCCGAGGAAGTCGTGCTCCGGCGGGGGGGGCTCCGTGTGCTGCCCCTTGGCTTTGCCCCGCGGCTCCTTCCCAAGGGGCTTCTCCCCCTTCGCCCGGGGGCCTGGCAGGGAAAGGCGATGCTGAGCCCGCGCACCCCCCGTGGGCACGTGATGGGGTGCAGGGGTGCCGGGGGGTCCCCTCTCCCCCCTCCAGGGACCCTCTGCTTGCTGAGGATCCCAGCAGCTTCTTGGAGGGGGTCCCGAGTCTGGACTCACCCCCCTGTGTGGGTATGGGGTGTGGGATGCAAATCAGACCCCAGAAGCGGGACATTTGTTTAGCTCTGGAGAAATCAGATGAGAACCAAGAGGGCTCGGAAGATCCCAGCCCACCCCCCCAGCAGCCCAGGCCCCCCCCCATACCTGTGTGGGGCTGGGGGATGCGGGGGCTGGACCTCGGTCCCGGCTGCTCCGGTTGGGTCTCCTGCACCTCGGGTACTGGATATTCCATCTCAGGCTGGGACTGGTGGCACCGAAAGAGGGAGAAAGCGATGAGCAAGGGGGTCCCCACCCTGCTTGGCACCCAGCAGGGAGGGGACACGGGACACCCCCACCTGAAACACCACGACTTTGCCATCGTCTGCCTGCAGGTAGAAGGTCCAGGTGGAGGAGATGAAGCTCTGGGCAGAGCTGACAATGTCATTGCAGAAGGTGGAGACCAAATCGAACATGGAGAACGACGGCTCCTTCAGCTCCAGGCTCTGCAAAGGAGCAGGGACATCATGTCACCGCTGTCCCCTTGTCAACCAATCCAGGGGACAACGTCCCACGCTGAGGATGCGGCCGGGTTGAGTTGGATGCTCAGGGCCAGAGATGTGCAGGACCGTGGTCCAGCCCCGGGAGGGTCACCGAGCCTGGGGCTGTGTCCCCAGGGATGTCACCCAGTGCCAGGGCTGTCACCCACCCCTCGGCAGCCCCGCACTCGCACCAGCTCTTTAAACAATAGGAGCAGAGCGGCCCTGAGATGCCGAGGGCGTTTTCTCTCCTGGCAGCCTCTCCGTGCCCTGGATTCTTGGCCGTCGCGGCAGTTTGTTATTTTTAAAGCATCCCTGCTGGAATCCGCTTGGCTGCTCCCTGCCACTGGCTTCGAACATTTTCCGACAGCCCCTTGCACGGTCAGAGCAGCAAACAGGAAATAAATAGGTCAGATTCTGTATCTAATTATTATACTAAATCTGCTTTGCCGGCTCGTCTGGGAAGCTGAAGGAAAAATGCTTTCGGTGGGTGAAGGGGGGGACGGCCCTTCCCGCCAGCCGGTCGCCCCCCGATGCTCATCCCGACCTCGGAGAGGGGCTGGAAAACGGGATCAGACACCAGGAAGGTCTCAGAAACAGGCTGCAAAGCGGTTTTTTGATGCAGCCTCAGATTCCTACTGCACAAATTCATCTTTGCCTGCACGTGTACAAAGCCAAAAGCTTCTACCTTGGGCCAAAGTCTGATTTAATTAATTGGACAAAAGCTGAATTAATTAACTGTAGGAGGAAAAAGCGCTGCTAATTGCTGGGAAGGATAACAGAACAAAACTGGGGGAATCTGCCACAACCACCAGGCAGAGCTTCTCACCCTGGGAATTCGGTGTAACCGCCCTCCCTGACCCAAGGCTCCAGCAGCCCAGGTTGAGCCCAGTTAATCTGAGGTTTATGCTTTGAACGAAGCACCATAGGACAGTGGTGGAGCCACGGCCGGTGGCACCAGGGGCAGGCTGGATGGGTGAAAGGGGGGACAGGGGGTCCCCATCTCCATCTCCCCGGCCTCTCACCTTTTCCCTCCTGCTCTCCACCTCGGGCAGCTGCTTGCGACACCCGGTCACGCAGCCAAACTGCTCCTCCGCGTTGCTGTAGGCTTCGGCGCAGGCTGGGGGGCAGAAGGGGGGGCAAGATTGGGGGATGCTCAATCCCTCTGCTGAGCCCTGCACCCCCAAAACCCCCACGCCCCTTCCGATTTACACGCAGTGACTCTAAACCTGCACCCCGCTGGGCTTGCAGAGGGGTTCAGATGCAGCCCCAGGGCAGGATGCTCGGGAGGGTCGAGGCGTCGCGGTGGTGCCAGCGGTATGTGGGGGACCCCCCTGGGATGTGTGGGACACTCGGCTGCCGGCTCCTCACCTGCTTCACACTCGGCTCTGGTTGTGTTCAGCTCGGCACTCGCATCCACGAAGTGACAGATGGAGAACAGCCGGCAGCCCCGGTAACAGGCGTTGAGAACAGCATCCTGCAGCGAGGAGGAGGAGGAGGGCGAAGAGCTGGCACCAGGCTCAGCCCGGTGGCCGCACTGGACCCACACACTGTGACCCCCCAGCAGTTGGCTGGGGGGCACCGGGCACCCCTGCCCTCCCGCAGGACCGCGGCCGGGGCTGGCAGCCCGAACGCGGGGCGACAGCATCCCCGGCGGGGAGAGCTGCCTTCGCGCCCTGGGTTGCAGCTGGTGATGGGGTTTGCACGTGGCCTCGTCCCCGTCGAAGTCCCCACATCTCTGCCAGGGCATGTGGCACCGGCTGGGCCCCGGCGTGGGCTGGCGGGGGGCGCTGCTCCGGGGGTGTGTGTGCATGAGGGGCGCACGTGGGGGTCACTGCATGCACGGCACTGGGGAGCGCAGGGCTCTGCGGCCCCACGGGGAGTGTGGGCAGGGCTGGGTGCTGGCAGGGAGGGAGCCAGATGGGAAAACAGCTCCAGCCCCCCTGGCAGCGGGGGCCACGCGGGCTCCTGCCAAGGCGCTGGCCTAGATACGGCCCTGCCACCACGGGGGCTCGGGGACAGTCCCGGGTGCCACCACATGACCCCTCTGTGGTCCCCGGAGCAGCACGGCGATGGCAGCTCCGATCCGGCGCTTTCCGTGATGCTCCGGGTCCAGCAACCAGCACCCAGCTCCATCTCGATCCCCGCTGCCGTGGCCCACGCCACTGCCACGGCGTCACCCACTCTCTCTGGCTGTCCCTGTGCCACAGCACCAGTGATGGGGTGCAGGAGGGAACCCCAAACCCGATGTGGGTGAGACCTGGGGGGCACTGGGATGTGCAAAATTGCTGCGGGCACCCCAAACCGGGGTGGATGCCCTCACTGGGGGCACCCCAAAGCCGTGGTGGAGGAGAGCACTGGGGCTCCCTGGTGCCCCCCACGGTGCTCCCAGTGCCCCTCCAGTGCCGCCCGCAGGGGTGGCCCGGTGCGGGGCCATGCAGCGGCGATGCCCGTGCTGGGGGGGGGCTGGTGCTCCCGGTACCCCCAATGTGCCTGATCCCCCTGATGCCCCCAATGCTCCTGGTACTCCCGATGCTACTGATGCTCCCCATGCTCCCGGTACCCCCGATGTCCCGCTACCCCCGGTACTCCCAGTACCCGCGATGCTCCCGGTGCCCCCGATCCCCCGCCCCCGCTGCGCGGTACCCCCGGACTCACGGCGGCGGCTCGGCGGGGGAGGCTGCGGCCGCACTGCCCGCGGCAGCCCGCGGTGTCCCCCAGCTGGGACGAGAAGGGGTCGGTGGCGGCGGCGGCGGCGGTGGCGAGCAGGGCCAGGCCGAGGGCGAGCAGGGCCCGCGGGCGGCGGGCGGCCATGGCGGGCGCGGGGCGCGGAGCGGCGCGGAGCGGAGCGCACCCACCGCCGCCGCCGCCGCCGCCGCCGCTGCCGGCCCCGCCGTGACGCGCCGTGCGGCGGGCGGGGGGAGCCGGGGGCGGGGGGAGCCGCCGCAGCCTGCCGCAGCTCCGCCGGCACCGGCACCGGCAGCCCCCGCCCGCGGTACCGGCGGGAGGCGAGGAGCGGGGATGCTGGGAGCGGCGAGAGGGACCGGGAGGATGGGGGGGTGAACGGGCACCGGGAGATGCAGCGCGGGATGCGGGAGGACGGGGGATGCTCAGACACCGGGGGATGCTCAGACACGGGGGGGATGCAGGGGGAGCACGGGATGCAGGAGGATGGGGGGTGCACGGGGACCGGGGGCTCACGGGGACCGGGAGATGCAGGAGGACGGGGGGTGCACGGGGACCGGGGGGTGCACGGAGACCGGGGGGTGCAGGAGGACAGGTGGGGGCCGGGTACCGGGGGATGCAGGGAGACCGACAGATGCACAGGGACCAGAAGGTGTAGGGGAACCCGGAGATACAGGGGGACACTGCGGGATGCACAGGGATCAAAGGGACACAGCAGGACCGGGGGATGCAGGGGGACTGGGGGAGCAACGGGACTGGGGGCCACAGTGACACCAGGAGCACGGAGGGACTGGGGAGAGCAGGGGGACTGGTGGGCGCATGGGGGCCGGGAGGGGCACACTGGTGGCACACAGGGGCACAGAGGGACAGGGCTGCCCTGGCACTGGCAGCACATCAGAACCAGCAGCACTGGGGTCTCACTGCCCACCCCAACAGGGACTGTCCCCCCAGGAGGAGACGAGCCCCTTGTCCCCAGTCAGCATTAGACCCGGATGTGCCACCACCCTTGGGGTCTCCTCAAGTCACCCCCCTGCATCCCACCCACACCCTGTTCTGCAGGGCCCCATCCCAGCCAGGGCACTGGGCTCTCCCTCACACCCCAGATTTACAGCTTTGATTTTGCAGGGTTTAAAAGACATAAAAGGCGCAGGCTTGGCCCCGCGCTGGCCGCTGCCCTGCCCCTTCACCTTATTTATGGCAGCACCCCAAAGTGGGCCCGGGGGGAGGAGGAGGAGGGCTGGGGACTTCGCTAACCTCCAGCCCTAATGGGGAACACATGGCAGGACCCCGTAACGGGGATGGGGGGGGTCTCCCAATCCCAGCTCAGGGTTGAGGGGTGCTCCACACCCTGGGAAAGGGGGAGAGGGGTGGAGGTGGCTGGATCCCCATGGGGATGGCTGGGGGAGCGCAGCGCCGTGCCCCCCCCGGGAGCAGGGACTGGGGCCTCTCCTCGCCCCGCTGTGCTCCGCCAGCTTATTCATCTTGTTAATCAAACCAGGGCCGGGAGAAAATGTGCTCCGGCCGGGCTGGCGGGGCTGCCAGGTCGGCTTCGCTCCCCCTCTTCCCCCTCCTGGAGCCCATCCAGCCCCTCAGCTTTGTGTCCGGCACCGGTGACGAATGGCCAAGTAAATGGGATAGATTGGAGGCCGTCACCGTAAATCACGGCACCGCGCCGCAGGTGAGGTTTCCAGTGGCCGGGAGGGATGGAGCTGGAGCCCCCACCCCCAGAAGGACCAAAACCCACGGATCGAGTGCTGGGAGCACCATGGGTGGAGCGGCTGGTGGGCAACGCTCCCGCCGCACCTGCCTGCACTGCGCCTGGCGCCAGCCCATGCTCCATCCACTCACCTTTTAGCAGAAAAAAATCCCCTTTCCCAGGCAATAGTATTCAAGTTGGCAAATATTTACTGTCGGGTAATTCCCAGCCCTCCCTCCTCTTCCCACCCCTCTCCAGAAACACTCGATGCCTTTTGCATTTATCACTACTGACCTACTTTTTTTGGTTTGTTTTGTTTTGCTTTTTTTCTGGAGCCTTTCATGAAGCCACGGGCTCCCCCCACGCTGGCTGGGGTGTCCCCATGGTCAGGGAACCTGTCACCCCACACCCCGAACCCACAGAGCCCATCCCATGTACTCAAGCACCCCCTCGACATCAAACGCATTTTTTTCCCCCCCCCTCTAGAGATCAGCAAACTCCATCGCGGGACTTTTTGTGCTTCCCAAAGCAAACAAAGGCGGGAAGGTGCGGCCGCCACTGCGAGGATGCTCTTGAGAGAAATGGTTGTGCTGGGGGAGTGGCGGGGAAGGGGTTAAGCGGGTTATAAATTACCCGTGGATGTGGAAATGTGACTGAGAGGAATATAAAGAAAACTCTGACTGCTGGATTCTTTGCATTTCTAGCCTCTTTATTTTTCCCCCAGGTCACTTTAAAAGGATGCAGGCAGTCAGAGGCAGCTCCGCTGCGCCTCTCCTCCCGGTTTTCTGGGGTTTTGGTTCTTTTTGTTGTTTGTTTTTTACACCCTGGCCCTTGAGCCAGATGCTGTCTCTGTCCAAGGATTTTATGAAGTGAGCTCTGGCTGGGAAATCAAGTAATTAGATTAATTCAGGGTAGATGCGCTGGGCCAAGCCCTGGTGACACATGATGGAGGGTTGGCAGGAAGGTGATGGCTGGTGGGAAGCCGGACCGAGGATGCTCAGCCCGGGTTTGGGGACGTCACCAGGGCCACCCTGGGGTCCTGGATCCATCCGGGGGGGGGGTCACAGAGTGGGAGCCCGTGGCTGTCGGGGAGCTGGGCCCCACGGCCGGATCCTGCACCGCAACAGGGCAAAGAGGCCCTGGGAACGGAGCCACGCCGGGGGGCAGCCGGACCGCACCAGCCCCGCGGGACCACCGCGCTGACGCCGACAGCCCGGTCCGGGAGTCAGGGGGGCTCTCGGGCTGGATCCTTCCTCCCGGCCAGTGCCTGCAAGTGCGGTGGCTCATGAGCAGGAGGGAGCAGCCCTTTAAAGGTCACTGTCAAAGGGCAGCGCTGACCACATCTGCCCACATCTGCCTCCGGAGCAAGGGACGCGCTGACTCAGAGCGCGGGTCAGCGGCTCTGGCACCCTCGGTTGCTCCCTGCCCTGGCCGGATCCTGCCACCACCCCGGTGCTGTGCGAGTTTGGGGACCACGGGCACGGCAGGGCCGGCTCTGTCCCCACACCCCGTCCCCACCCCACAGCATCGGGTCCGGATGCTGCCGTGGGTCAGGGAGAGCGAACGTCCCTGAGCCACCTGAAGTGACACCCTGGGTATATCCCAGGTGACACCAGTGGGGACCGATGCTACCCACGCCACTGTCCCCCCACCTTCCCCCTGACCCCTCAGCAAAGCCTCAGGCCACCTTCTGATGATGATGTCGCCTCTGCTGGTGACGGGAGGGGTGTCACCCCCCCCACGCAGGTGGGCAGCTGCTGGTCCCCAGCTCCAGGGGGGGTGATTTCGCCTCCTCCCGCCCCCCAGCACCCAGCACTGGCTCCCAGCCCGGGGGGGCTCCGGGGGGATGCGGGCGGTGGGTTGGGAGCGGGGGCGGCCGCCAGCCCCGGGGGGGCCGTGATTCACTCAGCCAGACTGTGGACACTGGGGCTGAAGTTTCTCAGGCTGGGTGGCTCCCGGAGCCTGACATTTTTGGGAAATTTCAACAAAAACAGTTCAGAAGCTTCCAAAAAACAGGACGATGGGAAAAGGCATTGTTTTGTCTCTCTCCCGCCCTCTTTTTTTATTAGGTTTTTAATCTGTGCGGTCCCTTCGGCTGGTGCCAACACCTCTGAGCCCCGCGCTGACTCCCACGCAGTGTCCCCACTGTCCCCACATGGCCACAGGACTCAGATTCCCCCTGGGTGCTTTGGGGCAGGGGCTGACTCACGGTGTCACCCCTTTGGGAGGGGCATCCTGGGTCACCGAGGTGTCCCCCGCCACCCTGGCTCTGTCTCCCCACTCTCCATCCCCTGCAGGGAGCGACGTCCCTGTCCTCGTAGCCCAGGGGATGCAGGGAGCTGGGACAGGGAGCAAAGGGACAAGGGAAGGCCACCAGACAATGTCCCCATGGGCTGGGAATGTCCCTCCCCAGCTCTGAGCCCCCAGAGTCACCCGCAAACCCCAACCGCGGCCGCGGTCCCACAGCTTCAGGGCTCCCATCCCAACCCATGCTTGGGGACGGTGGCCTTGTCACAGCTGGAACCTGCTGTCCCAGGGCTCTGCCACCTGCCTGGGGGTCTGCAAAGCTCTTGGTGCCACCAAATCCTGGGCAGGGGGACAGGAGGAGGCACATGGGCAGATGGCTTCGCCGTGGTGCCGGTGGCACAACCGGACACGCCACCGCTGCCAGGCTGCCCCGGGGGACAACCACAGCCCCACCCCAGCGGGGGTGTGAAGCCACGGGGGGCTTTTTTCCCACCTTTTTGGTTTTGTTTTGGTTTTTTTGTGAAAAACAAAGATGTTGGGTTCGATAGAAAACATCGGGGTTTATGGGAAGATATACCCATTTTGACCCCTCACCAGAAAAAAAAAAAATAAATAAAAAAAAAGGAGGGGGATTTCGGTTTCCTAAAGCCACTTCTGCGGGGGGCGGCAGGACCCGGAGGGACCGGCTGGGCGGCGGGTGCAGCCCCGGGAGCGGCCCCGGGGCCGCGGGAGGGTCCGTGGCGGCCGCGCATGAGTCACCGTGGGAAGGCGGCCCCGGGGCGGCTCTTCCTCACCTACCGCGGGGCCGGGGGCAGCGGGACACCGGCCCCGGGGGCACCGGGGGGCGCAGCATCCCGCGGCAGCACCGGGCGCGGCCGGGCGGGCACCGCGTGTCGGGAACCGGGAGCGGAGCGCGGTGGCGGGGCCCCGGGGTCGGTGCCTTTCTGCCCCCCCGGGGGCGGGTCCGGGCCCGGGCGGGGCGGGGCCAGGGCGGCATTTAGGGCTTTGGTAACCGGGGGGTTGCTCAGACTTGCTCGGGACTTCCCCGGACGTGCCGGTGCGCTCCGCCGCCCCGGGCACCGACGGGCACCGGAGCCGGCCATGCCGCCCTTACCGCTGCTCCTCCCGGTGCTCCTGCTCTGCATCCGCCTCCTCCGTGCCGAGCCGCTCGCCTGTGAGTACCGGGAGCACCGGGCGGCTCCCGCAAGGTGGGAGCGGGGAAGTGAGGGGGGCGAGCCGGGGGGTCCCGTCGGGGCCGGGGCGGGCGCTGCGCGGATCCCCCTCCCCGGGGATTCCGCCGTTCACTCCGGGCCGGGCCGGGCGGTGTCTGTGTCTCCCCGCCACCCCCCGGAGATGCGGAGCGGCCCCAGGAGCGGCGGGGGCATCGGCGGGCGCACCTTGGGGCTGCGCGTTGCAGGAAACCAGGGCCCCCCCCGCCAAGGGCAGCCGGGACCCCCCATCTCCCCCCGGCAGGCAGGCGGGACCCCCCTCCCTCCCTGTCCCCGCAGCCCAGCCGGGACCCCCCCCTCTCCCCGCAGAGAACAATAGAGGAAACTTTTTTTTGTTTCCCCCATCCCCGAGAGCAGCGGGGACCCCCCTCCTCCCCTGGGAGCAGCGAGTGCGCTCTGTCCCCATAGAGGAGAAGGGACCCCCCCCTACCCGAGAAGGGTGGGGCCCCCCCTTGCCCCCCCAGCCCCGCAGAACCCCCTCCCGGCGAACAATGCGGCTCCATTCCCCACCCAGGACAATGGAAACCCCCGTCCTCTGTCCAGAGAACAATAGCGAACCCCTTCCCCAACCGACCCCTCCCACCCCCGGGAGCCATGAGCCCCCTTTGCCCCCCCCCGAGCCTCTGAGCCCCCCCCCCTCCTGCTAAAAACAACGGGGACCCCCCCTTTACCCCGGAGAGCCGTGCCTCCCCTCCATCCCAGAGAACAATGAATCCCCCTTTTCCCCACCCAGAACAACAGGGAGCTCCCTCCCCCACAGAGAACAATGAATTTTACCCCCCACCTCCAAGAAAAAAAAAAAAAAAAAATCCTCCTTGGGGGGGCTTCACAATGATGCTCATTTGGGGGGCCCCACCCGGCGGTGGCAGGTCCGGGAGGTGCCACCTGTGGGCTCAGCCCCTGGGGGATCAAGATCCCCCATTGCTGGGGGGGGACATGGGAGGGTCCCCCCCAACCCCGCAGAGCCCTCAACCCAATTAGCCTTTGTCCCACCCGGCACCTCATCCCTTTCCCCCCTGGCCCAAGCGAAGGGGAGTTGAGACCCCGCTCCCCGCCGCAGGAAGTTTGGCTTCCTCCCGACGATGGGAATTTCTCAGGGCGATCCATGGATGTTCGCTCCGACGCCTCGGCGGCTCCCGCCAACAAAAAGCCGCCGCTTGGCACCTCCCGTGTCCCCAGCACCGCCGATGCCACCGGGTCCCGACCACCGGGCTCTTGTACCCCCTGACCCATTGGTGTCGTTAGCGGGGATGTACCCCAGGGCAATAATTGGGGCAGGAATTGCAGAAGCAGTGGAAAGGGGAGGAAAAATGCTCCAAAAGTCCCTTGAGGAGCCGTTAACAAGAGTCTCCTTTTGGCGCACTGCGGTTTGGGGGCACCCGGTGCCACTCGCAGCCCATTTCCCACCCCTGAGACCCCCATTTTTCTCCCCGCATCGGGGTCGGGTGGGGGGAGCTCTCACCCCACGGCCCCTCGACGTGCGGCGCTGGGGGAAGGCGAAGCCAAATCTCCTTTTAGAGAGCGAATGTTTCCCCTCGGTTCAGCTCGGTCGCGCTGGCTGGAATGCCTGGGCTTTTTATAAATCCCTCCTCGAGCCGAGGGATGGGCACCAGAAATGCCACTTGGGGAAGAGAAAGGGAAAAAGATCTAAAAAAAAAATAATAGTCAAAAGGAGAAATAAAGCGATTTTGGGCATTGTGTCTGCCTGCAAACCTTGTTGCTTGAGCTTTAGAAGAGCTCTAAATGTATATATTTTTTTAAAAAATTTATTTTTCTTGCATAATTCAGAGCTGCCCAAATTTCCTTTTGTTCTTCAGGTCAATTATTTATATTATTTTTTCCTTAACCCTCTGCACATCTTAATAAATCTTTTTTAACCGCGCGATCTCTGACACTTATCGGAAGGTTTTTTCTTTTCTTTCCCAGCCCCTTAAAACGCTGATATAAAAATAAAATGAAATCCGGCCCTTCGGAAGAAAAGCATAAACGTTCCCGACACCTTGGAAATGTGGTTTTACTTTATAGCATTACTTAGCACCTGATCAGCGTTTTTTTTTTAAATAGGAAAGCCATAAAACCCCCGAGCAGGTATTTTCGTTGCAACTTGCACATTCCACAGGCTGCCTGCGTCTCTCCGGCCCTTTCCTCTCCAATCTGAAAACTTCACACTTTTCCCTTTTAAAACACATGTTCGGCGTTGCGTCTGCAGAGAGGGGAGGAAAAAAAATTGCAAGGAAAAAAATAAAATAAAATTCGCCCCTCCAGAGGCTCCTGCTCTGAGGAGGGGGAAAAAATCGCAGGAAGAAATTAAAAAAAAATAATAAAAATAATAAAAATATATCAAATTGGCCCCTTCAGAGGGTCCCGCTCGGAGGACGGGAAATGTCTGTTTTACGGCACTCGTGTGTGTTTCTGGTGCTGTTTAGATTAAGATTTAGGAGAATTAGGGCCCGGAGCGCCGGGTCGGGTATCGGCTCACGGCAGCGGACGCTGGGGGGGTGCAGTGGGGTGAAGGTTTTTGGGGAGGCCTTGCTGGATGATGGGGTGAGCGGAGGCTGAACCCCCCCGTGGGTACGGGTTTGATTTTTGGCTTGGGGGGGGATGGATCCGCGTCGTCACCCAGGGATGCTCGGGGTCCCAATGTGTCCCAGACGCTTCCGCACCCGGATGCTTTTACCCCATGAGCATCCCCCAAGCGGCAGCAGCCACCGCTAATTAAGATCTTCCCCCGGGTAACGAGGGGTTTGGAGGATTAATTACGCCAGGGTGGGAGCCGGAGCGGAGGTGGGCGCTGAAAGCTGAGAGGGGTCGGAGGGGAGAGGAGGTCGCGGCACTTTCCGGGAGGTAATTTGGGAAATTAGCCGGCGCGTGCGGACGGAGCCGATAAGGCTGACGGACACAGAAAAACCCACAGCGGGGCCGGGGGGCCCTTGGAATAAAGCGGCGCGGGGAGCGGGTTCCCATCACGGGGGGGGCCCAGCGATGGGTTTTGGCAGAACTGGGGGCGCACGGTTGGATCGGCGGCGCGGTCGGTGCCGGGAAGCGTTGGGCTCGTTGGTGTCGCCGATGGGGCAGTGGGGGAGATACCCCCAAACTTTCCATAGTTGCTTTTGAAATCTTTTTATTGTGCAAAATTTGCAAAGCCACAAGCCGGCCCTGGTAAAAGCACAGTGTTGCTGAGACCCCCCCCCATTGTCACTGAGACCCCCCCCAAAGGCTCTTGAACCCCCCGCCTGGTTCAACCGAGGAGCCCCCAGCGCCTCCTGAGCTCCTGTGATACAGATACACAGATATTTAGATATAAAATATATTTAAATATAGAAAAAAACCGATATAAAATAAGGCTAAATATAGAAAAATGGCTATAAAATACAGTTAAATAGGGAAGATACGGATATAAAATATAGTTAAATACAGATAATGGCTATATAGTTAAATACAGAAAAATGGCTATAAAATATATTTAGATATAGAAAAAAAGACATAAAATACAGTTAATATAGAAAGATGGCTATAAAATATATTTAGACATGGAGAAAAACAGACACAAAATATAGTTAATAAAAGTGGCTATAAAACATTTGGATATAGAAAAAATAGAATATATATCTGATTATAGAAAGAGGTTTAAAATAGATTTAAATCTAGGATGAGGAGGTTTAAAATAGATTTAGATAGAGAAAAAGGAGACAGAAAGTGGATTTAAATAGAGAAAAAGGAGACAGAAAGTGGATTTAAATAGAGAAAAAGGAGACAGAAAGCGGATTTAAATAGAGAAAAAGGAGACAGAAAGTGGATTTAAGTAGGAAAAGGAGACAGAAAGTGGATTTAAGTAGAAAAAGGAGACAGAAAGTGGATTTAAGTAGGAAAAGGAGACAGAAAGTGGATTTAAACAGAGAAAAAGGAGACAGAAAGTGGATTTAAGTGAGAAAAGGAGACAGAAAGTGGATTTAAGTAGAGGAAAAGGAGACAGAAAGTGGATTTAAAGATAGAAAAAATAGGTATACATAATTTTTTTTTTAAGTTCTCCCCCCCTTTTTGTTTCCCCGGCTGCAGACCCCGCCGTGATCTCCCCCCAAGACCCCACCCTGCTGATCGGCTCCTCGCTGGTGGCCACGTGCACGGTCAGCCCCGACTTCCACCTGCGCGCCCAGGACCTGTACTGGACCCTGAACGGGCGGCGCTTGCCCGCGGCCTCGTACAGCGCCCTGGGCCCCAGCACCCTCGGCGTGTCCCTCGCCCGCCTCAACGGCTCCAAGCAGCAGTCTGGGGACAACCTGGTGTGTCACAGCAGAGACGGCGGCATCCTGGCCGGCTCCTGCCTTTACGTTGGACGTACGTCGGTGCGGCCGCACGTGCCGGCTCGGATTCCGCCCCCACCCCGGCCCCGCCGCCGCTTTGGCCGTTTTCGGGGATGGCAGGATTTAGGATTTTGGGGGGGATCCCCGCGGGGATTAACGCCGCGGGTCTTGCCAAAAAACGTGCCGTGGGCTCGCAACGCTTCGCTGGCGGCTGCTCGTTTATGTTATTTTTTTATGTTTTTTTCCACCTCCTCCCCGCGGTTTCGCGTCCCGGCTCGCAGGAGCGCGCGGCAGAAAAAGGCTGTTTTTTGGCAAAGCCTCCATAAAATTACGCTTGTCCGAATCAATAACCGTAAGATTTTTATCTCGGGCTATTTTAGGGACGATGCTACATCCCAGGAATACAGAGGCTTAGCTGGGAACGCAGCTTGGATTTGTTTTTTTGGGTTGCTGTTGCTGAAAGAAAACAGCTCTGGAGCGGGGTGCAGGCGGAGCGGGGTGCAGGCAGAGCGGGGTGCAGGCAGAGCGGGGTGCAGGCAGGGCGGGGTGCAGGCGGAGCGGGGTGCAGGCAGAGTGGGGTGCAGGCAGAGCGGGGTGCAGGCAGGGCTGGGTGCAGGTGGAGCGGGGTGCAGGCAGGGCTGGGTGCAGGCGGAGCGGGGTGCAGGCAGAGTGGGGTGCAGGCAGAGTGGGGTGCAGGCAGAGCGGGGTGCAGGCGGAGCGGGGTGCAGGCGGAGCGGGGTGCAGGCGGAGCGGGGTGCAGGCAGGGCTGGGTGCAGGCGGAGCGGGGTGCAGGCAGGGCTGGGTGCAGGCGGAGCGGGGTGCAGGCAGGGCTGGGTGCAGGCAGGGCTGGGTGCAGGCAGGGCTGGGTGCAGGCAGGGCGGGGTGCAGGCAGGGCTGGGTGCAGGCAGAGCGGGGTGCAGGCAGAGCGGGGTGCAGGCAGAGCGGGGTGCAGGCAGGGCTGGGTGCAGGCAGGGCGGGGTGCAGGCGGAGCGGGGTGCAGGCAGGGCTGGGTGCAGGCAGAGCGGGGTGCAGGCAGAGCGGGGTGCAGGCAGGGCTGGGTGCAGGCAGGGCTGGGTGCAGGCGGAGCGGGGTGCAGGCAGGGACAGGCAGGAGCTTAAACCCCCCCAGCAAGCACATTTGCACCCATGGCACAGAGACCTGGGGACCAAGGTTGTGACCACAGGCTGCATTTCACTGCTCTGCCATTTCATCCCCCTCTTATTTTATATTTTTTCTTTCCCAGTACCCCCAGAAAAACCAGTCAACATCACTTGCTGGTCCAAAAACATGAAGGACCTCACCTGCACGTGGGCGCCGGGGACGGAAGGGGAGACGTTCCTGCACACCAACTACACCCTCAAGTACAAGCTCAGGTGGGTGCTCGCCGTAACTCCCGTTATTCTTTTAAAAAATGGGATTTAAAGGCTCACAGGACAGGGGGTAACGGGGACTGTGATGAGTTTCCGTGGGTCTCAGCCAAGGAGGGTGAGAACCAGTGACCCAACACCTCACCAGTTTGATACCGGTGGTGTTGAGCGGCGGATAAACGAGCCGCCGGTTCCCCGTTTCCTGCGGGGATGGGTGAGCATCCTCGGCTGGATCGTGCCCGGCACTCGGCGCCCGTCCGCAGGTGGTACGGCCGGGACAACACGTGCCAGGAGTACCACACGGCCGGGCCCTACTCCTGCCACATCCCCAAGGACCTGGCGCTCTTCACGCCCTACGAGATCTGGGTGGAGGCGTCCAACCGGCTGGGGGTGGCCGTCTCCGACGTCGTCATGTTGGACATCCTCGACGTGGGTGAGCGATGCTGTCCTGACGTCACCACTGTGCCGGTGACATTTCACGCGGCGCGGTGCAGGGAACGGGTGATACGTGAGCAGAATCGCTCCTAATCCAATTAGGCTGTTTTTCCCTCCCCCGAGATTTTTCTTTGGCGTTTGCAGCTTTTTAACCCTGTCCCCGCAGTCACCACCGACCCGCCGTCCGACGTGCACGTCAGCCGGGTGGGGGACCTGGAGGACCAGCTGAGCGTGCGCTGGAGCTCACCCCCAGCCCTCAAAGATTTCCTCTTCCAAGCCAAGTACCAGATCCAGTACCGGGTGGAGGACAGCTCGGAGTGGAAGGTGGGTCGTTGTCACCCGTGGATGTCACAGGACGTCACGGGATGCCCGACGGTGCCAGCGCTGCCCTCTCCTCCCTCCCCAGGTGGTGGATGACGTGGGCAACCAGACCTCCTGCCGCCTGGCCGGGCTCCGTCCCGGCACCGTCTACTTCGTCCAGGTGCGCTGTAATCCCTTCGGCATCTACGGCTCCAAAAAAGCCGGGATCTGGAGCGACTGGAGCAACCCCACGGCCGCCTCCACCCCGCGCAGCGGTGAGTGCCGCTGTGCGCCCCTCCCCTGCGCAAACGGGATGTGCGGGGGGGGTCCCGTCCCCGCTCTGTGCCCAGCACCTGGATTTCTTGCAAAGGAGCCAATTCCGAGCTCGGCTTTCCCAGCAGGAAGCCAAAAATCCGCTCGTTTTCCTCTCGCCCACCATTATTTACAGCGCGGTGGCGATGGGGGGGTTGAGCCGTGTCCCCCCTCCCCATGGCACTGACCCCGTTGTCCCCGCAGAGCGAGCGGCAGGGGGCTGCGACCCCAAGGGTGGGGAGCAAAACACGACGCTGCGGCGGGAGCTGAAGCAGTTTTTCGGGTGGGTGAAGAAACACGCCTACGGCTGCTCCAACCTCGGCATCAAGCTCTACGACCAGTGGCGCGCGTGGCTGCAGAAATCGCACAAAACACGCAACCAGGTAGGTAAGGAGCCTTTCGCACTTCTTTTCTCCGGGATGGGGGGGTGACCCTGGGGATGCTGGTGGGGGGGACACGGGGTGACACCGCGGCCGGCGGCGACGCGGGGCTCTGCTCCTCTCTGCAGGTTCTTCCCGGCGATAAGTTGTAGCCCCCGGGGGACCCAGCGCCAGCGGCACGACACGGGGCGCCCGGCGCCCACCCGGGACCACCCGCGCCCACCCCGGCCCCGCCGGCGCGGAGCAGGAAGGCGGGTGGGGCGAAGCGCGGCCCCGCGGCCCCCCCGGGACACGGGATGGCGTGAGGCGGGGGGGGCCAGCCCTGGGAGCCCATCCCGTGCCGCTGGCCCCGCGGCACCGCAGCCCCCCGCCACGCCGCTCGCGCCCCACGGCACCGAGGGGACCCCCCAGCGTCACCCGGCTGTGGGGGGCACGGAGGTTTTGTTCCTTCCCCACCAGCCGGAGCAGCCTCTGGGATGAAAGGGGCGGCGGGGGCTTCCCAGGTGTCCCCCCCTCTCGGCGCAGCCCCCCCCGGGAAGCAGTTTTGGCTGGTTTTTCTCCCTGGGGAGCCACGTGCGAGCGCGCGGTGGGGGGGTCCGTCCCCGGGGAGCCAAGCGGGCTGGTTTGAGGCTGCTGGGGTTTGCCCCCAGTGCCTGCTCCAATTTTGATTCAAACCAGCCTTATTTTGGTTCCATTTCAGTCAATTAGGAACAGATTTAAGCTTAATGCCAATAAACCTCTGAAACCCCCCCGGGGTGTGCGTCAGCGGAGCGGCAGCAGCGCGCGGGGACGGGGATGCAGCGGGCAGCCAAACGGGACCCGTGTCGCTCGTCACCCCCTCCTGGGGGACCCAGCCAAGGGGGACGGGGTGGCACTGGGTGGGGACAAACCTTTTAGATCGCACAACTCGAGCCAGCTCCGTGGGGACGGGTTTATTGTGGGGTGACCGGAGAAAGGGCACTTGGGGGGTGCCAGAGCTGGTGTGGGGCCGGGGAGGTGGGTTTGGGGGGTCCAGCCGGCAGCAAAGGCTGTGCCCATCCCAATGAGGGTGGGGTTTCAAAGCAAGGCGGCCCCTTGGCTCCACGGGTGCAGGTTTTCCTTGGGAAAAGCCCCGGCAGAGCTGGGGAGGGGGAACCAGCCCCACATTGGACCCCTCCGCTGATGGATGCTCAAGATTTGGGGGGACCCCACTGCTCCCGGGGGGGTGTTCTGCACCCCTCCCAGCCCACAGCCAAGAGAAGGGGTCGGGGGGAAGGTGCCCACCTTGCCGAGGTAGCGTGGGGTGGGCCGGGGGGACAAGCGGGGCCCCCGTTCCACCCGCCGGCCCCTCCAGCCGTTCCCACGGGGACACCCATCACTCAACTTCTTCCGAATCGTACTTGAGGTCCTGGAGAATTTCGCTGATTGCCTCAATGGTTTTAATTAGCCTACGAGAGCGGATGGAAACTATAAATAAAGCCCATATGGAGTGTATTATCTGGGCCGCCTCGCCTTCCCCGCGCTGTTTATGAAACACTCAGCCCGGGGAGGCCGAGGGGACCGCGGCCACGCGGCATCGCCAAACCCTCCCTGGGGCTGCGGCCGAAAAGTGCTTTTGAAGGCACCATCTGGGGCCCCCCTGGGCTGGAGGGAAGGGAAAGGCGGGGAAGGGGCTCCCAGCTTGGCAAGGGGGAGATGCCGCCATCCCAAAATTGGAGGGGAGACGGCAGCGGCGCCACCACCTACTTGTGCTTGAGCTCCCGCACCTCCTGCTGATGGGCGTCCACGTCGGGTTCATCCTGCACCCGCTGCCGGGCCAGCTGGAGCTGCGCCGTCTGCAGGGGGGACAGGGCAGGAAATGAGACCCCTCCTCCCCAAAAAACAGCCCTGGGACACCCCCCCCAAAGCCCAGCGCTCACCAGCTGCAGCTTCTCCTGCTCCCGTTCCTGGAGGCGGGTGAGGTGCTGGGCCAGGTCGGGGCGGGCGAGCTCGTCCCGCAGGCGCCCGCCGATGCGCAGCACCTCCCGGGAGATGCCGCTGAAGGTCAAGGTGATCTCGTGGACCAGCTGCCGGTAACGGGGGAAATCATAGTGGGGTGCGCTGCTCAGGTACGCCTGGTGGCCCCTGGGGACAGGTTTGGGGGGGAGAAGACACCATCAACGCAGCCGGGGGACTGAGTCCCCTTCGTCACCCCACTGTGGAACACCAGGGAGGTTTATCTCTCTCTCTCTCTCTCTCTCTTTCTCTATCAAACCCTTGACCAATAGTTCTCAAAAAGTGGTACAAAAATACAGCATAAAAGCACAGCCTCCAGCATGACGCTCGCAGTTACAGCAGCAGTTTCCAATTTTCCCCCCGACCCCCAGATTTGGCAGCTCTCGCCCCCCTTGACCAGGCAGCTTCACCCCTCGCACGGGACAGGCTTGGCAGCTGCTTTTTTGGAGGGGGATTTGGTTTATTCTCCTTTTCAGTCGCAAGCCCGTGTCCCGGGAAGTCCATCATCTCCTGTCGGATGCTAAAATAAGACACAGGTGTCCCCCCTGCCAGCTGCAGCTCATCAGCCGCCCCGGCAGCCTCTTCCCATCAGGATGTCAAACCAAAATAAACGGGGATGGGGGATTTGGTTTCTCACCGGGGACCCCGGGAGGTGCCCCGGTGCGCCCCGCATCCCCTGGTGCCGGTACTCACTCCTCCAGCAGCCGGTACGCCTCGGCGCGCTCGCCCTGCAGCGCCTGCAGCCGCCGCAGCAGCACGGTGACGGGCTCGCCGGTCTGCCGGGGACACGGGACAACGCTGGCACCGGGACGGCGGCTCTGCTCCCGTTAACAGGCTCCAGGCAGAGCCGGTGTCACCCGGGGGTCTCACCACGGTGCCAAAGCCTCGAGTCCCCGTTATCCCCCTCGGTGCCGGTACTGGGGGAACTCGGGCTGAGCCCGGGACCGGGACCCCCCCAGCCACGTGTGAACGGACCGGCCCCGGGAATCACGCCCACACGTGGCCCGGAACCCCCCCGACCCCCTGTCCGGGCACCGGGACCGCCCCCCCGCCAGCCACGTGCACACAAAACAAACGGGCTCCGTGATCCCCCGGCCACGCGTGCACGAACCGGACCGGTACCAGGACCCCTCACTCAGAACTGGAACGGTACCGGAACCCCACCCCCGGCCACGCGTGCACGAACGGGACCGGTACCGGGACCCCTCACCCAGAACCGGAACGGTACCGGGACCCCCCTGTCCCCGGGCCACGCATGCACGAACGGGACCGGTACCGGGACCCCTCACCCAGAACCGGAACGGTATCGGGACAACCCCCCCCGGGCCACGCATGCACGAACGGGACCGGTACCTCCCCTCGGCCACGCGTGCACGAACCGGAACGGTACGGGGAACACGTCCCCCCCCCCGGCCACGTTTGCGCGAACCGGACCGGTCCCAGGACCACGCCGGCCGGCAGACCCTTCCCCAGCCCGTCCCCGCGGCCGCCCGGCCCCGCTCACCATGTCCCGGGCCCGGTCGGACGGCGCAGGCCCGACGGGGTGGAGCGCGGAACGCGGCTCCACCGCCCCCTGCCGCTACCGGCCGGTACCGCCGCCGCCCCCCCACAACATGCCCCCCGTTTTTTATTGAAAAACGCGCCAATTTGAGGAAAAAAAAAACCAACAACACAAAGGGATGTTTTTGGGCGCTGCGATGCTTTATTGAGAGGGCGCTGCAGGGCACGGGCGGGGCCGCCCTGCTCTATTTGAGCTTCTTCTTGGGGCGCAGGTTGTTGGTGTGGCCGCACTTCTTCTTGCGGCAGTTGACGGCGCGGGGGTGCAGGCGGGCGTAGCACCTGGGGAGGGGGGAAAACACAGCGTGAGGGGGATGTCACCGTCTCACCGGGGACGCGGTTTGGGTCCCCACCCCACTGCGGGGGGTGGTGGGGACAGGGACGTACTTGCGACAGATCATTTTGTCACAGTTGTACTTCTGGGCGAGCTGGCGCAGGGAGGGCTCGATGATGCCCCCGCGCAGGCGCAGCACCAGGTGGAGGGTGGACTCTGAAATTGAGAAACAAGCGGCATGGTGTGGTCAGGCACTGCTGGGGAGCAGCTGGTACCCACCCCCCCCCCCCCCAAAAAAAAACACCACCCCAAAATCCAGGGATGCGTCTGCGGCACCTTTCTGGATGTTGTAGTCTGCGAGGGTGCGCCCGTCCTCCAGCTGTTTGCCCGCGAAGATCAAGCGCTGCTGGTCAGGGGGGATCCCTGAGGGACAGAAACCATCAGGCTGGGGGGCGGTGACCGGGCCCGGGGCCGCCCCCGCCGCTCCCCCCGGTACCTTCTTTATCCTGGATCTTGGCTTTGACGTTCTCGATCGTGTCGTTGGGCTCCACCTCCAGGGTGATGGTTTTACCCGTCAGCGTCTTCACGAAGATCTGCATCTTGGCACCGGGGGTGTCTGTGGAGAGCGGCGGCCACGTCAACCCCGGCGGGGCCCTGAGGAGAAACCCCCGCTCCCCCCACCGTGCCCGCGCCCAGCGGGACGCGGTTCCCCGACCCCGCGTTCCCCGTGACCGATCCCCCACCGGTGGATCAGCCCCCGGCCCGAGCCCAGGCCCCGCTCCCGGGCCCGCCGGAGGAACCGCCCGCACGCACCCGCCGCCTCGCTGCTGAGAAAAGGGGCGGCCGGAACCGGAACCCGCCCGTCGCGACGTCACAACCGGCGCCTGCGTGGCCCCGCCCCTTTCTCCGCGCAGTGCGCATGCGCCGCCCGCCCCGCCTCGGGTACCACAGGGCGGGACCGGGCCCAGAACCGGCCCCGCGGCCCCGGGAACGGGCTCGAACCCACCCCACGGCCTCAGGAACGGGCTCGCAGTCCCCCCACAGCCCCTGCCGCACAGCCCGGGGCTGCGGCATCACACCCTCCCCTCAGCCCCCGGGACACCGTGAAGAGCCGGGGAGGGAACAGGCCACAAGAACACGGTGTGAGGGGCCGAGGTGCGATATGGAGCAGGCCGGGACCAAAGGGAAAGGCGGTGGGCAAGAGGCCGTGAGCAGCACGGACAGCACTCGTGGGCACACGCGTGAACCTCAAAGACAGCATTCCTTAAGAAAAAAAACCACCCGCAACCCCAAAACAGCTCTTCCGCCCCAAACCAGCATCAAAGTCTACGTTGAAGATAGAGTTTTGCAGCTCTCCTGACGCAAACGAGAAAGGACAAGAGGCGTTTCAAACCCACGTTTTACTTATTTACCCCGAAGCGAGTGGCGGGGTTTACACTACAGTGGCAGTTTAGATGCAGAAGGGCCTTCACGCGTCCATCGCTTCTCTCGGCCTTTGCTTCCCCCCAAAAAATAAACACACAAATATAAATACAGGATAGAAAGTCCTCCGGGAGCGGTGCCCGACCCACGTGCTTAGTCCAGGTCATTGGTCATGTCTTCGTCTGTGAGACTCTGTCCATTCACGGCCGGTAAATCGTACTGGCCTTGGGATAAATCCTCAAAATCCTGACTGGTGGTGGGTGAGATGATGTCAGGGCTGGTGTCGCAGGACTCCGTGCTCTGCTCCGAGGTAGCGATGGTGGTTGTGGTGCTTTTCGGGACGGGGTCGAAGTCGTCGTCGTCTTCGAGGATGGGAGATTCGTGTATGTCTGGAAGGGAAGATGCAAATGTTAGCTTTGCCGCTGCGGTGCTGCAACAGAGGCGCCCTGGCCAAATTATTTGCTCCTCTAATTCTGAATTTTGTCAGCTTGTACCAGTAATCGATACAAAACCCACACCACGTAAATTAGCGGCCATTTGTAACTTCTTGCAACCGCATTTATTCTAATCAAGGAGCTTTCCAGGCGCTGGATGTCTCATTGGCTTCTCCTGACACCCGAGAGCCGCCTCGCGCATTCTGAGATAAAGGGACTTGTCACGCGGGAAGAGAAGCGACGGAAATTGTGCGCGCGGGAAGGAACCACTCACTGCTGAACGCCTCCGGGTACTGCTTGGCCAGCTTCCCTTTCAGCGTCCTGCGGAGGAGACAGCGAGCTCAGCGCGGGGAAGATCCGGAGCCAAGATTCACAGAACAACGTAAACGGATCCCGGGGGGGTCCCTCGGGCCATGGGGCTCCCCCCCCCAGCCCCATTTTGGGCCCGTCTCTCCCTTGGGCTGGAGCAGAATCAAGGAATCTCAAAGCTCTGCCTCCTCTCCCGCCTCCTCCACGCGTCGCTCGGCCGCACGTTTTCCCCTCTCTGACTATTTTTGCTTCTGAAATCTCCTCCTTGTGCCCCACTTTAGACCCCCCATGGCCCACCCAGACCTCAGCCAGCCGCCCTGCGCTCCCCACGCCCTCTCCCTCCCCACCGGCAGCCCCGTTCCCGTTGCCCACCGGATCCTGCGGAACACGCTGTCCAGGTCCTTCTTCATCTCCACCAGCGTCTTGGTGTGGTGGAGGAAACGCTCGTTCATCTGCTGCATGCGGACGCTGGAGAGGTTGTTGAAGTTGAGCAGCATCTCATTGGTCTTCTCGAATCGATCCAGCCTGCAAGGGGGAAGCAGACGGAGCTCGGCAACGATCCCCAGGAAGCTCCCGGTGCCGGTACGGGGTCCCCGCGGGCCGGTTTCCCCCGGGACTCACATGTTTTTCTGCGCCAGGATGATGGCATTGACGTCCTCGGCGTTGACCATACCCAGCACCCGCCCGCAGAACACCTGGGAGGCCGTGGGCTCCATCACGGCCTGCGGGACGGCGGGGGCGGCTCAGCCGGGGAGCGGGAGCCTCCCGGTACCGGGGACACGCCCCCACACACCTCGCCGGTACCGGGGTCCCCTCCACCCTGCCGTGCCACCGGTACCGCAGCCACCCCCCCTCCCCGCCGCCGTGCCGGTCCCGGAGCGCCACACACGCTCCCGCCGCCGGTAACGGCGTCTCCCCGCCCGCCCGCCGCCTCCCGGTCCCGGTAGCGCCTCTCGGGGGGACGCGGGCCTGGGCCCCTCCCGGTGACCCCGGGGCCTCCCGCCGGTAGTGCCCGCGCACCTGGGGGAGCCCGTCCCGCCGCTTCACATGACCGGAGCGGGAGCAGCACCGAGGGCGGCACCGGCGGCCGCACCTCGCTTCCGGGTGCGGGGTCACGTCGAGCGCGACCCCGTGGCGTCAGCGCGCCGTTGCGTCACGGCGCCAAGCCGGAAGTAGTGGTGGCCGGCGGAGGGGACCCGCCGGTGCCAGTCCCGAGGCCCCCGCGCCGCGCACCGGACAAACGCACACACACGCCCCCGCGCCATGGCCCAGCGGCGGGCACCACCCGGTCCCCCCAACACCCCGCGGCGGCCCCTTTAAGACGGCGCCGAGCCCCGTCCGGCGCCTCGGTGACGAGCGTTCTCGCCACCCAATGGCGTCAGCGCGGTGGGCGGTGCCTGTCCAATAGGAGCGGGGGGGCGGGGCCGGCGACCGCGGGTTCGCGGACCAGGTGGGAGCGGCGCGGGGCGCGCGGCGGCCGTTGCTAGGGGGAGTCCCGGCGCGTGACGGTGACGGTGACGTTGACGTGGGGTCCCCGCGGGCGGGAAGGCACGTGGCGGCGGGGGGCGCGCGCGGGGCGGCCCCTCCCGGTACCGGCACCGGGGCCGCGTCACTCCAGTCCCCCCCCCACCACCGCGGGGCCCGTTCACTCCCCCGGGGCTGCCGGGGTCCCCCCTGCCCGAACCGCTCATCCTCCCCGGAGGGTCCCGGCGCTGCCCGGGCTGGCGGCCGCGTCACCTCCCGGTAAGCGCAGGCCTGACCCACGTCCTCCCCCCGCCTCCAGGTTGCTCCGCCGCGATGGCCTCCAGCGGGGAGGAACCGAGGAGCGGCTCCCCGGGCCAGGCAGGCACCGGCACTGAGCTGTCGCCGACGGCTGACGCCGCTCAGCTGGACATGGGGGAGGATTTCGAGGTCCTGGAAGAGGAAGAAGAGGAGGAGGAGGACCTGAGTGAGCTGCCCCCGCTGGAGGACATGAGCAGGCCGCCGGCCCTGCCGCGGGACGATGCCCAGCCCTCGGAGCAGGGCCGGGAGGAAGCAGCTGAGGACCCCCAGGAGTGGCTCGATGTTTTGGGTGAGAACCTGGGCAGGAGGGCACTTGGCTTGTGGGGCCTCACGGGCTTCCCTGCAGCTCCACCAGTGTTCCCTGTGCCATGAAGGCCGGCCAGGAGTCAGAGCGGGTCAGTGGGAGTGAGGTTTTTCCCTCCCGGCCATGGGCTGATGTGCCTCCGGCTTCTTGCCCAGGGAACGGCTTGCTGAAGAAGACGACGCTGGTGCCAGGACAGGGGGTGGACACCTGTCCTCACAAGGGCCAGGACGTGACCATTCGCCTGAAGGCCATGCTGGAGGATGGCAGCGTGGTGGAGGAGAACCCAGCCCTCACTTTCACGCTGGGGGACTGCGATGTCCTGCAGGTCTGGGCTGGGAGAAAGCTTGCTGGCCTTTATCGCTGCCTTGCAGGGCAAGAACTCGCCTTGGGGAGCGCAGGGAGGGTTTGGGGTCGGTGGTGTCCCTGTTCGCGGATCAGAAGTGGCCCGTCTGCCTTTGTTCATGCTCCGTCCCCATGATGTTGTTCCCTGCAGGCGCTGGACTTGTGTGTGCAGCTCCTGGAAATGGGGGAGACGGCTTTGATCGTGTCAGATGCAAAGTACTGCTATGGCGCTCAGGGCAGGTGAGCGGGGAGGGCACAGGGTGGAGCAGAATTGCCCCAAACAGGGCTGTGAAAGCTGTCCCCTGTGCTCTCGGTGACAGCCCAGCCAGCAACCCGCAGCTTCCACGGGCTGGGAGATCCGTCTCACTTGCTACATGCAGGGAACAGCAGCATGTCCTGCCTGGGGAGAACAAATCTGCGTCACACCCTGTCCTGGGGAGCTTCCCTGATTTCTGGGCCTAAATCTGTGGGGCCTGGTGGGTGGTGGGACCTGCAGAGGTGGTAAAGGTGCTGTGGGTTTGTCCCCTTCTTTGTGCAGGAGCCCTGATGTCCCACCCAATGCAACCCTCACCCTGGAGGTGGAGCTGCTGGCGGCTCAGGATGCGCCGGACCTGGAGCTGCTGAGCGGGAAGGAGAAGATAGAGCTGGCCAACCGCAAGCGGGAGCGCGGCAACTTCTTCTACCAGCAGGCAGATTACGTGCTGGCCATCAACTCCTACGACATCGCCCTCAAGGTCATCGGCTCCAGCTCAAAAGGTACCTGCTCCCACCCTGGGCAAGGGCCGCCTGGGCTCCCTTTCCCCTGTAACCCAACTCTGGGGTCTTTGCAGTTGACTTCAGCTCGGAGGAGGAGGCTGAGCTGCTGGACGTGAAGGTGAAATGTCTCAACAACTTGGCAGCGTCTCAGCTTAAATTGGACCATTACGAGGCAGCTCTCAAGTCCTGTAATCTTGTCCTGGAGCACCAGCCGGGGAACATCAAGGCTCTCTTCCGCAAGGGCAAGGTGAGGCCGGACGTGCGCCATGCGCTGCTGTCCCTTCTCCATAGCATGACGGAGAGCAGGGACAAGGGAGAGACCTCAGCCGTCCTGCTCAATCTGTATTTTGCTTTCCAGGTCCTGGCTCAGCAGGGTGAATACAGAGACGCCATCCCCATCTTAAAGGCGGCGTTGAAGCTGGAGCCTTCAAATAAGGTAGGCTGCTCAGGTGGGCGGCTGCAGGACACTCTTCTTGTCTGTGTCCCTCCTCAGTGTCCCCCATGGAAGGCAGAAGCCCCCCCAGAGCTGTTCCCAGCCTCCCCCACAAAGGGAGGCTGGAAATAGCCCCCCAGGACCTGGGAAACCGTGGTGCGATGCACCCTGTGGTGCAATATCTGAGCTTGGCTGGGCTGGTGGGTCCCTTATCTCCATGTTGCGAGACTCCCTCTGCCCTTTGGTCCTGGCAGTGGCAGGAATCCCTGCCAGCCCATCCCTCCTGCAGCAATCCTGTGCGTCCCAGCTTTCCGGGGTGGCTCCAGCACCTCATGCCGTGGCTGCGGGAGGTGGAGCAGAGCTGAGTCCCCACAGACTCGCTCAGCAGCCTGGAGTGTGATTCACTGGGCGGTGGGAGCAGCCCAGACCTCGGTCCAGCGCCTGGGCCAGGGCAAGCTCTGGGTCAGGAATTTCCTGTTGGTTAATGATCAGCTGCAGGACTGGAGCCTGGGGAGAAATCAAAAACCAGTGCCAGGAAATGGCCCCGGCAGGAGCGAACCTGGGCAAACTGGGGGGAGAGGCAGGGACGTGCTGCCTGCGAGGGGTCGAGGCAGAGGCTCTAGTCCTTGACTGGATCTGTTGTTTTATCCACCTCTTTTTCTGGGATTTCCACCCTGATTTGTGTCGTGATCTGGTGCAGGGTGGGGCACCACGAGCAAGTGCTCGGTGGTCTCGCAGCACCTGCAGAGCTCGTGGTCTGCGAGCACCCACCCTCCCAGCAAAGTCAGGGTGGGCAGCCGCGGGGAGGGAGCAGCGCAAGCGACACAGGCAGCACTGGGAGCAGCTCCTCCCGTGCGTCTCTGACACGTCGCTGTTGGTGGGGTGGCTGCTTGCCGCCCATTTGGACGAAGCTTTTAATTGGAGAGGGGTGAAAAAAAGTCAAAATGCCCAGCAGTGACGTTACCAGTGAAACCACAAGTACAGCAAATTACCGGCCTCTCCGGCTGGCTGCCGGGACTCCCAGGGAAGTGGCGGTGCCGCTCCAGACGGCAGCGTTAAACACGCGTCGCTGAGTCACGGGCTGCAGCTACCGGTGGTGAAAACAAGACTCGAGAAATGCTCAGCTCCACCTGCCTCAGATGAGGAAACTGGTTCTCTGGGGCTGTTGGAACTTTTCAGCTGTTACAGCCCATCAGCAACTGGGTTCCCTTCTGAGCCCTCGGAAATGCACGTTCTGGGAGCAGGAGGAGATGCCAACGTTTGTCCTATGTCAACATGCCAGCTTGGGGGTGTCTGTGAGCACGTTGCTGCCTTGCACCCTCCAGACATCCAAAGTCTCACACTGAGGCAGCGTTTCTGAGCATGGCACAACCTGGTGAAGCTGTGGTCGGTCTCCGAGGGAGCCAATGTCGTCTGGAGCTGATGTGGTTGCCGGTGGGAGTGCTGGTGTTTCAGGGAGGTGTCCCCAGCAGAGGGCACAGCACGGCCGCGGCACCGGCCAGCTGCACCAACGCCATGTCCTTCCTTGCCACTGCGGGCTCGGGGAACAACTGGCAGTGCCGTGCTCGGCTCTCCGGTGCTCCTTGCTGCTTTTTGGGAGCCTGCAAGCTCTGCGCAGGACATGGAGCTTTCTCCTGCCGCGCTCCCTCCAGCCACAGCCATCGCTGCCGCTCGGCACAGCTGGGCAGGTGCCGACACGCTCCCAGGTCTTGCTGCAATCCCACTTCAGCGCAGGCTGAGTCGAGGCCGCTTTCCCAGCCTGCTTCCAGACAGAGCAGTGGGAGAGCTTGGGCATGTCTGTCCCTGAGGCAGACGCTTTTCCGTCTCGATTAAAGGATAAAAATCCTTTTCCCGATGTCTGGCATCAGCCCTGGGCTCCGCTCCTCACTGCCAGGGAATGGGGAGCAGCTTGGGTGGCCAGGAAGGACAGAGGGACACTCAGAGCCAGGGTCACCCACCCTGGGTGTTGATGCAGCCCCTGGGCGCTGGGGAGTGGGGCAGGATCAGGCCATCACCCACCAGCTGCTTCTGGGCTGTTCCCCAAAGCTCTTGCATGGCCCTGGGGGATGGGACCTGCTGTTGGTGGCACTGCGGTCCCTGTCCCCACCCCAGGGGACAGCGCGAGGCTGATAACTGATAACGGCAGCGCCTTGCTCTCCTCCCCAGACCATCCACGCTGAGCTCTCCAAGCTGGTGAAGAAGCACGCGGACCAGAAGAACATGGAGACAGAGATGTACAGGAAGATGCTGGGAAATCCCAGCACTGCCGGCGCCCCGGGGAAGTGCAAAGACAAGCTGCCCTGGGTAAGGGCCTTGCGGGGGGGTGACAGAGTGGGTGGGGGTCATCCCTGGGCTGGGGAGCATGGGCGAGGGCACAAGAGAGGTGTTATTGTCCCCTGGGTCCCTGGGGGTTGACACAGTCCTGCTCCTGGGCTGGGGGAACGCTGATGTGACCCACAGAGTTGCTGTGTTGGGGAGCTGGGGGGCAGCCTTGCCAGTAACACGCCGATAGCCGCGGCTGTGCTCCCGGCTGTGTCTGCCGGCGATGCCAGCTGGAGGCTCTGGACTTTGCTCCCAGCTGCCGCCGGTGGAAAGCGCTGTCAGCTGGGCTGCCAGCGGCACACGTTGTCCCTGCGGAGGGACGCACCGGCCACGCGCTGGGCAGAGCCGACGCAGCACTTGCCATTTTTGGGCTGTGTTATCTCTGATGCGTGTCAGGAGCTCGGTGCTGCCCCATGGCACCATGCCAGCACAGGCAGGGCTGCATGTCCCTGCTGGTGGCACACCGGGCACATCCCATCACCTCGCCGGTCTCTCCTCCTTTAGTCCATCCCCTGGAAGTGGCTCTTTGGTGCGACAGCCATCGCGCTGGGCGGCGTGGCCTTGTCCGTGGTCATCGCAGCAAGGAACTAAGGATGGCGGCAGGGCAGCCCCGCGGCACAGCACCTGCGCCGGGACGTGCCTCTCTCCTGCCAAGGGGCTTCCTCTGGGCTCCACCGCCCCCTCCCCACGGACTTGCATTTGCAGAAATACTGATGCTTTCTCTGCCGGAGGCGCCGGATCCCCCTCCCGACGTCCCCCTGTATCTCTCTAGGCGCAGCTGCAGGGATGGAGCCGCAGGCAGAGCAGAGACCCCCCAGCACCCTCCCTGCAATCGGGGGCTCAGCCCCCAGCCCCGAGCGTGTCGGGGGGAGCGGGAGCCCCTGCACACCAATACGCCATGGTTGTCCCCAGCCCGGTGAGCCTCGGCGGGCGCCGTGGTCCTGCCGACACGGTGCGGAGGGCAGAGGGGGAGGCACGTGGAAGGAAGCCACGGGGGTATGAATGGACACGGTGGTTTCTGCGGCAAAGGGATGCGGATGCGCCCAGGGGCACGTGCAGTGTGATTCCCCGTGTCCTTGGGGGCTCAGCCCCCCCACAGGCACCCGCTCTCCTCCTCAGCGCTTCCCCAGAGCGTGCGATGTCCAAAGGAAGCCAAAGAACCCTCCTCTGCGGGCTGTCCCGTGCAGGTCCCAGCGCTCGGGGTCCCTCTGCCCTCAGCTCCTTCCAGCCCGGGGCTGTCCCTGTGCCCCGGTCTCAGCTCTGCTCACGGGCTGGGGGGGTAGCACTGTCCTCCTGCCCCAAACTGACTGTGAACTTCCCAAATAAAGGACAATTCCTTCATGCTCGGGACTTCTTCATTCCCAGAGTGGGGGCGTGCTCCTCTGGGCTGTCCCCCCTCTTGTTACATGCATGTGGCTGCAGCGGGAGCTGCTTAATTTGGGGGCAAAGGGGGAATTTTTACAGCTCTGTGGCGGGAGGGAGCAACCTCCGCAGTCGAAGTTATTGGCTCGGAGCTGTGCCCTGGGGTGCCCGCGGAACCTGGGGCGTCCAGGCCCCGCTTGGGGCGGGGGGAGTCCTCCGCCTACAACCCCTGCTTGCGGGGGGAGCCCGCACCCTGCAGGCCCAGCCCGGGGAGGACACCAGGCCCCCCAGGCCGTGCCCGGGGGTTATGCCCGGGGACCGGGGTTGCCCCCGCCGCCCCCTCCGCGGGGTGCTGCGGGCTGCACCAAACCACCCTCCCCACCATGCCCCGCGGCGCTCGTTTGCATATCCCCGCCTCCTCCTCCCATCTCCCAATCCGACGCGGCGGCCGGCGTGGCCTGGCCAATGGGAGCGCGCGTTGCCCACCTCCTCGCCCCAGCAACAGGCTCTCCGGGTGGGCGGGGTTGGCGGAGCGACAGCCGGGCAGCTCATGAATAATGTATAAGGGGGCGTGGCGGCGGCGGGAGGCCCCGGCGGCCCAGGCGCGGAGGGGGAGACGGTCCCAAGATGGCGGCGCTGCAGGCGGAGCGCGGGTACGGGCTGTCCTGCGGCCGCCTCGGCCGCGGCACCCGCGTCTCCGTCTTCCACGTCAAGCTCACGGAGAGCGCCCTGCGCGCCTTCGAGAGCTACCAGGCCTGTAAGGTAGGGGCGTGGGGCGGTGGGCACGGCCCCGCGGCGGGAGGGGGGTGGCCGCCACGAGGCCCTGGCCGGAGCCCCGCGGGCAGCACCGGCGGGGTTGGCAGCGGCGGCGCTGCGGGGGGGAGAGGCCTCCTCACGGAGCGGGGCGGGGGGGGCCCGGTCCTGCCGCTGCCGGGTGTGTGGCGGGGAGGTGGGGAGAGGGGTCGGCCGCTGTGGGGCCCTCCCCGGTGGGAGGCTGAGGAGATGTGGGGGCTCCCGGCCCCCCCTTCTGCGTGAGGGAACCGGGGCGGGCGGCGATCGCGCCGTCGGGTGCCTGAGGGACACCGGAGGGCTCTGGCTGTGCCCCCCGCCCCGGGAACGCCTCGCGTTCCCCCCGGGGGTGTTTGAGGGGCCCCCCCGGTATGTGACCGGGGAGTGGTCGTGACTCCCCGGTAAGTGCCTGCGGGGGGTCGGGGGGTGTCAGTGAACCCCCTCCGTAGCTGTTGGGGGGACCCCAATGTCCCCCCCCCCCGGTGGGTGACCGGGGAGCCGCCCCCCGGTAGATACCGAGGGGGGGAAGGGCTCTCGGTGTCTCTCCGGTAGGGGACTGGGAGACACTGGGGGGGTGATTGTGGGGGGGCCAAGGGACGTCGGTGTCCCCCCTTCCCCCCGCGGTGACCGTGTGAGCGGGTGCGGCCCCCCCCGTGTGCGTGACGTGGGTTCCCAGGGCCCGGGGGGGGGCCGGGCTCATCCCGGGGACGTGTCCCGGTGTGGGGGGGTCCCACCCCCGGTGCTGCCATCACGCACGGGGGATCCCTTCCCCGCTGCCACCCCCTCCGGGGCACCCGCTTGTGTCCCCCCCCGTCCCGGCCCCGATCCGGCGCTCGGCTCCCTGCGGGGGGAGGCAGGTTCAGACTGGGGCTGTAATTTGAAATTTCCAGATTGTGTTTTCCGAGATATTTCCTTGAAATGCATCCAGAGAGCTTTATTAGTCACGTAAATAAAGAATAATGGCAACGCTCGGCATCTGTCCTTAGAATGGACCGGAGGGAGATTAAAAGCTGTCCTTTTTATTGTAATTTTATTTTTTTTTTCTTTTCTTTCCGCCTCTGATCCCGAGCGTATCTGTCTCCTCATCTTGCCAGGGAGCTGGGGAAGCTGGGAACCCAACCCGTTTGTCATTAGGAGCGTCCTGCCTGCCAGCTTCTGTAGGATAAACCATATGTTGTCACAACACTATTTTTAATTTGGGGTGTTGGTTACATCACATCACTGAATTGGGCAAGCTCTGTGTGAGGACGAAGGTAATTACTGTACCAGGGTTTATCAACTTGTATTTTAATGAGTGTTTATCAGCGTTATGAGAAGTCAGTAGCAATAAGTGCCTTGGATAGACAGAGTAGCTTTTTCTCCGAAGAAAAAAAAAAATCCAAATAAATGCTTTTCTATATATTAGGAAAGTCTTTTCTTTCAGAGTCGGGAGAGTAGGAAGACTACAGGCAGCTGTGTTAAATATTTTGGGAAGCTATTCTGAGTCCGTGTCACACATGAATAGTGATGTTTATTTTCTAAATGAAGTCTGGTCTCTAGATTGTTTGGTGGCCAACGGCCACTAATGAACTTTGCTTCCTTCACCGCCACCCAAAAGAGAAATAGTCAAAGGCTACTGGTGATTAAATGGGCAGGAAGGGATAAGGGCAGAAGAGCTCGCTTGTTTGTACAGTGAATAACGCAACAATTAGTGGGCTATTAAACACATATGCTCATTCTGCATTTGTTCTATAAACAGTTTCTCCAGCTTGTTGAACGTCTCTGCTTCCTCTGAAACGCTCGGTCACGGCCATGCCAAGAAGCGACTTTATAACACACCTTCGGAGCGTGTGTTTGTCCAGTCCAGGCTCTGATTTAATTTGGGGCTGCAGTAGGTAAATGGAAAAAACTTGCTAAGGCTTCTTCTGCTCGGTTTGGTTTTTAAATGCGGTATAACTGACGACAGCGTTGTGTAATATGTATAATGGCCTGGAATCCAATACTGTTGTTTGTGTTACCTGAAGTCCGACATGTGTGCAGTCTGACCTGTTTTATGCACCGGGACGGCACGTCGGTGCGATTCCTGCGACAAGTCTCTTGTCCTTTTGCCAGAACAGGCCGGGTAATGTCTTCAGTTGCTCGCTGGAGTTTGTTCTTGGTCTAATAATAATGTATTGGGATTACATAATCCAAAAATGATCACCCAGCCGGGCGAGCTGCCATTTGTTTTGAGTGTCCCTTGTGCCAGAGCAGTTGCGTTCGCGGTGTGGGAGCCGAACCATGTGTGCATCGGGCAGCAGGACTATGGAGAAACAAGATATTTGTCTTCTCGAGTCTATCCCGCTTGTGTCTCTGCTAAATTGTCTGCGTTCTGGTGAAGATTACGTTTGGGTGTCAGCATGTTGATGCCCAACTCTGTGTTTCAGCAAGCTGCTGCTGTATCCTGTATGGAGAATGTGGAGCTGGTGCCGGGCACAGGGCACATGGTCCTTACAAGGATTTATTTCTCCTGTACGCTCACCTGAAAGAAATAAGAGTCTTAAAAGTAACACCGGCTTTGTAGAGGATACTTTAAGATGTCACCCAGCTGCTCCTTGTGAAACTTGCTGCCCCCGAAGCAGCTTACCCGCGGTTGTGAAACCCTGGGCACCGAGCTCCCCAGCCAAAGGCCGAGTGCTGGAAAATGTTGCCGGAGTCAGTTTGTCCACTGATGAAATGGAGCCGGTCCGGTGTGTCAGCCCAAAACAACTCCTGCTTCTCCAAGGAGGTTAATTCCCTATTAGCTTGCAGTTCGCTGTGTTCCCTTCGGGTGTGTGTACACACTGTTTAGGCCTCCCACCCCCCAAAAAAAGGCAAGTCACAGCTTTTCCACATCTCTTCTGGTCTGCCTCCAGCTTTCTTGCTGCCCATGTTGAGGTACAAGGTAACAACTCATGCACCTGCCTTATTTTCCTCTTTCATTCTTTATCGAGATGTTGTATCCATCCTCGCTAACACATCTCCGTCCGTGGCATTCATCCTTTGTTTTTCACACCCGTGTTTTGGGGTTTTTTTAGCAACATCGTGGGGGTTTCTGGGTCTGTAGAAGTCTGAATGCAGGATTTAAAACGCTCTGTGGCAGACCCAAGTGTCGCTCGGCTGTCGGTCCATCTCCTCCCGCTACCGTGGTGTAGGTGCCAATGGCACGTACACGGCGTTAGGGCTGTTCCTGGAACTCTCACCTGGGAATTTCCCAACTTTCATGTATTTATTTAAAAACTCTCTTCGTGGCTTGAACGGTGCTGGCGAGCTTGAATGGTGGATCGTCTTTTGATAACGAATGGCGTGACTGTGGTTGCGCACCTTTTCCTATGATTTGGAGGTTAAACGCTGACCTAACCGTAGCTGATGGGGGCCAGGCTCAGCTCAGTGCCAGCCCTAGGCCTTGCTTGCCTGGAAGCCTTGTGATTTTAGGAGGACGTAAAGAGGTTCGTAGCATCCCCACTTTGCTCAGCATGCAGTGCAGCAACTGGACGGTGCCTCCTGCTCCCCTTGTCCCCCTACACGGAGTATTTTGAACTGAAGCCACTGGTTGGTTCACCGGTGAACTTTGGCAGATGCACAAATATTTATTGGGGGCTAAGCTGAGATAACCGAAGCACATTGCCCCTGTGCTCTACGGGCCGAACTGAGTTTTGGAACCGTGGTCTGACAGATGTGGCTTCCCAAGTCATCTTCCCCATGCCTTCTGTGCTTAAACGGACCGTGACAGAAGTTCTTTCTCAAAGGTTAGGGTTAAACCCACCCCTTGGAGTTGCCACTTATTGAAAGAACTTTTTCAGGCTTTGGTTTTGGAGCAGATTGTTGTAGATGCCTTCATCTTGCTGTGTTTAAAGCACGAAATACAAAATGAAGGCTCCTGCTGTCATTACAGGGTCTTTAGGGTAATGCGTATTCGTGCTGAGCTGGGAATTGAAAGCTGCTTGCAGGTGTCAGGAGCAGAAAGAACAATCCAGCTTTCGAATCAAAATTCATTGAATTATCTTAGAGCTTTTTGCATCATTCCTCCTTTCCCGTGACCTGTTTTTTCCTGTCCTATTAATTCACTGATGCTGTAGCCCGTCAAAATTGAAGCTATTACGACATCGAGAGCATGAGTCGGTGACATGACTCAATGAATCTCAGAGGAGGTTGGCTGGAAAGGAAACTCGCTGTACATGTACGTCCCCCTGTGATCAGCAGAAATGGGACAGGATATGCAGAACATGCTGAACTGCTCGACTCCTGCTCAACGTTCCTCACGCTGACCCGCATGTGGCACCTCCCATTCGAAGGAAGGGGACAAAGAGACATTGAACGTCCTGCGCAAGGAATGTTTTGGCCTGTGGCAGTTTCCTTTCAATTATTTAGGGTAGCTTTTTCTCCCAACCATATACCATTTGGATCTGCTCAAATTATAGATTCATCTCTATAGTTTTCAAATTGCACGGGAAAGAATTGTCTGTAATTTACATCTAAAGTGACGTACAGTTGCTATGGGATTCGGTGGCAAATTATAAACCCATTATGCCTTTTTTTTTTATGCTGGTGGTAGCAGACTGAAGTAGGTCTAATCATTGACATGCCAAGGGAAAATAGAAAGTTTGTGACAGAATCCTCATGACCAACAGTGCTTTATTTTTTTAAATTTTTTTTTTTTTCAAACATGATCTGCTTTTTATCAGCAAATCATACACCACCACTAATTGGAGAAGTTGGGCATTATTAAGTTTTTGCTCTCTAGCAATACTAGGGGAAGCAAGCTTGAAGATTAACCCCTTAGATAATTTTTCTGAGGCTAGGTTCTATTTTTTTAAGATAAGCAAGTGGAGCGTTTTGGCACTTGTATCAGCGGCAATAGCAGCTGGATCCTGGCAATTGTACTCATTACCTTTGCTCCCTTTCAGCGTATTCAACACTTGGTTTCTTATTTCACTTAAGCAGCAGCAAAGGGAGAAAGAAAAGCTATTTAAATTTTTTTTTTGCCTCTTACTTGGCCAGCAGGTCCCACCTCGAGTGGCTTCTGCACTTGCCATGGACCAGTCAACTTACAGAGCTCTACGGCTGATCCTCCAACATATTTATTTTTTTTTTCTAAAGTGCTCTGTCCTGTTGAGTTGGTTTTTGTCATCGTGCTGCTTGGCAGAGGGATGGCGGCTGTTGAAATAGTTCACTTGCATAGTGCCGACTGTTGGGATAGCAGGAGAGCCTTGATGACTTGGTGAGGGAGGGGAGGTTTTGTTTGAAAAAGCATTTGAGGTCTCGCTAGTAAATGAACGCGTTATCTCCCGAACAGTTTGCACATCTCAAACAATTTAAAACGCCGGTTCTGCCTGTGACTTGTAAGTGTAAACTTGTCAAGCGTCTCCAAATCCCTGATGTTTGTGCATGTTGAAAAAAGGGAAGGGACAGACTGCATGCGTCAGTCTTGCACTAATTTGTGCCAGCTAATCCATGGGAGAAGAATACGTTTTGGCTGACTTAGGGGTTTTGCTGCTAATGCACAGGGGAATGCATTTGAATGGATGGAGGGGCTGGTTTACACAGACTTTGAAGAGATACCATGTGGCTGGGATCCCGTACCAGATAACCCCAATTTGTGAACACACTCCTGTAATATCCTGGTTTATTTGAGTTTTGGGGTGTGAGAGGAGAAGCCGAGGGAGGAGAAGTGGTCATCAGCTGGGTGTCATCATGTCAGGAAGGTTAAGATCAAGTTACCTCTGAATAATTAAAGTTAATGCTGTTTCTGGAGGAGCCATTATCTGGAGTGAACTCAACACTAACGAAATAATAATAATAAAAAAAAGCCTGATAACCTGAACTGTGCTAATATTTTATACAGGGTGGATACAGAGGAGACATCACCAAAACTAGGCTTCTACCTTCAACGTGCCTTAGCTTGACCTAGATGCATTATCCAGGAAAGGAGCTTGGATTTGCTGATAAGAGGAGTTTTCTGTAGTAGCTCGTGTGTTGCTTAGAAACATCCCATGTACATAAGGCAACTTTTGCACACCATGGTAACCTAGTATTGCCTTTTGGCTGTTTAGGGTTGGTTTTTTTTTTCCAAAGAATTGCTGTAATAAAGAGCATGATAAACCCCTCAGCAGTTGGTTTGCAACATGTATGTCCCTGCTGCAGACTTCCAAAATCTAATCCTTTTTGCACTGCTCCAGCAAAAAGCCAGCCTAGGAAAAACACTGCTCCATGCGCTTGGTCTCTCCTTTCTTTACATTGGACTAATGCCTTTTTTTTAATTTAAAGAAACCAGCGTTTGTTTAACTCAAAAAGAGGTCACTGCTTGGGAGCATGACTTGACTTCGCTGCCTACCCTGAGCCTCCCCTGAGCCGGTGCCATCCGACTGCTGTTAACCCTCCGCTCTCCGTCTCTGCACAACTTCTCTTGGCTTGTGTTATGCGGGAGAGAATACTTTAGCCCAAGGCGTTCATGGAAAACCAAGATGGTGTCGTTTTCAGGGTATCTTCAGGCCAACCACCACCACCAGTCGCTCTTTTTTTATGTGCAGAACGTGCAGCCATCCAGGGAGGCTCTGGGCACAGTCCCGGGGTGTCAGCTCTGCAGGAAAGCAGGTCAGTGTGGGGAGAAGGGTGGATCTATGCATAACACAGCAAGCAAAGGCTTGAGATGTGCCACTGGCTTCGGCCCCCGTCCCAAACCACGCCAATGGGGCTTAACGACGTCCTGCGAAACTTCCTAGAAACACCCAGTCACCCAAACCTTTGTAGTATTTAGATTTCATCAGGACAAACATCCTCTTAACTACTTGGCTCGGATATTTTCGAGCCCCGTGTAGTTTGGCTGATAGGCCGCGCTTTGATAAGAGCGGCCGCCCGGCACCCGTGGCAGTTTCGTTTGTACACCGGATCGGTGCTGTGAGGATGCTTTGAGCTAATTGTCATTATTTAGCAAGGCCAGGTGTGTTGCTTAAAAGCCCAGCAGGATGGAAGAAATGCGAGCTCAATCCATACCGCTGTTTCCAAAGGGTCTGTATTTTCTAAAACTGAGGTGAAAGATGCTAGTTTAATTTTTCTTCTATATTCTTACCCACTGAAGGCCTGTTCTGTGATGGGCTGCAATCAATACGTTATGTGCCAGTTGTGGTTATTTGAATCATATTTCCACATTTCAGTGTCTAGACTTTATGTTTGTGTGATTTTTGTTGTACCTTTCCAGCTCCGGCGCTGATTTAAGTTGTTTTTGGCTCCTGGTTTCTATGAGAAAATCAAATGGGCTGTGTTTCTGTCTTTCCCAGTCCCCAAAAAGACAGGAACAAGGGAACTGGCAGAACTTAGGGGTTTTTTTAAGCTCTTTTACCACCATTTTTTCTCTCTTCTGAGCGAATCTGTGTGTGGATGAGCTGGGTTCTGCCATTTAGTGACTTGCAGACGAAAGCAAAGACAAACCACTGATGGCTGGAGATAAACCTCTTCCTGGTTCTCGCACTGAGAAAAACCTGCTGTGAAAAAAAAAAGATATAATCCTGGCGTAGGTAATCAAGGCTAGAAAAAGTGAGTATGCACATATTTTTGGAAGTAAAAAAACTTGATAATCCACAAAGTGAGAGTATTTGTTGAGGCTGAAGCAGCCTTTTAATTGACTGCGTCTACTGGGCTTCATTTGTAGGCAGCAGCTTTCTTGCACTCGCAGATATTCTGGACTATGGATGTGACATTATTTATGTTCAGTGAAAGGAGGGTTTGCTCTGTGTTTGGTCAATCTGAGAGTTTCTCTGTGATGCTTGGAGAAGCTGATAATGACACAGACCTGGATCACATCAACATCACTGGGACCAGAAGGTAGGACAGGCCCCAGTAACGTCAACAGCCACCAGCAGAAAATAGTGTGTAAACCTGAGCTGGGACTGTATTCATTAGATTCCGAAAACAAAACTCCTGGTTTATAGTAAAATGTATTATGGATAGATCGGCGAAAGGAAATAATGTTCCCACCTCATAATTAACTTGTAAAGCTTGCTGCCATGAGATTTAAAAGGCTTAAGTGCATCTGAATAGCAAGAAAAATTGGTCGTATGGCATGCGAAGAATAAAGGCTGTGGTTAGATCTTTGCCTGCGTATCGGCTCCTTGGCTCCCATTTCTCTCTGGTGTTTGAGGTGATCCAGCTCGTTGCTAAAACTGTGGCTCTACCTCTTCCAGCGAGCTGAGCTCCGTGCAAACATCGCTCTAAATTCTTCCATTCCTTTCAGATCCAGGACTCAGTGCATGCTTTTCAGAGCCCCGCGATGGGCGGAGTAGCAAGGAAGCAAATTTTTCCACCCTGCCTGAGCTTGGGCAAGCAGAAATTGTGCCTTGGAAGCCGTATAAGGCGAGTCAGCCGGCTCTCGCTGGGCTCACCTTTCCTCCAGGAGGATGGAGAAGGGAGCAGCCCTCGCTCACAGGGACAGCGTGAGGTCTCCTGGCCCTTTGAAGTCGTTCCCTCTGCGTCCGCCGCTCGCCGGAGGTGTGGTGTGGCAGGCCTGATTAAGTCGCAGCAACTCGTTAACTCCCTGACTCGTGGGGCTTTAGCACGCTGTCCCAAAACGAAGGCGTGAGCTCATGATTCAGGGTGAAACTGCTATAAAACGACTGGAGCCGGGAAGAAGGTGAGGGAGGTCGGGGAGCCCTGTCACAGGGTTTCTTTGCTTTGTCTGACGGCAGACTGGGCTGAGCAGGACTTGGCTCTGAAATGACAGCCCCTGTGTCATTAAAACACTTTTTTTTTTTTTTTTCGGAAATGCTAACAGAACCTGCTCACGCTTCACGGGGCGTTCAGCAGCCAGAGCCGGCGAAGCTCAAACCGTGACCTCTGCTGTTGCTTCTCGCAGAATTAAGAACAACTTCTGCTCCCATAAATAGTCTCTTAAGAAGTGCGTAGGAGCTCTGCTGGCCAATTTCTTTTGCAAAGTGCTCTCGGTGACACCTGTGACAATGACCTTGCTCCCTGTTTGCCCCCCATGTGCTTGCCGGGGCAGCTGTGTTTTGATGGGAGCGCGGGGGTCCTGTCCGTGAGCTCCCCATAGACATTCAATAATAACTATGAGCACACAGGTAACTAAAGGTGATGTGCTCTTCGCAGTCAGGATTTTTCAGTGGAGAAGTTGCTGGAATTTATCCTGTTTGCTTTTCCTGCTCTAAGATCCGAAATGCTCCTGGTGTTAGTGAGTTCACGTTCCCTGATGCCATTGAAGAGGTGAGGATGGGTCCTGTGCACCTTGGAGGTGGTCTTGACATATATAATGGATGGCTACCAATTCTCTCCCTTATTCCAGAAATGAAAATGTGTTTTTTCTGAAAGAGAACAGCGCAGCCGAGCAAGTGTATGTACGAAACCAGTTCTCCCAGCCCGGAGTCGAGGAGCAGACCTGTGCTGACAGAGTCCCAAAACGCGCAGTTTGCTAAGGAAGTGGCTTTTTGTTTAATCTTTAGAAATGTGGAAATGGGAAAGGGGAGGTAGTAACGGATAAAGGATAAAGTAAAACACACTTAACCTTTGTGAACGTAAATGGGATATCTTAAACCTGTTTGAAATGTGCACTTTAGTTGACGTGGAGCGTAGCGGTGATTAAAACCGATGGCAAACATTTTTCTAGAGGCGTGATTCTGAAATCGTTTAAGGACTTTGTTCTTAATGCGGTAAAATGGTACAGTGGCGGTCACTGCATTAAAATCTAGAACGCTTTCTTTTGGGCTTTTTCAACATGAAGGGGAAAAATAGATTTATTACCTAGAAGGTTTGAGATTATAGTGTCAGGCACGTTTTCATGACCTTCCTACTGAATCTCTGCAGTCGTTTGCGCTGGAGATGTATCTAATGTAGGTGCTGCTTGCATCTTGCTGCAACTTTTAGTGCTCTCATACAATTAAGGCCATTTAACTCAATATAAAGGCCTTTCACTTGTCATTAAGACTGAATTTATGGACGCTGACAGCAGGAAGAAACGCACTTTTATTCCAACCTCAGATGGGCCTGCCTAAGAAAGCAAAACGTTTCAGCGAACTAGAAGTCGGGCGGATTGTTATATTTAGACCAAAAATTCTGGTCAGACAATTAAGTGCCGGCTCGGTGGCCACACCGCTGCTTTTGCATGTATGAATTAGACGAACTGCCTCGACTCACCGTCGGGCAAGAGCGATTCTCTAACTTCATGCATGAAATCTCTCGGGGCTTTTGGGCTTGAACCCAGGGAGGCTTTTTGCAGCTCTGTGGTCAGTCTCTATTTAGTCAGCAGAGGTGGTTTGTTTTTACTGTTCTTATGAACATGAAAATTTTTCAGATTTTTGGAATCCATTGTAACCTGAACTTTCACAGGTGTCCTCGCAGGGAGCAAAGAAATATCTGCTTTGCATTTTTTATTTCGAGGTAATTTTTTGCCAGTTTAGAAGAGTGTGTTCTTTCTTTTACTGTTTGTCGCTTTATTTTTGGAGCAGGTTTGTTACCAACCAGCCTGGCAGTGCAAATAGAGATGTAGCTGGAACAGTGCGGGTTCTGTGCTGCTCGCTGGAGGAAAGGGAGCACCTGGTTTAACTCGGTGGTGGCTTCTTCAGGCAGCTGCCTTCGCTTTTCTGTCAGAGAAAGCAAGTACCCCTGGAAGATGGTGTGTTAGCAGAGGGTATGTAACACGCTGAGGTTGTAACATCGTACAAGATCCAGTGGGATCGCCTTGTTCGGTCCTTTCAGCTGGATTTTTTGTGGGCAGCTTCTCACAGCAGTGGAGAAAACCTGGTGTTGGTGATTATTGCTGACTCCCCCAGCAAGATGGGAGGAAACATCAGTGATATCTGTCTTGAATACTGAGTTTCTGTTGGGCTGTGTCCCCAGGGTCCCACTCAGCGTTGGAGCGCCTCTGGTTACCCGAAGGCCAAAAAAAGCCTTATCTGAGCATCTTCCTTTAGCTTCGGAGGCTGATCTGGCTCAAGAGGCATCAGTGGTCGGATTTCTTTGGAATTCCTTTAGCATCCTGGCTCTGCCTTTTGTTTTATTGTCGCCTCTTCCAGCAGGGCTGGCTCTGACTCCATGAAGAACATCTGAAGATTGTCTTAAGTAGAACTTCAGCAGACTAGTAATTACACTTGAAGTGCCAATAGGATAGAGCCGGGCACAAGGAGCAAACTGGTCCAGGCTTGTTTTCCTGGGCTCACGGCATGTGTGTTGGGTGAGATTTGTTCGGGTATGGTTGAACAAGTTAGTCAATCTGATCTCTAAATTGCCTTTCTATATTTTTCTCTTGCAAGAAAAGTGGTAGAGCTGTGTGGAAGATAAGGATCACGCTGATGTTTCAGCAGCTCGTTTAAGCCATCTTATAAGCACAAAGGCAAGTGAATCAGCCCCGGTGTCTTCATATGTCCTAAAATAAATTAGACTTTCGTAAGCAAATTCGGTGAGTTAGAGCCGCTGTATTTTCATTAAAAGATTGCAGTGGAGAAAATGCTCTTTAAAATTCAGCCTTAGGGTTGTGTTATTCATTAACTGATAGTTGCTCCTGTTTACCTTGTGTGATAAGTGCGACGTTAAGAATGGCCAACAGTGCCGATGCCGTCACAGCTGCCCTTCAGAGAGAATTGCTCGCTTTTTTTTATGGCTTGCCTTACTGACAGGTGGGGTTTTTTTTGAACTAAAATAAATGCAAACAGCCAGAACGTACCTCTCCTAATCATGGAAACCAATTTTTTTTTTTTTTTTTCCCCCTGTTCTTAGCAGCTTGGTAACGCTGTTCTCAGTACAAAGGTCATTTAAAAAATCTGACATGTCAGGCCAGCGACTTACTGCTTCTTAATGAGGCTTAAAACCTACGTGTAGCTGCTGGCTGGAAATATATTCGACTTTAGAGCAAGAGGGAGAGACATGACCAGATTATTGGGATGGGGTTGCTCTTCTTTTCTGCACCAACCCCCCTGTGTCTCTGTGTAGCCCTTGGTACCCAAGTCCTTGCAGTTTTCACTTGCGTGATGGGTTTTAATTTTTCTTGTTATGCAAACAGGTGTTTGACAGTTCCCAGAAGAAAAGCCACTAAAATACCTTCAAAAGATACACACGTGCTGTTTTTTAAAGCTATTTCTTCCCTTATTTCGGAACTTGAGATTATCTCCCAGCCTTGTTTCTCCCTGCCCTGTAGCCACCACTCAGCAAGGTCCTCAGTGCTCTTACTTCATCACCGTCTTACTTAAACCCTCCCGTCCCTGGGATGTCACTTGACGTTGAACTAAAGCTCTTGAACCTTAAATTCCTCGTTCTCTGTGAAACTTCGCCGGTAGTTTGAATGTCTGAGGGTTTTCACCGTCGTCCTGTTCCCCAGTACTGGAATTGCAGCACCTTCAGCCTCGCCTCAGTCTGCTCGGCTCTTTGACTGTTCTCCAGTTAAAACTAGGTCAGAAACCACCGTCAGCTTCTGATATTTCACTATTCCTGTTTTATAAGTTGTAACCCAGTGTTGCTCTGCGTTCAATCGCTTGCTTTAATTTTTAATGTATTAAATGTCTCGTCTTGCTCTTCATGAGCAGCCTGACATAGGAGAGCTGGTAAAGCTGCTCAAAAGAACATCTTGGCTATAAAAGCAAGGCTACCTTGATTGGGTCTGAAAAGGTGAATTATCCATTTGTTACATATAATGCAAAGATGCCAAACTGACAGGTTTTTTTCCCCACAAATTCTATCTGTACATTCGCTGGCAGTTTGCATCCAGCAGGTTTTTTAGCTTCTCTTTCTGTCTTGAGTGGCTTTTTAACCTGATGGGTGAAAGAAAAATAGCTTTAAAAAAAAAAAAAAAAAAAATCAAGTAATTGGAAACCCACAGATTGGCGAGGAACACAGTAAAGCGGGTATGTTGGAAGTCATTTAAAATATTTATTTTTAACTGAGCGTTCTAGCTGACTGTACCCATTCAGCGTTTTTATAAGACTATTATTGGAATGGTGCTTGAAGGCTGAGCCCGAGTGGCTCAGTATTCAGTGAAATCCACCTGGTGTAATTTAAGAGTATCCTTACTCCTTTCTTTTAGACAGACTAGCTAGCTAGCAGTATTGGAATACTTACACATTCTTGCATAAGTGGTATTTAAATGAATTCTTACTTTTCAGTATAGCTTAAAGGTTGTGGGTTTTAAATTCTGCCTGAGCTGTCATCTCTCCAAAGTCTTCCAGAATGGCAAGTTGTTTTATTAAGCTGTTCTTAATACACTATATTTTCTTTTCTCGTGTGTCTTCTGTTGCTCATCAACCCATTCTAGGATGGAAGGATCCCTGGGTTGGACACCCTTGGGTTTTGGGTACCAGTGCAGTCCAGATTTTGCTCACAGACCAGAGCGATCCCCAAAAAATATTGGATGAAGTGGCCACATCTCCATGTACCACCCAGGAAATATTAGTTGCATTTCACATATAAGAGGAGTTTCAACCCAGAGGTGAAATTCTCGATAGAAGGTCACACAAGGAAAACTTCTGATGGGGCAAATGGGACAAGTGTCGACCCTAAATGTGTTCCTGTCATCACTTTGCATCACTTCAAGCACAGCTCTCGGCCTCGGATGGGAGCGCTTGGCTGTTGTAATCAGTTATGGAAACTTTATTTATGATGTAAGGGGGAGTTGTTTGAGATGTGCTATCGTGACACACTTTCTATATTAATTTGGGGAATGTTTTCTTCTGATAGTTGGGAATTTTGTACGGCGCAAAAGCTAAAAGCAAAATATTTGTAGTACCGGACCTGATTTTGCTGTCAAAACGGACCAAAAGCAGCATTGCTCCTATTGCTTCAGAAAGGCTAATCGGTGAAAAGTGCTGTTTCTAAGAGACATGAGGGCAAACCAATTGATTTCCAGGGTTGAAATTGTTCTCCTCAGCATTTTCGCAAGCTTTTTGGTTTCCTTTGAGAAGTGGCCACGTCTCCAGCATCCAGTAAAGCGTCAGCAAAGCTCCCTGTTCCTTCGGAGGCAGCACAGAAACCTTCATTCAAGGTACCTTGTACTAGAGGAATGACTCTTAAAATATTAATCTGAGCAAATCTGAAACCCCTTAATGATTCTTGGCTCGTAAAACTGTTTAAGTAAAGCCTTTAGGGAAAACCAGAACTGCTGTTCACCTTTAGCAGAGTTGGGAATTTTGGCTGATTCAGTTTCCTTCTGCCAGTTTTTGTTTTGTTTGTTTGGGTGGGTTGTTTTGTTGGTGTTTTTTTTCCAGTCCTTTCCCAATTTAACAAGATCAGCTGATAGCTGCAATAAAATTCTGCTGCAGAAACAAGCAGTGTTGCATGCAAGAGATGATTATCCAGGGAGTTTTGAGGCTTAATGGGATTCTTGCCAGACTAAGGTCCCTCTAAATTGTCTTGTAATGCAAATGTGATGCTGAAGCCATTCTGCTGAACTCTTCTTAAGAGAATATTTAATAATTATTACACTTCTTAGTATTTCCAGTGTATGGAGGCAGAACAGGAAATGTCTTTGGAATCGTGTTTCTTGTTGAAAACTGTTTCAAAGCAAATCCACGTGTTCAGAAAACAAATCTCAGAGGGTTTGCTTTCCTTTGCCTGCACTTTAGCAATACCAATATTTACCTTCCTTTTTTCTCCCCTATCTGTAACTTAGAGTGCAGTGGTTGTATCTGCCACAGATTTAGCTGTGCTAAAAGATACGCGGTGCTGCTCTGGAAGAAAGCGATAGGTTCAGGCCACACGATCAGACTGAAATTCTAACTTATTTTTTTAAATCTAAACCATTTTTTCCTCCTGTATAAGCCAATATCTGTAGGGTTGCTCTCTTTACAAAGGAGCAGGCTTTGGGATGTGTTAATTTAACATAAAATGACTTTTGCCCAAACTCCATTCAGTTCCTTATGTGTAACGAAACAATGGAACTTATTTCTAGGTTTGTGCTTAAGTTTTTGCCACGAATTTGCCAGCACAGCGTTATCTTTGTGTTAGCGCTTTGGGAAGTACTGTTTCAACTTGTTTTATGCTTTCCCAGTTTGACCTTCTATTGCTTTTAGCCTGAGTTACAGAAGAAAAATCCCTTCAGGAAAAACGGTAATAAAAAGAACCGTTTGTGCAGAATTTTGCTGATTTTCTAGTTCTTGAACCTCTGTCTCGAGCTTTGGGTTGTAGAGAATGAGACCTGGAGAGGAAGGTGAGGGTGTTCAACTGTGTGGACAGTTCTGGTTCAAAAATGCAACACTAAGAAAATGAAAATAGCTCTGAGGGCTCCTGGTTCTCAGTTTCGGTGAGGGGCTGGAACATCCTTTTGTAACGAGTGACGGATGCAGAAAATCCAACAACGAAAAATGAAACTTCCTTTTCAGAGACATCCAATAATTTTATCAGAACCACTCGGGTTTTTGCTTGGAGCGAAGGAGACCTGCTGTGCTTTTTGCACTAAAAAATGGTTGTGATGTCTTGTGTTTTGCCAATTCTTTCATGATGATATATTTTTAGTTGACTACCAGGCTGCTTTGGACAGTTGTACTAAACACAGGGATGCAAAGGTTCTTTTTTTCCCCCAAAAGCCTTTGGAAATCGTGGGAGTTTGGCTGTTGGACAGTAAAACTGCACAAAGTAGCCCCGTCTTGTTAATAGTGAAATTAGTGGGAGTTTGTAATGATTAAACTCCAGATAATGGTCCTTTAAGCTCTCGTGGCAGTCTGGTGTCAGGAGTAAAGAGTTGAGACTTTATTGCTTCTCTTGCTCGACTTAACAAGCAGGTCTCCCTGAACTCCCCGGAAAAGGGAAGATAAAAAACACCGAATAAAAAAAGGAGTGTTGTGCCGTTGGGAAACGGTCTCTGCAGGTGGATTCCCCAGCGAGGCCGAGTTCTGCAGTAACCTGTCCCTGCCAGGTGAGCCCTTCTCTGGAGACACGTTGATTTAACTCCTCGGTGTCCTCTAGAAGCCCCAAGGCCCTTGTCTGCAAAAACAAAACTCGCGTTTTCCGTGTAGACAGACCGTTGCATCCTCCTGCTGCCATTTCAGGTCATGCGTTTGTTCATATTTACTATGGAAAAATTCTATCTCCATCTCGGTGCTCTCGAAAAAGAGTTCCTCTCTTTGCGTTGCAGTAGAAATTTAGGAATAAGGGTTGCAAGGAGTCACTTGGCGGTTCCTGCTCATGGGAAGGACGGATGCGATGGGTTTGCTGGGCTGGTTGTTCTATGGCCAAACAAGGTCTCCTGCTCTACAGCGATCAGAGCAAACTTGAAACCAAGTGACAACACTTTAATTCTTTCTCTACAGAATTGAGCCTCCTTTTAATCTTCTTCCTGAAAGGCATTGCCTAAATTGCATGTATGTGCAACTTTCCTTTCTAGTGGAAAACTACCGTACCTTGGCTTGGTGATGGCGAGCGATGTGCGGTTTGTGCCGGGATTTTTCAGCCGCCTTTTGCAGGATTTGTGGTCTGCTGTTAAAGGTGATCAGAGCATCAGATTTTGTGTCAGAGGCATCTGTTCTTCTGGAATTTAAAGGTTTATTTTTGCAAACACAGAATCGGGAATAAACGCAGGTTGGTTCTGTGCTAGGAAGCGAAGAATCTTTTGGAGCAGGTCCAGTAAGATTTACTTGAAGTTACCAAGTTGAAATGCAAAAATTTCACCTAGCGTAAAACTTAAACTACCCTTTCTGTAAAACATCCCTGGAGTGAGTTTGGTTTGAATGGTGTGACTGGTGCTGTGGAGGGTTTCAAAGACCCACCAAGGAGCTTCATCCTCAGGACTGATGAAGAGGACGGATGGGTTTGAAAAGCCGGGCGACCGCTTTCACGGTTCCTCTTTAAATAAGATTTTCCTGGCGCCTGGGAGCTGCACCGAGGCCTTGGGCGCTGCTCAGTCCCTTCGCTTTAAGTTTCCGAGCGAATATATCGCCAACTCCGTTGCGTTTGACCCAGGAAGATCTATTTACCGTGGATTAGAGGAGCTCAGAAGGCCCAGGCATGCGTGAGGAACAGGCTCCATGGCTGGCTCAGCGCTCGTGCCTCTGGGGTGACATCTTGATGACAGTGGCGTTTAATTGCGCTCTGCTTTGCTGATACAAGCTATTGTCTGTTTGGAGACCGAGTTTCTGCTTTACATTGCAGGCACAAAGCGTTTCGATTAGGCTACGCTTTTTCTTTTTTTTTTTTTTAGCTTAAATCGTGTGTCTTGCTCTCTAAACTTACTCAAGGGTGGTGGCTTTCTGTATTTCAAGTATATTTGATGCTCAGATTGTGAAATGATGGAAAATTTTGTACGCTTACGATGCTTCCTTAACAAGGAGCTGCGAATGTTGAAATTCTGTAACTCGGCCACAGTTCCACTGATGTCGAGTAGTTTTTTTTTGAGCCGACACTTTTCATAAAACTTGTTTTCTGTCTTATAGGGACACTCTTGGAGTTTGAGCCTGGAAGGTTAAACTTCTGAGGAAGTGACGTTTGTGCTGTAATAACCCACTTAAAATGAAGCAATTGCAAACAAGGAAGCCAGGATGTATTTTGCAGTTTAGCAATTTAAAAGTTTCAAATGTGCAGCTTAGCATTTTGGCTGACATAAAAGCTCTTTATCATTTTATTGCTGCTCGTACTGTGTTATGTCTGGGATTTGTGAGCGCCTTAGTATTACAGTGATAGTACACATCCATTAATGCATATTGGGAAAAAGGTAGATTATAATAAATACAAACTACAGTTCACAGAGTAATTGGTAAGTCTCCAGCTCTTAAAGCTTCATAAAAAGCACTTTTTCTCAAAGATTAGTTGTATTAAAAGCTCGAGTACTTGCTCCTGCCCCAAACAAATATTTCTTTTAAATGTTGGGGAGAGGAAAATGCCGGTTGTCACAGTGGTTGCCGACATGTCTCTTAAGTAGAAACTTAAGCTTTTCCTTCAAAGTTCTGGATTTACATGAGATTTCCAAGACTCCTTCCCTAAGAACGCTGTATTTGAGCAGCAAAACCAGTAGCTTGTCTCTGGGGCTGATGTAGCATTAAAAGGTCTGGGAGACTTTGTAGTTTAGGTCAAGGGAAATTACACAGGATCTATAATTTCCGAGTCTCTGCAGCCTGTTGGTGTCCTCGACTTCAAATGACATTATTGCAGGGCCTTAAATCGCGGATGTAGATTGTGTTTTAATTCTGTAAGTAATAGACGTGACATAAGAAAGAATATTCAGGAGGCTTTTTGCTGCTCTGTTTCTGGTAGGAGGTAAATATAAGCCTTGAAAAAGTGGAATGTCTTGGGAGAATTATTTTGTGGAGTGGTTCTCTGGTTAAATGACTGCCAGTAAACTTCACACAGTCGCCTGAAGTTGTTGTGGGTATATTCAAAGGTATTTATTTCCCCTGGGATTTATATATCTTGCTGCTAATGAACTTTGGGACTCTGAGGTGTCTCTTGTGAGTCTGTCACAACGAGACGCTCGATAAATTTGCTTTGCTTTTGATCTCTGTTTTACTTCTCAGAGTCTATGTGGACATAGAAACCACTTGGTTCTGTTCGGGTCTGCAGGACACGTTTTCTCAAACATCCAGGTCTACTTGAACCGAATATTCCCCTGGATTGGGATCCAGCCAAAGAATGAAGGAGGAACTTTGAGTTCGGGGTATTAGCGAGTCTGAAATTTATGAATTTGGAGCCATTTCTGTTTGTTCTCATTGTTTTTAACTGCTTTACCTGGCTGGAATTGCACATGACGGTTGGGAACGTCCAACTAGCGCCAGCCTTGGGATTGGCACCATTCGAGAGTTTCCCTGTATATTTACTGGAATTCTTGCTACTAATTTTAAATGTTTGCAAGAAGATTTTTCAATTCTGAAAAGAATTCCCTTGTTCCAACATAAATAAGGGGAAGCTTTCATTTGCTCTGTTTGCTCGGCATTTGTGACTCTGGACATTCAAGAAAATGGCAAATACACCGAGCCTGAGCATAGGCAAATATTTTCCGTATAACACTGCCTCTAGTCTAAATTCCAGTAAACGCATAACAGAACTTCTCGAAACAACGTATTCTTTAATTATCTGTCTTTCCCTGAAGAAACGGGGAAGTTTCCAACTGGTTACTTGATCTGAGGATTTCAAGTGTCCTTTCTGGTCCTGTGTAGGAATATCCCATCAAGCTTTTCCACTCAAATATTTTTAAAACCTCACGCCAGCTTTGCTCACACTCAGTATTTTGGTTGATCGGGCTTTTTTGTTGTTGTTGCTTGTTTTACACATTCAATTTTTGTGCGTTTTATTGATGTTACTCAAACTTCCACGTGCCAAATCTGGCGTATTGATGTGCGAGGAGCTGGTTTGTTCAGAGCGTGTTTTAAGGGTTATGAGCTCCCCTCTCGCCCAGAGATGAGCATAATACTGTGCTAATAAAGCACAAATATTTTGCGGGAGCTCATTTTACGGTATCTGGAGGATTGTCTAACAAAAAGCACTTGGGTCTGTGGGGTTTGATTCACGATGGTGTCCCAGAGCTGAGCTTGAGTGTTCATGAACTTGCTGCGTTATTTCTCCAGCAGGAGCTACAGAAGCCTGAAAATGTTCTTTCCAGAAAGCTAATCAGTGGATTTTTATGGGTTGAAATGCTGGGTTGTCACCTGGCGTTGCTGGGGTCGGCTCACATTCCTTTTGAGGGTCCATTTGCAAGTCGGGTCAATCCGGTGACGCTGACAACTTAAGTTTGGGTAGATCAGCCGCAAATTTGCAGTTCGGCTGTTCCTTTGGAGGTTATTCCTATAGAGCTCTGGGGCATCGGTGAGTCCGACTGCAGGGAGGACTTTCCGCTTTAAAACGCTCCATTTTCTCTTACGGTAAGACAGGAGGAAGCTTGACGCATTTTCTTAAAGTTCCTTTATAGGACCTGGCAAACAGCGAAGCCGTCGTGACGATTTGCCAACCGTTCAGCCCTGCGTCAGGAAACCTTTCGTTGAAACAATAGCGAGCGCAGGGCAGACATAATTCACGCGCTTTCGGTGTGTTTAAAGCGGCTTTGCTCACTCTTGGCGTACGCAGAGCTCCAAAATCAGTTATTCTTGGTCCCATGTCGCTCATTCCGCTTGGACCTCGTCACCCACGCTGTCCCCGTTCTGGACGAGCATCCTCGGCAGAGCTGAACATCTGGTACCCAGCAGCAGGAAACCTGCTCAACTCGCAGGTGGCTGCTTGAAAATACTCAAACTGTTGTTGTTCTCGCTCAAGATTTTTGTCTTTATCCTTAATCAGCTTCCGATAGCCGTTGTTAAATACGGCGAGTCTCGTGGAATTTGTGAGCTGTGCCCGGTTGCTCGTACGGATCCGTCTTGTTTTGCCTCTTAGTTGATCACAAAGGTGAAACTTCGTCAACGTCAGTAATACGCTAAAGACTGACTGAACCCTGGAAGTTTTGTGCTCTGGGGAAGGCAGAGCTGGACCTGCAGCAGCACCACGGTCCTGGCCTAGGAGATGAGGTTTTTAATTAGAAGGAAAGGTGGAAAAAGGGAGAGACCTTGTTCCCAGGAAAGGTGGGTGGGACGACATTTCTAGGGAACAGTAATGAAGGAATTTCACCATCTTGGCATCACTAAGGAAGAAGAATTGTGTGAGTTTTTAGAAGATGGCAGAAGGATTTTTGGAAATGGCAGCAAGAACTCTTTAAAATTGGGGTTTATCCACCCCAGAACGTTCAGGAAACTTAATCCAAATAAACTGAAGATACAAATGGAAATAAGGTTTTAATTTGGTTCAGCTTAATTCATCTGCTTGCATTTATTCTGAATGAAGGTGTCCACGCAGGGATTTAATTTCATGTAGTAAAAGTGCTCTTAATTCATGTCCTTAATTAGGTCAGGGTGTGCGTGTTTTCTCCTTCCCTGGCTGTTCTCAAGTGACCTGTAGCCGAGGAACTGGGTGTCAGCAGAGGGGGAGCGATGTGGGGGGCCAAGAGCTTTTCCCTTCTCCCCGAACAGGGGAACCCTCCGGTATCCAGCTTGTCCCTGGGATCCCACTGTCTGACCCCGATCACAGACCCAGCAGACGTGGAAATCCTGTATTTCGGGGCTTCGAGGAAATAAAGCTGGACTTTGCCATTGAACCTGCACGAACGCTCGTTTATGAGTTCGGAATTACACGTTTAACTCCAAACCATTTTTGGATGAGGGAATTTATAAATTCTGTAATTAAAGCTTGTCCTGATTTGTGTAGCAGTGCTTTTTTATTGTTACTGCCTCCTTATTCTCCTTACACGCTCCACATTGCCTTTTTATTCCACTTAAGTAATTTTCCAGAATTAATCGCAGCGCTTCACCAAAGTCATCAGCCGTACAAGATCCGCGTTCAGATGGGTTTTTTTTATAATCCAGATTTTTTTAATGTTTCAAATGCTTGTTTGCTCAAGTACGTTGGGCTGAATTTTTGGCCCCGTTGCGCAGTACATGCTGACACGGTGAACACAACGCTGGCGGGTCCGGGGATGAACATCGTGCTGTGGTATGCGGTGTCGTGGCACTCAAGGAATCCACCGATCGCCGTGCGAAGAGCAAGATGTTGTCGATTGTTTCTTTATAAAGGTTGTTGCGGGTCTGTAAAACTCTCTATATAACGCACAGTGAGTGCTGTCAGCTCCAAGCATATTTTTGCTAAATATCTCGTAATAATTTAGGTTAAATCACATTGGATGGGCTCTTAAAATCATCTGGGTCTGCGGCTCGGTGTGAGCTTATTCATCTGTGCTAGAGCGATATTTTCTTGCTAGTGATTTTTTTGTTGTTAATGTCAGCGTGTTGTGGCTCAGATCCTTCACTTCTGGGCTGAAAGGTTTTATGAGAGATGATAAACTTAATGGGCTTTCAGGCCATTAACTCTTTTGCTGCTCGGTGCGTTTGTGTGTGTAATTCTGGGGAAGCCGATGGGATCTCGGGAAAGCCGGGAGATGTGAGAAGTGTCGCACAAAAAGGCCGATACAAACGCGCCCTTTGGACTTTGAAACTCTTCTTGGCGTTTTTCCCACGAAAACGGGTCTCGTGTGCGGCAACGTGTTCGCTCCTAAACGACATTTCTCCCCGTTTGTAAATTCTTCACGGTGGGATCGTGTTTTGCCGCAGCTGCTGCAGGAGGGTGTTTTTAGTGTGTCTTTAGTGTTTTATGTGACTCGGGGAAATAAAACCAACACAGCCGCAATTCGCCTGAAATTTAAGAACTAAAAACTTATTTAGCATGGCTTGAATTGCCTACGTTATTTCTTTCCCTATAGTTGAAACCTCGAGTTTGAATTCCGAAGCTTTTGTGATCTGCGCAAAATCCCAGCAAAGCGAAAAGGCCGAAATTCAGCGGTGCTTCTGTCCTGAGCACATTTCAGGGGTTTTACAGTTTGCAGGAGTTTGTGGAGGAAGAGAGTGATTGTTGAAATGGGCAACATAACAGGATTTTGCAATAAAGTCGCCGTTTGCTTTTCCAATGGATTGCCAGCTTTCTATTGGAAAAAATTTGCTTAGTGCGTTCTCAGGCCTAGAACTGTAATAAATTTTCCCCTGGAATATCCGTGGTTTAACTCAAAACTTCCCCAAGTGCTGCAGAGACACCGAAGCCTGAAATGGGGTTTGGGGCTCAGGAGGGAACTAAACGTGGCCTGTCGAGGGATTATCTCCGAGATTTTCTAAAGTAAGGTTCATGACTTTCAAGAGCGAAGTTGTTGAACCACTGGTGATGTTACAGTTTTATCCCTTTTCTAGGTAGAAATCACCACTTCAAGAGGTTTTGTGTTTTCTCCAAAATGACGTATATTTCCCTGAACCTTTAAAAAAAAACTATAGGTGAAAAATCAAGCTATTTTTTGGCAGTGAATGTTGGAGCTTTAAATTTCTTTAAGCTAATCTATTTTTTTTCTTTTCCCCTCTTGTTTTTTGTAGGATGCTGTGACATCAAAACCAGTCATCCAGTTCCAAGGAAGCCAAGGGGTAAGTTCGGATGTGGGTTACCTTGGAAAGTTCTTGTACAATTAATCTGAATAAGGTATTTGTTCTGTATGTCTGTCCTGTTCAAAGAATGATGCTCTGATTTCTCAAAAGCGAGAGATACAAAACTCACGTGGTCCAGGAAAGAGCGTTTGCTCATTGATCGCATGGATTATCTCTCTATAAAAACTTTCCCCTCTCTATTTTCTAACCTTGCTAAATCCACAGCGATGCACAGCGTTGCTGGTGGGGAAATTCAGTTTTTTAAGGCCACGCCGTTGGGTAGAACAAGGACACAAAGTTCAGTGGTGGCAGGAGAGTGGTGGGCGCAGCAATCGGTGGAAACATCTGGTAAACCTGGTGTAAAACTTTATGGGCATGAATTGTTTCCACTGAAGCTCAATTTAATACGCGCTTCCAAACAACTGCACCGTTTTCTGTGAGTATCAGAAGGGGGTTTTTATATTTAGGAGTTTTGTTTCTTTAGCTGCTGTTCCGGTGACTGATATTTATAGATGCTTGAAACCGTCTGTCGTGCCAGTTCCTGACAATGCTGAGATTTAATTGGTGGTGTTTCTGGTAGAGCGATGCAACTCTCCAGGGAACTTGAAAAATGTCATTTCTATACGTTTTAAATACAAACAGGTGTGTGTTTAACTTTGGCACCCTGCCTAAGGAAGGGGAATTTGATTGTGTTCAAGAAGCTGAGCTCAGCTGTAAATAATTTTTTAATTTCTTTGCAGTGGCACAATAAAATTTTCCAAAAGGCTTGAATTAAGTAGGCATTGAAGTCTAGCACATTTACTTCGTATTTTACCTTGTGATGTTAGTCTCACTACGTCCATCGTAGCAGGAAAGACATGATTGTTATTATAAGTTAAGAAGAAAAATACAAACCATTTTATCCTGGGAAATAAAGGAAGGAGCAATTTCCAGCTTCTTTGTATACAATTAAACTTCCCAGAAAGCTCAGCAGAAAAGCTCAGGTAAAAACCTGCAAGTGAAGTCTGGCAGAATTAGGAGCGAGTGACAAGGGAAACTTCGTAAGGGTGTGTGATTTGGTGCTATTAGATGAGCAAAGAGCTTTGCGTGGAATAAAGAAGCTGAAAAGGCTCAAGTGCTGGAAATGCTGCTTCTCTCGTGGAATCTTCATCCTCAAAGGAAATGTAGCAAAATGGATCAGAACAGCTTAAAAACGCTCCGGCGCCCTCAGCTGCTGTGATACAGACCCGGGCATTCCCAGGTTAACGAAACGAAAACCTGTTTTAAAATGTTGCGGTTCCTTATAACGATTTTTAAAATATCTATTTTAAAATTATGCAGTTCCTTATAATGATCTTAAAAATACCTATTTGAAAACGCTGCAGTTCATTATGACGATTTTTAAAATGATCTAGTTCGTTATAGTAATTTTTTAAATGCCTATTTTAAAATGACACAGTTCCTTCTGAAAAAATAAAAATACTTTGAAATTACGCTGTTCCTTATAAAAATAAATTGGTGATTATTTAATGCTTTTTGAGCCCTCCACTTCCAGAGAGGAGTTTTTTGGTGAAGGAGCTGCCGGTCACCTGTAATTCCAGCCTGCGTGGAACAGAAAAGGAGCGGATCTGACCTCTGCTTCCCTCGTTTTCAGCTGGTTAATTAATTGTGCTGTCGAGTAAAGGCCAAAGGTAGAGCTTTGAAGAAAGTGCGGTCCAGTTCAATGGGGGCAGATAGAAAGAGCTCTTTGTCCTTTTATTATTATTTTTCCTGGGTACGACAAGAAGCTGGCAGCTGCGTAACCATCTGCTTTTAAGTGTCATATATGTCACGGCTGTGCTGGGCTTGAAGGAATTCATGGCAGAAAAGACCATTTCAGTAATTTGACAAGTTCTCAACTTCTGATGATGCCATGAAAACATATTTTTCTAGCTGTTTATTTTTGGGATTACACTTGTTTCCACTACACTTCCCTAATTTGTCACTTTTCTATTTTGCTTCCTAATCAATGTTGCTATGGAGAAGATTTCCCCTTCATTTTTGTGGTAGGTTTTGCACGTAGCAGAATTGTCGGTGTTATTTAAAACATCATCCAGTGAGAGGAGATTTTGATAGTGTGACTTTTCTGTGTAAATACCCCTCTTGCAAGAAGGAAAATGATTGGGGGAAGCAGGACATAAAATAGGAGTTCAAGCCAAACTACTGCATCCTTAATTTAATTCTCTAGAGGCCTCCTGACCTGTTGAATCTCATTATTTGTGGGGCTTTTAAATGACTGTGTGTGTGTCTTTTTTACCTATTCTCAGTGCCTGTCTAATGAGTGCTGTCGAGGATACTCTCAGCTTCTCATACACAGAAAACAACTTTGGTGATTAATAGCCTAATTAAAGAGGGAAGGGAATTGACCAGGAAGAAAACACAGGGTCAACCAGGTGCTGACAGGAGGATATTGGTGGTTCCAGCCCTAAATAAATCAGCTTTTTCAGTGATGGGGACAAAACCTCCTGCGTGGATCCCGATGCGGATCAAATCTCACCAAAGTTCGTATAAACCATGGGCTGTAAATGATCTTTGGCCTGGGATGTGTTTCTTTATAGCGATGCCGGTTTTGTTCGTTCCTTTTTTGGTGCAATAATTTGTGTAATCATCAGAATTTCGGTAGCAGTAACTAGGTCAAAATTAAGAGAGTATTAATCTGCTTTGTGATGCCAAAGTGGGACTATCTGGATGTTCTTTAAGAGCAGCACCTGTTTATTAGTTTTTCCTCATGAACTGGATTTTCATGGATACTTGTGTGAGTCGATGTGGAGTCTTGAGCATTTTGCCTGTTTTAAATAGCATGTAAATCAGTTTAAGAGCTTGAGTACTAAAGCGTTACAAAGGGTGGTAGTTGATGACGCGCGCAACTCTATGAGAAAGGCTGAAGGTGCTTCTGTTTCTGTAAAAGCATGTGCAGAATTGGAGATGAGTTTGGGTCAAATTTGCAGGTGTTTACTGGGGGGGACCTGAGATCTGGGGAGTAAAGAGCGAGCTGAGCTGGAGGGGGAAAAATCTTCAGCTGCCAAATACACGTGTGTTCATGCAGCTTTATTAAACATGACTCTTAGGAACAAAACGTCTTAACTTGACGTTATTGGAAAAGGTGACGTTTTCCCCTTTTTCTTGGGATGAACTTGTGCTGGTATTAATAGAGGAAGGTGAAATTGCCATTCAGAATGAGCCATCCACAGATGAATGTTACTTGAAAGAAGAAAAAACAGAAGTCACATCTGCCCTGAGCTATTTTTAAGTGTCTATGGTTACTGGTGTGTTACTCGGCACCAAAATTAGGGCTCCCTCAGAGCAGTTACCATGCTGATTTGGTGGCTTGAGAAACCTTCTGTTTCAGCTAAAAATAATTCCTAGATAACGGCCAGTTTGCGTATGCTACACTTTTCAGTACTGGAACGAGCAGCGCTTAATGCTTAAGTGATTCTCTCACTCGTTTTACGTCCTTTGAAGAAGCCGCAGAGAATCTACAAAAAAACACTGAAGTCGGGGCTGTGGGAGCAGCAGTTTTTTACAATGGTAAATGAGGAGCTAGAAGCAAGTTATTTATGTGAATATATGATTTGGTGACATCCTCCAGGCTTTGTTTTACAAACCCGTCGCGTGCGGCACAACTCGCAGCACTGGGAGCTGAACAGACCCGTTGCATTTACCCGCAGTGCATTAACCGCAGGGTGAGCGGTGCCAACTGCGAAATACCCACAATCTGCCGTTTACAGAACTTGGTGCGTGTTCTCAGCTGGCTCGGGAAGCAGAGGAGAAGTCGATTCGCTCTGGATGGGTGGGGGCAGAGGGTGCCAGGGCCGATTAAGGGCTCAGGGCCGCAGCGCAGGTTTGGCCGGGGTGATAACAGGGTTCGGCGACGCCTGCATCGCCACCAAATCCGCTCCAAATATCTTCAGATCCAAATCCCAGGGCTGTGCAGGGGTCACTCATCCTCCCGTCTCACTCACGCCTGGGTTTCTGGGTTTGCCGTTCCAAAAGAAGGGGAGGTCTGGCCCGAGGACAACTGGTTTGTACGGGGGGGTAAATGGAAAAAGCTGCACCAGCACAGGTTGCGTTTCTCACTGCTTCTGAGAACATCCCTGTGGTTCAGCCCAGTGACACAGATGTGCTGGGTGTCCAGGCTGCTCTAGACATCTGAGGTCGAGGGGAAACCACCTTCTGTACCCACGCTGATCTTCGGGGGAGCACAGGCAGATGTGGAACCTGCCAGCTGGTTTGCTGGCCATGGGTATTTCCTGCATAAATGTGGCAATCTGGGTAAATATAAATCCGTGCTGTAGAGCGTAGCCTAAAATAGGTCGAAGCCAATGTTCCTTCTGCCTGGTTTTCTGGAAACCGTCTTAATTATCAAATATTGATGTGATAGTAGAGCTCAGATGCTGAGATTTATGTTGGGTCTTGAACGCAGAGGGGAAGCAGTTTCCCTGTTGAAAAATGAATGGCTGGAGGGGAGAAAAACAGTGCAGATCACTGTCTGCGGAGCACACTTAATGCTTGATTAAATATTTAATTTAGCAGCGGCGTCACACTCTACTGTGAGCCATGAAATCTCTTTATGGAATTATAATATCTTAAAAAAGAATAAGCATGCTACCTAGTGACCTGGCGTGTACTATGTTTAGTGCTGGATCACAAATTCTAAAGAAACAAGTCTCAAGTGCTTTAAATTGAATATAAACAGTGGTAGCACGTCTGTTCTGAGCCTTGAATCAATAGAATTGGGTCAGATTCCTGGAGCAAGATGATTGTGGGCTCTGCTTTGAAAGGCAGCGAGCCGCCAGCTCCGATCTGTTCTGTCACAGACATACTGTCTTTTTAGCTGCTCGTTACATCTGTCTACCTATATTACTGTATCTTTTCAGTGCATATAGTTTTGCTAATTTGGATCCTTCTCGCGGCTTCTTGCTCTCCGTAGTCACCCATGCAGTAACCCGCGTGCTTTACTTGGACTGGGTAAAAGGCTCAAAACGCAGCGATGGCAGCAAAATTCAAAATTGAATTTTGTGTTAGTGTGGGCTACCCAAGTGACCAATATTTTTTCTCCTTCCCCACAGCACATTGCGATTCCAAGGCCTGATCGACCGACGGAAGTGCGGACTTTCACATTTTATCTTTCCAATATTGGCAAGGACAGCCCCCAAGGGAGCTTTGACTGTATCCAGCAGTATGTATCTAGGTGAGTGGTACAGCAGAAGAAAATCTAGCCTTTTTTTTTAATATATATGTATATCTTCTGTAGAATCTTTTCCCTAACAAACCTGAACAAAGCTTAATATGTGTTCTTTCTTTTTAGAGTCTTTCTAATGTGTTTGCGTGTGTATATCTGGGTAAAGAGGCACTCACAGCAGAATCCGTTTACCTCTCAGCTTCTGTCCCCCCAATTATTTAGATAACGTGACCTCCGTTATTCACTGGTGACAGAAGTGCCCGTCTGCGGTGTCGGGAGTATCTTTTTTTTCCCATTGCGTTTCTCTTGCAGCAATGGCAATATCCATTTGGATTGCCTTGGAAGCATACAGGATAAAATCACCGTGTGTGCTACTGACGATTCCTACCAGAAGGCGAGGCAGAGCATGGCCCAGGCCGAGGAGGAGACGCGCAGCCGGAGCGCCATCGTCATCAAACCCGGCGGGAGATACGTAGGTAAGCAGCCGCTTGATTTGGGGTGTCTTTGATAGCGTCTGAACTCAAACACCGACATACAAACCTGTAACAAGTACCCAGTCGTTCCTCTGGGTGTCTGATTTATTAGGGTGCTGCTCTCCCTGTGCTGTGACTTCTTCGTGGCTTCCACCTTCACCCCACAACACGGGTGGTGGGTTTTTTTTGTGGTTTCTGAGGATTGCCCGTGTGCGGTCACACCGCTCGCTGGCGTTATTTCATATTTGGGATGCTGGGAGCATTCCGCTGACCCATCAGAAGCGTCAGCTCCAGCGTCACTGTCGCTGGGTCGCTCATCTGGCATGTGCCAGAACATGCGATGTCTCAAATGCAGACGGGAGAGCGCTTGCGTTAATAAACCCAGAGCCTCAAGCAGCACCACAGCCTTGAACGGTGATAAGAGAACCTTAGAGGAGGAAATAAAACAGCGGCAAAAATGAGCAGGCTCCAGAGGGAGCCTGCAGAGACCCAACTTAGGGCTCAGCTCCGTGCTCAACCACAGTCCTGGCACAAATATTAAACAGAAAGCAGAGTTTTGGGGTCATTTTTTGTGTTTTGAGGCAGCTGTTTTTTCTGCAGCCCACGTGATCTGTAGCCAGTCTCTTCTCGGCATGTCTGGGATGAGGATGGTGAGTTGCAAAATGTAGAACTGACCCTGACTCATTGTTCTATCAGCAAAGTGCTTGAAGCTGAGAAGTCAGATAGTAATCAGGAAGGAAATGCATTGATTTCCTGTAGACTAGAAGATTATTTTGTTTAGCTTACATTCGAGAACATTACAGTAAGTGGATGAGGTTGTGAGGCTTGTGAGGGAGAAGATTCTCAGAGCAAATTGCTTCCTGGAAAGATACAGCAAAAGTTTTGTTTTTAAAAATACTGCTGTTAAAACTTTAACTGTTCTGAAGTGGAGGTATGAGTGTGTTTAAAAAAAAAAAAAAAAAAAAAAATGCAGCAGAGTGGAGTCCCCAGTGCATGTAGAAGATGCTGGTGTTTAAGATGGGAGGAAAGCAGCGAAGGAGGAACCTGGGCAAGGACAGTCCCGTGGTGGGACCCGCGTGTTTTTGGTGCCAGCAGCATCAGCTGATTCCTCGCGGCTGCTCCGCAGGGACAGGGGCTCTCACGTTTCCCTGAGAACACGGAGCTCAGCACTTCACCAGCAGCACAGTCATTCCAGGCAGCTCAGATGGGGGAGAATTTCTATGAAATGTTGAAATTGGAGATCAACAGAACAGACACTTGAACAAATATATGTGGGAATAGGTGGTTGATGTGTCTGCAGGGCGATGTGTGTGCTTATGTATGCACTAAATGTGTGTGCGTATACGTTTATGTATATGCACATGTATAAATATTTTAAAATACTTTGTCTTCTGGCTCAACTTAGTTGAACTCCTGTCATTGCACATTTTGGCTCCAGCCTTAAGTGGAAGCGTCCCAGGGTGTTTTTGCTGTTCATGACCTGGCCAAGAGTTAAGGGAGTTCTAGAAAGCTGGCGAATCTTCTCTTATCCCATTTCTGGAAATGAAGTCCAGTTGACCTCTGAATTTTGGGATGTTTTAACGTGTGAATTGTTGTTTTTCTCCCTCTCATCTCAACGCAGCCCTGCCAATGATGGGTCGCGTTTATTTGCATCAGCGTGGTGCGTAATAAAAAGCCAGGAAATGGGGCCTCGGTTACGCAATCTGCATTTCAGTAAAATAAACACTGCAGACAATCGCCAGTATCTTCAGATGACTCAGTCGAAAACATTGCTTCCTAGCAGTGGAGAATTGCCACGCTGAAATAAACCCCCACGGTTCTTGCAGTAAATGCTGGATGATGTTTGTCCCAGTGAAGGTCACTTTCTTGAACCACAGTGATTATTGATCGCATCTCCCTGGTTTTAGACCTTGGAAGCTACAAATTTTCTTTTTTGATTTGCTGCTTTCGCCTTCGGTAGCAGGAACCTGCCTTTGTGACCTGTTTTTTTTGTGTTCAAAATAGCAAAATCCTTTGTTTGGCACTTTAGTGAGTGATGCAGGGCTTGGGTGATGAGGGTTCTAGTTAAAGCTGGTTTTCAATAGGAACGGGGAATCTGAATTCTTGTGTGATGCTGTCAGAACCCAAGAACCACAGTTGGAATGGAGCTGGGGAAGCTCGAGGTGAACTTCTGAGGCAGCTTCATGTTCTCACGTATTTGTAAATGTAGTTGGGGGGCGAAGCAGTGATTTCTGCAGTGTAGAAGGGGTTATTTTATCAGAACAGACACTAGTGAATAGGCTGATGTATCACGTTAGACCCCATTCGTGTGGCTGCGTTTGGCAGGGGGGAGGGAGGTGGACACAGCCCCATAAAGTTCCTATTGTTCTAAAAGCAGAAACATCTGCTGGAGGAGCGTGTTTTGCTGAGATCAGCAGCAGGGAGCCACTCGTTGACCAGTTCTGGTCTTTCCACTCCATATTTCGACTCTTCTACATAATAATGCAGAATTTTCTTCTCACAGGGAGGGGAAAAAATGGTTAGATTAACTATGGGGATACATACACTTGGGATAAATGAAAAGCTGGCAAACAAAGAGAGCTTTATTGAAGCTTGTGGCCTATAATACTCAGGTTTCCAGAGCTTGGTGTTGCTGTTTACTTGTTACGAGCTTGTCATAAATCATAAAACTCACGGGATGCTCGTTCCAGCGGCGTATCGGAACGGACGGGGTGTGCTGGTTGTGTTTGTCCTTCCTTGTCATCTCCCAGTGCTTGGGACGGCGTAACGAGCTCCACGTACGCGTTGACAGCCCACTGGCCTTTGCAAGGTGACTGCTGCACTTCACTATTCTCGTCTCATTTTAGGCAAAAAGGTTCAGGTGCGTAAACCTGCACCAGGAGCTTCCGATGCTGTTCCCTCCAGGAAGCGCCCAACGCCAGTCAACCTTGCCAGTGCAATAAAGAGGGGCAATAGTGCCATTTCTCAGAGACCCTTCAAAGATAGGGTTGTGCACTTACTGGCACTAAAGCCTTATAAGAAACCTGAACTTATTCTCAGATTGCAGAAGGATGGACTTTCTCAGCAGGACAAGGATTTGCTGGACAACCTTCTGCAACAGGTTTGTACTCTGATGAAGGCAACGATTTAGGTAAAGGGAAATGTCTTCTCAGAACGATAACAACGTCGGTATTAGTCTGAACGTAACCTGTGTATCTCGAAGCTGCAGCTGAATGTTTCTTTAAAGGCCGTGTCCGACAGAAAGTCACAATTTGCTATTTTTCTAGAGATAGACGCCTCTCGTGTATACGCCTTGATCGAGGTGTTTGCTGCTAAGCTGCGTGATTTGATCTCACCAGATCAATCCTTAGAGGAACACTCTTGGTTGTGGGGAGAATTATCTAACAGAGGATCTAGGAGCTGTTTGATTTGTTATAACCTATAAATCTGTATATTTTCATGGACATAGAGGAACACATTCTGTATTCATCTATGTTTCCTATGCGAAGGTAAAAACATGTCCCTCCTGGCTGAGCTTCACATCTGCTTTGTGTCGCTCAGAGCTGTGCCTTTCCTGCCCAGAAATGCAACTGGTTAGTTGTGAGGATCATGCAGCTCCTTGCAAAGCATCTTATGTGTATGTCAAGGGCGAGAGCCGTCTCCAAGCTGAATCAGTTCTCAACGCTTTGAGTCATGTCGAAGGTGCCATTTCAGGAGTTGCAGTAAATACCTTTATTGCTCTCACAGTGCAAAATGCATCATGGTTATTTATTTAAATGCTGCAGCCGCCTTTTTCTGTGTTTTGGGGTTTTTTTGGGTTTTTTTTTACTCCTTTCCATAGCCGAAAAGAATCAGACAGTGAGGAGTGAGTTTGTCCAAGGGCACAGGGCAGGTCATATTGAAAATATACTTACTGCTGGCACAGCTTGCTCCTTGTTGCTCCTAGATATTAATCCTGTAGCCCTTAATTTTCCAGCAGCGCTAGAATTCTTTTGAGTGCCCTTTTGAATGCTAGAAATAGATTTCATACTAGAAATGCTGTTTCTGATAACCACCTTTTATTGATGCTCGCACAAACCCCGGGCAGGCAAGTGCTGTGTTCGGTAGCGTCCGCGGCATCAACCTGATGGGGCTAAATACTGATTTGGCTGCAAATGTATTGCCTGTAATTAATCTCCTTTCAGTGCTACCAGGGCTCCCATCCACAAGCAGACTCAGATAAGCTGAAAATTACAGCCTGCATTAAAACTCCCGTGTCTAAATACGTCTAGGTGTGGGTTTCATTGTGCTCTTGCATCTCTCCCAGGACTCCGTGTTCCCGCTGGCCTTTTTGCCTCATTTTGCAAGGTTTCTATTTTTGGGAGGCCCGGGGTGGAGCTTGCACAGTCCCACACCAGCAAAACAAGGAGGTAGCAGCTCCCAGCCTTTCTGCAGAGAAAATCAGAATTATTTTTCTGCCTGGGCTCCAAGCCTTGCTGAGCAGCGTGTGTAAAGCAGCGGTAACCAGGGATCCTCGGAGAGTTTTTTTTTTTTTTAAATAACCTGGTTTTTGCTTTTGTCTCTTGGGCGTGTTTACTGGGATATCTAAATGTAAAACACGGCTCAAAGTCGTCTTGTATTTTGGCTCCGGATTTTGGAAAGCTGACAGAACTGAAAGGAAAAACAAAGTGTTCGTCATGTAAACTGATAACTCTGCTTTCTATTTTTCGCTTATCAGGAGAGCTTTGCTTTATTAGCTCTGCAGCTTTTTGCTTTTTAAATTCTTAAACTTTTAATATTAGGCCGTAGTCTCCCTAAAGCAAAAGCAGAGGAATTAACAGCATCTTTAGTTAATTCAAGACTTTGTGCTCCTTCACTTGCTTTTCTGGGGCTGTCTTACTGCTGCAGGAATGATAGAAATTCATAAGCCCAACCGTTTCCCGAACAGAGCAAGCAACAGGGAGAGAACACTGATCCTTTAACAGATGCACAATATCTCCACCGACTCAATCAAAGCATCTTCCAGTTCCAAGTGGAACACGGTCACCAAAGCGGTGAATTTGGGAGGCTTTGCCAGTGGGTCAGCACGTGGCATCTCTGCCTCCATGTCCCTTTTATAAAAACAAATTTAAGGCTTTGTTTCCTTTCTAAATTTCATCACCTAAAGAGGGTTCACTGAGCCAGCATCTGTGCAAACTTAATTGCGGCTTTTTGGGACGTGTTACCGTTGTATTTTTCAGATGCGTGTAACCAGCAGCAAGAAGCGAAATTTTCAGTTGAGCTATGGAAAGACTGATTAAAGTGGGATAACTCTTACCAAGTTGTTTCCATTCTAACGCGGTTCTGCCGGTTCCAGCAGCGTTTCCTATGCGTGCAGAGCTTTGCGAGGAAACTGCACGTGATAAAATGTCAGAAAGCTGCTGGTGCAAGCGTCCTGAGCCAACTGCAGCACATGGTTTAGGTGCAAGGCTGGGTTGTAAAACCCTGGGTTACAAGCTGGTAATCACAGGTTGTGTTCTTGCCCTGGCGTAGCCCTTGGAAAAGTTCTCCGTTAAATCCAGCAGATGAGCCCAGAGCACTGAACTGTACAGGACAACCTCCAAATTCCCTGGTGCAATAGATCTGCCTGGCGTTCTCTTCGCTGCTCCTTGAGAAAGGAGCTTTCTGTTGCCTGTTTTACTGGCTCGTTAGTGAGAAATTATCTTCTGGCAATTGTTAACTAAGCTATCACACGAGAGCTCCTCTATCAGCTCATAAACTGCCCCATTTTAGCTATCGCACAGGTGTGATAAGTGAACTGCCTGTTCCCTTTAGGGTTTATTTCCAAGTTTTTCCATAAACTGATGTTGAACTGTTCCAGGCTATCCAAGCTGAATAATCTGTTTAGATATGACTTGTTTCCCAGGATATGCTTTGGAAACTCCTAATAAACCATTGCAATGACCAGGCGAAAGGAAAGGCACAGTTCGACTAAATCATCTGAATAGGCATCACGTATAAAGTCTCTCCTTGTTCTGCGACACTGCCACTAAGTCTGAGATTTTGCCTGTATCTTAGATCTCTTTTGTTAGAACAAGTGAGAAAATTAAACCCTAACGTGGGGTGTGTTATTTTTTTTTGTGTGTATTACTTTTGTTTCAGGTGGCAAACCTGAGTGCCAAGGACAGCACTTTCACGCTGAAAGACTCTGTGTACAAAGAGGTGCAGAAGGACTGGCCCGGCTACTCAGAAGGAGATCAGCAGTTGCTGAAGAGGATACTTGTTCGGTAATTATTCCATCTTCTGTGTAATAATCACCTGGAGCTTGAAAACACTGGGCCAGGTTGGTTGCTATAAATCAGGGTACCCAAAGGCAGTAGGACTGCGGTAAGTTGAGTGTTTGACTGACTTTAACATAAAATAAATCTGCTTATCATCCAGGTAGCTGTAGTTGACTAAACTTGAATATCCAAGTCCTACCGCACATACAGTGTGATCCCAAGGGACACCTGTTCTCGTCTTCCTTCCTGAAAAGAACCTTTAGTTGAGTTGGTGGTTTTGTCTCATTGGTTCCTAAAGGATTTTTTTCCCCTCTTGGGATATTTTTCCATAGGTGAAGCCTCCGAGCTTGGAAGCTCTTGGCTGGCAGGGAGAGAGAACGTATCTCCCAGGTTTCTAAAGGAGAATTCCACTCCGAGTATTTTTATTTCCCCCGCTGATTTTTCAATGTGTTTGTACTGACTTGCTACAGATTTTCGTAATGCAGATAGAGATTTTTACTTGGTTTTGAGGTTTATTTTATTGCACTTTTAGTTAAGATTAAGTAGAGCGCGCTCTGTTTGAACAGTTTCCATGATTTGAAAGCACAGTTGGCTTGAAGATGAGACTTTGTTAAACCAACAGAAACCTGCACTTAAAGTGCTTTGGCATGCTAAAGAAAAAAATCCAACTCGTTTAAATGGCCTTGACGTTGAATTATAATTAAATGGAAAAATACAACTGCCATGCAAAGTTTATGGCTTTCAAAAAAAAAAAAAGTTAATTTCTCCCTGTAGAAAGCGATGTTTACTGCATTTTCTAGAATTGTGGCATTCAGTTATGCGAAGGCCTAAAAATAGACCTTGGCAAGGATGTATTCAACTGTACAAACAAAGACCTGCTCGGCCAGCACAGGTAATGAGGCTACAAAATGGAAAAAACATGTAGGGCTGAGGACAGTAGAAAAACATTCACCAAAAGGGCACAGGCCTCTCGGTTTTCAGGTCCAGTTGCCACTCAACGGTTCATCAGCCGCAATAATTAACGCATCTGCAAATATTATTAGAACGATATGTGACAGTGGCCGTGTTGGACTGACTCATTTTTCCTCGTGCTGTTTGTGTTTTCCATCCTTCTTTCACCATTGTAGTGAAAAGTTTTTTCCGCTCTCACAAGAATTGAAAGTTGTTGTCTTTCGATCACTTTTTTAAAAATCCGTAATTAACACATTAGGAGATGTGACGAGGTTGCTCAGTCCAGTCAAACAACATCCAAAAAGCCACTTTCACCGGGGTGTTTATTGAATATCGCTCTTGCCCTTCCTGTTTTCACAGTCTCCAAGTACTTGGGTTGATCCTTGGCTGTTGGGATTGTACTAAATAAAATTAAACAAAGCAGCAACCAAAGCCAGAATGGTGGCGAAACTGGAGGCGTCTAAATGCTGCTGCAGCACGGCCGAAAATTCCAGCTCAGGTTCAAAGAAAATCTCATGAAGTGTGGGCTCGATCTCTGAAATAATTTTCCCGATGTTTGAAAAATACATGTGCACTTTAAAGCTGATTATAGCCTGTTGTAGAAGAATTTAGACGCTGGTTATTGAGGCTGTACAGCTGGTGATAGAGCGACTGCCGAGCTGGTTTATTAAAACCTTTAACCCTGAATTTTATTTTTTCAGTTTGACAGCTGCAACTTGGTGCACCAGTAGTTTTTCCTGGGTGATTAATATCAGAGTAGGGCAAAGCTGGTGCCTTGGAAACTTTACTCCAAGATCTGGGGAGTGGAAATACCCAGCGTGAACGCGAATTAACGCGCTTACGTGATCAGAATGACTTTCTTTGTACCTTTTTTGGGTTTTTTTGCTGCAAGAGGTTCCTGTTGTTTGTCGAATACCGCAAATACACACCAGAGTAGTGCTATTTTGCATGATGCAACTTAAAAGTATTATTATGAGGCCCTAAATGTAAATCCTAGTGGACCAATAATACAGTGCCAGTTCCTGTTCTAATCCTCCATTTCCTGGACCCAAAGGGACTTGCTGCTGAAAGAAGGCGGCTGTTCCTGTAAAGTGTTGCTTTTATGGTGCTAATGAGTGGGAGAACTTATTCCTCAACATCTGAACTTGAGTTTGGCCCGTTTTCAGTGCGCTTGCTTTTGGAATTTTCTCATTAAGTCAGTTTTAGCGGGGTTGAGGCAAACTCAGCAGAAATCAGTTTAAATGCTGTCTTGCTTATTAAGCTGTATTTCAAGCGGTAGCTAGAATATATATATATATCCTATACACTTTAAAGTTCAATGCCAGTTTTTACTAGTCTGTATATGGATCATTTTTCCAAGGTTGTGATTTGTTTGATGTAATAATTGCATGACCAGGTCAAGAGAAAAGAGGTGAACCTGCCAGAAAATAAGTTCTATCCTGCGGTGTATCTGATAGCTCAGCCCACCATGAGCAGCATCAGTCCAAGGTGTTACCTCCACTCATGGAGAAATACAAAAATCACAGGGAGGCAAGAAAGAGAGAAGAAATTACCATTTATATTTTCCCGTAGTAGATTCTTCTTTGTAGATTTTGCCCGACATCGAAGCTGTAAGTGCCTGAAGGACCCACTTTGACAGCACCTTCAAGCAGTACGAATTTGAGCCCGCAAAAAGGCTCTTTGCGGGAAGATCCGAATTACCACCCATCGGCTTGTCGAGCACCAGGTTTGAACAGCCCCCAATTCTGTTTTTCAGGAAACTCTGCCAGCCCCAGAACAGCAGTGGTTTCCAAGGAGAAGCACCTTCCCTGAGCCCACCTAAAGACACCGTGAACTCCAGCTCTCCTCCCCAGGTGGGTGACCCCTCTCCGAGGATCCGGGGAGCTCAGAAACCCCAAATCGGTTCCATCTGCTCGCCGTGGAGTCGGGGCTGAGCCGTTCAGCCTGTCTGCACGCTGTAATCGCCTGCTGCTGGAGGCTCTTAGGTCAATAGGTGGTTGGGTTTATTTTTTTTCCCCATTTTTATTAAGTTAAGAGTCTAATTCCAGGTTTCCTCAGCATCTGTTTCTCCTCTGGATGTGGTTCAGTGAGGGCCTATAGGGAGGATCTCTGACAGCGTGTCTCAGGTTTAGTCTTAAGGGCTCTATTTTTTTCGGCAGTGCCTACAATCCCTCTTGGAGTTCCTGGGAGAACGAGCTTGTGTTTTACTCATTACTAATAATTGACTGGAACGAAGCAGTAATAAGTAGCTCCTGAACACGGCCGAGTTATTAAAAACCTTGACCTTTTGCAACCTAATTGCCGTGACAGATCAGGGGCAGGTTGGTCTGCTCTTTGATTTGTCGAGATGCCAGCGTGTGGAGCTGTGAAAAGCACGTTTCGGCTGGTTTTTCCGTGACAATAAACTGCGAAGGAGCCGCGTTTGCTTGTGCGTTAAGCAGAGTGTGTCCCCACACCTCTTGGGATCTCTGAGCGCACACGTTTCTTGCTCACGTTGTGCAACGCCAGCTTCGTTTCTCCACCGTGGGTCAGCCCAGACAAGTTGAGTATTTATTCTCCTCCTGCCAATGGAATGTGTAATGCCTACTTGTCTGGACAGACGCACTGAGGATTAGTGGCAAAGAATATTAGCAGGTAAAGAAATTATGTGCTTTCTGGCAGGGAATGGGAGGCGATTCGCTATTGAGAACAAGAACCGTGCAACTCGTTTGCCAGGTAACTAATTCCAAATCCTCTCCTGCTCTGCTGTGAGCATGATCCTGGTGAATGAAGAGTGATCCCCTTCATTGGAGTTCGCTTGGAAAGACACGATGCTGTGAAGAGGCTGGTCTTGTGTTTTTTCTTAACCTGATTCTGAAAATAGGTTGAAAAGTCACTTTGCTTCTGGCCGTACATATTTTGAAAGACAGAAAGGTCTGCAGGGGATGTTTCTGGTCTCTTGAGATGACCCCATCAAAAATTTGAGTTGTCGATTCGTTTGGATCTAGAAAAGCAACAGAGGCAACCAAACGTGGAATATAAATGTCTAATGTAGGTTGTGACAGACAGCAAACCACAGGCAGCTTTTTGTTGTAAGCCATTGGTTTTTTGATACTCTATAGCTGTAGTTTCTATTTAGAGAAGGGGATGCCTGCTGATGGTTGCAGTCCCAGCAGAGGACTGGGGTTCAGTAGGCTGGAACGCCAAATATTTTGGGAAAGTTTGGTTGTGGAATGAAGGTTGGCCTGGGAATTCTGAGGAAGCGTGGCAGAGGAGGTACCTCATAGTCAAGAGACGTGATGTTGGTGAAGCTGGTGTTCGGTTTTGAAGGAAGGTGAGAAGGTGGCAGCGCTGGTTTGAGACCCGGAGCCGAAGCTGATGCGGCTCCTTCTTTTGGGAGATGGACACGGCTGTGTTCTGCTGAGGAGGCAGCCGGGGATGTTGTAAAGCCGGTTCGACGCCCTGGCCTTGCCCCTTGAGCTCTGCAAGCTGCTCCTCTTCCTAACAGCCCTGACAGCTGAAAGGATTCCTGGCTTTGAGACCCCTGGGGTTAGAAAAAAAAAATAGAACTTTGGGGGAAAAGGCACAAATTGGTGGGTCTCTGGCAAAGCAGCTGTACATCCAGCTGCACGTCTGTGACGGCCCAAAATTTCCATTTGCAAACGCATCACAGTCCTGCCAGCAACATGAAGAAAAGGATAAAATATCCAAAAGAAACAACTGGAGATGTCACTTGGTTTCCGCTGGACGCTAAATAATCTTTGCTCAGAGTTTCTGCGGGCACCAGGGGTGGCCAGGGGAATTTGGGCTGGCTCAGGCTGGGCTGAGCCCAAGCCTGGCTCTACCTTGAGCTCTTCTTTGCATCTCCAAGCCCTGCCCGTGACCGTCCAGGGAGGGCTGGTGGGGGCATCTGGGAATCCCTACGCTTATTTAAGGAAGGGGCATTGAGGTTGTGTTTGCCTGTGTGACGTGGCTTCTAGAACTGCTGCAAACGTCCTCTTTTTGCCTTAAATTCTGAGAACAGTTAACGCTTTCTGACCTCTTCTGGGAAATGCCTCTTTCTCGACAAGGGGAAGGGCTGGTGTTGCAGGGGTGAAGTTGTTGACCGCAGAGTTGGTAAAAAATCAGTTTGGAATAAAATGCAGAACTTGTGCTTGGCTGTCTGGAGCAGGGAGGTATTCACATCTCTCCTTTTCAAGGACTTTGAGGGGCTCTAAACATCACACCATGACCAGAAGAGAGAACAGATGTTTTGATGGTTGTTTCTGTTCTCTGACAAGTGTCTGCAAGCGGGGAAGGTGAAGGTTTTGCTCCGAAAGGGCTCGGTTTGGGATAAGATGCGGTGGGAGCAGGTTGTGTGGCCTGAGGATGAACAGTGCAGGAGGTCCAGACTTGCTGGTGGGGCGGTGGGTTTCTCCAAGCTCTCCCACCAAACCACAGGCTCCGAGTGGCCGTTGGGATTGTTGGGAAACGATTTGGGATGGAGCAGCTTCTGGAGGTTGTGTCCTCTGAGCTGGGACACTCGCTGGCAGCTCTCCTGGGCAGCAAAGCTCTTTTTCTGGGGATATTCCCTCGTTCTTTGGTATCGCACCACCACCTAGTGGTAACAGCATCCAAAACTCTGCCCTCAAGACTTCCGAGATTATTTAATTTTTTTTTTTCCCCACTCTTTCCTCCCCTAGAAACGATCTCAACCTCTGGAGTTCATCGATCCCCTGGCCAACAAAAAGCCCAGGATTTCTCATTTGGCTCACAGAACTCAACCCACCTTCAACGGGAAATTGAACTCCTCCAACGGGAAGGATGCTCCTGCCCCCGCGCTGCCGCCGGCGCTGCCGGAGTCGGTGAGTTCCAGCTCCAACCTGCCGGTGCTGGAGCTGCCGAGGCCGCACGATCCCCTGTGCGATGTCAGCAACGACCTGACGCACAACGGCAGAGACTCTGAGAACGCGGAGCCGGCCGACAGACTGAGCCACCCTTTGTCAACAGACTGTCCGCAGACGAGCAAGCACAATTGCAGCTCGTATGTAAAAACCAAGAAAAAGTCCAAAAAGCACAAAGACAAGGAGAAGGAGAGGAAGGAGAAGAAAAATGAAGAGAAGTGCAAAGAGGAGAAGCAGGACTGTGAAGTAATAAAAAATGCTGACTTAGTTAGTGTTCCCCAGGAGCAGGTCACAGGTACGTAAGGCCCGACACGTCCTCCTGTACGGAGATAATATTGTTATCGGCTCTGTACGATTTCTGCTCTAAATTCATTTGAGGAAAGAGGTTGCGTGTCTACTTGCAGAGACCGTGTGGTTCACGAAATAATATCGCTGTCCCTACCTACAAATCAACAAACGCGCTTCCTCTCAAAAGAGGATATCAGGTTTTTCTTGTTTAACCTTTCACGCTGTTGTGAGCTGCCGCAGACCATGTCGTGTTTCTCCTTGTTAAATTAAAAGCCGGATTAATATATGGGGATGAAAGGCAGACATCAAGATGTGTTGGGAAAAGCAGTGCTACTTGATTACTTACAGCTCTTCTGCTGGCGTTTGGTGTTGTGCTGACTGTTGTATTGATTTTTAACTCGGTAATGAAAAGTTACAAAAGCTTTTTGATATTGGATACAAAAGAAATGATAAGTCCTGTGATAAATGTTGCTAGAGCAGCACACAGCCGGCTCTTTCAGGCTGAGCTCTTCTTTCTTCAGGCTGAAAGACCTTCCTTGTTGTGTCCCACTGTTCCTCCCAATTTCTTTAAGGACTGACAACTGCGAATCTGTTACCCGTTGAGATGCGATTACAATATTTTCCATTAAATCAGTATATTTCTAAGTCAGTTCTACATACTCTTAGAGAACATACGTTGGATAATCCCATCCATTCCCTCGCCTGCTGTCTTCGTGTTTTCTGCAGGTTCGTCACAACTCCCCAGCAGCCTCCGGGAATATTGCAGTTGTATTGTTAAATTTCTTTTTGCATCTGTCTTGTTTCCTTTGCCCTGTTGCTATTTTCTGAGCTCCTCTTCATGAAAATCATCCAGTTTTGGCTCAAAAAGGACAGTAACTTGAAATGGAAACTAATTAGTGGAATTCTTGGAGAGGGAGAGCTTCACCGGGCATTTGGGTTAATGTGATACTAGTTCTCACCTTCCCCACGCTTTTCGTAGCACCTGCAAAATGCATTTTGATCGCTCACCCGTGATTTTCGATGACAGTCCGTTCTGATCACTGCATGGCACTGCAGAACCACACTCTCCAGATACTTCTGCTTCCATCTCTTGTGTCAATTCTCACTTTTTCTCTAAATGTTGTTTTCCTTCCCCATGTAGTTTGTCTTAAATGGCAGCGGATACACGCATTCTTTATCTAGATGTGCTTTTTTGCCAGTGTTTCTTATACCAAAATGCTCTGAATTCTTTCGTTGCGAAGTCGCTGACCCTTTACCACCTTTCCTGCTTTGCTTTAGAAGCAGTTTTAACGACTGGCTTTTAGTTAATTAGTAGGAGCCGGGTTCCGTTCCTGATGCCCCACTGATGTATGCGAGGTAACGAATCCGAGCGGACATGGCAATAATTACAACCAGGATGCGGTCGGTGCAGCTCGCGGCTCCCTTGGGATCTTTTCCTTCTCTTCATGTGGATAACATGAGCCTAATCCTGCTCCTTTTGTCCCAACAAACCCCCTTGTGCTGCGGGGAAGCAGTTTTCCCCTTGGAAGTTTCTTCAGGAGGGATTTTGGGATCATTTAGCACGTCAGTAGGTGGCACTCATAGGCAAAATAGACCTTTTTTTTTTCCCCTCTTTTCTCCTTCCCCAATCTCCCTTCCCCACGTTCCGCATCATTCGTGCCGGTGCTCAGGTAAGGGCAAAAGCAGAATTGTCTGCAAACATCTGCACGAGGAATTGAAGCTGGGAAGGTTTATATTGATACTGTTTTTTCTGCCATTCTTCCATTCTGCTTTCCATGGAAGTTCAGGGAAAAATAAATTTAAAAAAATATATATAAATATATATAATTAGGTTATTGCTGTTACATCGCTGTGTTTATTACTTGGACATTTCATGCTCCCGACAGTTTGTCTGGGGTAATAACTGTAAATAGGTGAGTGTGGGGACAAACCTTTCCTGTGGACCTGGGGCAGTCGGGGTTCTGCTTGTGCTGAGGATCACGCTTGGGAAGCAGAAACACGTTTTCACAAAGCGGATGAGTTAAGTCCTTTGCAGCCGCCTTCACTCTCCTCTTATTTTGCTGCCTTCTTGTGGATGCAGTTGACTTTCTGATTAGAGCTTTAATACACAGTTTGTAAGAAATATCCCTTTCCAAACCTGTATCCAACCACTTTCTCCATCCCAACTAACACCACGAGGTCAGTTTAGGTTTGTTTTGGGATATTTCAGACTCGTGTTCAGAATCTCGTTCCTCCCAAGGTCTTCAGTCCCTTCGCTTAAACTCCTCAACGTTCTTATTTGAGCTTGATTCATGTTTCTTCAGCCTCCCAGAGCAGAGGGTGCTTTGCTTTTCTGCAGGGAAAAAGCTGAATTCCTTACAAACCTCTCCCATGTGCCCTGGAAGGATCCAGAACATTAAGAGTAAGAATCTATATAGTGTAGAATCGGGGAAAAAAAACCTGCACGCTTTGCTCAGCTCTCTGTTCTGCTCATCTGGACTCGTACATTTGTTTTGCAGTTTAGTGGTGGTGATATCAGTGTTATCCCTCCCTGCCGGCAGTGTTTATAAACCAGATAAATTAAGATTTTTTTTTTTTTTGCTGCTTGGTGCATTGGCTGATGTTGATACTGTTTTGCTGACAGACAAATATTAGAGAAGCCTTGAAGTTTCAACCACCTTATTGTGGATGTTCTATCTCTGTCAGTTCAAAGCCAAACAAATCCTTTAGAATTCGATAAACCGTATATTGCAGATAAGTTTATGAATTTGAAGTTTAATTGCATAAAGCCTTAAAGTTGAAGGATGTCTGTAAACAAGTTTTTATTTTTTCAGGTTTAAATGGAACATGCAATAATTCTAGCGTACCAACATCAACTTCAGAAATGCCAGATTATTTATTGTAAGTATGTTTATCAGTTCCTTCATCACTTTGGGATCATGTTGCAAGCTAAAAATCACAATGTACTGGGGATTTTTGTTGGACTTTACTGTTACTCAGTGTAAACTTGTAAGGTGGGTTTTAAAAAAAAAGAGTAAATCCAACTTTGCAGATAGTTCCGGAGACTAAACTAAGGTCTGTTCTTCCTTCTGGGGTTCAAGGTTATCTTCCTATAAACCAGTTCTTAAAGCACTTCAAGAAACACGGTGTATCTTGGGGGGTTTGAAAGGATTAAGCGTCTCCGTGTTACTGTTGGAAACCTGGAGAAGAAATTATCTGCTTTAATGTCGTGGAAGACAGGGCAAGAAAGGATTTTGAGAGGTTAGCTAATTCTTCCCGGTCAGAGCCAAGATCATCTGCATAAACCAGCAAAATACTCCTGGTGGGGAGGTTATAACCCGTGGGTTAGGATGCGAGTTGTTTCACCTCTTGACTTTTTAATCAGATCCCCTTGAGGTTAATTAAGCAATAAACTCGTCTGCGGAAGCACAAAAAGCCCTGCGCAGAAAGCCAAAAATCTGCATAAAGCCAAAGCTGTTGTAAAACAAAGCTCCGCGATAGCGAAGCAGCGTCGCTGGGGGTGACGTTCCCAGCCTGGGGTTTAGTGCCATCCGATCTGGTTTGGCTGCGATCACACGGGAGGAGGAGGAGGAGGAAGGAGCCTCCACTCTGGCTCCACAGGAGTCAATGGAGTTGACTGGAGGATACACAGGGTTCGCGTACGGTTACAAAACTGTGGTTTGCTGGGCTGTACAAACCACACAAACCGCTTCCCCTTGGCGTTCCCAGTACCATTCAGAAGAATGCGGATGGCTGAGGGATTCTTTTTTTTTTTTTTTTCTTACAATGGATGCGCTGATCCCTCCTATGGAGGGTTCCTGCAGCTCCTTGGTCCATCTCCAAAGGAATCCTGCAAGGTTTATGAACTCCTGCAAGGTTTATGAACTCCTGCAAGGTCTGTCGTCCCAATTCTTGGTACGATCTGACTGTTTCGATGGTCAGCTCCTTAAATTCTAAGAGCTGTCGCTGCCGTTTTGATCATAGACACACGTTTCATACCAGGGAGGACAACTTCCTTATCTCACAGCAGCGTATCCTGTGTAGGTGCTTATTTATACCAACCCCGAGCAAAGACTCAGTTCTTGAAGGCTAGACCACATTTTGGTTAACAGAGGGAAAGTTTTTCCATTAATTTGATACCTAAATTAGCTTCTACGTGTTCACACACTGAGCTGGTGCTGCTGCAGGCAGAGTGAGGTGGCAAAGTAGAGTCATCACCTCCAAAAAGATGAGTTTTGCCATCAGAGAGGACCGGCTGCTGGGCTTTCTGCAAAACATCGGGTTTAACGGCTCTGTGTTGAGCTGAGTAACTTTTGAAGGGCCTCAAAGGTGTATCTGTTAACCGTGAGCTCTTTACTGTGCTCACTTCACGTTGGGTATCTTGTGGAAATACAGTCAGAGCCTGTTCAACGTGGTTTCTTGTGCATTTGCCACATAATCGTGCTGCGAGCGTTTTGCAGCGACAGCTGAACGCTCCTCGTGTGCCTTTAAGGGCTCTTGAACGCTGCGAGCGTCGTATTCCTGCTGTTCCAAGGTCTGGCACAGATGCAGAACTCCGTGTTCCGCGGGACAGCGGGAGTCAGAAGCCGCAGCCGCACTATCTGAGCGTCCCCTCCACCCTCCGCTGCTCCCAGGCTTCGCTGGACCTGCGTGTTCCGCCCTATCTGGTGTAGATAGGAAATTCTGGGAGCAAACCCTGTCCTGTTTTACACAGAGGTCAAGGCAACAATCCTGTTAACTCTGTGTTACTATAGCGCAAATCATCAGAGTCTGGGTTTATTCTCAAATGCAATCACCTGGTAGACTTACCAATCCTGCTTTTGGCATTGCAGCATTCGTGCTCTCTGGAGAGAAGACTTACTAAACCGATAAACTAAATTGTTCTCCCTCCAGAAAATATGCAGCCATTTCCTCCTCGGAGCAGCGTCAGAGTTACAAAAACGACTTCAACGCCGAATACAACGAGTACAGAGACTTGCACGCTCGGATAGAGAGGATAACCCGACGGTTTACGCAGTTAGACGCCAAGCTGAAGCAGCTTTTGCAGGGCTCTGAAGAATATAAGGTAGAAACAGAAACAGATCATCTCTTTTTTTTTTTTTTTTTTTTTTTTTTTGAAAAGCCACTTCTGCAAGTCGCAATGCCGCGACTCGTTATTTTAATGGCTCGGCGTGCGGGGCTGTTTGGGATGGGGTTGATGTCTAAAACGTGCTGCCCAGAGCTGGGGGATGCAGAAACGTCCGCGGAGCTGACGGCTTTGTAGGCTGTTCTTAAAACAGCTCCGTGTTGTTTCGTTTTCAAGCCGCAGCGCACATCATGGGACTTGTTGACAAGGAAAGGCCTCAGTGAGACAATTGGCGTCTTGAGCCAAAAGCTGCTGGAAGCTATTAGTGTATCCCAGCCAGAAAACTCATATTTGCACATATGGTTGTGTATCAGGGCTGGAAGGGGAGTTAGTACGGGGTCATCTGTTCCTCTGGAATCTTTGATCTTAATAATGTAGCATTATTCGACTTGTCAGACTGATTTTAAAAGAGCTTTAACTATTCATTATCTTGAGAAAGTCTCATTGAGTGGAATAAAGAGATTTTTACAGAGCACCTATTGTACTAAGTGCTGTTTCCTTCCTCAAACATCCTTCCCCTCTCTCTGAGAAATTCAGCTATTCCTTGCTGAATTATTTTATATCGCGGGGGGAAAAATTAGTCTGAGTTGTGGAGGAAACGTCGATTATCCTGCCGGATACTTCTCGTGGCTGGGGAATTGGGCCTGATCCTCCCAGTGCTTCTGGTGTCAGCACCAGTAAAGTTGTGGAACTGGTGGGGGCTGGAGCCATCAGATGTCATGGGGAAAGTCACGGAGAGAGTAGATTTTTGTCAGTATTTGAAGGAAATATGTATATTGAGCCATCAGTAAAGACTTGCCTGCTGTGGTAGGTCGCAGGACTCTTGCTGCTTTTGAAAATAATAAGCTATCTTTTCCTTTTTAGACCATCCATGATCAAATTTTACAGGAATATCGGAAAATTAAAAAGGTAAGTAACAATGGCTGGCCACAAAAAAAGGCTTTTGGGTGGGTTCCCCTAGTGACTGAAAGAGATGGGGACGTGCCAAGTGACAAACCCAGTCTCTGAAGCTTTCCAGCAGATCTTTGTTCAGCTCGAGCTTGTCCAAAAAATGATCCCTGCCTGGATCGGAGAGGGTTTGGGGGGGGTTGAAACTGTCCCTTGGACCCTGGGGAGCATAAAATGTGTTAAATTGGCACCTTTATCCCGTCAAGTGACAGAAAAGTTGATATTTTAGATGCACAGGCTGAGTGATTACAGGATGCTCCAGGTTTTGGGGTCTACGGGTGTATTTGGGCTGATTTGAGTGCAATTTCTAGCACATCGTGCCCTGTGGGGCTGTTTGCTGTGCGGGGCACGCAGAATGTTTTGCATTTCCGTGTGTATATATAAAGGAACAGCTGTTGACCGGAGGGATTTATGGCTTTGCTGGATGAGGTAGAAATGCTGGGGCACCATACACCAGGGCGAGGATTTGGGTTTTTTTATTTAAACCTACGAATATGACCCCGAGCTTTGCCGTCCCTGAGAGATGTAGGAGCTTTTTGAAGATTCTGTGTGTGTTACAAGTTCATCTTTTATTTTAAAGCTCCCAGACCTGCACGGTTTGGTGCTGACGCAGGGCAGGTGATGCCTGTTGGAGGCCAAGGCCTGGCCCAGCTGTGCCTAGTTAGGCTGAGCTTTGCTCCAGGTGCACTCGTTTCCCTGGAATGACTCTCCTCATATTGACAAAAAGTCTTTTTGTTCTTTACCTTGTTTGGCCAGAGTGGGTCCATTTTTAATTCCTCAGCCATATATTTACGCTCTGAGGTCCAGCAGCCTTGTCTGGGTTCAGCGTAGGTGTCACCCCGTCCTGAAGAATCACCTCCCGTCACTGCATTTCCATTTCTTTTCTTTACAGACTAACCCCAATTACAGCCAAGAGAAGAACCGCTGCGAATACCTCCACAACAAACTGGCTCACATTAAAAAACTGATAGCAGAGTACGACCAACAGCAGTTCTAGCTGGCGCTAATCCGGACTGGGTAGGGAGAAAAAAACAAAAATTAAAAAAAAAAAAAAAATCACCTGGACGTTACGTTCCCTTTTATACAAGTAGATTCTTTTCAGAGACGAGCATTAATTCCTCGCGGTTGAAGAACTTGGGGATTATTTATGATGCCGAATCTGTCGTGTCCGCATCTGAGCCGGGTCGTGAGCCCAGCGCCTGGCACGGTCCTCTCAAGTTTTAGCCTCTCTGAATGTCGGAATGTAACAAATAAGAAAAAAAAAAAAACACAAAACAACAAAAAAAAAACAACAAAAAAAAACCAAAACAAAAACAAAAAAAGACTAAAACACACACACAAAAAATCTTGCTTATTTGAAGCCAGCGTTTGACACTTAAGGGAAGATTTAAGCGAACGAAGCTCCCAAAGGTTAAGAATCGGTAGTTTTTCATGGATTAAAGTTTGACATGAAGTGTAATTGCCCCTGGCCCGGGTTACAAATTGTCCTTCAAATGGTGAGGAACTGGAATGCTGCTCGGTTACCTCCTTCTCTGGCACCTGCGCCGCTCGTGTGCATCTCAAATACGCTCGTCCCCCGAGTCCCCGTGGCTGCTCCTGCTTCTTTTCTCTCTCTCTCATCTCCGGCGTTTGCTTTTCTGCGGGTGGTTGTGGCAGGAGAGGGGATCAGCCCCGGGATCTGCGCTCGTGTGCCTTGTGCAAGCGCTGAGATGGATCCTTCGTGGAAAAAAAAAAAAAAAAAAATGTAAAAAAAAAAGAAAAGAAAAAGAAAAAGCAAAAAAAAAAGAAAAGAAAAAAACCCTTTTTGTTTTGTTTTGAGTAAAAGTTTTGCAGCAGCCTCTCCAGCACGCGCGGTCCCGCCTGCGTTTAAATCCTTCACATACCGATGCTGGGAAGATCGAGACCTGCCTGTCTTTTGACTTTTATAATTTTATATATATATATATATATATATATACACACACCAAGGCAGCCAATTTTATTAATCGCTAATGAGACTATGGTGTATTTTTGTATTTAAAAAGAAAAAAAGAAAAAAGAGCATCTTTTTCTAAAACTGTGCCTCCCTTTTCCTTTTAGGCCAAGTGTTTCAGAACCTTTCCTGTCTTATAACCGCAGTATTACCGATGGGGCAGTTACCCAGAAACGTTATTTTATTACCTGTACTGACCCAGAAGAGAGGAGGGGAGGGGGCGGGGGACGTGATGCTTTTCTTCTTCTGTTTTTATGTTTTGTTTTGGGTGATCTTTTTCGTGTTATTTCCAAAGAAGCAGCAGCAGCAAATGGTTCTTGGAACAGGCGCCCGAGCGTGAGAGGAGCGAGGTGGCATTTTCCCATGCGGGTCCTTCCCCTCTTGTGCTTTATCTCGCCAGCTTCTCCAGTCTTTCTTCTTTTTTCTTTTTTTTCCTTTTTTTTTTTCTTTTTTATTTAATTTGGACTTGAAGGGAACATTTTTCGAGTATGGCCAGGGTGTGAGAAACACGCCAAAAAGCACAAAGGTGTCCTTTAACTCTGCTATTTCTTTCTCTCCCCTTTCAATCCTGCCAGCCTGTGTGATTTGACTTCTCGCTTCCGTTTATCCCAAACTAGAGGATTCGTTTCTGTGGCGTCTCCTTCCCCCTGAAGAGCCTTTCACCCTTTGAAGGAGCGGAATGGCAGAGTTAAGGAGGGAAAGAGTTCTTACATGAGGAGTATTTTTATTTTTTTCCACCCCCAAAAAAATAAGTGGGTCCATCTGCTGTATTTAAAAAAAAGAATTTAATAATAATTCCATTCTGGCTAGATTGGTTTTGCTGCGTTGTCTGGCCAGGGCCACCGCTTTGCTTTGTCGCTTTGTGTCGCGTCGCTCGGTCCCGTCTCTTCTTCCCCAAGCGAAGACGAGAGGTCGGGGAGCGATTTGTGTCCGCGTACCCGCCGCGCCGCTCCCGAAAATTCAGCCAGGAATCGTTGAGCAGGAGCTAAAGGCAACGAGCTCGTGTCCGTAGAAGTTTGTCCCCCCTTTTTTTGGTGGGTGCGGGAGGTTCCCGAGCGGCTGCGACGTCTGAGCTCCTGGCGCTCCATCCCAAAACGCTCCCGTCGCCGGCGTTTGTGCCGCGGAGCGGACGTCACCGGGGACACCGGGAGCACCGCAGCGCTGGGATTTGTCACCATGAAACCCTCTCGACGCCGGATCCGCGAGCGGCGTCACCAGCCGGTGGGTCACAGGGATTTATTTTGGCATTTTTTGGGGGGGACAAAGCTGGATTTCGCGAACTTTGACCGCGGCGCACGAGGAGCCCGAAACTCGGAAGAGGCAGCAGCTACAAACCCAGGATGAGTAAATTCTTCCATGGAAACACTTCTCCTGATCCTTAATATTTTGAATTGGGGTATTTTTTGTTGTTGTTGTTGTTGCTTTGGGGAGGGAGGGGGATAGAGATGGATCTCAATCTTTATACATCTGCTATAAGATATTTTTGCAAACAGAGTTGTATACAAAGATGTATTGTGTACATTTACATGTATATTCTGGAACTTCTAAAAATTTGAATATAAAAAACCTGAAAATATTTAATGAATATCCAAACTGTGAGACCCAATTAGCATTCAACAACTTTCTGCTTCACTTTTCTTTTGGACTGTGTTAAAGAATTGTAGTCGAATCTGCCTTTTTTTTGTTGTTTTTTCTTTAGAGATTATGAAGCTAGGCAAATTTTGTGCTTTTTGGGTTAATAGAAACCAGTTCTAGGTGATTAAGTATGATCTTAACTTATTGATACTGTGTTTTACTTTGTAATATTGTACTGTGGATAAAACTATATTGAGCCATGGAGTTGGAGTTTACAAAAAGAGCTTTTCACTTTGCCAAAATGTTACAATTTAAAGGCAGCATAGTCTTCAGCTTTCCTAATCTTTTTTCTTAAGAGCTAGTGTCTTTTTTTGTACACTAAAAAAAGCTGAATGCTGATTTTGCAACATATAATAAATTCACTGTATTGGAAAACGAGCAAACCATCAGGTTGTACAGTTCTTTTCAGTGCGAGGAGAATCCAAAGGGAAAGGTGAGAAATGGCTGGTGTGGAGTTTGGGAGCAGGAAAATTAAAGGAATTGAGTTGGTTGAGGGGGATTCAAGTAGGGAAGAAACAGAAGGAAAAGGTGCTGGGTGTGGATAGTCCATTTTTTGTCATTTTTTTTGCTCTTTGGAGAAGGAGAAGATGCGAAAAGCGACGGAAGGGGAAGAGCAGAGGCTGAGCGACCATCTGGACCACGCTCTGCACCATCCACTTCAGTTTGGGGTCGTCTTGCAAAAGTTGGACTCTGATCCTCGTGGGCCCCTTCTGACTTGAGGCATTCTGTGATTACAGATGATTATATTTAGTTGGAGATGTCCCCGCGCGTGGCGGGAGGTTGGACTAGATGAGCTGTGAAGGTCCCAACCCAAACCACTCGATTCTCTTTGGGGAAGATTTTTCTGGTGGGATCAGCGTTTCCGTGCTGGGGTTTTTCTGCCTTCAACGCCAGTCTTTTTGGGGGAAAAGCTGCTTTTGAAGAGGTGCCCATCGCTGGTGGCGGTTGGGAGGGTCCCAGGAGCGTGACGACCCAGGTTGTGGTGGCTTTCAGTGACAGCACGTGGCTCCTGGGGGGGTCCGGACCTCACAGAGGATCAGAAGGGGCTGAGCCGAGCTGGGTTTGACGTCTGAGCTTGCGTGGGGGGTGAGTCACGGAGGGGACAGCGATGCTGCTGATCTCCCACCCCCGGCACTGAGTCACGCAGCTCCAGCTCGGGATGCAAACAGCAGCTGGAGCGAGATTTCTGTCCCTTTTTTCTGCTCCTTTGCTCTGGTCCTGCCTCCTGCAGCATCCCTGGCTCCGCTGCTCGCCGCGGCTGGAGCAGGCAAGATAAACCAGGGGAGAAAATTGTAATATACACTAAATATCTTCTGTTTTCCTTCAGTGCTGCTTTGGGGTCCCCCCCTTCAGCAGCAGGTGACAGTGACAGGTTCCCATGTGCTGGCAATAAGTCTTAATCCACCCATGTCCATCCCCAGCCCACAGTGGATTCTACCTCCAAAATGGCAAAATATGGAGAAAGGGAAGATAATCCAGCAATCAAATAATGTCTTAAAAATGCCTTATTATTTTTTTTTTAAGGTAGGGGGAACAAGGAGGGTTCTGCTCACTCCTGTCTCACCACCGTTGACCTTGGAGTTGACACAACAGCGCGATGCTCCCACGGCCAAGGGTTCGCTCACCCGGTTAACGGAGCCAGAGCCGAGCGGGGCTGGTTGATGCTCATAAATCCCCAAATCCTCAGGTTTTGACTTCCAAACGCCACCTCTGAGCCAAGCTGCACCCCCCTACATCCCCCCTTTGCCATCATTAATTCCTCTCTTGTGTCAGCTGCACCCCTGGGGTGTTTGGCTGCTGAAAGGCTGGGGACGTGCGTGGGGACGCTGGTGCAGGAAGGGTCCCCGTCCCCTCCTCTCCCAGCTTTCCTGGGGAAATTCTTCCCAACCGCTGGCAGCTCCGGGGTCACGCACTGAGCTCATTAACTGGGAGCTGCCCCAGTGGAAATTTACTGGCTGGATCGGCGGTGCCAGGGCCAGCCCGGCTCTGCCGCTGCCTCCTCATCCTCACCCAGCCGGGACCGTGGCCGCCGGCCCTCCCCAGGGACAAGGAGCTATTTCAGGCTGTGTCCGTCTGTCCCCTCCATGCAGGTTCAGGAGGGTCCCCGGGCTCTGATAATTTGGGTCATCCCAAGGAAAAGTGTCACTTTGCACCAGATCAACTACAAGATGCCCCTAAATTGGGGCCACGCAGACGCGGGAGGGCAGAGATGATCCCGCGGTGTCCTGGCTGTCCCAGGATGCTCGAAACGCAGCGAAAGCCCCTCGGGATTTTCCTGTGCACCTTTTGCTCATTTATAGGAGGAAGCTCATTAGAATAATTTGTCCTTGACACGGTCTGATGGTGCTGGTCCCTCTTGCAGAGCGGCTGCTGCACGGCCGAGCACGACCATCCCGAATCGGCCGTTCGTCCCTTTCCCCGCGTGGGTCCGTCCTTGGGGACGCGGCACCTGGAGGGTGACAGTACAGGGACAGGGAGGACAAGGAGCTGCGAGCGGAGATGAGGAAGGGTCAGAAACAAGGAAGAAACCCAATTGTGAACAGAGGAAAACGTGGCCGGGGATGTTTGTGCTGCACAAATCTGGGGTTGCTTGTGTTGGCCTTGACCTGCTGGGGGGGCAAAGGGGGGTCCTCCTGTGTCCCCCCCACAGCCGAGCCCTTCCCAGCGCACCCAGCATCCCTGATTCGCGCAGAATCCGGCCCTGAACCTGCTTAGAATGAACCGCGGGGGGAGTTTGTGCCACGATGGTGGCTCTTGGGGGAGTTTGTGGCCAGGACGCCCGTTCCCGGGGATGGAGCCGGGGGGGTCCGCTGGAACGGGGGGGTGTGGGCACCATTGCTGGGGGAGCGGGCCGGTCGCTATGGCTCTGCGGCTCCCCTGGCCCCCCGCCAGCCCCCCGGCAGCTGGGGAGCGAAGGCGCTTTGGGCGGCCGGCCCGGGCTCGCGGCCCACGAGCGGGTTGGGCGAGCGGGGGGGGAACGAGGGAGCCCCCGCTCATGCGGTGCCGAGCGTGGGAGGAGTGGGAAGGGAGTGGGGGAAGGAACAATGGTGGGAGTTATGGGAGGGGGGCAGAGAGAAAAAAAAAAAAAAAAAAAAAGGGAAAAGCAGTGGAAAAATACCAGTTCTGGGCCCCTGGCAGCGCTGCCCGGACCCTCCCCGCCCCAGGATTATTGTACAAAGAAATGTTATTTTTGTTTCAATAATTTGCTGAGGCACTGGCATTCCAGCGCGGGGCTCGTTTTGTCCTCCAGCCCGGCACCAAGGGATCATTGTTCCTCCATGGCCAAGGGGCCGGACGCGGCCCCCCCGGCACCCCCGTGCCCACCGCCGCCTCTCCCCACAGCTGCCCCCCGCTCCCGGCAGGTGCCCCCGGCGTTGTCCCCGGTGGGTCCCGTCCCGCTGGCTGCCAGGAGGGCGGGTGGCGACGCCAACGTGCCCCCGCGGAGCCGGGGCCCCGGGCGGGCGGTGGGTGGCGATGCGCGGAGCCGAGCTGTCCTCGCCACGTCTGCGGGGAGCGAGGGTGGGGAAGGGGCCGGGACCCGCCCGGGCGTTGCTCCTGCTCCGGGGGCTCCTTTGAAGCGGGTCCTGCCCATTGAAAGGCGGCCGGAGCCGCGGGGGGGTGGCGGAGCGGGGTGCCAGCCGCGGCCCCTCGCTGCCTTTTCTCGCCGCTCCCATGGCTGAGATGTGGGGTGCAGCCTCAGGCGGGGCCTGGCTGCCCCCCCGGGGTGCGGGCTGCGGGGCAATGTGGGGAGGGGATGTGGAGTGCACATGGTGGGGGGGCTGCAGGCTGCCACTGCCACGACCTTTGGGGCGCCCATGCCAGGGGCTGCAGGGCGGTGGGGGCTCTGGGGTGCCAAGGTGGTTTTTGGGGTGCCCACACTGGGGGCTGCAGGATACCGGCGTGTGGATGCCAGGGGTTCTGGGGTGCTCGTATGGGGGGCTGCAGGGTGCTGGTGCCGTGACCTTTGGGGTGCCCGTGCCAGGGGCTCTGGGGTGCCAGGGTGCTGGTGCCATGGTTTTTAGGGTGCCCATGCCAGCGGCTGCAGGGTGCCAGCTCTGAGATGCTCATGCTGACAGCAGCAGGGTGCCGGGGACTTTGGGGTGCTGGGGGCTCTGGGATGCTGGTGCCCTTGGCTGTGGGACACCGGTGTTGGGGTGCCGGTGCCGGCCGCCGCAGGACACCGGTGCAGGGATGCCCATGCCGGTGGCTTTGGGGTGCCAGGGGCTGCGGGGTGCTGCTGGCTTCGGGGTGCCGGGGACCGCAGGACGGCGGTGCCGGGGTGCCGGCGGCGGGGCAGGTCTGGCAGCACCGTGGGAGCAGCGCCGTGCGCCGGTGCCCGCGGGCCGGTGCCCGTGGGAAGGCGCAGGGTGCAGGAAACCGCCGGCCCGGGACGCTCAATGGCCGGAAGGCGGCGGCGGGACTCCCCGGTCCCGTCCCGGGCCCCGGCGCCACTTCCCCTTCCCGGGTCAGCGGCCGCTCCCGCCGCCTTCACCTCCCGGACCCCCCCCGGTAAGAGCCGCCGACGGGACCCGGGGCCGCCCGCACCTGCCGCGGGACAAGCGGGAGCGCGCGGGGGGGCGAGGGGGCGGCGGGGCACGTGCGGGGGGGGCGGGGGGGGGGCGGGGCCGGCGGGGGGGGGCGGGTCCTGGGAGCCGATTAAGCGGCGGGAGCCGGGGCGGCCGCAGCCACGATCGCATCATCCCCCGCGGGGCAGCACCGGCAGCGGCTCCAGCGCGGCCCGGTGAGTGCCCGGTGGGTGCCCGGGGGGTGCATGGTGGGTGCCCGCGGGGAGGGCGGGGGCGGCCGGGATGACATTTGGTCTTTGGCGAGCGGGGGCGTCCCCGGATCGTGTGGCCCCGGCCACGGCGGGGTCAGCGCTTGTCCCCGTGTCCCCTCTGTCACCCCAGGGTGCAGGGACATCCTGTGTCCCCTGCATGCTCTGCCATCTCAGAGCTCTGGGACAGCCCTGTCCCCGTGTCCCCTATGCCCTTTGCCACCCCAGGGTGCAGGGACAGCCCTTGTCCCCGTGTCCCCTGTGCCACTGCAGGCAGTGGGGACAGCCTGTGTCACCAGGTCCCCCGCATCCTCTACCGCCCCTGGGTGTAGGGACAGCCCCGTCCCCAAATCCCCTCCACCCCTGGGAGTGGGGGTAGCCCTTGTCCCCATGTCCCCTCTGCCACCCCGGGGTGCAGGGACACCCCGTGTCCCCTGGGTACATCCCTTGTCCCCTATGCCCTGCTGTGCCCCCTGCCACCTCCGGAGAGGGGACAGCAAGGACAGTCCCGGAGCAGGACGGGGTCCGTGCACCCTCCTGGCTCGCTGGGCTCTCAGTGAGTTCCCGGGCTCGGGGGGGTCCAGGGCGGGGACCCTCACCCCCCCGTGGGAAGGGGACACGGTGGCCGCCCCACCGCCGCCACCGCGCTGGGAGGCCGCGGGGCACGGAGCCAACGGTCCCCACCGGCGGCACAGCCTGGCAGCGAGCGGCGTCCCGGCAGGGCGGGGGGACCGGGGGGCCCGGCGTGCCAGGCCTGCGGGGCTGACACCCATTTCCTTCTATTCCAGCTCCGGGAACAATGGCAGAGACATTCCTTGTGGAGAGCCCCGACGTCACGTACAGCAAGGACTTCATCGAGGCCAAGTACACGTACAGCACCGTGCACGTCTGCACCGAGAACGGCGTCACCAAGGTGGGGACAGGGGGCTGGCGGGGGGGGCTCGGTGCCGGTTCTGCTCGTCCCCGCGTGTCCCCTCTTCTCTCTCACCTTCGCGGCTCTGCAGGTGCGACCGTGCTCCACCCGCTTCACCTTCCGGACGGGGCGGCAGGTCCCTCGCCTGGGGGTGATGCTGGTGGGCTGGGGGGGCAACAACGGGACGACGGTGACGGCGGCCGTGCTGGCCAACAAGCTGGGGTTGTCCTGGATGACCAAGACGGGGCGCAAGGTGGGTGTCCCATGGGCGGTGTGCGGGGATGGGGACGGTGACACAGAGCTCGGCTGCTCCCATCTCCAGCTGGGTCCTGCACCCTGATTTTTCCCTGCTCCTGTGGAGGTGGTCTGCAACCCCGGCCCCCTGTTTTGGGGGTGCTGGGGAGCTGGGGACCCTCTTGTGCTGGTGGCTTCATCCTCATGTTCTCCATGGCAGAAAGCCAACTACTACGGGTCCCTGCTCCAAGCCTCCACTGTCTGCCTGGGCACCGGCCCCACCGGTGACGTCTACGTGCCTTTCCGGGACCTGTTGCCCATGGTGCACCCCAACGACATCGTCTTTGACGGTAGGTGGGACTCCGGGGGGACCTGGCGCTGGGGTGGGGGGACCCTGAGTGGTTGGTCACCCCGTGTCTCCAGGCTGGGACATCTCCTCGCTGAACCTGGCGGAGGCCATGCGGCGGGCGGAGGTGCTGGACTGGCCGCTGCAGGAGCAGCTCTGGCCCCACCTGGAGAAGATGAAGCCCCGACCCTCCATCTACATCCCCGAGTTCATCGCCGCCAACCAGGAGGAGCGAGCGGACAACGTCCTGCGCGGGTCCATGGCTGAGCAGGTCCTGGTGGGGTGGTGGTGCTGGAGGGGGGACACAGGCGATGGGGGGGATGCCACCGTGCTGACGTGTCCCCTTTTGGTGGCATCCCAGGTGGAGCAGATCCGCAGGGACATCCGGGACTTCAAGGAGACCAGCGGGGTGGACAAAGTCATCATCCTCTGGACGGCCAACACGGAGCGCTTCTGCGATGTCACACCGGGGCTCAACGACACCGCCGACAACCTGCTGCGGGCCATCGAGGTCGGGGGACAGGGGAGGGGACCGGGGAGGGCGACGCGGCCACCCTGGTGGTGCTGAGCCTCCTTGTGTCCCCGCAGCAAGGCCTGGAGGTGTCCCCATCCACGCTCTTCGCAGTGGCCAGCATCCTGGAGGGCTGCGCCTACATCAACGGCTCCCCCCAGAACACCTTCGTGCCGGGGGCCGTGGAACTGGCCGCCCAGCGCCGTGTCTTCATCTGCGGCGACGACTTCAAGTCGGGTCAGACCAAGCTCAAGTCGGTGCTGGTGGACTTCTTGGTGGGCGCCGGACTCAAGGTACGTGGGGACAGGGTGGCCCAAGGCGGGGGACCTGCCTGTGACAAGGGGTGACCTGTGCGCACCCCCCCGCCCAGACCACGTCCATCGTGAGCTACAACCACCTGGGCAACAACGACGGGAAGAACCTCTCGGCCCCGCAGCAGTTTCGCTCCAAGGAGATCTCCAAGAGCAACGTGGTAGACGACACGGTCCAGGCCAACCCCATCCTCTATGGCCCCGAGGACAAGCCCGACCACTGCGTGAGTTGGGGGCCAGGTTGGGGACACGGGATGACAACGGGGAGGGGGGGACAGGGCGGTGACGGGGCGTCGCTTGGCAGGTGGTGATCAAGTACGTGCCCTACGTGGGGGACAGCAAGCGCGCGCTGGACGAGTACACGTCGGAGATCATGATGGGCGGCACCAACACCATCGTCATCCACAACACCTGTGAGGTGCGTGGGTGTCCCCGGGGGGGCTGGCGCGTCCCTGGTGGGTCACTCACCCCCGTCTGCCCCTCGCAGGACTCGCTGCTGGCCAGCCCCATCATCCTGGACCTGGCCATCCTGACCGAGCTGTGCCAGCGCATCAGCTTCTGCACCGAGGGGGACCCCGAGTTCCAGGGCTTCCACAGCGTCCTCTCCATCGTCGCCTTCCTCTGCAAGGCCCCGCTGGTCCCCGAGGGCACCCCCGTGGTCAACGCGCTGTTCCGCCAGCGCAGCTGCATCGAGAACATCCTCAGGTACCTCGGGGTGTCACCTCCTGCCCGCCCCCTGCCCGTGCTGGCGCCCGCGGCTTGCGGAGGTGTCCCTGTGCTTGACGGGCGGGTGCCAGCACCAGTGGGTCCCAGTGCCCATGGGTGCCCAACACCAGTGGGTCCCAGTGCCCAACACCAGTGGGTCCCAGTGCCCATGGGTGCCCAACACCAGTGGGTCCCAGTGCCCAACACCAGTGGGTCCCAGTGCCCATGGGTGCCCAACACCAGTGGGTCCCAGTGCCCAACACCAGTGGGTCCCAGTGCCCGTGGGTGCCCAACACCAGTGAGTCTCAGTGCCCAACAGCAGTAGCTTCCAGTGCCCTTGGGTGCCCAACACCAGTGGGTCCCAGTGCCCATGGGTGCCCAGCACCAGTGGGTCCCAGTGCCCAACATCAGTAGCTTCCAGTGCCCATGGGTGCCCAACACCAGTGAGTCTCAGTGCCCAACAGCAGTAGCTTCCAGTGCCCTTGGGTGCCCAACACCAGTGGGTCCCAGTGCCCATGGGTGCCCAACACCAGTGAGTCTCAGTGCCCAACATCAGTAGCTTCCAGTGCCCATGGGTGCCCAGCACCAGTGGGTCCCAGTGCCCACAGGTGCCCAACACCAGTAAGAGCTGGTGCCCAATACTGGTGGGTACTGGTGCTTGGTGCCTGTGCCACCAGTAGGTCCAGTGCCCATCACCAGTGGGGGTCCCAGTGCCTGCGGGTGCCCAGTACTGGTGGGTACTGGTGCTCGGTGTCTGTGCCACCAGTGTGTCCCAGTGCCCAGTGCATGGGCTTCCCAGTGGGTCCCAGTGCCCAGGGGACTCCCCAACACCAGTGGGTCCCAGTGCCTGATACACGGGGCTCCCAGTGGGTCCCAGTATCAAATGCAAGGGGTTCCCAGTGGGTCCCAGTGCCTCCCAGTGCACAGGGCGCCCTGTTCCATCACCCCCCTCCCCAGTCCTGGGGTCCCCATCCCTCACCCCCCTCTTTTTTCCCCCCCCCAGGGCCTGCCTGGGGCTGCCCCCCCAGAACCACATGCTGCTGGAGCACAAGATGCAGCGGCCGGTTCCCAGCCCCAAGCGCTCCTGTCCTGGGGGGGCTGCCTGCCCCCTCGCCCCCAAAAAGACACTGGGGGCCACCCAGCTCAACGGGCACCCCAGCCCCAGCACCCCCCCCCGGCCGGGCCCCCCCCTGCACGTCGACGGGGCCGACTAAGGGCGGGCACCTGTTTGTATTTCATAGCAGCTTTTTAGGGGGGGGGGGTGGATTTAGGGGCTGGGGGGGGACACGCATCCACGACCTGTGTCCTGCCCACCCCTGCTCCAAGCACTCGGGTGCTGTCTGGCTCCGAACTCGAAACTGTGAAGCTTTGTACCCGCAAATAAACCCAAAACACATCGTGTGCCCCCCCGGTCTCACCTGGTTCCTTGTTTCCCCCCCGCACCCCAGCCCCGGGTAAAGCGAGAGCCGAATGCCGGCGCCTTCTGAAAAAAAATCAAATTACATTTATTGATGCGGGGGGTGGGGGGGGCGGGTGTTATTTTTGTTGGTTTTGGGAGGGTTTTAAATTTTTTTTTTCTTTTTCTTTTTCTTTTTTTTTTTTTTTCCGGGGGGGCGGGGGGAGTTCCCCCGTTTTGTTTTGATAAGCAACAGGGTCTCTAAAGGCTCAAGGGACTAGAAATTGGTGGGGGGGTCCCTACACAGAACGACTATGGCTGGGGGCTGTACAGGGTGGGGGCCGGGGTGCGCCGCGGCTTTTTTTGGGGGGGTTGGGGGGGGCTCTGAGGTCCTTTCTGTTATAAAAGAGGAGAAAAAAAAAAATTCAGAAAAAAAAGAAAGAAAAACACACCAAAAAAATTCCTTCATATTAAAGTTTTACAAGTGGTCCCTGGGCGGGGGGCGGGGGGGGGCCCGGTCTGGCGCTCGGGGAGGGGGGGCCGGGGATCACAGTGCTGGCTGAGCACACAGACAGGGTTGGGGGGGGCCGGGAACCCCCCTGCGGCCTGGGGGGGCTGCTCTCTGCACTGGGGCCTGCCCTATACAGCGGGGGGGGGGCGAGTGCTCCATGGGGGTGTATGGCTTGGCCCCCCCCCCCCGCCTCCCCAGCACAACCTGGGGTGCCCCTGGCTTTTGGGGGGGCTGTGCTGGCAGGACAGCCCCCCCGGGGCTTTGGCAGGGCTGGGGGGGTGGCTATGGGCTCCCCCCTTGTGGGATGGGGGGGGTGGATGCCCAGTAGGGCACTGGGAGAACTGGGAGGGAGTGAGCGCCCCACCCAGAATGGGGGGGTGGGGCATTGCTCATTAGCATTTCAGCTAATTGTAATTAAGTGCATGTGCCCCAGCTGGGCAGCAGGCCAGGCTGGGTGGGGGGCGCAACGCTGTGATCCGCCCCCCCCGCCCCAAAATCCTCCTCCTGGCACTACCTGCCATTGTGGGGGCACAGTGCCATGAACGCCCCCCACCCCCAAAAAAAAAATCAGCTTCCCCCCCCCCAATCTGTGCCTCCCCTTCCCCCCACTCCAGCACCTGCCCCCACACTGGGGGGGGTAAAATTTGTGTTGGGGGGGGGCAGGTCCCAGTGCTGGGGTGGGGGGGGTCCCTCCCCAGAGGCGGGTGGGCAGTAAATAAGTCGCGTGACTTATTTATAATTATTATCAATTTTTTTTTCTTGTTGCTGTTTAGTGTTTTGGGGTGGGGGGGGCTGCTGGGGGGGGGGGAGTGTCGGTAATTATTATTAATTATTTTTCTCTTGTCTGGCTGTCGGCGGCCTCGGCGCTGGGCTCACACGCTCATTGTCATGCTGGGCGAGTACTAGAGAGAGCGGAGACACCGGAGGGTTAATGGGATGGGGGGGGGCACACGGGGGGGGGGGCACACACACCACTGCCCCCCCCCCACCTCACGCCTCCCGGCTGCTTGGCCAAGGCGAAGAGCCCCCCGCTGGAATCGGGGTGGGGGGGTCGTTCCGCCACAGGGATTTGGGTGTTGACCCCCCCCGGCCCCGGCCGCCGTGCCCCCCCCGGGCCCCCCGCCCTCGCCGCCGGCCCCCCCGGGGGTCCCTTACGCTGTCGCTTTGGAAGGGGTTTAAGAAATTGCTGCTCAGTTCGGCGTCGTCCCGGGGGGTGCCGGGGGGGTTGCTCAGGGCCCCCAGGTTACTGGGGGAGCTCTGGGGGGGGGGGGAGAAAAAAAATATGTTAGTGGGGGAGGGGAATGGTGTGGGGGGGGTCATGGGGTGGGGGACGGGAGTGGTGCATGGGGTCCTGGTGCATCGGGGGGGGTCTCAGTGCATGGAGTGGGGGGGTCACTGTACATGGTGGGGGCAGTAAATGGGGTCCCAGTAAATAGGGGGGTCCCAGTGCATGGGGGAGTCCCGGTAAATGGGGTCCCAGTAAATAGGGGGGGGGTCTCAGTAAATGAGGTCCCAAAAAATATCAGGGAGTCCCAGTGCATGGGGGGGGTCCCAATAAATGGGGTCCCAAAATAGGGGGGGTCCCAGTGCATGGGGTCCCAATAAATAGCAGGGGGTCCCAGTGCATGGGGGTGGAGTCCCAATAAATGGGGTCCCAATAAATAGGGGGGGGGTCCCCAATCAATGAGGGGGGTCCCAATCAATGGGGGGTGTTCTCAGTGTACGTGGGGGTCTCAGTAAATGGTGTCCCAGTGCAGGGGGGGTCCCAGTGCAGGGGGGGGTCCCCACATATGGGGTTCAGGGTCCCCACACCCACCTTTGGCAGCCCGTCCATGTCCCCGGAGCCTGCGGGGGCGACAGCAGCGCGTTAGTGCCCCCCCCACCGCATGTCCCCCCCCCCGCCATGGTGGGGCCCTGCACGCAGCGCGGCCGCCCGCAGATGGAGCTCACGGGCCGTGGGACGAGGCCACGTGGGGCTGGGGACACCCCCATGTGCTGGGGGGTGGGCAGGAGGACCCCCCCCCCACGGCCGGAGCGGGGTTTTGGGTGCGGGGCGGCGGGGCACCCACCTAATGATCCGTTCATGTGATGCGGCTCCATGGCGCTCATGGCACCCATGGGCCCCTCCGGTCCGGGCCCCATTGGGAACTGGAAGAAAAAGGGCGGGGGGGGGGGGTGAGAAATGGAGGGGGGGGGCAAACCCCTCCCACAACCCCCCCTTTGCCCCCCCATCCCCGTCACTCACGTTCGGCCGGTTCCCCCCGGGTCCGATGGGGTTCATCATGGTGTACATGTTCCCACTGGAGTTGGTGGAGTCTGGGTGGGGGGGGACACATGGTGGGGCCGTGAGCGTGGCACCCCAAATTTCCCCCCCCAACTCCAATGTTCCCCACCTCTGCATCTCAGCCCTGCGCACACTCACCTCCCGGGCTGGGCAGGATGGGGGTGCCGGGGGGGCCACTACCCCCGGGAGGGCCCTGGGTGGGGAGAAGAAAGAGGTGGGTTTTTGGGGGGGCCACAGCGGGTTTGCTGCAGCACAGCCCACCCCCCCACGCACCCCCATACTCACCACATAGTTCCCAGGGGACGAGGAGGAGTAGGCGATCTGGGGGGACACAAGGAGGGGGTCAGCATGGGGGGGGCGCAGTGCCAGCACCCCCATGTCCCCAGTCCCTCCACCTCCAGGTGTCCCCCCCCATGACTTACAGAGTTGGCGTTGGGGTTCGGCCAGGGCCCGCGGCCACCGGGGCCCCTGGAAGGCAATGGGGACAGTTAAGGATGGAAGGGGGGGGTCCTGCCGGAGTCCCCCCCACCCTGCGGGGCCACCCGGCTCCCCCTGCCCAGCGCTGGGGCTGGGGGGACTGGTTCCTTACATGTTCATGGCGGGGATGCCGGGGCCGGCCAGCGAGCTGGGGGGGGGACGCATCCCGCTGCCATAGGTCTGCGGGGAGAGCAGGGGGGTCAGTGACAGCCCTGTCCCCATCCCCGTCACCCTGTCTCCTTGTTCCCAACCCCATCCCTGTATCCTTGTCCTCAACTCCATTCCCATCCTGTATCCCTGTCCCCAACCCCATTCCCATCTTGTATCCCTGTCCCCATCCCCATTCCCATCTTGTATCCCTGTCCCCATCCCTGTCCCCAACCCCATTCCCACCTTGTATCCCTGTCCCCATCCCTGTATCCCTGTCCCCAACCCCATTCCCATCTTGTATCCCTGTCCCCATCCCTGTATCCCTGTCCCCAACCCCATTCCCATCTTGTATCCCTGTCCCCATCCCTGTATCCCTGTCCCGAATCCTATTCCCATCCTTGTATCCCTGTCCCCAACCCCATTCCCATCCCTGTATCCCCATCCCTAACCCCACTCCCATCTTGTATCCCTGTCCCCAATCCCGTTCCCATCCTCTATCCCTGTCCCCACATCCCCGTCCCCCTCACCTGGGGGGCCATGCCGGCCATGCCTCGCGGGGGGTTCATGCGCTGCATTGGGCCCCCCATGCCGGGATGCCCTGTGCACAGGAAGCGGGGGGGAGAGGCGTGAGACCCCGCAGTTCCCCCCCCCTCACCTGGGAAGTGTGGGGGGACAGGGACACGGGGACAGGGACCCCCCGACTCACCCTGTGACCGTGCAGGATCCATGGCGTTGGGCAGCAGCGGCTGGGAGCCGGGGACACCCACGGGGGGCTGCGGGGAGGGGGGGACACAGGTCAGGGTGCTGCGGGACCCCCACCCAGAGGCATCTGCACCCATTTTGGCATTGGGGGGGGTCAGATCCTCACCTGGTTCGGCATCCGGAGGGGGGGCCGGGGGCCACCGGGGTAGCGGGGGGACATGAAGGGCTGCAAGAGAGGGAGCAGCGGGGGGTGAACCGGGGCTGGGGGGGCTGCGGCGTCACCCTGGGGGGCTGGGGGGTGCGGGGCTCTCCTGTGGGCACTGCGGGGGGCAGCCGGGCTGTGCCCGGCCTTACCTGGCTGTGCGGCCCCAGCATGGGGGGGGGGTTGTGGGGCGGAGGTTGGGCGTGGGGCGATGGCTGAGAGCCCGCGGGTCCCTTCAAGAGAAATAAAACACGGTTACGGGCGGGGGGGCCTGGGGAGGGGGTGCAGCGGCCCCCGGGGGGAGCACCCCAGTGGGGGGTGTTGGGGGGGGCACATGTGGCTGGAGAGGGCAGCACCAGGGGGATGGGGGTGTCTGGCTGTGCTGGGGGAGGGTCTGGTTTGTGTAACCCCCCCGGCTGCACACATATGGGGCACGGGCGTGTGCACACGGTAAGGTCATGCAAACGTGGGGGGGGCACAACTGTCCCCAGCACCGCGTGCACGGAGCCTGGCACGCACGGGGGCTGGCACACGTGTGCTCATGTGTTTGCACACGTGTGCTCTCACACGTACAAGTTTGCACACACACACGTGTGCGCTCTCACATATACGTGTTTGCACACATATGTACACGTGTGCTCTCACACATATACATCTGCACACACACGTTTGTGTTCACACCCACGTTTTTGCACACCCACGGTGCCTGAGCGCACACACACACGTGCCCTCCGTGCACACGTCTGCATCACGCACAGCTCTGCAGGGACACGCGTGCACGCTCGGACCCCACACCCCAACACGCTATGCTCACGTGTGTGCACACGCACATACCTGCACGCGTGCACATACGTGCACACACGCCGGCTCACACGTGGACAGTCCCACACACACGTGCACAAGCAGGATGACACCCCTGTGACCACCGAGCCCCGCCCCGGACCCCATGCATGGTTCGGGCAGGTACCTGAAAGAAGGCGGGGGGCATGGGCCCCCCCGGCATCCCCTCGCCGGGGGGCAGGTTCCCCATCACCGGGCTGGGCGCCGCCGCCGCGCTCTGTGGGGAGAGGAGAGCTCAGCACCGGGGTGGGGGGGCGGTCACCACAGCCCCCCCCCAGCCCCAAGGCCACCTTGTCCCCACGTCCCCAACCAGCCATGAAACCACCGCGGTGACCCCAAGCAAACCCTGTGCGAGCAAGAGGGCAGCGCGGGGAGAACCGGGTGCCAGCCCCTCCTAACCAAACTGGGGGGGCTGGGGGGCTGAGGCCAGGCCTGGGGGGACCCCGTGGGCGCGGGCAGGGGGCCCCGGCCCCCCCTCGCCTGCCGGCCCCGTCCGGGGGGAGCTGTTAAGGGAAGGAATGTGCCGGTTTTCCGGCTCGGCCCCTCCGCCACAACTGGTTTCAATTTGGAGGAGAAGAGAAAGCGGGGGGGACCTCGCACTGCCCCCTCCACCCGGGGGGCCCCCACTGCCCCACGGCCCCCCCAGCCCTGCGGGGAGAAGGGGCCCTGGCTGCGTTTGAAAGGGACATCACCCAGTGACGGGGGATGGGGTGGGGGCACCCATGGGTGCTGCTGGGGTGGAAATGGGGTTGAGGGGAAAGGGGAGGGTCCCATGGGTCACGCATCACACCATGTACATGGGTCACAGCTTTGGCTGGGGTGGGGGGCACGGGCAATGTGCTGCCCCCCCCACCATGGTGGGGACTGAATTGGGGCCCCCCCGACACTCAGAGATGCAGAGTTGCCATGGCAACAGGTGGGGGAGTTTCGGCTCCTCCTGCAGCCTCAAGGTCAGGAGGGAGAAAACAGGACCCGGGGCGGGGGACAAGGGGGATGCAGGCTAAGGGGGGGGTCCCCACACCTCTGCACCACGGGGGGGACCCCAAAATGCTGCTGTCACTGCTCCTCCTGCTGCCATGCACAGGCCAGACCCCCCGGTGATGGAGGGGGGCCACTGTCCCAATGATGCTCGTGGTGGGGTCCCCACGCACCCCGAGTGGGGGCAGCTAAGCAGCACCCATGGGGGCGGTGAGGGCCACCCACCCCACACCAGGGAGCCCTGATTTGTGCCGTGGGGACGGGTTTGGCACCGGGATGGGGACACGGCTGTGCCATGGGGTGCAATGGGGGGGTGGGAGCTGCGGTTCCCCCCACAGCGGTCCCCGGCTCTGCCTGCCAGGCAGCACTGCCATGGCAACGCGGCCTGACCCGCGCCACGTCCCCGGCGTCACCGCACCGGCAGCCTCATTAATTCCAGCATGGAAATCAGCTCTGCGCCGCGCCGGGGGCCGGGGGTGGCGAGGGGGGGGCCCTGCTGCAGCCCCGGCAGCCCCCGCGCTGCTGGCGCAGGCACACGCGTGCCCATGGGGACCCGCTGTCCCTGTGATGGTGACAGGTGACCTGGTCACCCCCACCGGATTGGTGCTCCTGGGGGGTGCTGAGGACCCTGGGAGGGTGCAGGCGGGAGCGGCTCTGGCCCCGCTGCAGTGGGATGGGGAGAGGGTGGGGGGCACCATGTCCCTCGTGGCCTCCCACGTGCCCCAGCAGCCCGAGCCCCAGGGCACCGCATGTCCCCAGCACCCCATACCCCGTGGCAGTGGGGACCTCACGGCATCCGGCATCCCCCGGTACCAGGGAAACCGCAGCATCCTGCAGCCCCCAGCACCACAGCCCCCACAGCATCCCCCAAGGCACAGCACTGTTTGTCCCACAGCATCCTGCAGCATCCTGCATCCCACATCCCACAGCATCACCCTGCATCCGCACCATCCTGCATCCCACATCCCACAGCATCACCCTGCATCCGCACCATCCTGCATCCCACATCCCGCAGCGTCCTGCAGCATCATGCATCCCCGCATCCCGCAGCATCCCACATCCCACAACATCCCACAGCATCCTGCATCCCACAGCATCCTGTAGCACCCCACATCCCACAGCATCCTGCATCCCACAGCATCCCATGGCATCCCACGGCATCCCATGGCATCCCACGGCATCCCACGGCATCCCATGGCATCCCACATCATCCTGTATCCCTGTGGACCCCGCAGCATCCTGCGTCCCTGGGCCCCCGCACCACCACCCATCCCGGAGCACGGTACCCCCCAGTCCCCCCCACAACGGGACCCCACTGCCCCAGGACCCAGTTCCCCTCCTGCCACCCCCCGTGTCCCCCCTGCCACCCGCAGCCCCGCGGGCGGCTGGGCTGTTGACTCTGTGCCAATGATTAACTCGCCCAAGGCAGCGATTGGCAGTGGAGCTGCTGGTGTGGGGGGTTCCCACTGGTGGTGGGGGGGGGGTGTCACCGAATCCCAGGGCCGCAGTGACACCCCGGGGCACAGGGTGAGGCAGGAGGGGACCCCAACCCCACTAGAGTGCCCCCCGCTTGGGAAGCAAGAGCCTGTTACTTTGCCCACGCTGTGGGATGGGGTTGGATGGGGGGGGGTGGCCCCTGTCCCCATGGGGGGGGATGGGCACACGGGGGCATGCCGGGGTCCCTGGGTGGGGGCGGCTGAGCCAGGGCCGCAGGGATTACCCCCCCCACGCTGCCCTGCAAAATAGGTCAGGCCGTGCTGGCGAGGCCAAGGCTGGCAGCGCCGTCATTAACCCCCCCACCGCCGGTCCCTCGGCACCGGGGGGGTCTCACTGACAGGGGGGCAGCGCCGGGGGGGCGCAGAGCCCCCCATCCCCTGGTACTCACGTAGTCGTGGAAGGCTTTGGCCTCGCTGGAGTGCTCACAGGTTTCCCGGCGGTCGGGAGCAGCACAGTACAGGTCCCAGAAGACGCTGGAGCGGGGGGACAGCAGGTCAAGACCCCCCCAACACCCGTCCCTGTGTGTCCCCCCCACCACCATCACCCTCTGTGCCCCCCAGGGCATCCCCCACTGTCGCTGAGCCCGGTCACACTTGTGTCAATTATGGCCAGAGGGGTGGGGGGCAGTGATGGGTGGGGGGGGGCAGTGTTATCTGTGTGTCCGTGTGTCCCCCCCCACCCCGGTGTGGCGGGGCCTCCCGGCTCCGGCACTGCCGCCTGTTTTCCCTGGAAACGGTTGCTACGGCCGGAGCCCAAATTCCTGGGACTTTACATCAGGCTGCAGCATCCCGGGGCGGGATGGGGGGTCCGGCCGCCCGCGCCCCCCCCGCCGGGTATTGAGGTGGGAACGGGACAGAGGAGGAGCCGGTGGGGGGTGTGTGTGTCCCCCAGCACTGTTTCTGGGTGACCCCCCGGATTTGGGGTGCAGCGGCCAGGAACTGGCAGTGGGAGGGTTAAGGGACTGGAAGGCACCATGTCCCCCCCCCATAAATCACCAACTAATCATTTATTGGAAACGGCCACATGTGGCGGCACCGCGGCGCCCGGCACGGCCACATCCTGCGCCCGCCAGCTGGGGTGACACCTCCAGTTTGACCCCCCCGGTCCCCCCAGCATCAACATCGCCCCCCCAGGGTGCTCTGCTGGGGCCCCCCCCAGGTGCGGGGGGTCCGGTCGCGGGCTGGGACCCCCCCCCTCGCCCCACACTTGGTGCCAAATTGGATCCATCTGGAGGGGCCAGGCGGGGGGGAGGGGGGCGGGGATGGACCCCCCCCGAAATCGCTGATGGGAAAAGCAGAGCAGCAAGTCTACGGGGTACAAAGTGATGTGGCAGCAGCGTGGGGATCGGGTTGGGGGGGTCCCAATCCCAGCCCCAGCGCTATGGGGAGGTGGGGGGGTTCCAGTCCTGCTCCCAGCCCCCCCACCAGCCCCCCTGTCACCCCAACTCACCACCACCAGGAGTGCAGGAAGCCGGGGGGCTCCCCCAGCGTGATGTTCTTCTCCCATCGGATCTGCGGAGAGAGGGCACGGGGGGGGTCAGGCATCGCCTTCCCAGGCCTGACACCCCGGGGATGGGCTCTGGGGGGGCTGCAGAGCCGCAAATCCATGGGCTGGGGGGGCCGGGAGGTGCTCCCCCCGCCTCTTACCTCCGACAGGAAGGTCTGAGCTGATTTCTGGGCCCCCACGTGCAGCAGGTACTCGTAGACGTACAGAGCCAGCCTGCGGGGACACGGGGACAGGGACCGGGTGTCACGGCCACCCCCTGGGACCCACCGTCCCCAGGGTGCCCCCGCTGCAGTGACAGCATCCCCGCGGCAGAGCACGACGGTGACAGCCCCATCCCACACACCCCAAAAAGAGAGGGACCCTGAGTGACACCGAGGGACGGTCAGGATGGAGCCCCCGTTAAATAAGTGTGGAAATAACGAGGGGGATTCGATGTCACCTCCCAGCAAGGGACCCCCACCACGGGCATCACGGTGACACCGAGTCCCACGGGTGACACCAGCCCACAGCAAGTGGCGCCATCCCCGGGGCGGCCACCCCGGTTCCCATCACTGGGATGAGTCAGGGATGGGTGACACGTCCCATGCGCGATGTGGCCGAGGGGTGAGTGACACCGTGGGTGTCCCCTGGTTGGGGACTCCTCGGGGGACCCTGTTCCCGGCACTCCATCACTCCCCCGGCAGCGGGAAACAGGACCCGCGGGGGTGGCCGGGCCTGGGGGAACCATGGGGGCTGCAGCCGCCCGGCTCCGGGACCGATGAAGCCCCCGCCGGGGACACCGGTGGCCCCAAGCCCCGGTGGGGACGGTCACATCGCCGGGATGCGAGGTCACGCTCCCGGTGCCCCGGGGGATGGAACGGCCGGGGGGACCATCACCGCCCCTGGGTATGGAACTGCCCAGGTAGACATCACCGCCCCCGGTGCCCCGGGGGGTGAACTGCCCAGGTAGACATCACCGCCCCCGGTGCCACGGGAACTGCCGGGGTAGACATCACCGCCCCCGGTGCCCCGGGGATGGAACTGCCCAGATAGACATCACCGCCCCCGCTGCCCCGAGGACATCGCGGCTCCCGGTGGCCCCGCTGTCCGGCCGAACCCGCCGACTCCCGCTGCCCCGCGGCGGCTGCCGGTGCTCCCCGGCGGGGCGGGGCCGCGGGGGGGTCCGCCCGCCCCTCCGACCCCCCCAACCTCCCGTCCCGTCCCCGCTCCCCCGGCGGCCGCCCCGGCAAACTTCCGCGCCCCCCGGCCCCGCTCCCGCCCCCCGCCGCCGCCGCCGCACTCACTTCTCGCGGGCCTGGCCGTCCGAGGGCACGCCGGAGCCCTTGCCCTTGGCGTACATGCTGGGGCGGCGGCGCGGTCCCGGCTGTCAGCGGCCCCGGCCCCGCTCCCGGTTCCCCCCCGCCGCCATCCCGGCCCCGGCCCCGGCCCCGGCGGCTCCGGCCGCGCACCCGCGGGGGAGCTTGAAACCGCCGCGCCGGGCCGGGGGTCCCCGCGCGCCGCCGCCTCCCCCCGCGCGGCTGTTCCAGCAACGCCACCCGCCCCCCCCCGCCCGCGCCTGCCGCTCTTAAAAGGGCGATGGCAGCGGGGCCGGTGGTGGTGGGGACACCCGGGGATGGAGGAGATGGGAGGGCGCGGAGGGACAGTGACACGAGGGGATGGACACGGACACAGCGGGACACGGACACGAGAGGGTGGACACGGAGGCGAGGGGGGACGCGGAGGTACACGGGGGCTGGGGGGAGTGGGCGCGGAGATGGGGGACACGGGGGGACACGGAGAGGAGGGGGTGGCGTGGATACGGACGCGGTTGTCACAGAGGGACACGGACACGAGGGGGTGGACACAAGGGGGACACGGACACGAGGGGGGACACGGATGTGGAGGGGTGGGCGTGCGTGGACACGAACACGAGGGGATGGACACGGACACGGTGCACACGCGGCCGTGGATGTGAGAGGGGGGACACGGACACCAGGGGGCGGACGTGGCCTGGGTGGACATGGGGACGTGAGAGGGTGGACACGGAGGGACACGGACACGGGAGGAAGGACACGAACACCACCACAGCCTTGGGGGACACTGACATGAGTGGCGGACACGGGGGGATGCGGCCGTGGGGAACAGCGGGGTGGGGACACCCCGGGGACACGGGCACCCCCACGCACAGACCCTGGGCCAGGAGCAGCCCCAGCGCAGCTCGGGGGCTCAGAGCAGCACCCCGGAAAGGGCCGGGGGGCCGGGAGCGACCGGGGGCGCGCTGAGGAGGGGGGTGCTGCCCTCTGCCCCCCCCGGGGCCGGTGACGCCCTGGCAGGGTGACACGGGACGTTGGGACCCGCCCGTTCCTCTTCCCGCACCCCTGCCTGCGCCAGAGAGGCGGCCGGAGCGCAGGCAAGTTGGGGTGCTGGGGCTGGGGGGGCAGCAAAGCACCCCCCGCATCCCCGGGGGACGAGAGGGAGCGGGGCAGGTGCCAGACTGGGCTGCACTGGTTTGCACTGGGAGGGAGAACTGGGGGTCCGCGCGGGCGGGCGTTGCTGACCCCCCTGTTTCTCCCCAGGCGCCTGGCAGGGTGGAGGGGCCATGGGTCACCCTGCAGCCCCCATGTGGGTCCCCATGGGTCACCCCACGTCCCCTCTGCTGCTGCTGCTGCTGCTGCAGCCCTTGGCCGTGCCGTGGGGCTGCGACGCGCTGGGCAGCGTCCCGGCCCCCTGCTCCTGCTCCCCACACAACTGCACCGTGTCCCCCTGCCACTGCCTCACGGCCCACGGCCACATCCTCAATGTCACCGATTTTCACGCCCGGGAGTGCGGGGGCAGCGTGGGGCTGGTGGCCAAGGTGGCCGGGGCGGCCGGCGGGGTGGCCGTGCTGCTGGCGGTCACCGCCGTGGTTTGCTACCGGAGGAGGAAAGCGGCTTCTGCTGGCGTGGGGTGGGGGAAGCAGGAGCCCCCCGCGGCGCTGGGGCAGCCCCACTACATCAGCCGGGGTGATGAGGTCGGTGGCAGCGACGCCGGCACCGCGCCGGAGTATGAGAATGTGTTTGTGAGCCGGCGTGCTGGCCAGGGGTGGACACCGCGGTGGCAGGAGGAACGGTACAGGTGAGGGACTGGCTGGTGGGACATGGCCCGTCCCCTCCCCGGCTGGGCTGGACTGTGCCGTGGTGTCCCAACCCAGCCAGCTCATGTTGGGCCATCCCATCCCATCCATCCCATCCATCCCGTCCATCCCATCCCACTCCATCCCATCCATCCCATCCCACCCCATCCCATTCCATCCATCCCATCCCATCCATCCCATCCCATCCAATCCAGTTCACCCCACCCTCTCCATTCCATCCATCCCACCCCATCTCTTCCCACCCCAACCCATCCATCCCATCCATTCCATCCCATCCCATCCCATCCATCCATCCATCCATCCATCCATCCATCCCATCCCACCCCACCCTATCCATCCCATCCCATCCCATCCCATCCCATCCCATGCTGCGCTGTCCCATGCCACCCCCCCAGTGCCACCCCCCCAGTGCCACCCATCCCGTGCTGTCCCCTCCCCAAGACCCAGCCACTTGCTGGGGCTGAGCCCTTTTCCCCACCCGCACCCCCAGAGCCACCCCATGACATTTGGTCCCCCATCGGGGACCGGCCACCCCTGACCCCCCGTCACCTAGGCACAGTGTCACCCCTCTGTCCCCTCCCCAGGTCCCAGGTCCCAGCAGACGACGACTATTTCCTGGAGGGCGAGTCAGTCCCCGGGGACCAGCCCATCTACGCCAACACGCAGAGAGCCCCCGAGGACATCTACATTGTCCCCGACCAGTGAGGGGCCAGGGGAGCTTGGGGGGGACTGTGGGGTGACACTTTGACTCCCCCTGATTCTGCCCTGGTGTCCCCCCAGCCCAGAGGGGATGGGGATGGGCACTCCCCATGGCTGACACGGGGACACACGTGTCCCCACGCACTCATCCTGCCAGGGACGCCTCTCTTGGGGGGCGGGGGGTATTTTAATCCCCCCCCACTTTTGCCCCAGTTCCCACTGTGGTGTGAGGGCTGACGTGTCCTCCCGGGGCCGGTGGCCACCGACCGCAGGGTCACCTTGTCACAGCGTCTGCCGGAGCCGTCTCGGCTGGTGACACGCGTGGGGCCCCCCTGGAAAGTGGGGGGGGCGTGGAGTGACCGCAGCCCCCGGTTCCTCTTCCCCTTTCAGCTGCTGATGGCGAGTTGCACGGCGCACGTGCATTTGGGGACATCTTGGCGGTTGGGGACATCCGGGCACTGGGTCACCCGCACCCCTCCCCTTTTCCTGCTAAATCTGCCGATTTTGGGAACGGAGCAACATGCCGTTTTATTTTTTAATGCTCCTGGCAAAATCCCTGAGCCCGGTGCTGTTGGGTTGTGCAGCCCAAGGGGACCGGCAGCCTGGTGACATGGGGACCCCCAGGGCTTGTCCGGGTGTCCCCACGGCTCTGCCTGGGTCCCTTGAGCTCCAGCCCTCGTGATGCCCCATTAAATGGTTTAATTATCTTAAATTACCTGCGTAGCTCGTGGTCTGCTGGGAGCCCTGGGCAGGACACGGGGTGGCCGTCCCAAAGCTGGAGGTCCCTGGAGAAAGTCCCTGAGCCCCCAGAGCCCAAGTCCCCAGAGCAGGGGTCCCGAGGGACCAGGACCATCAAGGACAGGTCCGCAGAGCCCATATCACTTTGGCCCAGGTCCCCAGAGCGGAGGTCGCTGAAGCCCAAGTCCCTCAAGTCCATGTCCCCAGAGTGGAGGACATCACAGCTTGTGTCCCTCAAGTCCTGGTCCCCAAAGCCCATATCTCCAGACTGGAGGTCCCCGTATCCCATCGCCCTCAAGTCCTGATCCCCAAAGACCCCATTTCCAGGGTGGAGGTCCCCATATCCCCTATCCCTCAAGTCCCGGTCCCCAAAGCCCATGTCCCCAGACTGGGCGTCCCCATATCCCCTATCCCTCAAGTCCGGGTCCCCGAAGCCCATGTCCCCAGGCTGGAGGTCCCCATATCCCACGCTCCCCAAGCCCAGGTTCCCACCAGAAGCTGCCAAGGGACCGAGCAGCCCAGGACACCCCCAGGACGCCCCCAGGACGTGCTGGAAGAGGGGACAGGACAGAGAGGAGCTGTGACCAGCAGAGCCGCCCCATCCTGTGGCAAGTCCCTTGGGGACAATGGTGTGTGCCACCGACCTCCGTGCTGGCAGAACCGGGGGGGAGCCAGGGTTTCCCCACACACACAGCTGAGATACCTGGAAATTGGGCATCACCCACATCCCAGCTGGTCATCCCGCTGGGGGGGTCAAGGCTGTGCGCAGCGCCCATCTGGAGGACATAAACAACTCAAAGGTCTCTGGGAGCATCACCCAGGTGTTACTCACCCCCCGGGGCAGGGATCGAGCTGGTCCAGCCCTGGAAAACTGTAAGGATTTACCGGAGAATCCACGTGGAGCAGGTGTGGCTGAGGGGCCGAGCTGTGGGACCCCCAGCTGAAGGTCCCTGCTCAACCCCGTCCTCTTGGAGACCCCCCAAAATGTGCAAGAGGAGCCGCCAGCATCCCCGTTCCCATCACTTTATTCATTTACATTATGGCATTATTTCTGTTTTATAGAAATATATAAAATAATAATATACACAAAAAAACCTTTCCCCCAAAAAACGTATTTTGCTATAAAATGCAATAAGTTAGCAATAAATAAGAAGGTTGTATAAATAAGTCTCTAAGCGGAGAAGAAACAATGCTCAGACCCACCCCTGACCCCTTTGGGCTGGAAAGGACCCACCTACAATATAAAATAAGGTTTTAAATACGGGAAGAGCGGGAGGGGGGAATAAGTTACTGTGGCTTGCGGAGGAGGGGGGTCACAACTGGAGAGCCCAGGGGGGATTTTGTGCCAAAGGGGGCTGGGTTTTGGGATGCTGGAGCTGCCGGGATGCGTGCGGGGTCCCAGTCCGAGGCGCCGGCATCAGGCGCAGTGGCACTTGGTGACCAGCATGTCCTCGAAGAGGGTGGACACCAGCCGGCCCTGCCCGTCGTAGTGCATCAGGACCATGGGGTCGTAGGCGGCGGGGACGCAGCAGGGCGGCGGGGTGGCTTTGGACAGGGAGTGCATGCGGGCTTTGATCTGGGCGTGCATGCTGGCCGGCTTGTAGTTGTGGGGGCAGGAACCTTCGCAGAACCTCATGTAGTAGCTGTTGGGGGCGATGACCCAGTCCGACCACCCGATGTCCTGGAAGGAGACCTTGAGGGACTTGAGGCAACACTTCCCATCGCTTTTCCCGCATTCCTCCTCCAACCCCCGGGCTCGCCGGGCTCTCCGAATGGTTGGCTCGTGGGTTTCCACCTCCAGGACCAGCGTCTCGCCCTCCGAGGTGGCCAACGAGGCGGTGACGTTGGCCGTGAAGACCAGCTCCAGGCGCAGCGTGTCCTCGGGACCCGCAGCCCAGGGCCGCACGGCCGCCGTGATGTCCAAGCTCGGGGCGTCACGGTCCAGCTCTTGGCTCCGCAGGAGCTTGGGGGGGTCGTGAGCCCCCCCCAGTGTGTAGATACTGACCCGCGGGGACAGCGAGGTGGCCGGAGGGGACGTGGCGTGGGATGCCAATGATTTCTTGAAGAGCTTCAGCTCCGCCTGCACCACCCGGAGCTGCCGGTGGAAAGTCTCGGTGCGGGACAGGACGAGGCGGTAGCGGTAGGGAGCACGGGGGTCCTGGGGGTCCTGGTGTCCCTGGGGGACATCTGGCCAGCGCAGCACTGTGGGGACAGTGAGGACAGCTGATGTAAGAGCTGGCAATCCACCCCCCCGCCCCAGCCCGGGCTCGTGACTGACTCCTGTCCCGCAGCCAAGCTGCCGCCAACGTGGAGTCACCCGGACCCCGAGGAGATGCCGAGGTTGGGGACATGGGGACATCCAGCCCCATCCTCAGCCCTGGACCACCCAGGACACCCTGTCCCCAGGGACCCCCCCACCGGAGGGTCTCACTGAGGGGTGGCGCCTTGTGACCCCCCCGCCCCAGTTCCCCCCCCAGCCCAGGGAGCTGAATATTTCCCTAAATCACCCCAGATCCAGATGAAACCCCAGACTAGGGCTTTAGGGATGGCACCTCCCTATGTCCCCTCCGTTTGTCCCCAAGCTGGCACAGCCCCCACTCCGAGCACCCACAGCTGCCACTGGGCAAAACCTTCACCCCAAATTTTTGGTGTTTTTAAGCAAAACAGCTCAAACAGCAGCTCCTGTCACCACCAGGGCAGGAGAAGCCGCCTGGGTAAGGGTGATGGGGACACGTGTGATTCATGCCCGGTCATGTCCCGGCACACGCTGACATGCCCGAGTGGGGACAAAACAGGGAACACGCGCGGGACGAGGGTGACAGGAGGGACACGAAGCCGCGGCCACTCACGGGTGGGTGCCAGGCGGTGCAGGCGCTTGGTCCGGGATACGGCTCCTTCCTCCTCCTCCTCTTCCCGGCTCCGGTTCCCCATCACCTCGGCCACTTTCTGCCGGTACAACCGCTGCGCTCGGCGGATGCTCTCCTGGTCCAGCCGCTGCCGGATGACGGGGGGAGCCGACATCCCCAGCCGCTCCAGGATCCCCTTCTTGACGGCTTCCAGCTGCATCCTGTCCTCATCCCACCCGCGCGGCCTCGGCTCCACGCGGGTGGCGAGCAGCAGGAGCTGGAGGCAGGTGACGGCAGCCCCGACGTCCCGCAGCGCCCTCGGCATCACGCAGGGGAGCGATTTATTTGCAAAACTTCTTGCGCAAAAAAAAAAAAGGGCTGGAGGTGCAGCTCTTGGCGATGCTGCCAGGGAGATGAATGGAGTGGACCAGATCGGATTTTTATAGGAGCCGAACTTTGCCCGCCCTCTGTCCCCCCTCCTCCCCGTCCCAGGCTGCCGGCGGGTGACGCCGGAATAAACACCCAGCAGGAATCTCTCCTGCTCTGCCTGGGATTTCGTACGGGATCTCCGGTGGTGCCAGGATCAGGCGATTTGCAGCCGCGGAGATGATAAATATGTCATAGTTTTTCTCAGGCACAAACATTTCCCTTCCACCTCCTGTTCTCCCCAGCCAGCTCGTGGCCGAGGGGATCCCACTCACTCCATCGGTGAGGGACAAGTGGCCACGGGTGACAAGCGGTGGCCTCGGAGGTGGTAGGGGGTGATGGACGGAGGATGACGTGCAGGTGGGAAGCGCTGCGGGCACGGCTTGTCCATCCCTGCGTCCTCGGTGGCCGCCTCCATCCTTCTCCTCGTGCCGGTCCCCATTGTCACACAGGTCCCCGTTGTCACACAGGTCCCCATCATCACATAGGGCTGAGCCAGACACGCAGTTTTTCCCTAAAACCCCTCGGCTGAAGTGGCATCTGGGCATCCTGGCAATGCACGGAAGAGGAAGAGGATTAAGGTTAGACCTTGTCCTACCAAAGTGGCTGATGACACCGCCGCCCGGCTTTGCGGCAGCGGCTCCTCTGCAGCCCTGCCCTGGGTTTGGTCCCTTCTGAAGCAACGACGGCCGTGGTTACATCACCCCGGGCACCAGCCCGAAGCCGGGTTGGGATGGAGCTGAGTGCTCCGGGGTGGCACAGAGCCAGCGGGAAGCGGAGAAAATCCACGGTTGGAACAAGCCGCCAACGCCAAGACGGGATCACCCATCTCTTGCCTTCTCTAAGGGATGCTTTGACCAAAAAACACAAGTAGAGGGACCAGAAACCCCCCGGTGGGACAAGGCAACGGGCAGTTCCCCCCCGGTGCTGACGAGGCTGTTCCCAAATGTCCCGAAGTTGTGCCAAGCACCTGGTCTTTGCGCTCCCGCCGCGGGATGAATGTGCTTCCAGTAATCCCAGGATTTACGGCTGTTTATCCCCCGCTCCAGCCTAATTCCTGCCTTTCTCACCCAGTTTCTCCAGGGCTTGCCTGAGGCAAAACCAAGGCCAAATTCTTCCCCTTAAAACGTGCAAAAGGAGAAGTTTGGCAGCACAAGCAGCATCATGAACAGGCTGGCCAGAGAGGTGGTGGCTGAACCATCCCTGGAGACATCCCAGGCCAGGCTGGACGGGGCTCTGAGCAACCTGAGCTGGTGCAGATGTCCCTGCTCACGGCAGGGGGGGCACTGGGGGAGCTGGGAAGGTCAAACCCAAACTTTCAACCCAAACTTTTGTTCCAGCTGGAGCTGCAGGATCCCTGGTGAGTTCCTGGGAGCACCAGTAACATCTCCGGGTCCCCAGCAGGTGACAGCCCGGCCGCCAGCCCCCTCCACCCTCTGCGAGGTGCCAAAGATGCTCATTGAAAACCAAATGGGGGCCATGTAGCATGTCCAGGAGCAGGAACTGGCCTTGACCCACTAGCAATCTCTTTGTCCCTTGAGCAATACCGGCCAAACCCCAAAATCCTGAAATTTCTGCTTTTGCAATGAATTTTCAAACTGTAGGCGTGTTGCGTGGTCCGAGTCCCATCCGTGAGTGACGCATGGGGCCTCGTGCTCCACGAGCATCAAAGCTCGCCAAAGCCAGATGTTTTTCCCCCATAAGGCGCCAGCCATGGAAGTCAGAGATTTACAGTCCAGCAACAGTCGTAAAACTTGTGTTTGAAGAGCAGCGGTTGCGGATGCTGAGTGGCCGGTTATGAAATGTCCCGGCGTGTCCTCACCAGCCTGCAAGATGCGATTGCAAAGCCCCTGCCCCGCGTGGAAGCGGCATCCCACAGGTCCTCCAGTCCTCACTGGGCCGGTACCGCGTCATCTTTTTGCAGCAGAAAGTCAGATTTGTCCAACGCCTCTTTCCCAGCGCGATGCAGGTTCCTCTCCCGTTAATACATCCCGTGCGCATCCCTCCCATCGCAGGGAGGCCAGCAGCTGGGAAGGTTAGAAAGCCCCGGGAAAGCTCAGAGCTGAGCCCTGAAAAGATGGAAATAATATTTTCAATCTCTCTCCACCTCCAGAGGTGAGGTGGTCGGTACGGGGAGGGGACATGGCATAGGGTCCCCAGAGCCACCTGCAGCTCCCAGCTGAGCCAGCACCGGGGGAAGAATCGACATTGCAAACGCTGAGATCAAACACCAAAAGAAATAAGAAGGGGAACATGAACTTTAGTCACTTCCCCATGAAACGCAAGCTGGCCGCAGCCTTGAACTTGAACCAGCTCATGTAGGGCTCGGAGTGGGATGGGGTTGATGGGGGTGAGCGCAGACAAGGGGGTTCTGGAGAGCTCCCATTCCCCAAAAAGTGTGGAAACTCCCTGCAGTTGCTTGCCTGCATGTGTTTGCAGAAACCCCGGGTATTTTTGCAGCTATCTGCAGAAATTCATTTATCTTAAGCAGCAGGAGGGGAAGTGTTGCCTTCCAGATTTTAGGTCTGTTAGTTCCTCACGGCTGTTGAGCTCCCAAAAAGGTGCTGAGAGCCTCCAACAAAAGCCAGAGCCCCCCCCAGGAATGAGAGCACATCAGCCCCAGGACAGACAGAGTGACGTTACAGCATCTTGTCACCCAGACCATCCCACATCCAGAGCATCCCATCGCCCAGAGCATCCCACATCCGGAGCATCCCACACCCAGAGCATCCCACATCCAGAGCATCCCACACCCAGAGTATCCCATCAGCCAGAGCATCCTGCACCCAGAGCATCCCACACCCAGAGCATCTCGCATCCAGAGCACCCCACACCCAGAGTATCCCATCAGCCAGAGCATCCCGCACCCAGAGCATCCCACACCCAGAGCATCCCACACCCAGAGCATCCCGTCACCTACAGCATCCCCCATCCAGAGCATCCCACACCCAGGGCATCCCACACCCAGAGCATCCCTCTGCAAACAGCATCAGGCGGGGGCTGCTCCCCACAACCTCCAGGACCTCACGTGCTCCCCACAACCACTCAGGCTGAGCAAACTGGATGCTGGAGGAGGGATATTTCCTGCAAACGAGGTCAATAGTTCTTTCCCACGGCGTATTTTCAGCCAAAAGCTGGGGAGGGAAGAGCAGCAGAGCTTCCCATAGCGGCTGCCACCACGTGAAGCTCCGAGCAGCCCCCGGGGCTCTCGGTCTCTGGGGAAATTGGTGGCTGGAAGCAGCTTCAGCATTTCCAGAAGTAACTTGGGGTGAACAACCCCCGGGTGGAGAGGAGGAACCCAGCCAGGCTCTGACATGGTCCATCGGTCACCTCGGGGATGAGGTTTGGTCCATCTCGGCTCGTTTCGCGGATGGAGATGAGGAAGCTCCCTCCGCTGCCAGCCTGGCGTGGTCGGGAAGTCACAGCCCATATTTTCCCAGCGCTTGACCGCAGTCATGATGAATTTGCAGAGTGGTCAATGTATCGACCTTTGGACATTTCTAAATAAAGAATAAATAAACAGGATGAGTCAGGTGAGTGCAGAAACACAGCTTTTGCCCTGACACAGTGGGAATCAGGCTTTTCTACCTTTGCTGCAAGTTTACAGCATCTGACAAAAATGTGTTTTCTACTCCACTTGGAAAAAGCCATTTCTGCCTTGACTGCACCCGTGATCAATGATTAACTTGAATTTCCAGCCCCCTCTGCCCGGACAGTGCAGGAGATGTCTCCAAACCAGCCACCAAAAATGGAACTATTGCTTGAGAGAACGTCACTTTCTGCCCCAAAACACCATCCTTTGGGCATGAGGATGTTCTCCGCTGGCCCTGAGCATCTTTCCTGGGACAGACTGCCTGGACAGACGGATTTCCAGGCAAGGTCTGTCCCTCAGCCAGGAGGCTTTACAAATGTTATTCCCCCTTCGGCAAACATAAATATGGTATATGGTATAATGGTATATGGTAAAATGCCTCTGGAGCACCATTCGCATGAGGAGCAGGTGACAAGCTCAGCCTGGGCAGGATCAAAGTGATGGTTATTGAGAGAAGCAGCTTTAAAAAGAAGCAGTAGAGCCCGGGGGGGAGAATAGATGAAGGAAATAAAATCCAACCTCAGTACATCCCAGAGCATCATTTCTTTTACCAAGGGAAGCCTCAGGAGATGCTACAAGGGAAGGAAAACCCAGAAAGCTCCTTAAAACCATAGGATTTTAAGAGTCTGGATGGTTTTTTTTAAGCGCGAGGCACAACTTTGGATGGGGCGCGAGAATGAAAGCTGCTGAAGAATTAGGTGAGGTTGCTGCCAGCCTAACCTCCACCAGAAATACATTTATTTATTTGCATACCGCCGGGCTTCACGTGCCCGTCAGGAGGGAATTAGTCAGAGGAACGTGACTCGGGGCAGGGTTGTGTACAGAGCATCCACCGCCGGCCAGGAGCGGCGAAAATCGGTTTTCGCCCAGGTCTGGACTCTGATGCTGGTTGGGAACCAGCCAAGAAAACCCCAGCCTGTAGCAAAGGTAGTGGTGACAATCCATTTCTATAAAATCATAGAATTGTTTTGGCTGGAAAAGCCCCTCAGGATCATGGAGTCCAACTGTTAACCCACCCCTGGCACTAACCCGTGTCCCTGAGAACCTCATCTCCGCGTCTTGCTTGGCGTGAGGGGCCCAAAACTGACCCCAGGATTTGGGGTGAAGCTCCCGAAAAGCTGGAGCTGGAGGATGAGGCACCTCCAGGCAGCAGGGCAAGAGAAACACGGTTGAAACACCACGATGAGGAGCCCCGAGATGGGGAAATCCTCCACCACAGCATCCCCCCTGCCGTGGGAAGCTCATACTGGGAATTTCCCGATGTACTGGGAGCCTGTTCATCCCCAGCGAGGGTGCGAGAGGCAGCAAACCCTGACCTGGGACCTGCCCGAACATGCAAGGGCTGCTCGGAGCGGGCAGGAAATTCCAGCCATTCCCCTGCACCAGCCCCGCAGCTGCGGATTTCTGGGGGGAGCTCTGGGGAGCCCTTGGGCAGCGGCTGGAAAAGCGTGAAGGGGTTTGGGGGGGGGTGTTTCTCCAGCACCTTCGCTTGAGCTCAGCTTTGATTTGCGAGCCGGGAAAACGCGGGGAGGCGAGCGGCCCCGCCAGATGGACGCTGCCCAAAAATCCCACCTCGTTTACAGAGGGTTTGAGGAGTGGGGGAGGAAGAAAAGAAGGGGAACAGACCAGGCTGCTACAAAAAAAAAAATTAAGATCTACGAGGAGCCAGCCCAGCAAAGAGATCTCGGGTTCTACAGCCAAGAAACCCAAGCAAGATGCTCCACGATGAGCTTCCTCATGACTGAGGAGCAAAAGCTTCGATCTTCCCCCCACCCCCGGAGAGTTCTGGTTGCAAAACGACCTCATGAGCACAGGGCTGACCCACCAGCATGACATCACCTGGAAACGCTGCGGCACAGGAAAAGCTCATTGCCTCGTAAAGCAAATTAAAATGAGAGCGATTTCATCAGGGCTTGGCCGGCGGGAGGGACCGTGTCCTCTCCAGGGACCTCACGTCCCGAATGATGTTTGGGGAAGATCTCAAACCTCTGGTGCCCATCGCACGCTGGTTATTAGTGAGTGTAAGAAAACCTCGGGGAAAAATCGTTCCCAGAGGTAGGACACTAAAAAAGAAAAAGCAGAGATTCAACGAGAACTGTGAAGCTTTGCTTTCTGCCCCCCCTGCAGTCACAAAGCACCGTGACCTCTCCAGAGCCCCCAGATCTGTGTGTGTCACGCCTCCGAGCCCCGTCCCGCATGGGGATGCTGGGCTGGCTCTGGGCTCTACCTGAGCCAGGCTTTAACCCGCGGGCTTAACAAAGCTGCGCCTTGCACTAAGAAATATAATACAACACCAAGTCTGCTCTGGGAGACGTAAACGCTGAATTCTCGACGTTGTCACTTGTGCTGCGGGGACCTGATGTTGTCCCTTCACCGGTGACATCCTCACTGCTCCCAGCTCTGCACCAGCAGGGTGGGGGGACCACCAGACCCCCCCAGGATCAAACCCAAGCTGTTGGTACCTTCGGGCCATCCCTGGATGGCAGCACCATCTGGTGGCACCAGCCGTCCCAGTTTGCTCCCAGTCAGGACCAGTGGCAGCAGGAAACCGAAGCGGCAGCATCCTCAGACTGGGCTGTACAGACCCCTCATTTAAGACCAAATCGTTCTTTTTTGTTTAAATTCTGCAAAACCCGAGTGAGTTTTGTCCGAATTCAAGCATGGGATGCAAAGAGACGACTCCAGAATGTGGCTCCAGACTCTCCAGACCCAGGGAGAGCTTCTGCCAAACCTTTCCTCATGAATAACAAAAAAAATCTGAGTATAACCGGTGTTTTTGGTGTGGAACACTGATAATTAATCAGATATTAATCAGATCCTTTCAGCTGCTTCCTGGAGTTATCCAGCTCGGAGTCTCAAACTCATAAAGAAAAACCGTGAAGTAGCTTTTGCTCCCTGGGCTTCTGTATCTTAATACCAGTAAAGGGGTTTTTTTTGCATAAATAAGCAATTTTTGCGTAAATATTTTGGTGCAGGACTCTCTTCGGAAGGGTGGTTGTTGCTCCGTCAGGCTATGTGGTCTGAGCTAGAGCTGGAAAATTGACCTCAAAGTACAAAGAACGAACATAATAGATAAAAGAAACGTGCCTACATACTAGATAATGGCAAGTTAAGATTTCCAAATACGCTTTTGAATAAAATGACAGAAATAGCCTCTTAACATTAAAAAAAAAAATGGTTACGTGGGACAGTGCAGGAGATCCAAACAGCAGGTCCTTAGGGAATGATATAAACCCAAATACGCACTTAGGGAACGGTATAAAACCAAATCCACCGTTATCTGATCGCCGATACGCAATTACCGACCCTACAAAACCCTTTTAAAACCCACTTGATCCAACGATCGTCCCAGAACACCAGGAGTCAGAGTTAAACTCTTTATTTACTTTAAAACAGGGGTTTAAATTTCCAGTGACAAAGTCCAGTTTAGCCACAGCGAGCCCAGGGTTCGTTAATGGTTCTTTATTACACAGCCCTTTGTGACACGTGGGATTGTTTGGTTTTACAAGGCACTGCAAGAACACACTGAGAAAAAACAGAAAAGCCCCGACAGACTGAGAATTGTGGCTCCAAGAGTCCCGATAAGCACGAGATCAGCAACACCTGAGGTACCCAGACAGCTGATTAATTCACCACAATTAACGAACGGAGGAGCCGAGAGGCCGAGTGATGTGCAGAACCGAGTCCGAACAAAACAGAATTTTAAAGAGACAGAAAAACCTTCACGAATTTGGCCAAATGAACCGAGAGTGACGACAATGCAGCAAATATTCTTTTTTTTTTTTTTTTTATTGTCGGGTCTGAGCGTGTGTCAGAAAAACCTCGAGAAGGCAATTCAGGGCGGTTTCTGAAGAGTATCCTCGGATAAAGGGGACACTGAACGCCCCATTTTTAACACCCACCTCCCATCAAATGGCTCCTCACTCCCCAGGACAAGGCACTCCCTGTTGCATCAAAGTCAACACTTGTGATTCCAGAAGCTGGTGCAATAAAAGACCTGAAGGTGTATTTAAGTAGCACACGAGTTTTATTTAAGGGCAGCGTGTAGTTTCATTTCCTATATTTAATTCCTACCTACGGGGAGACATTTTCTTCTCTACGCTGTCTTAAAATAGACCGAGCAGAAGCGGATCGCAGGTTTCAATTAATACGACGAGGAATTAACAATATCCTCGGCTTTGTTTCTGCTTTGGAGGTTTGGCAGAATATCGCTTTCATCACCTAAGACACTAATCAGACACAAACACAAGGGTTTTTTTAAGAAAAAGTGCACTTTATACTGCAAAACATTAGGGTTTCTGGTGCAAAAATAATAAATCCGTCTACAGTGGGATGTGTAGTTACAGTATCAACTGGGGGCGTTCTATCCAAGATAAAGTTTGTAAGAAAGCCTTCGCAACTCTGAAAATTCATTAAAATATTATCGGAGAGCATATTAAAGTAAGTAAAGGAGACAACAGGAAGGAAGTTACTTTGTGAAAGTACGTACAAATTAATTGCCGACAACTATCAGCTGCACTGCGGGATGAAATCTGAAAATCAGGACTAAAAAACCCCACGTAAGTGGAGTTTCTACATCTAAACATCCCGGTTTCCAGTCCGTTCTCAAACGCTCCTGCTCTCTCGTGAAGCAGCTTCGTGTCTGAGCATCAGCTGCACGATCAGAGAGTCGGAAAAACGCTACGAGTTCAAAAAAGAGCCGCGAGTCGCGAGGAGTTAAACTGTGAAACAACACGGACAGACTGGAATCGCCGCTTTAGCCCAGTGCCAGATCTTGTGTTTGTGAGGAATTACCCATCCAGCTCATTTACGTGGGTTTTTTCCCCATTTTTGGTTTGAAGAAACTCCTCCTACCGCGATTCCTTTTAGACGTTTCCTAAGCAAGCGGTCAACAAATCAGGCACTCAGACGAAGATTGAGTATCAGGAGAAACTTCAGTGGATTTAAACTTTTTTAGCCTTTTCATTAACAAAAATGCCAAGAGCAGGAGCCTGTGCTGTGGGTGTGCGAGTCTGCAGGCCTGGAAGCTCTGGGGTTTTTATTCCACGTGTGACATGGCCCGAAATAATCCCCCTTCGCCAGCCGAGCGAGGCACTAAAAGGTGAAATATTGGCCGTACAACCGGCAGAACAGCCAGAGACATGGCGGAGTTTGGACGCTACATCTCCCAGTGACCGTCTGGGCGCGTAAATACAAATAGGAGTTTCCTACCTGTACGTACGTACAAGCCCGACAGAGATAAATAAAGATAAATGGGTGTATTAGATCAGAGCCCTGCTCAATGAGGCTGTTTTCCTGCTGCTGCAAGGAGTCAGCCGGGAAGCATTTATTAATATCTCCAATTTACTCTCGACACCTTTTGCCTTTGAATTTCCCTCCTCTTTGCGGTGAGAGCTGAGCAACCGGTGAGTTTTCACGGAGTCGGAAACTTTTGAAGGACTCTGGAAGCTCACTCGGCCGCAGCCTCATGTCACAACCACACTCAACACCTCGAACCATCCTCATGACCTTTTTTTTTTTCATCCTTTCCCACTACCAGCACGTTTAGGAGAAGCAATCAGGTTGGGGAATGCTCCAGATAAGAGTGAACTGCTCCAAAATCTTACAGATTTTTGACGCCCTTTCAAAAACCAATGCACAATGGGTGTTTACCTTCAACGATGTCATAGAATCATAAAATATTTCGAATTGGAAGTGACCCATACAGATCATCAAGTCCCCCACGCGTCTTTAAGGTAATTTTCAAGCCCATAGTTGCTTTTTGATTTGTTTTATAAAGCAGATTATCAGGTTTAATCCAAAGGAAATTTGAATCGATGCCTCCCGACATCAGTGTCACCGAATTATGAAGGAGTTGACGAGTTATCTGGAGTTCCTCAAAATCCTCCGCAGCATTTAATAACCGAAACAATTAAATTGTCATCACCAAACTCCACCACCGCGTCAACCAGCTCCTACTCCGAGCTGTCGGCGCAGATAAAAATGACACCAGAGCTGATGCGGCGGAACCTCCCAAATTCTCTCTTCCATGCTAAATATTCTCGTCCTCGCTTCTCCGCGATATCCCCCGAGACCATTTTGCAATCACAGGATTCCAAAACTTTTACCAGCTTTTCCAATTTACAAATTGCAGGCACAGTGATTAACACTAAACCTGAACTTCCTACACTTACTAGCACAAATGGTTTTTTTTTTGTGGTTGGCAACACGTCTCCCAGGTCAGTGCAAATGAGCAAATTCTATTTATTGATGATCTGGAAAAGAAAGCAGATAGGAAGTGTTACACGAAACATCAGCTCTTTGAAGCTCTGAACCATTTTTATGTCGTGTTTCCAAAGAAAATATGCACCTATAAGAAAGGCAATATGAATTAATGAGTTTAACAAAAAGCTTTCAAAAAACCCAAAAGTATTTAATTTAGGTCAGATTAAATAAAATTAGTTTAATGCCATTTTAAAATGTTTCACTATACAAAATTCCTCTACCACAAAGACACCCTTTACAAATACAACCTCTGAGGACTAATACTCAACCCCCCACTCCAAAAAATATTATAAAATAAATTATGTTTTCTAAGAAACCGATCATATGGAAGCTTCACCAAAACAGGTTACGAGGAAATGCGCAGCTCGAAGTGACACTGAAAATATTTCTGAAAATATTTTCCGAAAATATTTTCCAAAATTATTTTCCGAAAATATTTTCCAAAATTATTTTCCGAAAAATTTCTGTTGCAGAAAGCGGCTCCGGATTTTCCCCCAGAGCAGCTGAGTGGACTCAGGAAAGAAAAATCTGTAGGTGTGAGATGTGATATACGGAATAAAGCAGCGTGGGAAGTTGCTCACCCCACCAGCCGCCGCTGCCGACGTTCCCCGACGCTGAATTTGGAGCCGCCGCGTCTTTTTTCTGTTATCACCTCACTAAACTGTCGATCTTCCACTCCCATTTGATTCCCAACTACGAGTAAATTAAATAGCGTTACTGAAAATTACTTAAATCAATTGCTGACTCAACAGAATATGCAAATTATTCCTCTTTTATAAGTTTAGCAGCTAAGGTACACTGACGACAATAACTTCTTACCAGATAAAGGAATTGACCTACAAGATAAGCAGCTCAACTATTTGCAAAAAAAAAAAAAAAAAGTGTCAAACCACAAATATTTCAACAAAATATTAAATAGAATAAATTACTAATCAGAAAGTCTGCCTGCCTGCTGACAATCTGACAAGTGCTACTTCGTATTTGAACGCAAAAGAGAATGTTTACTTTGAAGGCAAAACTCTTTTGACCTGGAAAGCCTGAAAATACAGCGGTAATTTCCTCGGTAAACCAGAAATCTATCCCAAAAAATCCTTATACACTGGTCCTCTTTGCAAAATTCTGACAGCTGCAGAAGTCTCCATCCTCTCCCGAGGGTTACGAGAAGTGGTATTTCCTTTTTCACTAGATTTCTACTGGCAAACAGCAAGTTAACGGCAGCTCTCACTGAGAGATACTATAGCAGAATCATTCATGATTAGAAAAATTAAAATAACGGTATTCTGAAATGTTTCCAAAATGTTATTTTTTATATATACATATATATCTGTAAAAGTATTCGAATCAAATCACAGACCTCTTCACTTAAATGGTCCTTCAACGAGACCTACTGGTCACCAATTACCAATTTTGTGTCTGTTCCCATTGTAAAATCATCTGTTTTTTGCTGGAGTCTTGTCATTTGGAAGCAAAAACTGACACGTACGATTCACGTCAACCACTTTTAACGTCCTGCTTGGCACCTGCGTGCACCCTTCCCCAAACTAATTCCTGGGAAAGTTCACACAAGAAGCAGCACTTTGTACCCTCCCATTGGGAGGGGGACACTAATAAACTGCCCAGAATCCTCATTTGAAGCAAAATTCCTATTTTTCTAATAATCTCCTCTGGTTTACAGACAGCGGGAACAGGTTGAAGATTTTTAGATTTGGCAGAACGTCCTCGAATCCGCATGTTTGCATATTTATGCCTATTATAAATCAAGGTGGCAACTTTGAAGTTAAACATTATTCTTCTAACCTTTAACGAGAACGAAAATGTATAACTAAGGAAGTTATAAATTACTCAACCTTCACCTTAAAAATAACAGCTAGCACCAAGAGTCTGGATAAAGATCTCCTGCGGAGAAAGTGGCCTTTAGCAAAGCTATTTAACTGCTAATGATTTGCTTTATACATGTATGAAACAATGTGTTTTGTACAGGAGGTATATGGTTGACTTGAGCGAGGAAGGCGGCGTCGAGAGCGTAATAAAAAAAAAAAAAGACATTTGGGAATATTTGGCGCAAGTTGGGCTCATAGAAATGAAAAAAAGAGAGATATCTCCTGCTCCACAACAAAAGGAACCCAAAACATCCCTTCTACCTGCAGCTACCAGTGCATTACAGAGGATCCGATGAATATTGGGGGTGAAAAATCAGTGCCTAAAATATTTTTCCATTTCAGCAAAGCAATTTTGAAGACTCCTCGTCTCTGCCAAGCGCTGTTTTATAACAAACCCACACCACTCCAACTCTTTTACATTATAACCTAAAATCTGGGCCAAAGAGGGGGGACAAAAAAAAAAAAAATCAAACCAAAACGAAAGCAAACTGTTTGGTTTAAGAACTAGTCATGAGAAGATGGAGTTACTGATTCCCTGCACCTGAACAGCAAGCCCAGGTGAGAAACTCCCCGTCCGCGCTGTGTGAGACGGGTCGGGAGCCGTCGCTTGGCTGACAGACAATAAAACACGGCACAAACACATCAGTCGCTTCAGAAAACGAGCAGTCGCGGGTGTTTTAAAAGAAGAGATTTTGAATCCTTTGTTGCCTAGGCTGAAATGCTCACATTTGACCAAAAAAAAAAAAAAAGGTCCATTTCTAGAAGTGGAATTTTTTTTTCCTTTTTTTTTTTTTAAGTCTCCAATTCTGGATCTGGACGTTTCCAACCATTTTCCCCAGTAACTTCAGTAGCAGGGAAAAAATTGTGGAAGTGCAATACTAGGAGAGCTTCTGCCCGTGTTCAGTGTTCGTGCTGACAATTGATTTTGTCTTCAGAGTGCTCCAAAACATCCAGCATTTCCTCTATGATGGCCTGGAGCGCCCGGCCCAGCTGTTCAGCGCTGTAGGGTTTTCCCAAAGGAGGCACATGGACAAAAGCCGACCTCCCGCGGCTCTGGTATAAGGAAGTGTAGTAAGTGAAGTCACAGAGGTATCTGAAACACAAAAATAGAGTTTATTTAGCAACAAGCGATAAATAACAGCGTGCAAAGTGCAGGGCAGGATGACCTGTCTTATCATTTGGCATTGCGGCAACATCCTGCGATGAAGAGCGGAATAGAAGACAGGTACTGTGAGTCTGTGGTCGCTTTAATCAAGTTTAGGACAAGTTTTATCTTTTTCCCCCTGACAACGGGGTAACCACTGAAAAATTGATGGTATTGCCAGCCCCATGAGAAGGGAAGAGCGCACGAATCGTACGGGCCTCATAAATTGAGCGTGAAGGGAACGCGCATTGCGGGATGAGTCTTATTTCCCTCACCGATCGCCGGCATCTCGTACCTGCCGGCGTCCTTGGATATGGTGACGGTGACATCCAGCCCCAGTGCCGAGACCCTCTTGCAAACTGTGTCCATGTCGATAATGGAATCGATGCACTCGGGGCCACCTTCGACGCAACACTGAGAGCCCGGGCAGAAACGGCAGTTGTCCAAACCTTTATAACCGACGTTATGGCCGCACTTCTCCAGAGTCACAGTCGTGGCCATCCCGGAAACACCCACATGAACCACCAGCTACCAGAGAAAAGAAACGAGTTAAATCAACCAAAATACAACCGGCGGAAAAGCAACAGCCCGCTCTTCCCAGTCAAAGACCAACGGAGTTGTTATAGGGTTCTCGTGTGGATATCGCAGTAACGAGATATTTTATCAATGAACTCGTGGGTCCAGGACAAAACAATTCTTCTTGTTTCACCCTCTCCTGGCCTAAATTGTAATTTACTCAGGGTAAAAATGAACATGGGCATGTCCATGGAAGAGCCCAGGTGGCACGGACTCACTGCAAGCCATCTAGACATCCCTTCGCAGTGGCTTCTTTACTCCCATTAATTGGAACGCTCTATTCCAAGCTATAAAATTATACAAATTCATGTGTTCTCACAAACAACAGAGGAAAAGATCTAGTTGAGGGACTACCAGTCTGAATATACTTTAAAAACGGGACTTCACACTACGCTGGTTGCTGTAAGAATGGCAGATTTTAACCATTTGCTCTGTCTTTTCTTCTCCTCCCTTCACTCACTCACTTGGGGACTGTGTTTTTTCCATAATGCGGGAATGAGTCTTTGCACCGTCTGGTATTCAACTGGGACTTCATAAACGTGCAGATCCACATCATCTCGCAGTCCCAGCTTCTCCAGCTCCTACAAACACAAGGGAAGAAACCCAGGATGCTCAGGCACAGGATATTAGGATATTCAGGATATTAAAGTGGTTTTCTAGCTCATACCCTGCACTGCCTCAAAGAGAGAGTCTCTTGAGAGCTAAGACAGAAGAAGCAGCAAAAAGAGCGAGAAGGGAAGAAAAAAACCCATAACAGGGAACAAGAAAGGCGTCTCTCCACCTGTGTTAACAGTCTTCCCTGACAGGCCCGTTTGTTTTGCTCTGATGTGTGTATAACAAAGAAATCAACATTTAACCGACACCAGTTATCAACAAAGAAATCAACATTTAACTGACAACAGTCATCAGCAGCACCCACGCTCAAAAGAAGGGTTTGCTACATTATTTATAGAAGCAGATAGTCACATTCCCTTCTTGAAAGAACCAGGTATTTTCTAGAGAAAGTAGAATTGAGAAGATTATATTCATCACGTAATTTGTCTTCTCTTGGGGGTGTTGGCCTGGGGAGCAAACTCGCATTTGTTTGAGGACCAAGAGCTCTCGGGGTGAGGGGCCGGTGCTCCCGGGCTGTGATTTGATGTCTGTGTCTCCACAATTAGCAAATGTTCCTGGGATGAGAAACCAGAGCACCATTGCCACACTCTCCTCAACGTATTTATTTTGGCAGAACCTGGAAGATAACACAGCCCATTTCCAAAAAATGGGTTCCCATCACTAGCTTTACCTATACCTAATATATGGTACTTAATTTTGCAACATGACTTGTTACCATTGTAGTGATTCAACTAATGCAATAAATTATTTCTCCCTCTATAACAGTAACTAAAGCCACACCTTGAAAACATCCCAAATATCCAGGCAATAAACTTATCCAATTTCCTTAAACCTTTAAAAGCACATAGTGGCAGTTAAGTACCTTGAAAAATGTTCTTTAAAACCAGAGGGAGAGGAAAGATATTTTTTTTTTCCCCCCAGTATACCTGACTGGAAAGCACAGTGTTTCCTCCCAAAACTGTGAGTTCCCTCTAACCAGATCCCCTGGTCCTGGACACTTCTCCCTTGCTCTTCTTTGGTCTCCATTTCGACACATTCCAGTCTCACCAGTAAGGCTTCACTTGGTCCTGCAGACTTTACTGGTCTAGCCCAGAACAGGACTTTATCAGAACTGAAACATTCCAGGGCCATCAAACCCAAACTTCGAAGAACTCAAGGAGAGGATACACCCCCACGGTCTAAAGCTGCTCAAAAAAAATCATGTTCTTAAACACAATCATCAGCTGAGCTCAACCCCAGGAGCCTCGTGCAAGTTGACACTTTCCCAGCGACTGAAGCGACTTTAGCTGTTGAGTTCAACGAATTCCAACGGCGTCTAACTCAGATCAAGTTTCCCTCTGATGAAAACGACATTTTTTGGCACTCTGAAAAACTTCACGTCTGCTTTTCAAGAGCGATAAGTGACTGTATGTGCCACAGAGCCAACGGCCTTGGGCAGAGTCCTCCTGCAGCTCCGTCTCCGCTGGAAAGAAGCCGCAAGCGCATCCTTTTCCTTCTTGCATCTCCATCGCCAGGCCCTGGGGTCACTTAGAAGAACCAACTCCAGCTTTTCACACGTTAATAGACAGCAAAAGTTTGTTGTCTGATGTTGCTCTTCTCCTGAGATATATGTCGGTTGAAAAATGCAAACTCACTTGTGCCAAGAGCTTGAAATGACTGCTTGTGCTAACATCAAAGGGGCTGTATGTACAGCAAGAACATAACCTGCAACTCTCACATCTGTATGCCAGCGTTGTTGTTCTCATGGATCTGAGGTAGAAACAGCGATGAAAGAAGCCATCAGACTATCAAAGGACATTTTAAAATATGCTTGAATTATTAAATTGTCTCCATTTCAGGTTCAGATTTGGTGATCCGAGCCAAGAGTTGCACTTTCACGCAATGATTTGGCTTTATTTTCCTGTGTGCGGAGATCAGACTTGCAAACTTCAGGGTAAGGAGTACAGATCAGCTGTTTTCAACAGAGCCTACTCAATTTCATATCTTGAATTCCCCTAGGTTTAAAATTCTGGTAAAGACAGTTCAGAGGAGAGGACAAGTCGAGGTTCTTGGACTCTCCCGTTACAATCCTACCTCCTCCGTATAAACGTGAGCAGTTATTTTAGAACTTTTTTTTCTGTAGTTATCAGCACGAGTCTTTTTTTACTGAGAAAAACCCCCAACCTTTCAACACTTGTACAGACCACAGAGAGCGGAACGAGATTTAAAATAACCTAAAACACACAGCAAAAGCAAGAGCGAGACTTTCACAGCCCAGCAGATCTGAGCAACAACAATGATAAATCACTTGCTCTGGCTCAGAAGGCGAGTCTGATATTAAAGCATTAAAGTATTGATTAGCGTCTGGCGCACACAGACATTCATTACCAGAGATGGATGCTCAGCGATGTCTCATCACATCTTCTTTACACGAACCCGCCTTCCAAACGTTAGCTGCTTTATGCGGTGCGTTAATAAAGTAAGTAGTTTGCAAATGAAAGTATTCAAATACAAGTCAAGTCTCTTTAGGAAGATCTACAGAGCATTAATTGGTAGGAATTCATCATCGCTTCTCTAAGGAGTGTGAAACGCCTCCTAAAGATGAATCTGATCGCGGGAAGTTTTACCGGCTGTGCAGAACGAGCATCTATAACGAAGGGGAAACCTCGGGCTGTACCATCCTGGCGCCAACCACCTTCTCAAGACATTAAACCTTTGCTTTACAAATTCACAACTTTTTTTTTTTTTTAACCAAACACAGCGTTCGCGCGCTGCCGTTCAATAATAAAGATGTATAAAGATGTACGCGGGCCCCCAGACAACAACCGATTACCCCCAGCCTTGTATACCTGACAAATACAGAAAAACGAACGTGTTTGACCGATTCCCTGACCCCTCAACAATGGTCGCCTTTGTCAGCCTTTAATATCCTTATCAGGTCTGTCTAGACACCCTGACAGCAATTGTCCTTCGCGATGTCAAAACGCGCTCTGACCTCTCTCCTCTTCCTCCTCCTCGCCAGAAGCATTTCAGGGGATGAAGGCAGGAGCCCATCGGCTTCACAGTCCACGGGACACACCTGTGTCTACACCTAAAGTCGCATCGGGAAGGCCAGAAAATGCACTGAACAGAAAGCCCGTTTCATAGAACTTCATATTTAAAAAGCAAAAATTGCAGCTGGAAAAAAAAAAAATTCCTTCAATGAAATATTAAAAAGATGAAAACACCGAACAGCAAATCTGCATTAACACGGGATGTTTTTAGTGGAAGCCTCCGGAAAGAAAGCAGAAAGAAGTTTTTCTTCCCTCTGAATTTATAGGCAATCTCTCCCCTATGTGTAAAAATCTCCAAACATTTCATCTTCACTTTATGAGATGGTTAGCGCTGCTATTTAGGGTACTCTACGTGTTAACTACGTGTAAAAGTCATTTAGCTTTCAAAAACATGCAGCTGTACTAGAAAATCACTGCAGTCCCAGGGAAAAGTCACACCGGACTCTGTTCTAGAGAAGAAGCCAAATAAAACCAAAAAGCGGCCAGGAAAGAAAAGCAGAGAATTTTATCCTCAGGATGCAGGATAATAAAAGGCATAATAAACCAGAACTAGCTTAGCCCTAAAGCTAGGAAGGATTTACAAAGATTGTTTAATTGATTTTTTCTTCTATTAAAATGCAGATCACACCGTCTGGGATTCAGGAACTCAGACATGTCTTTGTGTCCACTCAGCTCCATGAAGTCCCCTGTCTGAAACCCGCACAATGCCCAACTCGCATGTGCTCAAAGACACGCTGTTCCTTTTTGTCTGGGCCTCTCGGGGCCAAGACGGGGGAAGGAAAGGCAAAAATCCTGCCTGAAAGTTGATTTTTTTGTTTCAGTTAGAAGCAAAAGCGAGCTGTTAAACAGGACCGGGAGGAAGACGGGCTGCAAGGCGGCAGATCCCACCCCAGCAACTGGAGTTTTAGACTCTCAAAACACCCGCAGACCCGTAAAATTAATTTAAAATGCATTTGATTACTTCATCTACCAGCCACACGGACCCTTGAGCCACCAGGCTGAAGGAATGACACACAATTGCTCTTTTTATGTATATATATATATATATATATTTGGTTTTGTAAGCTACATCAGAACACCCACCACTCTTCCTGTCCCAGGAGCAAAATACTCTTATGTCTGTCTCCTCTAGAGAGTAAGAAAAACACAAATCAATTAGTCTCACTAATAATTTCAGTAACATGTCATTTTTTTCCACATACACAGCTTGCATTTTTCCCCAAACTTGAGTTGAGCAAACCCTCACTCACATATGCATTTTCAAAAAGCTCTTGGAGGCAAAGGTTTCGTCTTCTTGAACCAGGCAACACATTAGACATCTGGACATTAGTTGACTGTAATTGATTAGAGTTTGTGATTTAATTTAAAAGCATTCTAGAGAAGATATTAATCTCAGGGCTCTGAAGGGAAGAGAGACGTGTTGGGGAGAAAAATAGATTTAATTCCCTGAGCAACTGTACTAAAAGGTACCCTGGAATTCCCAGTAGCTTTGTCATAAACCACATCCAGAAGTGACAAATAAGAAGCGGGATAATGCAGCAGTGCTGTCCCTAGATGCTGCTTTTACTGCAAGCAGCCTCAAATCCTTGGTTTAGCCGAACATCTCGCAAGAGTTTGATTTCCTCTTCTTGCCTTGTTTGTGAATATATCGGCGTTACGCAGAGGGATGCGCTCGAGCAGACATGCAGCTACAAGTGGCATCAACGCGATTTGCTCGAGCACGTATGATCTGCTCGAGCGAGGATCCTCCTTTCTGAGAGAAAACATTAAAATTCCTCTGGGTTTGTTTGTTTATTTGGAATTATCTCCTGTGGAGGAAGATTCCAGGCTCCCTGCCCCATTTAACATTCTCCAAACTCAGGGAGTTATGAATTCCTCACTTGCCTTAGCTACATTAACCAAATCTCATTAAATTCCACCAGCTAAGGGATTGTTTTCGGAGAAGCGAATAAAACATTACCCAGCTGACCAGCGAGCTGGTCTCGGTTAACAGACTGAGAAGACAAGTCATAAAAAGAGCTGTGAACGAAGATTTTTAGGGGTGTGTTATGAGCAGGGCGCTGTGTTTGAACTTGTTAGGAGCAGCGTTACCTGCACTGCGATCCAGCTGGCGTTGACGGCGTGTTCTCCGAACGGCCCAAACCCTGCAAGAGAAGCGAAAATCCACAGTGATGAAGTCACCCTCACACATTGGACTAAGCTTAACGTTGCAAAGCGATCCCTGGTTTACATAGCCTGCAAGAAAACTCACTTCTTCTAATGCCCAGTCCTTATCTCCTTTACATCCAAGTTCTAAATGAGACCTTCACAGAAATGTTTGAACTCTGCACCTTTTACTGCGAAGGAAAACAGTAACTCACCTCAAAAGAAACTCTTTTTTCCCCCAACAGACACCAGGGAAGCACGTTTTTTCCTTCCTGACCGGGTTAGAAAAACTTGTTATGAGCAGATAAGTTGACCGATGTCACGGAATGAGAATCATTATTGGATTTGCTGTCCCTGATTGTTTTAGCCCGCAGCAGATGCTTCCACAAACGCGGATGAACCAGTCTCGAATATTTTTTCTCTACTCAGCCCTTCACCAAGATCTTTGTTAGCATCGGTTATACCTTCAGAGGAAAAAACAAAATGCTGCTGATAACCCACCTACTCCGAGCAGCAAAGTTTATGATAGTGTTATCAAAAATACTTATTCACCACATCTAAATTTCCTAATGAGTAACTTAGAGTTAACTAGTAATCCATAACATCTTTTCCTGAGCAAGCACACAAAGGTTAGGCAATTTATCTGGGTGCAATGTCAATATGCTTTAATTTAAAATGTCAGAGTTACCCTATGAGTCTAATGCAATTAGGAGGCATAAATTCTGTCTAACTCGTGAAAGGACTTGAGAGGAGCTACAAATATTAAGTGACACATTAATGGAAACCTTCTACTTGCTGTCCACAGTAAGTCTGAGGTTACGCTGCACACGAAGACGTCAGGAATTTGCACAGCGTGGGCTCGTCTGCGCTGATGGATCTCTCACAATCTAACCAAAGTTGATACCTCCCTGGCATAAACCTTCCAAAGGTTTCCACAAAATCAAAATGTAGGTCTGTTTTCCTGGGAGAAAACCTCCAACATTACTAAGACAACCTACGACCGCAGCACGGGCGAATAAGTCGAATAATCAAATGTTTTTTCAGGTGCTTCTGCAAGTCAACAAGGTCCTACAACCCTCTGGAAACAATCGCGACCTGCTGTTTCATTCCTAAAGAAATCGTAACAGTCTTACAAAAGAAATAAAACATAATACACGTATTTCTTTTTAACAATTCAACCACCGGAATGGTGAAATCCTACAGGTGCCCACGCAAGTAACCTAATCCTCTCCCTCTGAAACCAAACGCAAACTGGCACAAAAACAACTGGGGGCTGTTGCTCCTCTGACTCATCCCCGATACAGATCCCTTGCGTTATCTCTTTCGCAGAAGATAAGCAACTTTGGCGGCAGCATCCGACTCCGCCGAGCTCCTCATCCACAATGGGCCCCTCCAAGGCTCATTAGCTGTAAACCAGCTGCAGGGATCTTTATGGGATTATCTCCTTAAAGAGTTCTAAAAAAGAAACCGCACACAAATAACGCTCATCCGCAGCAAGCCAGCGAGCACAGGCTTCTAACTGAACGGGAACACAACGCCGCTGCTGATTTTAAAAACGAATTTAGCGTGATATCGATGGCACATTATCAAATATGGGTAGACCGGGCAAGGTAACCACTGCGTTTTAGAAACAGATTTCACTGAAAACAGGGGAAAAAAGAGCGAGGAGCAGCTTTGCAAGCGGCAGACTATTTACTGACGCGAGTTTTCTGTTTAGTCACAGCCGAGCGCGGCTGCTCGGCGTTAGATCCGGGTTTGGGGAAGCCAGACTTTGCCACCTGCTTCTCCGCTCTCCGCGCCCGTTCTCTGCAAAGACACTTTGCCTCCAATCAAAACCGCTCCAGCGCCTCGACCACAACGAACCCCTCGCCCCCGCTATTCAAACGGCCTCAACTTCAGCTGCCGGAGGCGGGTGGTGGAGGGGGGAGAGACCTGAATAGTTGCCCCGGGTTCCCCATTTGTCACAGAACTGCCTGCCCCACAAATCAAGCCACCCGGTCCTTTGTACGTGGGGGGGAAAGGGGCCTGACGAGCTCTCCCCCGCGATGCCGGGGCCTTTCACCCCCGGGGTTGTGGTTGTTCTTCCTTCTGCTGTCCTGCGTGGGCGATTTTTGGGAATGGTTCCGACACCTTGATGGGGTGGTCGGTGAGAAAATCCCCCCACTTCCAGTGCTCTGACTGGTTTTCTTGCTCCTTGGGAGACTCTGTCCCAGTCTGTCCCCAGCCAGGAGACCATTCTGGGGGGGGGGGGGGGGGGTGTCGGGGGGGTCCCAATCTCCCTCCCCGGTTCCTGGCCAAGTGTTTGGAAAGTCAATGAAAAGCCCCTCAGCGAACAATGTACCCCCCCAGCTTCTGACACCCCCCCAGCTCCTGACACCCCCCACCCACAGCAGCCCCCCCAAATCCCCCAAACCCCCCCTCAGCCCCTGCCCCCCTTAGTCATCTGCTGATCACCCCACACAGGGGACAGACCCCCCCCCCGACACCCCCGCAAGGCACCTCCTTAGTCAGCCCCTCAGGGGACAGCATCCCCCGCCAAATTTACCTCAGGGAAGGGGTTCCCCATCTTCCCCCCTTCACTGCCCCCCCCCCGCCCAGCGCAGCCGCCCCTCAGCTCACCCTCCCGCCCCAGGACAGCTCCGTACCTGTCACCACCACCGCCCGCCGCGGTTTCTCCATCGCGGCTCCGTCCCGTCCCGTCCCGTCCCGTCCCCGCCGCTCCCGCCGCCGCCCCGCACTGAGCGCGCGACCCCGCCCCGCCACCGAGATCGCTCCGCCCCGCCGCCTAGAGCGGCCCCCCCACCCGCCCCGCAACCACCGAGAGCGCTCCGCCCAGCCGCCTAGAGCGGCCCCATGCCTGCCGCTTCCGCCGGCGGGGCGGAAGTCGCTCGGCGGGAGGGGGTGGAGCCGCTGCACCGTTGAATGGTGTCCGCCAGGACGGGCGGGAGTTTGTAAGGGGCCCTGGGGGCAGCCGGTTAAACCGTTACAAAACGTTCAGACTAATCCACGCGCGGGGCTCTCTTTCCCCCGGGGAGTCTGCGGAGGACACGAACCGGCGCCGCTTCCCGCCCTGCTCTTCTGCTGTCGTAAAAGCGCGGACCGAGTTGCCGCGGCGACGCTTTACGGCCGAGCTCGGGTTCCGCGCTCTGATTGGCTCCGCCGGGACCGCGCCGGGCGCTGATTGGCTCCGCCGGGGCCGTGCCGGGCGCTGATTGGCTCCGCGCAGAGCCGGGGGCGGTTTGAGCGGCAGCGCTCGGTGCGGCGGCGGCTCCGCGGCTCCGGCACGATGGTGAGTGACGGCGGGGCCGGGGCTCGGGGAGCTGGGGCCGCGGGGCGGGGCCTGGGGCCGCGGGGAAGGGCCCGGGGCCGCGGGGAAGGCCCGGGGCCTGACTCGCCTCTCCCCGCTGCCCGGTGTCCCGGTCACCGGCGGTGCCTGAGACTTCTCTTTTCCCCCCACAGCTGCCCCTGTCCCTGCTGAAGACGGCGCAGAACCATCCCATGGTGAGTACTGGCGCCCACCCCCGGCCTCGGGATCGCCGGTGACACCGAGGTGGGTTCCCGGTACCGGGAGCTGACCTGACGCCCATCCCCGTGACTCCCGTGTCTTGCAGCTGGTGGAGCTGAAAAACGGGGAGACGTACAACGGGCACCTGGTGAGCTGCGACAACTGGATGAACATCAACCTGCGGGAGGTCATCTGCACGTCCCGGGTAAGGCTGGAGTGCCCGGTACCGGGAGCCGGTCGGGGTTTCCCACCCTCCGTGTCCCGGGGAGCCCTTGGGGAGCATCCCTGGGGCAGCTCTGCTGCAGCTCAGAGACCGTCACCACTGTGCAAGGGTGATTTCTGCCTGAAATGTAAATGTAATACAGTTAGAATGAGAGGAAACGGCTTCAAGTCGCACCAGGGGAGGTTGAGGTTGGATCTTGGGAACAATTTTTTCCCCAAAGGGCTGTCGGGCATTGGAACAGGCTGCCCAGGGCAGTGGTGGCGTCACCATCCCTGGAGGGGTTTAAAAGGCGTTTAGACGAGATTCTCAGGGACATGGGTAATGCCAGGGGTGGGCTAATGCTTGGACTCTGATTTCAAGGGGCTTTTCCAACCCAAAAGATTCTGTGATTCTCTGCTCTAGAGGGATCCAGACCCGCCAGGCTCACCGTAAAACACCCAAACCCAGTGAGAGCAGAACTGGAGGCTCTGCCGGGGCTGTACTGGTGGCACTGGTTTCACTGGCCGCTAGATGGCACGGAGCGGCGGCGGAACGACGTCCCCGGCCCCGGGCGGGTGTTTACTCCGGGGGGAGAGGCCGGAACGAGGAAGCGAAGCAGCATCTGGCTCCGTCCTCCCCGCTCCCCAGCCAAGGAGCAGCATCCAGGGCAGGGTGGGGTTCACTGGGCGGCGTTTGGAACACGACTGGTTCTCTGTGTCTCGTCTTGTGCACGAAGGACTTGCCTGTACAGGCAGAGTCGCCCCAAATAACTCCTCATGGGGCGGGGAGGAGGGAGGCAAGCGATTTATTTTCTCCCCGGAGAGGAGGAACGAGGCGTTCTCGTCTCGCTCGCTCTTCTGGGGCGTTACAGGCGCCTCGGCCGCGTGAGAATCGCTGGGCTGGAGCCAAACCCGTCCGCGGCCAAACCCTGGTGGAGCTGCGGTGCTGGGGCGAGGCGGGTCCCGTCCCCCCTCCCGCTGACATCATGGGCAGCCCAGTTGTTGTTTCAGCTTCGACACTCGATTCCTCTTCCCCCAACCGCCCTCGGAGGTGAAACCCCGAGAATTTACATCGTAGGAAAGCCCCAAAACTGCGTTAAACAACGTATAGAGGTGGCTGCTGCGTAATTGTACACCTGAAAAGTTTATATATATATCTGTAAGCTCTTTATTTTGGCACATGCCAGCTGGCTCCAGACCTGCCTCGCTGTTCCATCCCCACCCCAGAGGAGGGAAGGAGCGAGGTGACTCCACGACGACGCCTTTTGTGGTGTTTTTCTTGCCAAAAAAATCCAGTTCTTCTTAGCTGTTGTGTGTGACTTACGACGCTCTTCGCTCCCACTTTCAATTCCTTTCTCGTACGAGAAGGGAAGGTGCTGGTTTCCTCGGTCTCCTCATCCTTCGTTTCCTGCGGTTGTGGAACAAATTAAAACTACGGTTGCTTGTGGCTGAACGCTCTTCCCCCCCAAGTTATAGGGCTCCATGTTTTAGAGGAACAAAACCCCCTTTTTTTGCAGCTAGTTACAGGTAACGCTTTCAGAAGAGATTGGTGGAGCCGTCACGCTCTCCAGAAGTGATGGGAAATATTCAAACGCCCCAAAAGTAACACAAAAAGCACCTGGTTTTGTTCGTAGCCTAACACCTTCCTCCCCGCTAGGATGGAGACAAGTTCTGGAGGATGCCGGAGTGCTACATTCGTGGCAGCACCATTAAATACCTGCGTATTCCCGATGAAATAATCGATATGGTGAAAGAAGAGGTGGTGTCCAAGGGCCGGGGCCGCGGCGGGATGCAGCAGCAGAAGCAACAGAAGGGCCGTGGTATTGGAGGTGCTGGACGAGGTAACGATCCTGGTTTGCTTTTCAGCTCGGAGAGGGGCCGAGCGGGATCTTTGCTTTTAAATTTCACCTCTTGTGCAAGGAATGGCTCCTTTTTCTCGGCTTTAAACCCAAAACCGTGTATCTGGGAGAAGCTGGAGCCGATCCTGGGTGAGGTGTAGCCGAGCGAGCGTGTTGCCTCTGCCAAAGAATTGGGCGGATTAGTGCCAGGGATATGCCTCCCTCCTCCTGGGGTTGGGCAGGAGCTTCAGAGAGTCTGAGCTTGACTGTTTCTACTCCTCCTGGCTAATTCGGGAGCGTGGCCTTACAAAACTGGTGTCTCTTGGCTCAACAAGTCTGGGAGGGAAACAACTGGCTGTTCTGGTTGGAAATAGACCGTGGCACTGATAGAAAAACATCATCTTTTCTCCCGGGAGAATGGGGCTTTTGGTCTCCTGACTTGTTGATTTATTTATATTTTAAAAACCAAAAATATTGGAGGGTTTGTGTTCCTCCTGCTCCACATGAATAATTCATGTTTCTGATAAAAGGACAGGTTGCCACTGGAAGAAATAAGTCACCAAACCAACTCTTCCTTCCTGCTCAGTGTGGTCAGGAGATCTTGGAGCACTTCAGCTGGGGGATGTATTTGCTGTTTTCTCCCCAAACTGTCCAGCTGGAAGCCCAAGAGCCACTTCTCTCTTTTCCTGCTCATCCCTCCCGCCATGTATTTGCAATTTGTGATCACTTCGCTCAGCCCCAGGGTTGCTTAAAAATCCCGAGCGCGCTCACTCCCGACAACAAAACCGGGTTTGGTGCAGGAAATCGGAGGTTTTAAAAGTCGCTGTGACACCGAAGGGGCGACATCTGATTGCAGAGCAGCCTTAACGAGCTGCCCTCGTTTAGATTACGCGAGGAAACCTGGTGGGACGTACCCAGGGCCATCGCGCGACGTCTGCGACTCCCAGGGACTTCTGGAGGAAAAACCCCGTGATTTCTTCTCCTCCCAGCGCGCAAAAGTGACCTTTACAAATCTGAAGGCGCCTTTTCTTTTTCCTCCTTCCCCTTTTTCAGTGGCCAAAGCACTTGGCATAACAGGTTTCTTTTTTTTTTTTTTCTGGAAGATGGTTATTTGGACAAACATTTCAGCTGAAATATTTTTTTCTCTGCTGTGGAAATAACCACCTCGTGGAGAGCAGAGCTGAGCTCTGCTTGAGGCGGAGTTCCCCGCTGTTTTGATGTGCAGCTTCAATTCGCTGATGGAATATTTTAAAGGGAAGCTTCGGCATTTGCTAATTAGCTCAAACGTTTGGCTCTCATTACCGAGACACGAAGGGAGGAGGAAGAAAATAAAAAAGCAGGACAATTTTGTTGCGAGGCCAGCAGGCAGAAGCAAAGCTGTAATTGTGCAGAGAGTTGAAAGGATTATTGTTTCTGACACTGGTAAATCTTTCGCCTTTTACTTCTCGGCTTGCCAAATTCAGAAGTACAACAGTTTCTGCTCAACTTCTCTGGGACTGCAGGGTTAGGAGTGATATTTTTATTATTACTATTTTTATTTTTCTTTTTGCCTCTGGCTTAGTCACGTCTCCAAGGTGAAGCCACAAGAGCCGAGTGCTCCAGAGAAGCTTTTCTGCCCATTGCCCAACCTGGGTCTCCTCCAGGTTCTGCCCTTTGTAGGGAGGTGACAGTAGATCCGCAGCCCCTTTATCGCTTTTGCACACCCAGATCAAATTCCCCTTGCCTGGATTTGCTTTTCTGTGTATTTGGGGTGAATCTGAGCGGTGAGGGAAGGACGAGGGGGCTCGGACGGTCGCAGCTCCCGACTCTGAGGACGCTCAGATGTATTTATTTTCTGTTTTATCACTGAGCGTTCTTCAAACCGAGTCGCCCTCCTCGTTGCTTTTATTTGCCATTTTGCTTTTGAGGGACAGGGTATAACCCACTCATCCCATGGGATTTAAAACACGGGATCGCTTCCTCGGTTCCGTTTTTCAGAAGAAGTTAAACTTCACTTTACGCCGATAGCGCAGCTCGTCTAAAAGTCCCGTTTCTGCTGCTACGACTAGAAAATAGGCGTGAGTTTGGGTAAAACATAAATACATATAAAGCTCTGGGAGGTGTCGCTGGCTCACAGGGATGCTCTCACATCTGCGCTCGTTCTTTCTGCCCCGTAGGTGTGTTTGGCGGCCGTGGCCGAGGGATTCCAGGCAGCGGAAGAGGCCAGCAGGAAAAAAAGCCGGGCAGACAATCGGCGAAGCAATGAGAGGCTGTTTGCACCCCGGCCGGGGCCGCTGCCGCGCCGCCATGTGGGTTTTTAGCACCTCAGGATCGCCGTTTGTTCAAAACCCGTTACCTTCCCGCTCCTCCGTCAGCCGGTCCGTGCCCGAATCGTATTGTTTTGGAAAGCCCCTCGCGATTTAACCTGGGAAAGCGGAGTTATTCGCTCCTTCTAGTCAGCAAGTCATTGGAAATATTTAAAAAACAATCTTTAAGGACTTAAGTTCTGCCTTCTCCTGAGAGGGAAAGCACCGTTTCATTTTTCAGGGTCGCCAGGTTTAATTTAAAAGATGAACCATGTGGCGTCAGAACAAAGGCAAAAACACTTTCTGGATTTTTTGGATTTTTTTTAATGTACTTGAAACGTGGGAAACTTGTTGCATTTGTAACAGATGTGAGTGTTTTGGTTTAAAAACACTGAACTTGAGGATATTGTATCTTCACCTGAGTAGTGTTAAGGGTTTGGGTTTTTTTTTTTTAAAAAAAAAAAAAAAAAACAACAAACTTTTAAGCTGTCGTTTATCTTCTCTTTCTGGCCAGTCAGTTCTGTCTCTCTCCTGTGGTTCAAAGGAGAACGTGGGATGAACGTTGCATTGGCCATCAAGGGTTTTTTCCAAGAGCGCTTTGTGATAAATGAGAGTTTCCCAATTAGCTTATTACTAATTTGACTTGAGATTAGAAGTTTCCTTTAAAGGAAAGAGTTTTCTGTGGTTTTTTGTGGAAGGCTGGTCTGCCCCTTACTCCTCATGTGTTGGTTTTTTTCTGAAAAGCAACCGAGCTGTTGAGTTGATTTATTTATTTTTTTTTTTCCCCCTCCCACTTTAAAACCCTGAATTCTGACAATATTTCTCAAGCTTCTTTTCTTCTGCTACCTGGTGATTCAGGAACCTCCTGTGGATTCCCGGCTCGACTTGCTCCAGTCTTCCAACCCATGGGGTCCCGCGGGCAAAACGCACCCGCGAAATATCCTGGTTGATCGGAATTGAGCGTCCGTGCAGGGACATGGGGGGAGAAAGAGGCTCTGACCGTGGCTCATCCCCCTGAAGGGATGAAATAGTGTAATTTGTGGGGAAAAGCTGATATTGTGACTTCTCCTGAACAGGTTTTGTTTGTTGTTTTGTTGGGTTTTTTTACAAGCGATTCCCATATTGAAGCCTACTCTCTGCCATCGCCACTGTCTTGAAAATGAGTGAAGAACATGCTTTTATATATACTTATTTTTTTAACGTTTCTAGAACTCGCGTGCAGTGGTGAGTAGGAATAAATTGCCAACCTCCACAAAACGACTCCCTCTCTCTTTTCTCTGCGACGGCGCTGAGCCCGGCTTCGCCTAAACCCTCGCTCTGGTCTAAGTTATAAATCCCCAAGCTAAACCTTCGGTTTCTCGGGCCAAGGAGCCGATTCCAGGCGATGGGAACGGGGCAAAGCGTCCTCCCTCCTGGAAACTCAACATAAACACCCGTGTGGCATTTGAACAAAGCCCAGCCTGAGCCTTGTGTCAGACTTTCCCTTCCCAACCTGCTCCCTCCCTTTCGGGTCCCTCCAAGCCGCAGAAACTCCAGCTGCCCTGCTGAAAAAAGGAAACGGCCGCAGCGCTGCCTGGATTTCAGGGCTGTTCTGGCCAGATAAATCTTCACCGCAACAATGGGACCTTTGGCTTCGGCTCAGAGTCCTCCTCATGTGCCTTATCTCTGGGGTCGGGCGTTGGAGCTCATTAAGCTCTGCTTTCGTTTAATTACAACCCCAGGCTTTAGCAGCCTGCCCTGCTCGCCTCCCCTCTTCCTTTTTCCAGCTCTGTCGGAATATTTTTGTCCCCAGGCGCGGCCACTGGCAGCAGGTTGGGTGAAGGTGGCTCCGTGCGAGAGCGGCACGGCTGTGGCCTTGGGCCTTTTTACCCCAAAAATGGGTGTCAGGGGCTGTCGTGTGCCCCACGGCAGCGCAGGGAGGCTGCAAAACAATAAATAAAAAGAACTTCAACAACAAAACAGGGAGGAGCGAGGTAAAAGCACCAAGCACCTGAGCCGCGCTGCCGGCAGGGCGGGTGGCACGGCCGGGCAGGACCGACGCGTCCCGGCCGGACAGACGGGCTGGGGCGCAGGGGACATGGCAAAGGCCACTGGAAACCCTCCCTGGGACACTGCGGTGGTGGCCGGGGCTGGTGGCACCTCTGTGGGGCCGTGTCCCCGGTGCCGGTGCCCCGCGGTGACTCATAACTCGGTGCCGCGCCGGGGAGCAGCACAGGAATAGTTACACACCAGCCGCCTGCGACGCGGAGGGAGTGGCTGCCGAAATATTTCAGGGCTGCGCTAAGCAACTAAAAATACACGTCAAACCCTCCTCCTCCTTTTTTTCCTTTTTAGATGTGTTTTCTTTCTTTCTTCCTAATTTTTTTTTTTTTTTTTTTTTTTAATTCTTGGTTTGGATTGTTGGAGGCCCCGGGGCAGTGCGGCCCCTCGGGGCTTCCTCAGGGACTGATGTGGCTTTGGGGACAGGCAGCCGGTGACTTCTTGTCTTCCCAGTTCCTCTCCATGACTAAGAGGCAGCTTCCCCTGTGCCCATGGTGCAAATCCCGGGGTGCCAAACACTGTCCTGCTTGTTCCCTTTTTGGGGGGACAGGGAGATCCAAGCGCATCCACGGTCATTCATGGGCATCGTGGCATCTTTGGGTCCAGCCTGTGTCCCCGGTTTGTCAAGCGTCACCGTGGCACCTTGTGGCTCCCGTCCGGAGCGGGATCAGGACCAACCGGTGCGATGGAGCCGGTTACACGCAGGGAACGGTCCCATTACGGGGGAAATGGGAAGAGCAGGAGCCACGCGGGGATGCGGGGGGTACGAGGATGATCCGGCAAACGTGGCTCAAGGCTCGTCGTGCGCTGGACGTGGGTTCATCCGAAATCCTCGCCGCCTGCTCTGGGGTAAATATAACCCCCTGGCAGGTGGCAAAGGACAGCGGGACTCGGCGGGGGCTCCGACACCTCCGGGAACAGCAGCTTCAGCCACCAGCCCCCGGCCAAAGTGACAGTGGCGCTGCCACCAGCTCCGTGGGCTGCCCCACTCGTGTTCCCCACGGGTCTGCAGGCGGAAGGGGCGGCTGAATCATGACCCTCATTAAACGCTCATTAAGAAAATGAAGCTGCCAGCTCGCCACGGGCATCAGGTGGCCACTGGCGAGACATGCTGTGGTGCCTCCGTTTTGGGGACCAGAGGCACATGGGACAAAGCAGCAGTGGCGATGGGATGGGGGGACATGGCAGGACGAGCCCCGGGGTGCTGTGACCCTCGAGGGGGACACCGGGGGGCAGCCGGGTTTTGCCGGGGGGTGCGGCAGCGGCGGCTGGGCCGGGCTGGACCGTGGCTGGTGGCTCGCAGCCCTGGCCACCGGCCAGCCGCACTTCCAGGGGGGCCCCAGGGCCGGTTCGTTCCTCCCTGCAACTAATTAAAGCACCTTCAGCCAAAGCTGGTTCTCATTTCGGTAGCGACGGGGGGGACGCGGGGGCACGGGCAGCAGCACGGATGGATGCGCGATGCCCACGGGGGCGTCCCCGGCCAGGGGGTCCCTGTGCGGTGCCAGGGCAGGGGGAGCCACCCCCATCCCCCGGTCCCTGTCCCCTCCCCGGTCCCCGTCCCTCGCCAGGCGGGTTTCGTCAGGACGGAAAGTCTGAACCTGCCGGTCCGGCCGCCGCCGCGCCCCTAATGACGGGTTTGCAGCGGAAACGCAGATGGCGGCTTCACCTGGGAGCTCCGCGGCGGGTCGGCACGCCGAGCCCTGGGGACGCGGGCACCGCCGAGCCCTGGGGACACTGGCACTGCCACCTCCCTGGGTCAGGACACCACGGACGGCGAAGGCCACAGGCTGGCGGGGACAGCAGGACCTCGGTCGCGTTCTGGTTTATTTGAGGGTTAAGCAACTGAGTTGATTTGGGATCTAATTCACTGCAGGCATGGGGGGAGGGGATGTCCCTGTCCCAGCCGCCTCCTGCCTCAGTTTCCCCAGTGCCAGCACCGGGGGCTGCCCCAGCACTGTCCTGGATGTCACCTGTGTCCCCTACAGCCTCCTCACAGCCAGGGCCAAGCCGTGCCCTGTGCCACGCTGTCCCCACGCCTGGTGCCATGTCACGCTGTGCCACACTGTCCCCATGGCCAGTGCCATGTCACACTGTGCCCCACGCCATGCCATGCTGTCCCCATGGCCAGTGCCACACTGTCCCCATGGCTGGCGCTGTCCCCATGGCCGGTGCCACACTGTCCCCATGGCCAGTGCCACGCTGTCCCCATGGCCAGTGCCATGTCACACTGTGCCCCACGCCATGCCATGCTGTCCCCATGGCCGGTGCCACACTGTCCCCATGGCCAGTGCCATCCTGTCCCCATGGCCAGTGCCACGCTGTCCCCATGGCCGGTGTCATGTCACACTTTGCCCCACACGGTGCCATCCTGTCCCCACGGCCAGTGCCACGCTGTCCCCATGGCCAGTGCCACGCTGTCCCCATGGCCGGTGTCATGTCACACTTTGCCCCACACTGTGCCATGCTGTCCCCATGGCCAGTGCCACGCTGTCCCCATGGCCGGTGTCATGTCACACTTTGCCCCACACTGTGCCATGCTGTCCCCATGGCCAGTGCCACGCTGTCCCCATGGCCAGTGCCACACTGTCCCCACGCCCGGTGCCATGTCCCACTGTGCCCCACGCTGTGCCACACTGTCCCCATGGCCGGTGCCACGCTGTCCCCATGGCCGGTGCTGTCCCCATGGCTGGTGCCACACTGTCCCCACAGCCGGCGCTGTCCCCACACCGTCCCACAGCTCATTTATCGCTCTCATTCGCGCAGCCCCGGGACCATCCGGCTGCGCCGCCTCCCGCCAGCACGTGCGTTATCGGCGGCCATCGGCGCCGCCTCCCCCCGCGCGGCGGCTGCACGCGGGGCCGGGGCCGGTGACGTCAGCGCTGACGCCGGTCCGCCCCCTCAGCCGCCCGCGGGTCCGGCGGCCGTGACGTGCGCGCCACCGCTTAACTCCTTCCGCGCTGCCGGTTGAGCGGGGGTGGCCCGGGGAGGGCCTGGCCCGGTTGACCCACCGCGTCACGGCACCGGGGCTGGCGGAGACCGGGGCGGCGTGACCGCGCGGTTGGCCGTGCCCCCCCGCCATGTGGCCGTGCGCGCCGGTGCTCGCTGGGCAAACCGCACCGTTCCCGGTACCACCGGGGGTAAACACCGGGGAGGCAGTGCCGGGGCGACTTTCCGGTATCACCGGGGGCACACGCACGCCATGGCGGCTCCGTCCCACCGGGACAGGGACCGGGCGGGCAGAGCCCGGTGTGCACCGGGGGTGGCTACCGGCCCGGTGTGTCCCACACGGTTCCCGGTGTGTTTATTTATTCACCGCACCGTTTCGCAGCCGGTGCCCGGTGCCCGGTCCCCGGTCCCGCCCCTCCCTTTGTGCCCCATCAGCCCCGGCGGGGGCGCGCGCGGCGCCGGGGGGACCACGTGACCGCCCCTTCCCCCGCGCTGACGTCAGCCCAGGGGCCCCCGCGCTGTTGTCCGGTTTACCCGCCCGGTCGCCCCGGCGACGGCGGGAGCCAGGAGTGGGCGTGGCGCCGCCTCTCCCGGGGCGGAGGCCACGCCCCTTTATGCAAACGAAGGCGGGCGAGGACGTCATCTGCAGCCAATCAGCGCCCGGCGCGGTGAGGTCACCGCCGCGGCGCCGCGTATTTAAAGCCCCGCGGGGGCCGCGGCCGCGGCAGACGCGTGTGTGCGCGCGCGCAGGAGCTGGGCCGCCGCCGGTCCTACCGGCGCCTCCCCCGCCCTCCCCTCCCCCCCGGCGCAGCGTTCGCCCCGTTCCTTTCCCTTCCCCCCGCCCCGGCCCCCCGTTCCCCCGCAGCCGGGCGGGGGAGGAGGATGGAAACACCCTTCTACCATGATGATGTGTTGAGCGGCCTCGGCAGCGGCTTCGCCCCGTCCTCCGGTAGCAGCGGGCTCCTCCTGCCCTTCCCCGGCGGCAGCATGATGAAGAAAGACGCGCTCGGGATGGCCTTACCGGAGCAGGTGGCGGCAGCGTTGAAAGCACCGGGCGCGACGACGAGCGGCGAAGCGGCGGGTTTGCTGGGCTCGGCCGAGCTGGGTCTGCTTAAACTGGCGTCCCCGGAGCTGGAGCGGCTCATCATCCAGTCCAACGGGCTGGTGACCACCACACCGACCAGCGGCCAGTTCCTCTACCCCAAAGCGGCCGCCTCCGAGGAGCAGGAGTTCGCCGAGGGTTTCGTTAAAGCGCTGGAGGACTTGCACAAGCAGAACCAGCTGGGCGGCGGCGCGGCGGGGAGCGGCGGCGGAGCGGGAGGAGGCGGCGGCGGTGGAGGAGGAAGCGGCGGAGCGGGCGAGCTGCCCGCCGCCGGGCTGGCCCCGGAGCCGCCGGTTTACGCCAACCTCAGCAGCTACCCGGCGGTCAGCTACGCCGCCGACCCCGGCCCCTTCGCGGCGCCACCCCCGCGGCTCCCGCCGCCGCCGCCGCCCCCGCCACCCCCGTTAAAGGACGAGCCTCAGATCGTCCCGGAGGTGCCGAGTTTCGGGGAGAGCCCGCCGCTCTCCCCCATCGACATGGACACGCAGGAGCGCATCAAGGCGGAACGCAAGCGGCTGAGGAACCGCATCGCCGCTTCCAAGTGCCGCAAGAGGAAGCTGGAGCGGATCTCCCGGCTGGAGGAGAAGGTGAAGAGCCTCAAGAGCCAGAACACGGAGCTGGCGTCCACCGCCAGCCTGCTCCGGGAGCAGGTCGCCCAGCTCAAGCAGAAGGTCCTGAGCCACGTCAACAGCGGCTGCCAGCTCCTGCCCCAGCACCAGCACCAGGTGCCGGCGTACTGACCTCCCCCCCGGGGATCCCCCCCTGCACCACCGAGGGGGCCCGGACACGGACTGAGGGGCCCCGCGGGACTTGAGGGTGTGAGGGGAGGGAGAGGACAGTGTTTTGTTTTTTTTTCTCGAGGTGTGGGGGGGCACCGGCCTCTTCCCGCGCTGCAAACGGACTTAGACGGGGAGCCCGGGCCGCCCCCCCCCCGCCACCCCGCGCCGGGACTCACGGGCCCCCGCGCCCGAGACATTCCAGTCAGGCCCCAGTAAAACTCCCCCCGCGACAACGGTGACCGGCTTCTCGGTGTTTGCTGCGCCGGGGGAGAACGGGGGTGGAGGGGGGGGGGAACGGATGGGACCTGGCGCGGCGGCGCGGGCAGGAAGCGGCGCGGCCGGCTGCCATCTTGGGGCGGGGGGGGGACAGGGCAGGCGGGGGGGTACTGGGGGGAATGGGGGGCGGAGGGGAGGGATGTGGGGTGCTGGGAGGAGGGGGGGGGGTTACCCCCGGGGCTGGCGGGGAGGAGGGCTCTGGGGGTCACTGGGAGGGGGTGTTGGGGGGCTCTGGAGGTGTTGGGGGGTGAAGTGTGTGCTGGAGGGTGTTTGGGGTGATCTCAGCAGGCGATGGTGGAAGCTTTGGGTGTTGGGAGGGCTCCCTTGGGTAGAGGGGGATGTTTTGGGGTTACAAGGGCTTTGGATAGAGGGGGATGTTTTGGGGTTAAAAGAGCTCCCTGGAGAGGGGGGTCTGGGGTTACAAGGGCTCCCTCGGGGGTGTCTGGGGTTACTGGGGGTTCCCTACGGGTGGGGAGGTGTTGTGGGGAACCTGGCTGCTGGTCCCGGCTGTGGTGTTGTCCTGCCAGCCCCCGGGGCTGGTTGGTGCCTCCATGGGGGGGTCCCCCACACCCCCCTGACACACACAGTGCTCTGGCACCCTGGGGTCACCCCACAGCTCTTGGCTGGGCCACCCCGAGTCTGGGCGTCCTGGGCTCTGGCACCTGGCCTTGGCTTCCTGGCACTGCCATGGCTCCTTCTCCATGGCCCCCACCTGCAAGGGCTGGTTCCCCAATCCAACCCATGGAGCAGCACCCAAGGGACAGACCCTCTGTCCTGGGAGCATTTGGGGACAGTGGCACCGGCCGCAGGAAGGTTGACTTGGTCGCTCTGGCTGGTTTCAGCCGCGGCGTGCCGAGCCGTGCCATACCATGCCAACGCCGAGGATGGCCCTGCTGGCGGGGGGCCCAGCACACTGGGGCCCTGCCCTGGGTGGTGGCGGCAGTGGGGGGAGCATGGCCTCCCTGGGGACCCGGGGCGGCTGTGGTTTGCCGGGAGGAAGCGCTGTTCCCCGCCGTGCGGAAGCGGCCCCGGCGCGGCCATGCTGCGCCCCAGATGTGGTGCTGCGCCACCGGGACGGACGGGGTGTCTGTCTGTCCCTGCGGCAGAGCCAGCGCAGCCCCGTGGCTGTGGGTCTTGTGTCCCCATGTCCCTATGTGCCCATGTTCCCAGGTCTCAGTGCCACCACATTCCTGTGTCCTCAGATCACTTTGTGCTCAAGTCCCTGTGTCCTCACATCGCAAAGTCTCCGTGTCCTCAGATCCCTTTGTCACCACATCCCTACATCCCCAGATCCCTTTGTCCCCACATCTCCTAAGTCCCTGTGTTTCCAAATTCCCAGATCCCTGTGTCCCCATGTCCATGTTGCCAGGTCACTGTGATCCAGATCCCTGTGTCCCCACATCCCCAAGTCCAACCATCCCAATGTCACCATGTCCCCAGATCACTTTATTCCCGCCCCCCACCCCTGTGTCCCCATGTCCCCACTCGGACCCTTCCCCTCCCCGGGGTGACACCAGCAGGGGTGGCTCCCACTGCCCAGGGTGGTTTCACGGTTCGGGGGGTGCGGCACAGGGGAAACTGAGGCACGGGGTGGGGTACGGGGGATGCTGCGGCGCGGCCCGGGGCCGCCAGGGGGCGCCGCGGGCGGGGTCGCCCCCGCCTCCCCCGGGGCGGATAAAGGCGGCGGCGGCGGCGGCGGCGGCGGCGGGCGGCGGCAGAGCGGGCCCGGGGCGGCGGGATGGCCCGGGGCGCGCTCCGCCTGCTGCTCTGCTGCGCCGCTGCCGTGCTCCTCGCAGGTACCGGGGGACGAGGGGTGGGGGGCACCGGCACGGGTCCGTGCACCCCGGGGGTCTCCGTGAGGTCCTGGGGGCACTCGGGGGCCGTGCACGCCGCGGTACCGGGAGGGCTGTGTGCTTCCCCGTGGCCTCCCGCTGCCCAGCCCTGCAGCACCGGCCACCGGGGGGGGGCCGGGAGGGGTTCCCGTGGGCTCCCTGACGCTCTGCTCTGCCGGGCTCAGCGTGTTCTGGGGTCCATATGCCTCCCCCAAGCCTGGGGAGCACTGCGGGGGGGCTCTGCCTGCTAACCCAGCTCCGGGGGGTGCAGCGGGGCCGGATCTGGCCCTGCCCGGGCCAGCCGGGGTTCTTTGGGAAGGTGGGGTGGCTGCACCCACTCCCTGGGGGACCCGGGGAAGCTGTTGGGGTCTGTCCCCCCTGGGGGCTCCCCGGGTGGGAGGAGAGCACCCTGCCCCTCCCGCAGCTGGCAGCACCGCAGGGCAGGATGCGGCCCTGGTGCTGCCAAACCGGCTGGGCCGGCTGGTGCTTGCGGTGGCGTGGGTGCTCCGGCACCGCCTTGGCACTCTGGGGGCAAAGGGCCCCCATACTGTGTGCTGCTGTGGGCTCTGCTGCACCATGGTCCCCCCATTTCCAGCCTGGGCCCCCCGACCACTCCCCTGCACCCCGGGGTGCCTCGGCTTGCCCGTCCCAGCACGGGAGCTGGCACCCAACACTGGGTGCTCAGCCCTGGGCTCACCGCCAGCCCGGTGCAGAGTGGCAGCTGGGTGGGAATGGCCCATCCTGTGGGCCCCGTGGTCGTGGGGACCCCCAGCAGCCACTCACACAGTCCCGCCTGGGTGCTGGCGCTGGGTGCTGGCTCTGCCGTGGGGCATTTTGCTCCGGTGTCCCCCCGTGGGGCCAGGCTGGACCTGCTCCTCCTCTTGTGCAAACAGGACTTGGGCCGATAAGGGCACCGCGGTGCCGGCGCTGCCCGGCAATCCCCGTCCCACGAGGCCACAGCAGAGTCCCCATCGCAGGGTGGCCCAGGGCTGCCTGGTGGGTGCCACCGGGGCTGGGCTGGCACGTGTCCCTGTGCACATGCCCACCTGCCGCGCTGCTCTGCTCGTCCTGTCGCACTGTGCCTGTGCCGTGACGGCTCGGGAGGCTCTTCCCAACCCTGGATTTCTGGGATCTGATAGTGGCTTAATCCCGGTTTTCTGGTTCTCTGTGTGTGGTGAAACCACCTGGGAAATGAGCATCATGAGGCCGGGAGCTGGGGCAGGTGCCACTGTCCCCCCCGGGGCTCTGCCTGCCCCACGGTCCTGCCACATCCTTGCTGACCAGCTCTCTCTCCTCCACACTTTAGAGAGAGGACATGGTACCAACAGCAGCACAGTGTCTGTGAGCTCATCGGCCACAGCAACACCTGCACCTTCATCCGCCTCACCCACCTCAGCGCCTCTGTCCAGTGCACCGGCCACATCACTGTCTGCGTCACCTTTAACTGACACAGCCACCATATCGGCTCCAGAAGCATCTATATCTTCATCCAACCCAGTCACAGCATCACCTCCCACCACGATACCAGGCTCAGCAGCACCTACGACATCTCTGACACCTCGCTCCAGCTCGACCATGACACCGTCATTGTCGCAGCCGACCGTGCCCAGCTCCCCGACCACCGAGCATCTACCCAGCTCGACGGCAACGCTGGCCCCATCCTCACCTGGAACCTCCGGGTCCCCTTCTCCGCCGAGTTCTTCTCCGCCGAGTTCTTCTCCGCCGAGTTCTTCTGCGCCCAGTTCTTCTGCGCCCAGTTCTCCTGCGCCCACTGTGACCCCCAGTGCCAGCACCTTGGCCACCGGCTCCAGAACGACAGCAGCGATCAGCACCAGCACCGCAGCCAGCAGCTCGGGTGAGAGCCAGGCCGGGGGGCACTGTGCAGGAAGGGAACCCCCAGACCTGCTCATGGCCATGGGCTTGACAGGAGCCCCAAGTTCCCCCTAGACCCCCCCACTCAGGGGCTGTGCTCACAGGATGGGATGGGAGGCTCAGGGGTGCAGGTCTCCAGGTGACCCCAGAGCCCAAGCTGGTCCCCCACAGGTGGAGGTGACGCTAGAGCCAGGTGCTGGGTCTGTGAGGGGTGGGATGGGGGCACCTGGAGCTGGTCTTGAGCTCCCTCTCGCCCAGGCACACGGCTTGGTGGTGCTGGGGGGTAACGGGGTGCCTGTCTCCCGCTCTTGCAGCGCAGGCCCCTGCCAAACCCAACCCCGGCGTGGTCGTCGTCATCTGCCTCTTCGTCTGCGTGCTGGTGGGGGCAGCAGCGGTGCTGCTGGTGCGGCTATGCCGGCGCGGGACCCCCCAATTCCGCCACCTGGACGAGGTGCCCATGGTGCGTGGGGGGGGCTGGGGGGTGGCAGGGAGGGCAGTCGGGCAAAGCTGAGGGTGCTCACCCCACTTTCTCTCTCTTCTCTAGAGCAAGGTGACAGAGGGGTCCCCCATCACCCACTACGGACCCAGGTGACCCCCACGCTGCTGAATAAAGAAGCTGCTGCCTTGGCTCTGGTTTCCCGTCTGCTCTGCACCCTGCCCAGGGAAAACCCCCTAGTCCTGGGGGAGGCCACAACTGCTTTTGGGGTCCCCCCCACACCAGGCTGGAGGCCCCGGGGTGCCCCCAGGGTGGGTGTGGGGTGCGGTACGGTGGCGCACAAGGTGGTGGGGGCCGTGCAGGCCCCCCCGGCGGGGTGGGATGGGAGGGAGCGAGCAGCCAGGCACGCACGTCGCCTTCCTTCTGCTCCGCTGCACTCGGCCAGGGCCTCGGCACGCTGCGGGGACGGCGGCGCACCGCGAGGACCGGGCGCTGGTAAGGGGCTGTGGGTGAGGGCGAGGGGCTGGTGGCAGCAGGGACCCCTGTGCCGGGGCTCAGCATCCCCCCAGCTCGGGCTGAGGCTGCTCCTGGTGCTGGTTGGGGTGTGGGGGGCTCAGCCCCAGGGAACAGCGGGAGCTGTGTGCTCACAACCGGTGCACCCGGGGTCCCCAGGGATGGTGGTAACAGGTGCCCCTGGCACTGGGGGGTTCATGGCTTGGCGGGTGCTGGGACCAGAGGCCATCCCCGTGGCCTCAGGCCTGGGTGACCTGTCCTCATCAGACCTCGGGGGCAGCGGGACGGGGGGGACTGTGCCGGGGGGGGCAGCTGCGGGGCCCTGAAACCCGACGCAGAGGCTGAGCCTGGGCAGCTGTCACGGCCGAGACCCGGCGCCCATAAATCACGGGCGGGAGGATCCCGCGTGTCCCGGCCAGCGGGGGGGGTCCCGCCGCTGAACCCCCTCACGACCGTAGCTCTCGGAGCTCCCCCCCGGCAGGGACGGCGATGAGACGGAGCCGGACGGCGCTGCCCTTCCTCGGCGCGGAGGTGAGACCGGGATGGACACCGGGGACCGGGGGGGTGTCCCAAGGGCGGGGGTGTCCCCGGTACGAGCGTCCCCGCGCCGGGCCCCAGGGCAGCAATAACCGGGATGGAGGCGTTGAGCGGGAGTTAATTATCCTCTTAATGGGCGGTTAATTATTATTCACCTCTGCGTAATTGCGCGCCGGCTCCGGGGGTTTTTCCGGCGGGGTCCCCGGGGAAGGAGCGGGAGGCGGCGGCGGCGGGGAGGGGGCTGGGGAGTCCCGGCGGCTCCCTGCGCTGTGGGCTGAGCCGCTCCCGGTGCACCGGCCGTGCCCTTGGCCTTGTGCACCCCGCCTTCCCCGGTACCGCCGGGGTGCAGGGCGGCACCGTGTCCAGCAGGGGGCGCCCGCGCGCTACCGGCGCCCGGTAACGGGGAGGCGGGTGGGGGGAGCTGCCCCGGGGGAGGGACCCCCGTGCCGCGGGTGGGGACACACACGGACACCGGGAGCAGCACCCTGCAGAGCTCGCCGGTACCGGTGCCGCCGCCCCTCACCGCCGCCCCGTCTCCCCGCAGCGCTGCCGCGACGCCACCGAGGCCGCCCCGTCGGGCCCGGGCCCGGGAACGGCGGTGGGCGCCGTCCGCCGGCGTTTCTCCGGTAGCCCGTTGCTGCCGCCGTTGGGCTGCCGGTTGGCGGAGGCGGCCCGCGGCCCCGAGCCCGAGGGCAACCGGGTGGTTTTCACCATCGAGGAAAGCGGCCCCAGCAGCGGCGACGAGTCCGAGCCCCCCCGGTAAGAGCGGGACGGGGGGCGAGGTGTTTGCTCGCCCCGGTGCCACCGGGATGGGGTTACCTGGCAGGGCGGTGCCGCTCCCGGTTTCAGCACCGGCGGGGCGGACAGCGGCCCCGGGGCACCGGTACCGGCACCGGGAGAGCGCCCGGTGCCAGCGGCTGCTGCGGGACAGACCCCTCTGTCACCATCCCCGCTGCTCCGGCCCCGGGATGTCCATCCTGTGCACCCGATGTCACTGTCCCTGTCACCCGTGTCTCCCCCATCCTGTTCCCATCCCCATCACCCCTGTCCCCATCACCTCCATCCTTGTCACCTCCGCCCCCATCACCCATCCCCGTCCCCATCCCCTGTCTCCATCCTCCTCATCCCCTCCTTGTCCCCATCCTCCTCATGCCCTCCTTGTCCCCATCCCCTGTCCCAGCCTGGTGCCACCGCAGGGCTGGCCTGCCCCTGCCCGGAGGTGACCTCAGTCCCGGCTGTGCTGCTGCAGGGTTATTTTTGGGCCATTCCCCGCCCCCCGTGCCTGTCCCAGCCTGGCTTGTGGGGACAGCATGGGCCTGGCACAGCGGAGGGACCTGGCTCCGGTGTCACTCGCTGTCCACCCCCTGCACAGACGTGTCTGGCAGGGACAGCTACAGCCAGGGGGGGACGGGACTGGCTGTCCTGTGGCCAGTGTCCTAGGGCATGTTGGCTGCCAGGTAGCCCAGGGGGCCAGGCTTTGCCCCTGCCTCAACGTCCCCTGATGTCCCTCTGTCACAGCATTCCTCTGCCATGATGTCCCCATGCTTGCAGTCCCTTGGAAGCGAGTATGTCCGGGCTGCTCCAGGCTCAGACGCATCACTTGGTGACACCGTGGCATGTCCACGCTGCATGTCCAGGATGCGCCAAGCTTGGCTGCATCCCTTGGTGGCACCATGGCACGGCCACCCCGCATGTCAGAGCCACTTGGGGCATTTTGCCGCGTGTCCGGGCAGAGCACCCCTGTCCTTGTGGGAGCAGCTGCCGCCTTGGGGACAGCAGAGTGGCCAGTGGCACAGGGCCAGCGAGGGGCCACGTGCCCAGGCAGCTGGGCGCACACCGGGCAGCGCAGCCGGGGGGGACCCGCTCCATGTGCCGGAGCCAGACAGTTGTTTAATTTCCCAGGCGCGGGCGGGAGGGGGATGGAAACTTTCCCGGGGCCGCTGGGGGGGACGGGGCTGGGACGGCCACACGCTTCCTGCTCCGCACCGGCGGGCAGCGTGGCCTCCCCGTCACCGTCACCGCCCTGTCGGGGGTCCCTGGGCTGGGCCATGCTGCCCACCACGTACGGCTCACGGGGGGCTTCTCCGGCGGCGTCCCCCTGCGGTTCCCCCTGTAATTCCCCCCGCAATTCCCCCGTCCTCTTCCGGAAGCTCCTGATGAACCAGAGCATCCGCCTGCAGCGGCGCTTCACCGTGGCGCATCCCCTCTGGTAAGGGGGGGGGACGCTGGAGGGTCCCCGGCAAGGGGACACGCTCGGCCCTGGGCAGGCGGGAGGAGGCACCGGGCTGCGCTGCTGGGACAGGGTCAGCGTGGAGCCCCCCCGTGCTGTGGCATGTCCCCAAGGCCATGGGGGACAAGCAGGGGTCAGCGGGGGTCCCCTCGCAGCCGAGCAGTGGGGAGCTGAGCACAAACACCCTCATTGCAGTGATGGGCAGGCGAGGATGTGCAGGTGCCATGGGGGGGCAAGTGGGGTGGTGGGGAGGGCAGAGGGGCTTTTCCTGGCACCGCAAAGCACCGAAACACCCACCCCGGCACAGCTGGGCACCCCTCTGAGCCTCCCACCTTGGAGCTATAGAGGATTTGGTTTTGGGTGCCCCCCTGCTTGCACCCCGGGGTGCTGGTGGGTGCTGGTGGGTGCCGTGGGGATCAGCAGGTCCCTCCTCAGCAGCAACAGCACCTATTTATAGCAGCCCCCGGCCCCCCCGCCGCTCCGCGGTTATTAACACCGACAGCCTGTCACCCAAACAAGGGGGTTTAATTAATCACAAACCCCCCCATGGGGGCTCCTGTCCCCCCTCTCCCCCTGCTCAGGGCTGTCCCCTGGGGTGGCAGTGGGGTCAGAGGTGGTGGCACGGGGCCGGGAGCAGCCGCGGGTGTCACCGCGGGGCCGTCGGAGCCACAATGCGGCTTTGTGTCCCTGGTACCATCGGGGACGCAAGGCAGAGGCAGGGACAACAAGGGGCCGGGGGTGGCACAACGCGGTGCCGCTGCCAGGGACGGTCACAGCGCGGGGAGCGGTGGCACTGCCGGAGCGGGGAGATGCTGCCGGGCAACCGGTGCCCGTCCCGGAGGCACTCCTGCATCGGGTAGGTGACAGCGAGATGGGGACAGGGTGGCCCCAGCGGCCCCCGCGCTTTTCCAGTTCACCCAGTGCTCTGGGGTGGCTCGTCCCTGTCCCCACAGCGGGGGTGGCCATGGGGACACACAGCCTTTCCCATGATCCCAGAGCAGGAGAGGGGGGTGAGGCGGCCACGGACACCAAGGGGACACAGCAGGGTCACCATCCTTGTCCCCGTGTCCCCTGTCCCACCACGGACCCGCACAGCTGCTGGGCAGTTCTGATTGGGGTGTCCCCAGGTCACCACCAGCCTGTCCCCGAGGGCCAGGCCTTGGCTTCCTTAGTGGTTTCTGTCCTTTGGTGTCCCCTGGCTCCGTGCCATGGCTGGGACACTGTCACCCCCCATGGGACATGGTGCCTGGAGCTGAAGCTGATGGAGGTTTTGGGGCTTTTGAGGACTCGGGACAATCGGGGACCGTGAGGAGGGGACAGGAGAGGAGGTGGCCCTTCTGGGGTCTCTGGAGCTGGTGGCTTGAGCGTGGGGGTCCTGTCCCACCTGGGTGACACAGGACAACCCGCCTTGGCTGGCCGGTGTCCCCAGCACCCGTGAGGTCTGTGTGCACTGAGTTGTGCCCGTTCTCAGCAGCGGGACGAAGGAGCTGGTGTGGCCATGCTGGGCGGTGGCCCGTGTCACCGCAGAGGTACCCAGGCCACCTGCCCCGTGCCAGCCTTGCCCCCTGTCCCCTCGCAGCTTCGACCTGGAGCATGGCCCCCCCGGGCGGGGGGCACTGGACCCCCAGGCCAGCCCGGGGCTGGTCCTGCAAGGGACGTTCCCCCATGGCCAGCGCCGCGAGTCCTTCCTCTACCGCTCCGACAGCGACTACGACCTGTCCCCAAAAGCCATGTCCCGCAATTCCTCCATTGCCAGCGACCTGTGAGTGTCCCCCCACACCCCGACCCCCACCCTGACCCCCCGCCCTGAGCCTCACACCCGCTTTGCTCCCGCAGGCATGGAGAAGACATGATCGTCACCCCGTTCGCCCAGGTAGGTGCTGTCCCTGTGTCCCAGCAAGGAGGGGACGCTGCCCTACACTGGGGTGGGTGTCTGGGGGGGTCCGCGTGGCCCCAGCCCCCTTTCCCCCCGCCAGGTCCTGGCCAGTCTCCGCACCGTCCGGAGCAACCTGAGCCATCTCCAGGACCGCGCCGGCATCAAGTGAGTGTCCGTGGGACAGGGAGGGCGAGGGTGTCACCTGGCTGGGGGGAACTGTGACCCACGGCAAGGGGGGGGACACCTGTGCTCAGCCCCCCTGTGTTTCGCAGGCGAGCGTCGAGCAGCAGCCTCCCCTCCGGGAGCAAGGCCAGCCTGGCCGGTGAGTGCCGGGGGGCGATGGGGGACGATTCGGGGACGAGGGACGGGTCCCATGTGGCCCTGGGGGGTGCACAAGGCCACCCCCAAACCAGGGCAGAGTCACGGCTTTGCCCTTTGGGCTCCATGTCTGGTTTTCGGCAGCTCCGGCCGCTCTCGGCGCGGTGGAAAAGCTCCCGTTGACGTCAAACCTTCCATTAATAAAACCCCGGCGGCCGGCGAGGCCCCGCGGGAGCTGTCACCCCCCGCCCGGGGACAGCGTGACACGCCAGGCCATGGGGACAGCGTGACACCCCGCTGCCTGGGGATGCTTGACCCCCGTCCGGTCCCCCGCGTCCCCCCGTGTCCCCAGCTCTGGGGGCACAGCCACCCATGGGGGCTCGGGGTGCTGGGACCCTGTGTGTGTCCCCGTGCCGGGTCACCGTGGCGGTGGCGGGTCCCTCGCCAAGCCGGTGTCCCCCCCCGGCAGAGGATGCCCAGCAGAAGCTCTCGCGGGAGACGCTGGAGGAGCTGGACTGGTGCCTGGAGCAGCTGGAGACCCTGCGGACCCGGCACTCCGTCAGCGAGATGGCCTCCAACAAGGTGAGAACCCTTGGGACGGACCCCACATTGCCCTGGGTGGGGGGACGGAGACCCCCCAGGATGGGAAACTGGGGGTCCTGCCCGCTCCCCCTGGCGCTGAGCCCCTTCCCGCTCCCCCCAGTTCAAGAGGATGCTGAACCGGGAGCTGACGCACCTCTCGGAGACCAGCCGCTCAGGGAACCAGGTCTCCGAGTACATCTCCAGCACCTTCCTGGGTGAGGAGCCTCTCCTGGGTACCCCCGCTTGGGGACACCCCCACCTGGGTGTCACCTCTCGGCTGGCAGCTGGGTGGGATTCACATCTGGGCACGAATCCTGTGGCACCTCGTGGCACCCACGGGGACGGTGCCGCTTGCCTTTTGCAAAAACAATTCAATTTATGGAGCTTGCGGGGGAGGAGGTTCCACATGTCCCTGCGGGATTTGCTGCCTTGTGGGGGTGTCACAGTCACTGTCCTGGCTGGGAGTGCTGATGTATACTGGTGCATGCTGGTGGGGACATCCCTGTGGCCATGGGGGGGTGCCCAGGGTCTAAGGTGGGTGGCCCCATGCAGGGGGGGTGAGAAGAAGCACTGGGCATCCCCCCGTTGCCATGGCACCACGTTGTCATCCGCACGTCACCGAGGGGACGCTGGGGGACACACCAGGCTCCCCTCGACTCATGACCCCCCTGTGCCGGCCCAGACAAGCAGCAGGAGGTGGAGATTCCCCCAGCTAAGGACAAGGACAAGGAGAAGGAGCGGAGGAAACGTCCCATGTCGCAGATCAGCGGCGTCAGGAAGCTCCCGCATGGCTCCAGCCTCGCCGCCGCCGCCATCCCCCGTTTCGGGGTCCGGACGGACCAGGAGGGGCTGCTGGCCAAGGTGGGTCCCAGCGGGGGTGACCCAACCAGCCGCGGGGTCCCCCGTGCTGGATCGTTGTCCCTTTGGTCCCCAGGAGCTGGAGGACACCAACAAGTGGGGTCTCAACGTGTTTAAAGTCGCCGAGTACTCGGGCAACCGCCCGCTGACGGTCATCATGTACAGCATCTTCCAGGTGAGCACCTCGGCGGGATGTCCCCGTCCCCGTCTCCACGGCCAGATGGGGACAAGCCGCCTCCCTGCAGGAGCGTGACCTGATGAAGACTTTCCGCATCCCCGTCGACACCTTCATCACCTACATGCTGACGCTGGAGGACCACTACCACGCCGACGTGGCCTACCACAACAGCATCCACGCCGCCGACGTGGCTCAGTCCACCCACGTCCTCCTCTCCACGCCCGCGCTGGAGGTGAGTCCTGGTCCCCACAAGGCCACCAAGGCCACCAAGTGTGTCTGGCTGGGCTGTGATGCACCCACAATGGCTTTTTTCCCCCCCATCCCAGGCTGTCTTCACAGACCTGGAGATCATGGCCGCCATCTTCGCCAGCGCCATCCATGATGTTGACCACCCTGGTGTCTCCAACCAGTTCCTCATCAACACCAGTGAGCCGGGGCACAAGGATGGAGCTGGGGGGGATGTGGGGGACCCCGGTGTCCTCCTGGGTCACCCTGGGGTGACCGGTGTCATCTCGCAGACTCAGAGCTGGCGCTGATGTACAACGACGCCTCAGTGCTGGAGAACCACCACTTGGCCGTGGGCTTCAAGCTTCTCCAGGAGGAGAACTGCGACATCTTCCAGAACCTGAGCAAGAAGCAGAGGCAGTCACTGCGCAAAATGGCCATCGACATGGTACGGGGGGGCCCGGAGCACCCCAGGGTGGGGGGGCTTTGTGGGGGGGTCAGGCTGAGCCCCGTTCCCACCTCGCCCTGCCCAGGTGTTGGCCACAGACATGTCCAAGCACATGAATCTGCTGGCGGATTTGAAAACCATGGTGGAGACCAAGAAGGTGACGAGCCTCGGGGTGCTGCTGCTGGACAACTACTCTGATCGGATCCAGGTGGGCGTGGGGACACGGGTGGGGAACCTTAGTGATGCTCCACGTGTTGGTTGTGGCTCCGGTCAGGGCTGCTGTGAAGTCCTGTTTGGTGCCACCACCCGCCCGACCATGGCCAAGGGGGTTCCTGGCACAGGGGTGGTGGCCCCGGTGGACGAGGGACTTTGGGTAAGTCTGTGTCTGTGTCCCACGAGCCACCAACGTGTCCTGGTGGCCACGAAGGCCAACGGCACCTGGGGTGTGTGAGGAAGAGTGTGGGCAGCACATGGAGGGAGGTTGTTCCTCCCCCTCTGCTCTGCCCTGGGGAGGCCCCATCTACAGAACTGGGACCAGTTCTGGGCTCCCCAGTTTAAGAAGGACAAGGAATTACTGGAGAGAGCCCAGCACAGGGACAAAAAGATGCTGAGGGGTCTGGAGCATCTTTGTGCTGAGGAAAGGCTGAGCGAGCTGGGGCTGTTGAGCTGGAGAAGAGAAGCTGAGAGGGATCTGATCCATGGGATCAATATCTCAGGGCGGGTGTCAGAGGACGGACCAGACTCTGTTGAGTGGTGCCCAACGCCAGGGTGAGGGGCAACGGGCACAGACTGAAACACAGGAGGGTCCATCCAAATATGGGGAGAAACTTCTGTGCTTTGAGGTGCCAGAGCGTGGCCCAGGCTGCCCAGAGCGGGTGTGGAGTCTCCTTCTCTGGAGACATTCAAACCCGCCTGGGATGCTGTGTGATCTGCTCTGGTGACCCTGCTTGAGCAGGGGTTTGGATGGGTGATCTCCAGACGTCCCTCCAACCCCAACCACCCCGTGACTCTCCGCACAGGTCCTGCAGAACATGGTGCACTGCGCCGACCTCAGCAACCCCACCAAGCCGCTGGAGCTGTACCGGCAGTGGACCGACCGCATCATGGTGGAGTTCTTCCACCAGGGTGACCGCGAGCGGGAGAAGGGGATGGAGATCAGCCCCATGTGCGACAAGCTCACGGCCTCCGTGGAGAAGTCCCAGGTGGGGCAGCGCTGTGGGGCTGGTGGGGCACAGGGCTGGGTTTTTGAGGGGGCTCAGCTCTGCTTTCCCCCCCAGGTGGGCTTCATCGACTTCATCGCCCACCCGCTGTGGGAGACGTGGGCCGACCTGGTGCATCCCGACGCCCAGGAGATCTTGGACACGTTGGAGGACAACCGGGAATGGTACCAGAGCATGATCCCACGCAGCCCGTCCCCACCGCCCGAGGGACCTGGTGCGTCCCCCGCTGCCACCGACAAGTTCCAGTTCGAGCTGACGCTGGAGGAGGAGGAGGAGGAGGGTGAGTTGGACACGGAGCCCGAGGGGGCTGAAAGCCCCTTGGACGAGGACAACAGCGGCTCCAAGACACCAGCCACAGATGACTCGGGGTCGGCTGACACCGAGCGCCTCTCACCCGGCCCTGGGGACCGGGACTCGCCTGTCACCCACCCCAGGGACGTGGACAACCGGCGGGTGCTGGAGGGGACGTTGCCAAAGGACGGTGGCGGCGGGTGCTCGGTGCCAGGCGCTGAGGGCAGCCAGGGGCTGTGCCTGGACACGGAGGGCAACGTCACATTCCTGTCCCTGGGCAGGTAGCAGCACTGGCCGGTGGGTCCCCTCGCTGCCGTGGGGACATGGGACAGGGCGCTGCCCCGGCAAGTGACGGGCACTGCGGGGACACGAGGGGACACAACGCCTGTCCCATGTGGGAGCTGGGCAGGTCCTGAGAGGCACGAGGACACCGCTCACCCTGTCCCAGCAATTGTCCCCTGCTCCGACCTGGTGTCCCTGTGTGCAGCTGCTGGGGAAAGTCCCTGTCCCCTTCAGACAGGGCATGGGGACACTGCTCCTGCCACATCTTTGGGGCATGGTGCCCCACAGGGCTCCAGGGACAGGTCCCCCATGGGGCCAGGCACACCCAGAAGCATTTTGGTGTCCCTTTGGTGTCCCCTGGCAGAACCGCAGCCCCGCGGTGGGACAGCGAAGGGGGCCGGTGACATCCCCCAGCACGAGGGACTGGGGCGCAGCACAGGCGCAAGCCAGCGGTTTATTTATTTGGGGACAAATTCACTTTTTCAAGCCTTTTTTTGTAGCTCACTTTTTAATACGAGCCTCACCTAGGCGCACTCACACGCGTTCCTGCGGCAGAAAGATGCGTTTCTGCTCTGTGATCGATCCTCAAAACGCTGCGTTTGTACTTTGCACTTCGGGCCCCGGTGGGTGCCGCGACCCCCCCACATCTCCACAGGGGCCGGCGCAGCCCCTGGGGTCCTTTGGGTTTCTTCCTTCACCTTCCAGAGATTAAACCTGGTTTGTTCCTCACTAATTCCGATCCTTTAAGTGCCTCTTTACCGCGCTGCTGCCGCGGGAGCTGTGCTCGTGCCACCGTCCCTGGGGACTGGCGTTGTTGGTGGCCCTGCTCGGTGTTTGAACAAAAGCCGAGCTCCTCCCTGGAAACCTCGATCCATCACTGGCAAACACAACCGGCTAAGGTAAATATTTAATCGCCGGCTTGGCGTGGCGCAGAGACCGTTCTCTCCCCACTCCCGGCCTCTTCCGCATTGCTCCCCACGGTGATTTATATCTGCAAACACGTCCCCACCCGTGGCACTGCCCTGGCACGCAGGGCCCCGCCAGCGCTCGCCCATCGGCGATGGGGCCGCGGGAGCTGAATGCTCCTTCCCCAGCACAACCAGGGGCTCCGTGCCGTCCCTGCCTGGCCAGCGGGTGCTCAGCATCGCTCTGTTTCTCCCAATGAAGCTGGCGGGTCGATAGGGACCAGACGAGGCTCTGTGATCTGTGATCTCCAGCAGGGCAGGAGCTGGTTGAAGAAGCCTTTTTCATCCCTTGCTTGGCTGAGGGGCTGCAGCATCTGTAGAATCAGAAAATAACTGGGTTGGAAAAGGCCCTCAAGATCGTTCCCCCAGCCCTGGCACTGCCCCATGTCCTGAGAACCTCACGTCCGTCTGTCCAACCCCTCCAGGGATGGCGACTCCAGCACTGCCCTGGGCAGCCTGTTCCAATGCCCCACAGCCCTTTGGGGAAGAAATTGTTCCCCAGATCCAACCTCAACCTCCCCCGGCGCAACTTGAGGCCGTTTCCTCCGGTCCTGGCGCTTGTTCCTGGGGAGCAGAGCCCGACCCCGCTCCCCTGCGAGCCCCCGTCTCCGCACAAGGAGCTGCCGGGCAGGGCCGCGCCGGCCTGGGCGAGGCCGAGGCCGCAGGCTGGGGAGCATCACCGCCCGGGGGCCCGCGGAGCCATATGCTGCCTCCCCCTAATCCCCGCCGGTTGCCACAGGGCGAGGGAGGCCGCGGGGGTTCGGGCAGGACACGGCGCCCACCTGCGCCCCCCGCCCCAGCTGTGCGGGGCGCTGGGAGCACCAGGCCTCACCTCAGGGGCCAGGTGCCCCTGCGAAATGAGAGGGTCAGGCCACTCGTGGCCGCAGGGAAGCCGCAGGCCGTCGCGATAAGGGGTCATGTCGTGACAGGGGAGGCTGTGAGTTGGCTGGCCACCCCACCCTCCGAGCGGGAATGGTCCGCCCCGCACCCCCCCGCCCGGGGAGGGGATGGTTCAGCCCCCCCCGGCCACGGCGGCGCCGCAGGACCGCACCACTGCGCGCCGCGAGGGGGAAAGCGGCGCCCACCACCGCGCCGGGAGGGGCGTCTCCCCTCCCCTCCCCGCCCCGCCCAGCGTGGCGCCCCGCCACCTGTCAATCACAGCGCGCTGCCGGCCAATCAGCGCTCCCCACCGGGGGAGGGCCAGCCCGTGACGTCACCCTCATTTACATACCTCGCCACGCCTCCCCGCCCCCCCCTCCGCCCCGCCGACGTCATCCGGGCTCTGCAACCGGCGGGGCGGCGCGCGCCGCTGCTGCAGTTGCTGCAGGAGGAGGCGGCGGCGCGAGCGCGGGCTGGAGGTGAGCGCGCGCCCCCGCGCCCCCCCCGGTGTGCCCCCCCCCCCCCAACCCCCGGGCACCCCCCGGCACCGGCGGCTGCATCGCACCGGGGTGGGGCGGGAGGGCCGGGCGAGGGGAGGGGGTGTCCGCCAGCTGGCGGGGATGGCGGCTGCACCGGGCGTTGGGGGCGGGGGGCGGGCGGGTTGCAGCGAGGGGGCCGCGGGTCCCCCCCCCGCCACCCGGTCACTCTGCCGGTGCAGCGGGGTGCGGCGGGCTCGGGCCTGCGGGTGGGGGGGAAGGGGCTGAGCCCCCTCCTTGCAGCACCCAGCGCCCCCTCCCCGCAGCACCCTGCGGCACCCTACAGTGCATCCCCCCCCCGCAGCAACCCCCGCTCCGCCCTGCACCCCCCGGGGAGAGCCCCCACCGCCGTGCCCCCCTCCCCAGCATCCCCCCCGCAGCACCGCTGCAGGTGCCATTTTGCAGGGGAGATGCAGGATTGGCCGCAGCACCCCAACCGCTGCCAGAGTCACAGCTCCCCCCCCCATCCGTGCACCCCAAATTCGCTGTGGCACCTTCTCGGGGTCACCATTGGGGGTGACAGCAGAGCCCCCCCCCCCCCCAGCGCTGATGGCTCCGTGCCTCACCCTGGGTGATACACCCGCCAACATCTCAAATTAAAATAGGACTTAATTGCCACCGCGTTGGTGGGAAGCGGCTCCGGATTGTGGCTCCGGTGCCGCCCGGAGCCCGATGCTGTGCGGGTTTGTCACCGCCGCCACCGTCATGGCCTCCCCCCTGCCTTGCAGATGGCGTCGGCGACCGACTCCCGCTATGGGCAGAAAGAATCCTCGGACCAGAACTTCGACTACATGTTCAAGATCCTGATCATCGGCAACAGCAGCGTGGGGAAAACCTCCTTCCTGTTCCGCTACGCCGACGACTCCTTCACCCCCGCCTTCGTCAGCACCGTCGGCATCGACTTCAAGGTCAAGACCATCTACCGCAACGACAAGCGCATCAAGCTGCAGATTTGGGTGAGGTCCCCGCACCCCCCGGGGTGTCCCCGGTGCTCCCCGTGGGGCTGATGTGATGTTTTGGGGTGCCCTGGGGACCTCGCTGTCCACCTGGAGCGGCCGCATCCATCACCCCAGCGGTGTCCCCGGGGGTGACGTCGTGTCCCTGGGGGTGACATCCTTGTCCCCTCCCCAGGACACGGCCGGGCAGGAGCGGTACCGCACCATCACCACGGCCTATTACCGCGGCGCCATGGGCTTCATCCTGATGTACGACATCACCAACGAGGAGTCCTTCAACGCCGTGCAGGACTGGTGAGCACTCATGGGGCCTTGGGGGACCTCCCCAAAACCATCCCCGTGCTCTTCCCCCCCCCCCCACCATAATTCCCTTTTTTTTGTCCCCCAAAGGTCCACCCAGATCAAGACCTACTCGTGGGACAACGCCCAGGTCCTGCTGGTGGGGAACAAGTGTGACATGGAGGACGAGCGCGTCGTCTCCTCGGAGAAGGGCCGCCAGCTCGCCGAGCACTTGGGTGAGCCGGGGGGGCTGCTGTCTTCCCACAAATAATTTAATTAGGGGCTTAATTCCCTGGCTGTAATTCTTCTGCTTCGATAGCTGCGGTAACTCGTCAGTTAAAGAGGAAAAATAAGGTGTAATTAAGCCGCGAGCACCGGCGTGTGATGGCAGGTTTGGTTACGGTGCTGTAAACCTGCTGGCAAGTGCTGGGGGGGGAATTGGGTGTTCCCGGGGGGTGCAGGGGCTGGGGGGGGTCTGGGTGTGCAGCACATGCAGCCCTTCAATATTCTCCAATATTCTCCAGGATTTTTCTCCAATATTGTTCAATATTCTTCAATATTCAACATTCTTCTTCAGTATCGTTTAATGTTCTTGTCCAATTTAGTTCAATATTGTCTAATAGTGTTTGATATTGTTTAATATTCTTCTCCAATGTTGTTCGGTATTCTTGTTCAATATTGTTCAACATTGTTGTTCAATATTGTTCAGTATTGTTTAATATTGTTCAGTATTGTTTAATATTGTTCAATATTATTCTCCAGTACCGTTCGATATTCTTATTCGATATTGTTCAACATTATTGTTCAATGTTGTTCTTCAATAGTGTTCAGTATTCTTCAATATTCTTGTTCAATATTTTTAAGTATCGTTTAATATTGTTCAATATTCTTCTCCAATATTGTTCAATATCCTTCTCCAGTAGTTCTCAATATTCTTCTTCAGTATTCTTTACTATTCTTCTCCAATGTTGTTCAATATTCTTCTTCAATAGTCAACATTCTTATTCAATATTGTTCAATATTGTTATTCAATATTGTTCAACATTTTTGTTCAATATTGGTTTTCAATATTCTTCAATATTCAATGTTCTTATTCAATATTGTTCAATATTCTTCTCCAATGTTGTTTAATACTCAACATTCTTATTCAATATTGTTCAATATTTATCAACATTCTTGTTCAATATTGGGTTTCAATATTGCTCAATATTGTTCAATATTCGATGTTGTTATTCAATATTGTTCAACATTCTTCTCCAGTGTTTAATATTCAATATTCTTATTCAATATTGTTCAATATTGTTCAACATTCTTGTTCAATATTGGTTTTCAATATTGCTCAATATTGTTCAATATTCAATGTTGTTATTCAATATTGTTCAATATTCTTCTCCAATGTTGTGTAATATTCAACATTCTTATTCAATATTGTTCAATGTTATTCAATATTGTTCAACATTCTTGTTCAATATTGTTCTTCAATATTGTTCAGTGTTGTTCAGTATTGTTTAATATTGTTCAATATTCTTCTCCAATATTCCTCAATATTCAACATTCTTGTTCAGAATGATTCTTCAATATTTCAATATCATTTAATATTGTTCAATATTCTTCTCCAATATGCCAATTTTCTTCAATAGCGATGGATATTTTCACGATTTAAGGAGGGGAGGAGCTGCACGAGGTTCATGGCATCAGGCTCCTGGGTGCGGGGCTGGGAGGGGGTTTTACCCCCTGATACCCCCCCCGTAGCATCACCTATCCCCCCCGCCTCCAGGTTTCGAGTTCTTCGAGGCCAGCGCCAAGGACAACATCAACGTGAAGCAGACGTTCGAGCGGCTGGTGGACATCATCTGCGAGAAGATGTCGGAGTCGCTGGACGCGGCCGACCCGGCCGTCACCGGCGCCAAGCAGGGCCCGCAGCTCAGCGACCAGCAGGCCCCCCCGCACCAGGACTGCGCCTGCTAGGGACACCCCCCCCGCACCCCAAAACCCCTCAGTGCACCCCACACCCCCCAAAAAACCCTCAGCGCACCCCACACCCCCAAAAAAACCCTCTTTTGTGGGGCAAAACATTTGCTGCTGGTACCTCCCAAAGGGCTGCGGCCTACCTAGGAGCCCCCGTTCATTTAGGCTGTGCTCCCTCCCTCTCCCCCCGCCCTTAATTTATTTTTAAGCCTGGGCTGGTAGATCCCCCCTCCCATTCTGCTTTTATCACTCCCCAAAATATGATTTTCTCCACTGTACCCCCCAAAACCTCGCGTGTCCCCCCCCACCCACCCACCCAAAGGGCCCCCGGAGGCTCTTTGTGCCCATTTCTCCCCCCTCGCTGGATGGATAACTCCTAAAACTCTTGTTTATTTGTATAAATAGATGCTAATTTATGCTCCCGCCGTCTTCCTCCTTGTACAGAAGAAAAAAAAAAAATCTCCTTGTAAATAGGCGTAGAAGTGACGCTGTGCGCGTGACCTGCCGTGCTGTGGCCGTGTTGGTGCATTTATTTTTATTTTTAATTTTATGTTGTGTTTTGTTTTTTTTTTTCTCGGTGTGGTAACCTTGCTTGTGAATATCACTTAAAAAAAATTCTATTATTTAAAAGGTTTAAAAAAAAATAATAATACATGAGCAAGGCCAGCCAAGCCCTGGAGCAAATTAGCCCCAGTTTGGGGACGGGGACCTTTGCAGAATTGTCAGTTTGGGCTGGTTTTGGTTCTTTTTGGCTCAGTTTTGGCTTTTCTTGGCTCATGGGGGTGTGCAGGGCTCAGAGGAGTGTCGCTAATTTGCTGCAGGGCGTTGGGCTCCGTGTGTTCCTGTCGTACCGTGCTGTGAATAAGTGGATATTTCTGTAGCAACGACGGACCCCAAGATCCTGCCGCCCTCTATTTATTTTTTTCTCGGAGCGCTGTGTCTTTATTTTACAGATTTCCCCTCGCCCAGTACCACCTTTTCCCCCCCCGCCTCTTTCCCCTTTCCTATTTTTTGTGAAGTTTACTTCTGGAAGAGTTAACACTGTACTGTACAAATGTCAAAAGTGTCAAAAAAAAAAAAAAAAAAAAAGAGTACAATTTCCTAAAAATCACTGTATTAAAAGAAATGTTGTGAAGAAATAAATCGATGCTGATCACCTGTTCCTCCGGGTCATTGCTCCTCCTGTTGCCGGAAAGGCGCAAAAACGAGCCGGTTTCTTAATTAACATTTACCAAATGGTGGCTTGGTAGCGGGGGGGGCTGGTGTCATCCTGGGGGGGATGAGGACAGAGCTGGAAATAAGGCACAGCTTTAAAAATATATATATATATATATATTAAAAAAATCACATTTAGGCAGTTTTCATCGCTGCTGGAAATAAATGAAGTTCTTGGGTTACAGGGGGAGGGTCCAGCTGCCCGAGGGCTGGGATCAGAAGGGTGTTTTGGTCCCAAATCCTGCAAAATTCGCCTTAAAAAACCCCCCCGACCGCCTCCACGTTGGCTCCGCTGCTGGCAAACGTGGCGAGCGGGTGGCAGCGATCGCACCCCTATTTTTATAAAAACGGGGTCGGCAGCAGAGCCCACGCGCGGCGCCGGGGAGGTGGGGCCGGGAAAAGGAGCCGAGCGGCTTCTCGATTCAGCTCAAAAATAAAAAATTAGCAGGTAAAAAGGCTGAGGAGCTGAGGGGGCAGCGTCCCACTGCGGAAAAGCAGAGGAACGCCGGAAAAAGGGGGAAAAAACCCCCCTGTTTTCAGACAAGGGGAGAGCGCAGGGACCTTCCCCGGGGTGTTAAGGCAAAGCGTGGGCTCTGTGGAAAAAATATAAAAATAAATCAGCTTTCCAGGCTCATCTATGACACGAGATGGGTTATAAATGCGATCCCAAGCCATCATTGCAATTAGTAAGTGAGTTAATCAGGTTGCGGTGGGTTCTGGCTGTCGTTTTCAGAGTGGGTTGAGCTGAAATGCCCAGAAAAACCGCTCGCCGTGGGCAAAATGTCGCAGTCGTCGTGAGCAGCTGCCTCTATGTCTCGACGTCGTGCTGGTTCTTGGTGCTCTTGGGGCTGCCGGGCTGGAAAATAAAGAGGAAAAAAAAAGGCAAATTCGGTGCGAGTGGGGCTGGTGGCGGCGGCGAGAAACGGTGGTGGTGCCGGTGCTCACCCGGTGCTTGAGGTAGGAGAGGTAGATGTCCCAGCCCAGCGTCACCACGTTGACATAAACCACCCGGAATTTGGGGGGGACGAAGAGGAAATTGAGGAGCTGAGCAGCCGGCCAGATGCACCAGTCAGCCTGGAGGGGGTAAAAAAACCAGCCGGGAGAGTTTTAACAAGAGAGGAAACGGCCTCAAGTTGCGCCAGCGGAGGTTGAGGTTGGATCTGGGGAACAATTTCTTCCCCCAAGGGCTGTGGGGCATTGGAACAGGCTGCCCAGGGCAGTGCTGGAGTCACCATCCCTGGAGGGGTTGGACAGACGGACATGAGGTTCTCAGGGACATGGGGCAGTGCCAGGGTGGGTTATGGTTGGACTCGATCTTAAGAGGCATTTCCAACCAACATGATTCTATCTTCTCACCAGGGACGGGATGGGGAGCTCAGGGGGGATGTATTTACCTTGTAAAACTCCCAAAATTTCTCCTTCAGCTCCCCCCAGCTCTCCTCTAGCGACTGGCCCTCCAGTGTGCCCATGCCTGCGGGGACAGACGGGTGTCAGCAGGGACAGACTGGGGACAGACGGGTGTCAGCGGGGACAGACGGATGCCAGTGGGGACAGGGGTGCCCCCGAGGCTCCAGCGCTGGGGAGCGGGGATGAGAATGAGCATCTCGGCTGTGCCAGAGACTGAAAAATGCCCCAAAAAACCCCCAGGAACCCCCTGTTTTCCCCATTAAGGGGGGGCTGATGGGTGTCACGCTCAATCCCCAGTGACAATGACACGTACCGAGGAAGTACCAGGAGCCGAGGACGGGCGATGCCACCAGCTGGTCGATCAGGACTTTCTTCAGGACGGTTCTCAGCCCCCGCGCCGGGAACGCCGTGTCCAGCCAGAGGTACCAGTAATGCATGGGGGGGCCCAGGCTGCAGCCCACGGCGAACATGCGTCCTGCAACACAACACCCCCCGGGAGCCCTGAATTATTGATGTCACCCCGCTTGGGACCCCCACCCCCCCGAAAGCAGATCCAGCTCCGGGGAAGACACAAAGGGAGCGTGGCTTAGCAAATGTGACCCCGATTCTGCTAACGACGCGATTAAACGATGCGCGAGCGTTGTGGTTTAACCCGAGCTGGTGATACAACCACGACAGGTGCTTGCTCACCCCCTGCTCCCCAAATAGGGGAGAAAATCGAAAAGAGAAGGGAGAAACTTGGGTTGAGATAAACACAGTTTAATAAAATAACAAAATACTAATACACTACTAGTAAATATACATATAAAATAGAAATAAAAGATACTCAAGGCAATTCCCCATGAACTCTGTCCACACCGAGCAGCCAGTCCCAGGAAGCCGCACCCCGATCCCAAAAAGAGGAAAAAAGGAAGAAAAGGGAAAAGGCATAAAAGCCCAGAGCCCTCTGCAAAACAGCAAAAGGCCGAACGAAACGTTCCGAACCAAAACTCTCCCGGTTCCGGCAAAAAAGAGCGAAGAAAAAAATGAGCCCGAGAGCAAGAGCGATAACGCCCAGGAGAGGAAGTGGAAGATCCCGACTCTCCTTAAATAACTAGTGTGATGCTAATGGGATGGATACTCTTATTGATCAGTCTGGGTGTCAGTCCAGCTCTGTCCATCCATCCTCGCTGCCTCACACCTGTGGGCAGAGCTCAGAGTGTCCTTGGCTCCCAGGCCAGAGCAATTAAAAACATTAACTCTGTGCTGGGCTGCTATCCCTTGCTCTCAAACTAAATCCACACGATGACCGTGCTAGCTAGGAAAAAAAGTCTCTAACCACGCGAAGAAAATTCACCCATTTTCAGACAAAGCAGCACAGCGAGGCTGCTCTGCGCCCCCCGCCGCGGTTCGGATGTGTCCCCCCCCGCCCCGGGTTGTCACCTGTGCGTGCCAGCTGGGGCTGCGTGTCGGGGTGGTGGCGGCGGTGCCAGGCCTGCTGCAGCGTGTCGCCGGCCGCCAGCAGCGCGCCGCAGCTCGCCGTGTTGGTCAGCAGCAGCAGGCGCCCGCGGAACAGCGGCCGCAGCAGCCGCCGGCCCCGCGACAGCATCCTGCGGGAACAGACCCCCCCGGGGCCCCCTGCCAGGGGTCAGCGGGGACAGAGACACCCCTGAACACAGACACATGGCCCCACAGTCACTCTGTGCCCCCCAGTTACCCGTGCTGTGCTCCCCAGTTAGTGCTGCTGTACCCTCCCAGTTCCCCCAGTTACCCGTGCTGTGCTCCCCAGTTAGTGCTGCTGTACCCCTCCAGTTCGTCTTGTGCTCCCCAGGTCCCCAGGCTGTGCCCCCCAGTTACTGATGCTGTACCCTCCCAGTTCCCCCAGTTATCCGTGCTGTGCCCCCTCCAGTTATCCATGCTCTGTCCCCCAGTTATTGCTGCTGTACCCTCCCAGTTCCCCCAGTTATCCATGCTGAGCCCCCCAGTTAGTGCTGCTGTACCCCTCCAGTTCATCTTGTGCTCCCCAGTTCCCCGTTACCCAGGCTGTGCTCCCCCCAGTTAGTGCTGCTGTACCCTCCCAGTTCCCCCAGTTACCTATGCTGTGCCCCCCCCAGTTATCCGTGCTCTGTCCCCCAGTTACTGCTGCTGTACCCTCCCAGTTCCCCCAGTTATCCATGCTGTGCCCCCCCAGTTATCCATGCTGTGCTCCCAGTTCCCCCCGTGCCCCCCCAGTGCTCCCAGCTCCCCCCCCGTCACCCCAGTTCCCCCCGTGGCCCCCGGCGCTCCCCGTTCCCCCGGTGCCCCCCCCACTCACCGCCGCGCGCCTCCGCCACCGGCACCAGCGGGGCGTGCCCCGTAACCCAGCGTCTTCCGCTTCCGCCGGCCGCCATGACACCTACCGAGGCGCAGGAGGCCGCCATGACACCTACCGAGGCACAAGCGGCCGCCATGACACCTACCGAGGCACAAGCGGCCGCCATGACACCTACCGAGGCAGCGGCGTTCCCAGCGCCCCCCCCCCGCCTCAAACACCACACTCCAGAGCCTCTGATTTTTCCACAAAATCGTCCTTTTTATTCGCCGCTCGCTCCGTGCTCCCACGCCGTCCCTCAGCGCCTGCAGCCGGCCGGGACCTTCGAGGCCCCTAAGCCCCCACAGGCCTCGGGCTTCTCCCCCTGCCAGAGAGCGGCTGGTGGAGCACGAGCAGGGACAGGGACGGGGACAGGGACAGGGATGATGGGGACAGGGATGGGGACGGGGACAGGGATGATGGGGACAGGGATGATGGGGACAGGGATGGGGACAGAGATGGGGACAGAGATGGGGACAGAGATGGGGACAGAGACAGGGATGATGGGGACAGGGATGATGGGGACAGGGATGGGGACAGGGATGGGGACAGGGACGGGGACAGGGACAGGGATGATGGGGACAGGGATGGGGATGGGGACAGGGACAGGGATGGGGACAGGGACGGGGACAGGGACACGGACAGGGACAGGGATGTGTCCCCCAGCCCCCCCGGGCCCCCCATCCCACCTGGTAGAGGCGGCAGATCAGCCCCAGCAGCGAGGCCTGTGCCTGCGCCTGCAGCTCGTCCGTGTGTTTCTATGGGGGGACACGGGGCGGTCAGGGGGGTCCCTGCGGCGCCCCGGCCCCCCCGGCTGTCCCCTCCCTGTCCCCTCCCCGCCGTACCCCGTTGACGAGGATCCAGGGCACGTATTGGTGCGGGGGGTCGAGCGCCTCGGTCAGCTGCGCGTTGCGGTGCATCAGGGCGGCCCCCACGTCCCCCTGCACGCAGGCGGCGACGCGGCCGCTGTCCAGCTGCGGGGCGTAGACCTGCAGGCACTGCGGGGACGGGGGACACGGGGACGTCAGGGGACACGTGGGGACGCCAGGGACTGGGGACGGGGACACACGGTGGGAGGTCAGGGGGATGGGGACATCCTTATGGTGGTGAGGTGGGGACGGGGGCCACACACATGAGGTCATGGGGACAGGGACGTCCCTGTGGTGGTGAGCAGGGGACATGGGGACACATCAGGAGGTCAGGGGGACAGGGACATCCTTGTGTCAGTGAGCAGGGGACATGGAGATGCCCCAGGAGGTCAGGGGGACAGGGACAGGGACATCCCCGTGGTGGTGAGCAGGGGACATGGGGACACACCAGGAGGTAAGGGGGACAGGGATGTCCCTGTGGTGGTGAGCAGGGGACAAGAGGGGACACACAGCAAGAGGTCAGGGGGATGGGGACAGGGGGGACGTACACATGGGAGGGTCAGGGGGACAGGTTTGTCCCTGTGGCAGTGAGCAGGGGACATGGGGACACACCAGGAGGTCAGGGGGACAGGGATGTCCCCATGGTGGTGAGCAGGGGACATGGGGACACACCAGGAGGTCAGGGGGACAGGGATGTCCCCATGGTGGTGAGCAGGGGACATGGGGACACACCAGGAGGTCAGGGGGACAGGGATGTCCCCATGGTGGTGAGCAGGGGACATGGGGACACACCAGGAGGTCAGGGGGACAGGGACGTCCCTGTGGTGGTGAGCAGGGGACATGGGGACACACCAGGAGGTCAGGGGGACAGGGACGTCCCTGTGGTGGTGAGCAGGGGACATGGGGACACACCAGGAGGTCAGGGGGACAGGGACGTCCCTGTGGTGGTGAGCAGGGGACATGGGGACACACCAGGAGGTCAGGGGGACAGGGACGTCCCTGTGGTGGTGAGCAGGGGACATGGGGACACACCAGGAGGTCAGGGGGACAGGGATGTCCCCATGGTGGTGAGCAGGGGACATGGGGACACACCAGGAGGTCAGGGGGACAGGGATGTCCCCATGGTGGTGAGCAGGGGACATGGGGACACACCAGGAGGTCAGGGGGACAGGGACATCCCCGTGGTGGTGAGCAGGGGACAGGGGACACACACCCCAAGAGGTCAGTGGGATGGGGACGTCCCTGCAGTGGGGTGCAGGGGACAGGGACACACACTGGGAGGTCAGGGGGATGGGGACAGGGACACAGGCACACAGAGGCAGGTCAGGGGGACAGGGACATCCCTGTGTGCGGGGCGCAGGGGACAGTGAGGGAACATACGGCCTCCAGGTTCTTGGTGACGGAGCTGCCCGACTCCAGGCAGAAGATGACGGGAAAGTAGGTGCTGAAGTTCTTGGCCTCGTGCATCAGGCAGGTCTATGGGGACAGGGCGGACGGTGAGGGGCTTGCCAGACCCACCCTGTGCCACCACCGTGGGAACAGGGATTGTCACCGTCACCTCGATCATGTTGCCCAAACACTCCTCGGGGCCGTGCTGGCACTGGAAGCGCCACTTCCCGCTGACGTTCCTCTCCTGGGGGACACACGGGTCTGAGCAGCAGGCGGCGGCACCGGGGACAAGCACCGGTGGCACCGGCTCCTACCTGTGCGTTGCCGTAGGGGACCAGGGTGACGCTGAGGACGTCGTCGGGCAGCACCAGCCACGCGGTGAAGAGCTCCTGCACCAGGAACGCGCGGCACGCCGGGCACAGGCTCTCGTAGAACAGGCTCAGCTCCACGGGGGCGGCCGCGGGGCGCGAGCGGTGGGCGCAGCGGCTCTCGGCCTGTGGGAGGGTTTCGGGGGGCTCAGGGTCCCCGATATTTGCAGGGGATGGGGGCGAAGCTCCTGGGATGTGGGTGCACGGGGTTGGGGAGGGAAGTGAGAGCGGCTGTTGCGGCCGCAGGGTCCTGTGCGCTGCCGACGCGCCGCTGGGGCTTTCCGGGGGAACTTCCTCAAAGTATTTTTGGGGAAAACAGATCTGGTGCGGCCGGGATGTGTCTGGGTGGGGGCGCAGCCCAGCGCCCACCGCCCGGTTGTGGCTGCACCCCCCAGGGCGCTGCCAGACCCACCATCGCAGCAGCGTCACCGTCCAGGGTGGAATAAGCCAAAAAGGTGGTTTTATGCTGAAAAAGCAGCTGGGGATGGGTTGGGGGTCGGTGCGTCCCCGCGGTGCCAGTGCGGCACAGGATCCCTGGGCAGCCCCGCGACACGCCAGCCTGTGCCGCAGGGGTGCTCAGCACCGGGTACCGCGGGCGATGTCCCCACACCGTCTGTCCCCATATGCCCGGTGGCCCTGCCCTGCGTGGGCCGGTGGCCGCGGTGGCTCTGACCTGGCAAGCGGCAGCGATCTCCGGCGAGCTGCACCAGAGCGGGGCCCGGGTGTCGCAGCCGGGGGGAGCGGCCACCACCCTGAGGCCCGGGGCCAGCAGGGCCACCAGCAGCGCCAGTGTCACCGCGGGGGCCATGGGGACGCTGCGGGGTGGCGGGAAGCCGAGCCTGGCCCTGCTGGGGGTTTTAAAGCCCGGCTGCGCCCGCCCCCGCGCACCCGTCCTGCCCGGATCAACCGGCCTCCTCCTGTGACGCCAACGCTGCTGACTCACGTGGGGACGCCCGGCTTGGGTCACCCTGTCCCCGCTGTCCCACCCCGCTCTGGACACCCCGTCCCCGCTGTCCCCTTGGGAGCCAAGCCCCGAGTTGGGGTTTTGGGGTCACAGCCCCTCGCTCAGCCCCGCCGGTGGCTGCCGCTTCCCCGCAGGTTGTGACATGTTGGGGACAGAAACCCAACACCGTGCTCGGCGTCTCCAAACGGGCAGGGGGGTGGCTCTGTGTGGGACCCCCCCAAATCCCTGTGGAACACCCAGGGGCTTCGGTGCTGCCCAAAAAAATCCCTCTGGGCTCATTGCTGGTGCTGAACACGGAACCTCGTACTTCCCCCCGCTGTTTTTAGCCGCTGTTTCCGGCTGTTTCTCGCCCCTCGGGGTTCGGTGCCACCTCCTTGCGGTGCCACCTCCCTGCACGGGGACAATCCCCGCTTGTCCTAGCCCCGCAGGTCCCCAGGCGATGGGTCACATCCTGCGCCCAGCCCAGGATGAGCCCCATTGGCACAACACCCACAGAAATCCTCGCAGCCCCTTTATTAATTCTGTTTATTTCTTCCTTTTTTTTTTTTTTTTTGGTCGTTTTTGTGTTTTTTTTTTCTTTTGAAGTACCGTACAAAAAAAAAAAAAATCCTCTTACAGTAACAAATACTGGGTTTTACATTAGTAAACATCAACAGAAAGAGCATAGAGAACTACTGCTGGTAACGAACAACTGAAGTGGCGAGTTATTGATTATTGCGGATACCTAGGGACTAAAAACCACGCGGTCACCACGTCCCCTCCGAGCACAAAGCCACCAGTGACACGAGAGCCCTCGAGGGGGTGACAACGGGGGACACGAAGGGACGAAGCCCCAGGTCATGCCCCGGGGAGCAGGAACGGCCACGTTGTACCCACAGGACACGGGTTTGGGGACACGGGGGGGGGTCACGAAGCAGCAAAGCGGAGCCCAGGACTTTGAAAACACGTCGCTGCCGGGTCACCCGGCGCTGGGAACAGCACGAGCAAAAGCAGCAAAGGGACAAATGACAAGGAGCTGATTGCAAGGGGGCTGCGTGGGTTGGGGAGCTCGGGGTGGGGGGGATAAGCTGGGGTTTTGGGGGGCAAGTCGGGGAAAGGGGGCCCTGGAAAGGGCATTTTCCTCCTCGTTGTGCACAGGACTCGCGAGCGGTGTCACCCTGGTGGTGACGGGTGCCAGGACAATGCGCAGGGGTGACCGTCACCCCCCCAGTGCTCCTGGGGTGCAAGAGGCTCTGGCTGGGAAGGGGCAGCGTGGGGTGAAAATTCAACAGAAAGGGTCAAAAAAAAAAAAAAACACACCATCAGGAGAAGCTGGAATGTGGGGCAGGAGCAGCAGAGGCTGGAAACCCCCAGCGGAAGGATTTGGGGTGTTGCAACAGCCCCCCCAGCCCCAGGAGGGTCTGCAGGGACAGTGCTGAGCACCCGTGCTCTCATCTCTCACGTGGCCGAGCCCAAACTATTCCCTTAATCATCCCCGACGGCTTTTCCCAAGCGATCCCCAAAGCCAAAACGCACACCGAGAAACCAGAGCCAAAAAGCACAACGCACGGAGCAGGGTCTGTACAGCCGAGAACCGCCGCGAGCAACAGGAATAAGACGTTTTGCTCCAGCAATCGCAGCTCCAAAAGGATCCGGGGACCGTCCCGCGGCTGAGCTGAGTGGGGACAAGGGACAGCACGGTCCCCGACGCAGGTGGCACGTTGGGGAGGGGACGGAGGCAGAGCAGCACCCACGGACATGGCGCAGCCCGAGTCGCGACACGAAGCAGAAGTGGCAGAAGCTCCGGCATCCACCGGCTGCAGCCCGGAGAAGGGAAGAGCCTCTCCGGCTAGTCAAGAGGACGATGAACGCTTTCTTCCAGCCAGGCAGGCAAAATAACCCAGCAAAGCAAACGCCACCGCGGCCTCGACTCTTAAAGCTCTTCCAGGGCCACCCCTGCTGCCCTCGAGCGCTCTGACCTCAGCGTTATCCAAAAAAAGCCACAATAAATCCCGCGCCGGCGACCCCCGGCTCCTTCACCCCAATTCCCCGTACAGTACTGACGATTATAAGTGCTTTGCATACATAATTCCACGTCATGCATATACATTTCTACGTGCTCAGGAGATACCGTCCTCCCGCAGCAGACAGGTCCTTCATTTCGGGGAGGGCTCATCGTGTGCGTCGCCTCCGGCCCCTCCTGCTGCAGCTGCAGGAGCCCAGTCCAGAACAGCCCGGCCGGCCGCTTGTGGGAGTTCAGCAAAAACCAGGACTAGGGAAGCAGCCGATTAGGAAATGAACCGTATTTACAGAGCTACAACAGGTTAAGTTTGCAAAGATGCACCAAAAGATAAGCCTGAAACGACCAGCTGCACATCCCCCAGATTCTGCTGGGAAAAACCACGGGTACCGACAGGGGTTTCACAGCTTAGTTGGCACAAATGAGACGAGAGATTCGGCGCTTAACCAGATCCTCCCTCCCCGGACGGCAACGCTCCAGGGGGGTGGTGACATCAGGGAACAAGACGGTGAGGTGGAGTGTGATGTGAGCGGAGACCTCAGCCCAGAAGCCCTGCGGAGGACGGGGATTCTCCTTCCTAAATGAGTCGGAGGAGCAGCACCCCTCGTACCGAACAAAACCCCCGAGGGAAGTGAGAGCAGAGGATGCACATGCTCAGTGGAGCCTCCTCCTCCTCCAGCATCAGGCAGGGACCCCGCAGTGACACGGGGACGGTGACACACGCCGAGGAATTGGGAAGGCGATGCATAGCGGGACGACCTGCCTGCAAGAAAGGATCTGACCTGCTCATCGGAGAAGAGGAGTGGGCTGCGTTTGCCTCCCGGCAATTCAGATCACAACTGGATCCCACCTCCTAAAGGCTGGAAGAATCGACAGCTCAGCCTGGTTTTTTTTTGTCCCACCAGCCAACGCGGGTTTCAAGCTACTGACCAAAAGGGACACCAGGAACGGTCACAGACATCTCAGAGGCTCTGGAGGGGCAGGAGCACATAGACTCGAACTATACAGGGTGCGAGAGTCCAGAGCCAGAAAGCAGCGCCCTGGGGAGAAGCTGGAGGCAGCTCTTGCATGGTGCACGGGCTGCTCATCTGGCCGGCGGCTGGGACAGGACGGGGTGAGCCAGGGTGACATTCAGGGAGTCATTGTGCTGCACCAGGGACGTGTGCTTGTAGTGCAAGACCAGGTCCTTGAGGGAGGCGTAGAGGTTGTAGGGTTCGGCGAACCCGTAGCCGGTGGCCGTTTTGTAGATCACGCAGTGCTTGGTGTCACCGTCCACCCTGCGGGGAGATAAGGGAGCACGGGTCAGCGCATGGCGGGGACAGGGACAGCAGAGCACACGTGGGTGTCACCTCAGAGCCCCGTCCAGCCTGGCCTGGGATGTCTCCAGAGACAGTTCATCCACCATCTCTCTGGCCAACCTGGGCCAGGCTCTCAACACCCTCGGGGCAGCAATTTCTTCCTCGTGTCCAGCCTGAATCTCCCTCCTTTAGTTTAAAACCATCACCCCTTGTCTTATCGCAACAGGCCCTGCTCAAAAGTTTGTCCCCATCTTTCTCATGGGCCCCTTTTAAGTACAAAAAGGCCACACTAAGGTCTCCCCGGAGCTCCTCTTCTCCAGCTGAACACCCCAACTCTCTCAGCCTGTCCTCCCAGCAGAGCTGGTCCAGCCTCGGATCATTTCTGGGGCTCCTCTGGCCCCTCTCCAGCAGGTCCATGTGTGTCCTGTGCTGAGGACTCAGAGCTGGAAGGGGGATCTGACCAGAGCGGAGCAGAGGGGCAGAATCCCCTCCCTCCCCCTGCTGGGGATGCAGCCCAAGATACAACGTGATTTCTGGGCTACGAGCCCACATTGTCGGCTCACGGTCAACCTTTAATCCTCCAGCATCCCCAACTCCTTCTCCGCAGGGCTGCTCTCCATCCCTTCGCCCCCCAGCCTGTTACCAGTACCGGGAGAGTGATGCGGGAGCACAGCCCATGCCAGGCACGTCCCGGCAGGTCTGCGTGGGGGTTACTCACACCACAGAGCAGGCGTAACATCCCTTCTGGCTGCTCTCGCGGATCAGGAAGGTGCCGTCTCGTTTGCCGCACAGCATCTCCTCCGCCTGCAAGCGGTTGATCTTCCCCACGTACCACGTCCGCTCCTCGTGGTGGGGCAGCTCCTCCTCGTCATCCATCATGGAGTATTGGCTGCAACCGAGCACAGGGAGGGTCAGGACCCCTTGGTTTGGGGACACGGCCCCCGCATCTCCCTTCTGCCATCTGCTGTCACCCCTTCCAGCAGGGATGGTGTCCCCAGCTCCCAGGTGGGTAGATGGGACTTGCCCACGGTCCCACAGCCCCCCACATCCTGAGAGGATGAAAGGAAACGGCCTTAAGTTACGCCAGGGGAGGTTTAGATTGGATATCAGGAACAATTTCTTCCCCAAAGGGCTGTCGGGCATTGGAACAGGCTGCCCAGGGCAGTGGTGGAGTCACCATCCCTGGAGGGGTCGAACAGACACAGAGATGAGGTTCTCAGGGACATGGGGTATTGCCAGGGTTGGGTAACAGTTGGATTCGATCTTGAGGGTCTTTTCCAACCAAAGCGATTCTCTGATTCCACCCCACAACACGTCAGCGGGGACACTCACTCCTCCGTCTCGTTCTTGATGCCCAACCACTCGTTGATTTTCTTCTGCCGGGCTCCTTTCTGCGTCAACCACCTGGGGAGGGACAGGCAGAGCTCAGCGCGGGCACCGTGCCCGGATCCCCAACGTGCTCGGATCCCTGACGCCAGGCGCTTGTTCTGCTATCACCAGAGGGCAGCAGCCATCCCCTTTGAGGGGCTGCCATGCCCCGAGGCCACACACTGCAGGGCTCAGCAGCCCACAAGCCGGTTTTACAAACCCCAAAACCCTCCAGGAACCAGCTGAATGGCTCCCAGCTGGGCTGGAGGGGCAGCAGGGCCCTGTTCCCAGCCCTGCGCGGGGGCAGGAATTACTTACACCAAATACTGGTCCCGGAGTTTGCGCAGCTGCATCAGGTCTGGCTTGAGGCTGTTCATGCGTTTGTCGATCTCCCGGTTCTCCGAGGCCTGTTTCTTCAGGTCCTGCTCCAGCTTCATCTTGCTGTCGTGGATTTCCGTGATGCGAGATTTGAGTTTCTCTGAGTTCATGAGGATCCTTGGCGGGGGGAAAAAAAGGTTTAGGCTGCGAGCCAGCGTGGGGGAGGCAGAGGAGGCGGCCTGCCAGCTCCAGCACACAGCACGCTGCTGGGGAGGTGAGGATTGCGCATGCCTGGGCCGAGGATGGTCCTTTCCAGCCCCCATCCCCTTGCAGGACAGGTCACGGCACCCCCAGTCCTCACCGTTGCACCTCCTTCTCGTTGCCCTCCCGTCGGAAGCGCTCGATGTACTCCTTGCTGCATTTCTCCTGCGTCTGGCACTGCTCCTCAAAGATCTTGATGGTCTCGTTGAAAGCCTCGATCGCCGTCCTCTTCATCTGCAGCTCCTGAAAAGGGAGGGGAGGGCTGAGGAAGGGGGAGGACTTGGGCAGGTTTTTGCTCATTCTCATCCCTTCTCCTCCTGGCCCAGCGATCAGGGGGTGTTGGGGCAGCCCGGGGGGTGTCGGTACCTGCGAAGTGCGCGTGTACTCCTCGTACAGCAGGTCGTACTCCCAGCTCTTGTCCTGGTACTGCTGGTGATAGACCTTCAGCTGCTCCCCAACGGCCTCCACGCTGTCTTCTTTCACCACTTGGTCCTGCCGTACAGGCAGCCTCGGTCAGGACCTGCTCCTGCCCCTCGGCGAGGCAGCTGCTCCCACAAACCGCCCCCCAGCACCCCAAAAAGCGACGTCCCAGCACGGGGCAAGCAGTGGGATGCTATTTGCCAAGGATGGATGTGCAATGGCCCCTGGTTGGAGCTGCGCTCCCAGTTTTGTCCCAGCAGCTCAGGCCTCACCTGCTGGTACTTGGAGATGGGGTAGAGCAGCCTGGTGTCCAGTTTGGCGTTATACTGGGCGAGCGACTCATGCCGGTAATGGGTGATGAGCTCCACCACCGAGCCGAAAGTCAGGGGCTCGGAGAAGCCGTATTTCCCTTCCCGGTGAAAGATCTTGATCAGCTTGTTATTGCCGCCCTTCCTGCAGCGGGGAGGGGACAGAGGGCACCGATCACCACCCTGACGTGTGGGACACGCAGTGACAACTCCCTCCCAGAGCAGCAGAGGCTCTCGGGGACCCCAGTGCCCACCTGAGCGTGAGCGTGTACTCTCCCTGGATCTTGCTGGAGGCGTCGCGCACCAAAAAGGTACCATCTGGTGTGTCCCGGAGCTTTTCATTCACCTCCTCCCTGCAAGGAACGTGATCGTCATGGCCTGTGAGGTGCCAGCAGAGCTCCCTGGGATAACGGGAAGGACAGGGCGTACAGGACGTCACCTGCCAGACACCCCCTTACCGAGAAATGTCCCCCCAGTACCACTCGGCGTCCTGCAAAGGCACGCTGTTCCCGTTGGCCAAGCTGGCTGCGCTGGGCTTTGGCTTAGGAGGTTTTGGAGGCAAAGCTGGAAGAGAAGGAGGGGAGAAGGAGGGGAGAAGGAGGGTGGCCTCATGTCCCAGCTCCCTCAGTGCTCCCCTCCCAGCAGTGACCATCCTGGGAAGCCCCCTTGGCCACCACGCTGCCGGGAGCTGCTCCAGACACATCTACAGCAGCAGCTGAACACTTTGAGCTGCCCCCAGGCACAGAAACACCCTCGGCAACCCGCTCGTGGGGGCAGAGACTCCGCACCCACGGAGCACAAACGCCAGCGCCTCAGGCCCCAAGGAAGGGGCGTCTTTTTGACGTTGAGGGCGGTGAGAGCCTGGCCCAGGTTGGCCAGAGAGGTGGTGGATGAACCATCCCTGGAAACATCCCAGGCCAGGCTGGACGGGGCTCTGAGCAACCTGAGCTGGTGAAGATGTCCCTGCTCATGGCAGGGGTGGCACTGGGGGAGCTGGGAAGGTCCCTTCAACCAAAACTATTCTGTGATTCTTTGATGTCAATACCTGGAGGCAACTGCTCTGGCTCCAACTCCTTCGTCTGCAGAAGTATCTCCAGGAAGAGCACGGAGAAGTCAGGGCTCAGCTCTGGGCTGCAGGGAGAGAGGAGCAGAGATCAGCAGCTGTTGGGGAGAACTTGGAATTTCTCCCATGCCTGAGCCCTGGTGTTGCCTGCTCCATCCCAGCCAAGAGCCTGCCGTACCTGGCGCCGGGCAGCCGGAGGAGCAGGGGCCCAAAAATCTCTCCCAGGGCCCGAGGGTGGAGGTTGTTGCTCTCGGCTTGCTGCGATACCTTCCCCAGATGCCGGAGCAGGAACTGCAGGGTGAGCGTGTTCTGCAGCGGGACCACAGGCGACTCCAGGGCCAGCAGCAGCTGCTTCCGACAATTCTCTGGCTGGGGGATCTCTGGGGAGAGAAGAAGACACGATGGAAGAGACGGCACCATTCGCCACGCTTCGGCTGTGTCACACAGACCCCACAGCCATAGGAAATATTGTAATACCCCAAATGTGTCCATCCCACCAAGCTGCGCATTCCCGAAGCTCTTACCCTGCAGGACACGCAGGATGTCCCCGTGCACGGCCACTGGCACCACAGGGGACGGCAGGTCCTGCAGGTAACCCCGCAGTGCTTCACCCAGGGAGTGCACGTCGAAGGGCTCCAGGTCGCCCAGGGTCCAATCTGTCGGGACAGAGACATCCCATGGGTGGTGGGCACAGCACTGGGCACCAAACGGCAGTTCCAGTGCTGCCGGCACCAGTCCTGGTGACTGTCACACACCACGTGGGGACACGGATGATGCCTGGAAGTGCCCCCCTGCACCCCAGAAATGAGGCTCCCGGCAGAGTGGAGCCATGGCTCCAGCCAACAAGCTGAGCCGTAAGATCCTCCTCTGCTCATTTGTGGTGTGACAGAGCAAGAGAAAACTCTGCCAGCCCATCAGCAGAGCACCCCGAGAGCAGCGGGACACAAGCGCAGGGGTTCGCTTGGTGGGCTGCGAGTCTCTGAGCTGGCGTCACGTCCCTTTCACAGAATCATTTGTGTTGGAAAAGCCCCTCAAGATCATCGAGTCCAACCGCTCCCCCACCCCTGGCACTGCCCCATGTCCCTGAGAACCTCATCTCTGTGTCTGTTCGACCCCTCCAGGGATGGTGACTCCACCACTGCCCTGGGCAGCCTGTTCCAATGCCCGACAGCCCTTTGGGGAAGAAATTGTTCCTAAGATCCAACCTCAACCTCCCCTGGCGCAACTTGAGGCCGTTTCCTCTCATGCTTTGCTCCAGCCCACGGATGGGGACAGGAATCCCCCCCATCCCGTCCCTTCCACACGAGAGGGGGATGTGTGGGGCCGTCCCAGCCCCACGGCAGTGGTGCTGGGAGCCAGGAACTGCCTGGATTGCATTAGCACTGGCGCTGTCACATCCCCTAATCTCCTCCATCTGAGCCGATTCGCCTCCTCCCCGCGCCGAGCTGGTTCTTACCGGTTCGCAGCGCTTGCCGCAGTTCGGAGCCAGATGTCCTGTACAACATCTCGCTGTCTAACCCTGCAGGAGGGAGGGCGCTGCTGTTAGCGGCGAGCCCTGCGGCTCCCAGTGCACGTACCGGTTTGGTGCCAGCCCTGTGCCGGCCGGGCAATGGCTACGGCACGGCTAACCGGGGCTGGACCGTGTCCAAACCGACCTCCCGCAGCCCCCGGGACACTCGGGTTAGCGGCCCCGTTTCTCCTTTGCATCACAGATCCAGGTTGGAAGCGTTTTCCAAACCCCAGCACCCCCAGGCCTCTGCAGGTGGGGGGTGAGCCCAATCCTGGGGAACAGCAGCTCAATTCAGGTCGGGGAGCAGAGACCCCCCCCACATTTCTGCAAGAAGCTGCATCCAGTGTCCCCCACGGAGCTCCATCCAACGCCAACAGCTTTTAAAGACAGCTGCCTCCCCCTCTGCCCTCGCTGGGGGGCTTTGGGGTGGTCTCAGCCCCTCAGTGCTCATTTTGGGGGGTGCTCAGCATCTCCCCTTACCTTTCTTCTCAATAGCTTCCACCAGTTTCACCAGCAGTGGCGGCGCGAGCTCTGGAGGGCTGAACTGGTCCTGCAAATCCGGGAGAGGAGACACTGGAGGGGGAAAAAGAGGGAGGGAGAGAAGGGGATCAGACCCTGCTCAGCCCCCCACAGATGGGCTGGGGTACAAACAACCAACGCTGCTCCCAACGCTGGTGTCCCAGAGCGAAGAAAAACCACGGCCATGAGGCCACAGCCCACGCAAACACCGCACGGAAGCTGCGGGGAACCCATAAACTGGCTCAGAAACCAGTATGGCACTGGTTAAGCCCGGCTTTGCTCTGAGCCCCCAACAGGGTGGGTTTGGGGGATCCCTGCTGCTCCCCTGTGTCCCTGGGTTCAGTCCCTGCCCAGGGCTGGTGGAGCAGGGCCAGGGAGCTTGCTGGCGGCGCTGAGCCGCGATTAAACCAGCAGAACGCCGCGTCAGCAAATTCCTGCCCTCGATTGCTCGTTTAACATGGAAACCAGCCCTCGGCCTCCCCCGCCGCGCACGCCGTTACGGGGCACGGACACGGGACTGGAGTCCTCCCCACTATTCCCAGGGGATCGACAGCTACATCAGGCATTTCGCTGTCACCTCCAGGAGATCACGATGTCCCAGCGCCGGGCACGCTGTGCCGGAGGGTGACACATGCCAGGGCAGGAACACGCAGGCCCGGGCAAGCAGCTGCCAGCGGGAGGTTTGCCAAAGGATGAGCCGTGCCAGAGCCCCATTTTTCTTCTAATTAAGCACTAGCCAGTGCAGGAGGCTCCTCGAGGCTCATCCACAGCACTGGGCAGATCCCTGGGAGCCCATGGTGGGCGAGGACACCCAGGACACTCCACAGGTGAAAAAAGGCCGCTCCCCGTTGTGAAACATGGCTCTGTTGTCACGGATCTGACCCCAAGGCGCCCGGTGTGGTCTCACAGCAATTCTGGAACTCCTCCCGCACCCACGGGGAAACGCAGCAGCTCGCGTGGGTGCTATGGAGCAGAGGGGCAGGCAGGCAGTTCTGTGAGGGCTTGCGTTGTTTGGAGGGGGGTAAAACCGCCACCAGAAAGAGCCCCCGGGCACGGGAAGGGACCCAGCGTGGTGCTGGTCGGGCTGGGGAAGCTGCAGGCGAGGTGCCAGACTGGCAGCTCTGGGCCTGACCCCTTGGGGAAGGGCTGAAAGGAGAATAAATACTGGTGCTGCACACGTGGCCTGGCCGGGATTGTGCTGTTTCAGCAGGCAGCAGCTTGCCTTTTTGTAAAAAAATAAAATAAAATAAAATAAAATGAGGGAGGCTGTGCCGGAGCCGGCCAGGCCGCCGCGAACAAGGCTGCTCACAGCACGGCCGGGGCAGCTGCGGAAATAGTTCCCAGCCGCATTTTCCGCTCGTGTTCTCTACGGAAGGCAAAGCCCAGCAGCTTGTAAGTCCGTGGGCAGAAAGCGCTGGGTTTTGGCTGCTCGGTGGGGACAGTGCCGCTCCAGGGTTGGGTGGCAGTTGTGGCATTGTCCCTGCTCCGTGTGTGACACCGCGGAGCTCAGGGGTCCCTGTCAGCCAGGATGGGACAACAGGGCAGAAATGCCACCAGCTCTGAGCTCCGCAGGGCAGCCAGGAGACATCCCTGCACCTCCCAAAGCACAGACCACGAAGAAATAACACGAGCTTGGCTTAAACATAGTTTTTCAGTCGCAAAAATGCGTCTCCCCACCAGCATCCCGGTGCCAAAATGGCCTTTGGGGTTTGAATTGTCACCCTGAGGCCCCAGCTGTGGGGATGCACCCACAGGGGATGGGGACAGGGCTGACACCCCCCTGGGGTGCCCTGGTACCCCACCCGCTCTCTGCTCCATCCCCGGGCAGGGTGCAGACCGGCCAGGTTTGGGTTTCTTTCCCAACCTTGTATTTTCTGCGTGTTGGGCGCTTCGGCACGTATCTCCTTCCACATCCCCGCGATCCCCACCCCTGCTCAGGGCGACGGTTTTGACCACCCAAACATGCCTCAGACAAGCTCCGCTCGAGACGAGGAGGAGGAGGAGGGAGCCCACGGAGGCACAAATCCAGCAAATGCAGCCCCCGAGGGAGCGCGGGGCTGGACGCGGGCACGGCCGGCGCATCATCCACCACAGAGCGTGCCCCTGGCTCCCGGGAGAAGCTGCTTTCTTGGAAAGGCAGGTTGTGAGCGGGATGACTCAGGACAGCGGCTCTCACTGCCAACCCAAACTCACGGCCCTGCCGCCTTCCCACCCTGCGGAGACATTTCCCAGGGCCGCCCCTCCGGCTGTGGGGCAGCTCTGGGGAGCTGCAGACACAGCCCCAGCACCCCAAGTTAAGAGACGGGGTCTCCTTTCTGTGCCTTATGACCCCAGAGATGTTCCACACAGCCTGAAGCATCTGATGGGACGGGGAGGAGTGGGAATGCATTCTGATCCCCGTCAGCTCCTCCGCTGACCCTGCTCCCCCAGTACACACCAGTTCGTGGTGTTCTGCAAGGTATAGGAGGAGCAAAGGCAGTGAAACGTGGCTATCGCCCCTGTTTGCCGTCTCAGAGCACACGGAGCCTGCTGAGCCCATGCCACAAGGCCTGTAAAACACAAAAATATAAAAATACAGGCGAAAAGAAGGTCGGTCCCGAGCCCAGCGCCGGCCAGGATCAGCCATGGAGCTCTGCGATCTGCGGGAAGGGACGGGTGCCAGGCAGAGAAGCAATTAGCTCCAGTTCTCAGAAGTTCTCTTTTAGAGCCTGACTTTTCTCCTCTTTGCCCAGAGACAAGTTAATTGCGTGTCTCAGCGGGGCCGAGCGGCTCTTGGCAGGGAGCGATGCCCCGGGCGCTCCGGAGGCAGGGAGGTGGTTGGGAGAGGTCAGGAGTTGTTCCTAAAGGGAGGGAGAGGAGCAAAACCCTCAGCAGAGCAGGGAGAGGGTCCAAGGACCACAGGGATCCTGGCTGGTCACAACCAGAGAGGGAGAAGGATCCTGGAGCGGTAACAAGGAGTGGGACAAGGCTCGCTCCAAGAAGCTCTGCTAAACTCCCAAGAAGCTGGAGGGACAATGTGCTTTCTTTAAGTGCGAGCCCAAAACTGAGACATGAGGAAGGAATTATTTGCCCTGAGGGTGGTGAGAGCCTGGCCCAGGTTGGCCAGAGAGCTGGTGGATGCCCCATCCCTGGAGACATCCCAGGCCAGGCTGGACGGGGCTCTGAGCAACCTGAGCTGGTGCAGATGTCCCTGCTCATGGGTTGGACCAGATGAGTTTGGAAGGTCCCTTCCAACCCAAACTACTCTGTGATTCTGACCCCCAGGCCACTTGACCATGCTGCTGCCAAGCCAAGGGCTTCACCGCTGTCCTGCAAAGCCACCAACACCCCCTCATTGGCCACACGCCGGGAGTGGGGATATCTTGGAGCAACCCGGCCCGCGGCAGCGCTTACCTTGCTCCAGAGCCTCCGGCAAGCGGCCCCCGCCGGCCCCCGGCGTGGCGGGGAGGGGTCTCTGCACCCGCGGCCGGTGAGAAGGGACCGAGATCTTCACAGGCCCCACGTACTCCACATACGTGCCGGGAAAGTCACCCTTCTGCTTGGTCCGCTCATTAACGCCCAGGATCCACCCGATCTGGTTAGGGGTCTGCTCATCCCCGTCTTTGAAGCCCAAGGCTTGCAGGGCCCCCTTGCTGACCACCAGGATGTCCCCGGGCAGCAGATCGATGTCCTCCTCGCGTTCCTTGCGGTAGGGGTAGAGCGCGCGGTACTGGAACCCATCGGTGCTGCCCATCCTCTCTGCGGCGGGGAGACGGGCTCTGAATGGCGAGGCAGCGCGGTTTTTGGGTGAGAAAGGAGGGATTTCAGAGGCAGCTCTCCCCCATCGGCGTTCTGAACGTCTCGACGTGAACCAGCACCGCAGGAGCCTGGTCTGGGTGTCCCGGCACGCTTAGGTGCAGCCCCTTTTCCTGAGCTTGAAACCGCGATTCAGCCAAATTATGGAGCAAAGGGAGAAGGAGACAAACATAATCCAGCACTCGTGAGCGGGCATGCAGCGGAGAAACAGGAGATCAGGGTCCGCTCCGCTGAAAAAGAAGCAGGTTTCTTGGAGTCTGGGGGGCAAAACCACGGTGCGATTCCAGCCTGGAACAGCGTGACGTGCTCCGTCTCCCTTCCCAGCGCCTGCGAAGAGAAGAAGAACCTGTCACTGCACAGTCAGACACTCAAACCGCCCCCAAGACGCCAAGATTTAAACTAGGGGTTCATCTGAGCAGCTGGGAGAGGTAGGACTCGCTTCTCCCCTCCCTAGCAGCTGCTGCTGAGCCCTGGATCCAACCAGGAGATGCTTAATTCCAATTTACACTCCCAAAAAAACGAGCGAGGAGCTGTGTGCAGGAATGTCACCTCCTCCCTGCTCCAACCCGGCACCGGCTCTGCATCTTAAAGAGGTTCCACTCCTGCTTCTCCAGCTCACCCTCCTCGCAGCACTTATGCAAACAAGACAACAAACAGGACAAAAAAGCCTTTTTATGCAGGAACTTCTGCACAGAGAAAAGGGTGACCTCCGCAACCACCAGCTGGAGGCCCTGAATAGGAGCAAAACAAACAGATTTAACCTTTTCTTGCTAAATCGATTCGATTTCACAATTCACCTTTACATCTCCTCCATGCGCAAAGTCATCTTCTGAAGGTAGCTGCCCACAAATGCAGGTTAACCGAGCTTTTGGCAAAAGGCTTTCGAGATGCCTTTGCCATTCCCACAGAGCAGCACTTCAAAGCTTCGCTCTGAGCAAAGTAAATTTTTGAACTTTTCAAAAGCAGCACCAGCATCAAGCGTGGGCACGGGTTCTTCTCGCAGAAACGGAGGCGAGACGAGTTAAAATAACCTTCAGAAGCCTTCGAGTCTGCTTAAAGCTGCTAACTGCCTTTCAGCTATTCAGAGAGAAATTGAAGAATAAGCTGCCTGCCCTGCCCAAAAATCCACCAAAAAAAAAAAAAACAAACCCCAAACCTGGGTTATAACATGTTGTTGAAGGGATGGATGAGCTGGGGCATTCCCACCAGTCGGGCACGTCCTTTTTTTCCCATCCCCTCCCGGTTGCACCGGCCAGTTTTCCACTTCCCCGGGGCAAATCCCAGTTCTCTCAGCAAACCTGGACCTAGGGGCACTCAAACCCCAGCCTTCCCAGGGACACCCCGAGCTCGCCGAAACTCCGCGGGTCCTCTTAACTCTTCGAGCCGTTTTGGCCCAAAACCCACCCGACCCGGCTCAAACTTTCGAGTCTCATCTGCAAACTATTAGCGAGCAGGAAGGAGCTTTTCAGGGCTGCGGGAGGGAGGCGCGGGGAGCCCGGGCACCCTTCCCAGCGGGGCCAAAGCCAAAGCCGCTCCGACCGCTGGCTGGACTCCGCGAGAGGCACTAACGCCAGGGATCTGCGCTATTTCAAAATAAAACCTCCCGGGCCAGCAAGACGTTAAGAGTTCACGTCGGCTCCAAAGCCCCTCGTCCCTCTGGCACGTTCCCACCCCCATGCGCCGCCAGAAAGCCCAAAATCGGTGCAAATCTCCCCCGAGGAGCCAGTTTTGCCTCTCCGCAGCCAGCTCGCCACGCTGCGGGCTCCTTCTCTTGACAAAAAAAGGCAAAAAAGAGGCCGTGGCACATAAAACCTGTGCAGCAGCCAGAGCCCATGCTCGTTGCTTGGGCAAGCGTCCCGGCTGGGTTTGCTTTGCCATGAAGGAGCAGGCGCTGCCCTCGGGGATGCAGGATGCTCGCAGGCAGGATTCGGCGGGTGAGGAACAGGATCGAGCTTGATTTGGGTCGCTGGAGAGTTTTCCTGCAGCTCCAGGAGCGATACGAGGCTGCAGGACTCATGGGGAGACCCCGGGGATGGGGTATTTGCAAGAGAAGCGGCACATCCCAGCGGAGCCGCCACGCAAGCTCCCGCTGCACCGGGATAGCATTTCCCCAACCCGACCAGCTCCATCCAGGAAAATATTACTTCATCATCCAGAGTATAAAGATAGATTTATGAGCAGGCTTCTCGCCCCTCTAAACGCTGCTTGTCAGGGTCCGACAGACCCTGTAATTGCACCCAGAGCCCAAACCCAGCGGGGCTGGTGCTCCCCGGCTTCCAGCCCTAGCTCCCGGTGCCTCCGACAAGGCTGGAAGGACAAAACGCTGAGCCCTGGCGAACTTGTTCAGTAGCTTTTTTAAAACTTGCATGAAAGGGTGGGAAGAGGGAGAGAGTTGCCCCGGAGCAGCGAGTCTCTCCAAAGAGCAGGTCCTGCAGCTTCTGCTCTGAGATTCAGGCTGGACATAAGAAATTTTTGCCACCGGGGGTGGTGAGAGCCTGGTCCAGGTTGGCCAGAGAGCTGGTGGATGCCCCATCCCTGGAGACATCCCAGGCCAGGCTGGACGGGGCTCTGAGCAACCTGAGCTGGTGCAGATGTCCCTGCTCATAGCAGGGGTTGGACAAGATGATCTCTAAGGTCTATTCTATGATTCTATGACTCTTTCCAGCCTCCTCCCCTGTGGTGGGAACACAGATGCAGCTCTGTGCCCCCCCTGCTATCCATGTCCCAGCAGGTCACTGGGAAAATGAAAAAATACAGAAAATTTAAAGCCAGAACAGGGGTGAGGAGCCTCCTGCGAAAGCCAAATCCACACAGTAAATGCCAGCACCGTCAGGGGAAACACTTGTCCCAACGTCCTGCCACAGACCCGGTTAGTGTTTTCCCAGACTGATCTGTGCACGTGGGACGGCAGGAAAGCTCCGCACCCCCCCGAAAAGCAGCCGAGCGAATCCGCCCGTCTTTGGGGAGAGAGAACAGACGCTTCCCAAATCCCTAAAAACCAGCTTTTTGCAGGGAAGGCGAGCCGGGAAAGGCAGAACCGAGAGCCGGGGACAGGCAGGAGCATGTCGGCTGGAAGCGGAGCCGTGACCGGGGGCTCTGCGTGCGCGGGAGACGGGGAGCGGGTTGCCAAAAAAGATTCCAGCTGGGCTGGGCTCCAGCTTCTCTCAGCTCTCGGAGAAGAACCTGGTGTGTCTGCCGCGCTGGCGAGCGCTCGCTGAGGCCGCTCTGCAAAAAAAAAATCCCATGCATCAGACATCTAAATACCTTTGGTAAATCTATCTCAGCGCCCAGGAACAATCCCTCGATTCATTAACTGCTGTCAATACTTGCTTTGTTTAATACATGGGTCTGAAACAAAAAACACATTACAAGCCTTTTTTGTGTGTGCCCAGCGCATAAATAAAAGTATCTTAACGTTTTAAATGTGGTTCCTGTGCCTTTTTAACCCAGTTCCAAGTGCAGTTCAAAGTTCGAAGCCAGACTGAGAATTATTTTCCCTGCAGTGAGGTGAAAAAAATGCATAAAAATATTTTAAAGAAGAATATGCTTACGACAATCTAAACAGCTCAAATCTTTCCAAGTTACATCAAATCCTTAGCGGGCAAAAACCCACCAAATCAAGGCTTGAACTGCAAAACCCTACATGTTAATGGGTTACAACGAGAACAAACTTTTCCTTTAATTAAAAAAAGAGAGAAAATGGGACAATGCAACTGGGCATGGAAATAAAAATGGACACGGAACCGCCTGCCACATTGTGCCCTATGGTGACAATTGCTGCTGCATCGAGTCCTTCTGCCCTGCACAGCTGGGGTGAGAGCTTGGGAATCCCCAGTGTATAATTTGGGACAGATTAGGCTGGTTTTACCTCTTTTCTCACCAAGAAACACTCCCCATGCAACCACCCCCTGCCAGGGACACAGAGCACTTACTGCTCAGCCTTGAATTTCAGTAAATGTTTCGCTTTACTCACGGAAGCCCAAGGAAATGAAGGAGTATCGCCAACATTTCCACTGAAAAAGTAAATGTTATGGTGAGCAGGGACCTGAGGAGCCTCATAAATCCCTTCCTCGGGATAACCGAATACCTTCCTCATTTTTAAGAGAGAACTACTTCCATTTAGGAGCATTCATAGGGCTGGGATTAGGGACTTCTTTTTCAGAAATAAACCCAATGTTTTGGCTACTTCCCTCAAAAATTACAGTTTAAAAAACCCCTGAGTACATTAAAAAAAAAAAACACCAAAAAACAACTGCTCTTGCTAACTTATCTGCTTAGAATCACATTCCCTGGGGTATTTGAGATTTCTACGCCGATTTTTTAGCAGCTCTGCACAGCAATCACGTTAGCAGGCCAACATGTTTCGGGTATTGGTTGAGAAAGGCAAGACCTTCCAACTTGAGAAACCCACTGTCCCTTCCTCTGTTTGCTTTTTATCTTCCATTACTTGGCTACTCTAGCTCCAAGCTGCGGCTCCACATATTCCCAGAGGAATTAAAAGAGCTCTCGATATTATAAATACTCCTTTTTTTTTTTTTTCTTTTTCATTGTAAACACACCCCAGCGCTGGGAGCGAAGCGCCGGCGCTCTGACACGGCTCCAAACTGGCTCCGCAAACCGCTCTGCTCCTCGCCGCGTTCCAGCTCGGCCACAGCTTCTCTTCCAACCCGGAGCTTTTGTCCGGCGAGACCCAATTGCGGGCAGAAAAGGATTTCCCCGTTGTGCCGAAAGCCACGTTCCACCGAGTTAAAAACTGAGATTTTTGGGGGCAGCGATGAGCTTCGGGAGACCGGAGCCTCGCCGCGAACCGCACGGGCAGATCGAAGCACGATCTGCCCACGTCAGAGAAAAGAGTCACCAAAGAAAACCAAACCATCGCTTGGACTTTCCCACATCATGGAGGAACCGATGAGTAGAGCAGAGGCCAACCCAGCCTCGGGGACACGCCAGCCCTCCGCAGGGCGGGGGAATGGCCAGGAAAGCAGTGATTTAGGCTATATTTACTCAGCTGTCTCCATTCTCTCGCTCTCACAGAGAAAGTCACAGGGCCAGTTCCCCAGTGGCTCTGAGAGTGGCTCGGGAAATAAAAGCCCAGCTTTACCAGGGAGGAGAGGCGGCCGTTCCCCCGCCACGCCGGGTGCCGAAAGGCGCAATCCTGGTGCCACTCTTTGCAGTTCTCATTTTAAACTGGCTTTTCCCCACCCCGGTTTTGTTTCCTATCGAACACAGAGCCTCGGTTTTGGATGTACATGGCCACGGGAAGGTCCCTCTTCAAAGGGGTCGAGAAACATCCCCAGGATTGGAAGGGACGCAGGGCACAAAGAGGGGCTGGTCATCACCCCAGAGCCAGGGTTTGGGGACAAAGCCGCAGCCACCCTGGCTGGGCAGGAGCACCCCTGGGTCACCCAGCCCCAGTCTGCTGGGGCAGAACTGCGGTGGGGACAAGTCCCCAGCCCAGGCGGGAGCCCTGACAGGGGCTTTGTCACCCCGAGGGGGTGCCCGGGACCCCAACAATGAGGGGGGGACCCTACCAAGGGGGAGGTCCCTGCACCGGCACCGTTGCATGGAGAATGGCACTGAGGTCCCCACTGCAGGGGACGGAGAGAGGCCGGGGGGGCTGGGGGACACGGCCCTTGCACGGGGAGGGGACAGGGACAGCGGTGGCACCATGGGGCGGACACAGGGGACCTGCCCTGGCGCTTCGGGGAGAGGGGACAGGGCCAGCCCGGGGGTGGCACAGCCCCGGGAAGGTGGGGGGGGGGGGTGACACTGCGCTGGCAGCACCGGGAGAGGGACGGGGACAGTCCCGGTGCGGCCCCCGGGGACGGGGCACAGCCTCGGCCCAGCGAGGCCACCCAGGGCCCCCGGGGCGCCTCACGCTGAGGGGCCGCGCTCACCGCGGGTCCCGGCGCCAGGCGCTGGGTCTGGCTCCCATCCCGGCCTCCCCTCTCCCCCGGTCCCGGTCCCGGTCCCGGTCCCGGTCCCGTCCCACCTCTCCGCCGGCCCCATCCGCCGCCGCTCGGCTCCAGCCCGCTCCGACCTCCCAGCCCGGCGGCAGCCTGGGAAAGGGCCCGAACGCCGCCGGAACGGCCCGAACCCGCCCCGGAAACACCCGACAGATGCCGGAGAGGAACGAATCTCTCCGAAGGCTCGCTGGCCCCGCCCCTTCCCTCGGCCGCCGGCTGCGTTCGGGACCACGCCCCTCGCCCGAGCCGCTCCGGAAGGAGCCGAGTGGTTGGCGGAGCCGACGGCCGCTCGGTGCCGCGGGAGAGCGCGGCGGCGCCTCCTGGCGGCGGGGCGGGACCGCGGAGCGGGCACCGGGGCTGCACCGGGCACCGGGACGGCACCGGGCATTGCATCTGGTACCGGGAATGCACCGGGCATTGCACCGGGCATTGCACCGGGCATTGCACCGGGCATCGGGGCTGCACCGGGTACCAGGACTGCACCGGGCATTGCATCTGGTACCGGGAATGCACCGGGCATTGCACCTGGTACCGGGAATGCACCGGGCATTGCACCGGGCATTGCACCGGGCATCGGGGCTGCACCGGGTACCAGGACTGCACCGGGCATTGCACCTGGTACCGGGACTGCACCGGACATTGTACCGGGCATCGGGGCTGCACCGGGCACCGGGACTGCACCGAGCATTGCATCTGGTGCCGGGAATGCACCGGGCATTGCACCGGGCATCGAGGCTGCACCGGGCACCGGGACTGCACCGAGCATTGCATCTGGTGCCGGGAATGCACCAGGCATTGCACCTGGTACCAGGACTGCACCGGGCATTGCTCTGGGCATTGCACCGGGCATCGGGGCTGCACTGGGCACCTGGACTGCACCAGGCATCGGGACTGCACCGGGTACCAGGACTGCACTGGGCATTGCACCGGGCATTGCACTGGGCACCGGCACTGCACCGAGCACCGCAGACACAAGGCACTGCGCCGGGTACCACACTGGGCACCCCCAGTCCAGCCCCGGCCCCCACCCCCTAACCCGGCCCCTATCACCCCTCGCCATCCCCCCATGCACCCCAAACCCCCCCGGGCTGCAGACATCACCTCATGGCTCAGCCAATGGAACAATTTTAATACAACATCAAACTTCCCGGAGGCAGAATAAAGCTGGGCGCTGCGCAGGAAGACACGGTCCCCTTGGTTTATAAGACGTTTTCCATTAAAAAAATAATTTTTCCTGCTATATCCATGCTGCCGGTGTGCGGCTGAGCTCCCTTTCTGTGGTGCCGGTGGGCAGGGGGTGCCCGGTGTCTCCCCCGAATCCTGCTGCCTTCCCGAGACTTTAATACAGACAACGAGGGAAAAAGCAAAGGCAACACGGAGCGGCCCCGGCTGCTCGTTTTTGGGGGTTCAGCGACGCCGGTTTAACGGGGAGAGAAGTAGGATCCGGAGCCTGGCACAAACCGCACGCGCACAAAATAATCCAACACGCAGCCGAAAAATCCGCCGGCTGCTTTGGGGTTGAAAACGCACATGTCGGCGGTGGCACGGTGATGCCCGATGGCAAGGGGGGGTCAGCAAATTGGGGACAGTTCCCCCCCCATTGCCAGGATGGTGCCCGAAGCACCGGGGCGGCAAATCACGGCCGGGGGGGCAAAGCCAGTACATGCGTTATCAAATGGAAACATTTATATCATAGAAAACAGTAGAAACGGGGGGGAAACGCTGGGTTGAGCCATAGTTTGTTGGATAAAAAGTGACAGGGGGGTGAAATTTCCAAATTACAAATGAAGCAGCAGCAAAGGCGCTTGCTGGCTGGGTGGGTGGGTGGTTGCTTGTGGGTTTTTTTAAAGAAATATGGGCTTTTTACGGACGTCTGAATGCACCGACCGATGAACACCGTGGGATGTGGTGGCAGAAGAAATGCAAAGAGTGAAAACTGACCCCAAAATCCCATTAATATTCACATCCGATTGCTGCCCCCATGGGGCCATCTTTGCTTTTCCCGCCTGGAAGAGCCGTTGGAGACGAGCGGCTCCGAAAGGCTCCGAATAAAAGAATTAAAACCTTTACATCTGCTATACGCTTATAAAATGAACCATATGCATCATCATACGATGACCCGTATGCATACAAAATCAGGCACATGCATTCCAGCTCAGGCTGCAAGTGTCTGGGGGGCTGTTGCTGTGCGTTGGGTTTTTTTTTTTAATTATTATTTTAAATATTACAATTACCCCCCTTGATAGGCATTTTTTAGGAGATTTAGGGTGTTTCCAGCTAAAACTGAAGTTAAAAAGTGGGGAAAAGCAAGTGGGTGTTTGCAAGGTTAGAAAACATCATGTCATCCAGCTGGGAACCGCACGGAAAAGCCTGGGGACCCCACCAGGTCCGGGTGGGACCCTGCGACCATCCTGCACTGCCCGTTTAGCTTATAAAAGTAATAAATTAATTAACGAATATTTGCATCGAGTCCTTTCTATACACAAAGGGTTGGGGCCCTGCCGGGGAAACGCCGCCACCGGAAAAGCTCCCGTGTCTCTATAAAAATATCAGCATCTTTCGGGGAGTACAAAAAGCCTTTTGTGGGGAGGGAGGTGAAATGCTGGGGCACCGACGTCCAAAACGGCTCCAGGGATGGTTCATCTCATGGATACGCCACAACGGGAAGGTTGTTTTGGGAGGTGGTAGGATGTCACGGGGCATCCCCGGGTGCCGGCGTGGGGCTCAGGGGTGCTTGGCCCCATTCCACGCAGCACCCCGGCGTGCCGGGACCTGAGCACCCGCTGGCTCCCGGCCCCGTGCCGGCACCGGTGGCGGTTGCTGGTGGCCGGTTGTTCGCTCCCCGCAGTCCCGGTGCTGCCGGGAGCCGCGGTCCCACTGCTCGCACCTGTCCCAGCACGGCGAGGGGACGCTGCCGTCCGGCTGCGCGGCGCTGCCGACGGGGTAGGAGCCGCGACATTCCCACTCGGCCGCCGGCGGCTCCTGCTCGTCGCTCTCAGAGCCCTGCACCGCGATCTGCGGCACCGCGCCGGGCTTGGCGCCGCCACACCAGAGAGCTGCGCCCTGTGCGGCTTCGCTTTTGTCACCGTCTTCGCTTGCCGGTACCGGCTCCGGTTCATCAAAACTCACTTCTTGAACCGCTTCTTGCTTCTTGAAGGAGTCCCGACGCTCTGAGAGGTTCAGGCGCCGCATGACCACCATCTCCTGGTCCCGGTCGTGCCGGGAGCCGGGGGGGTGATAACCGTGTTCCCCAGGGTACGCCGGCACTTCACCCTCCCCGATGGCCTCGCCATCCGCCGCCGGCATCTCCAGCCCCAGTTTGCGGCCGCCACCAGTTTTCTTCTCCGCCAGGATGGTGACGATCTTCTCGGCCGACTGGACGCGTTTGAGGAGGGGGGAGCGGGGGCAGTCGGCGCTGCGGGGCCGTGAGCTCTGCCGGACGATGGTTGGGGGGGACAGGGTCTTGCCCTGGAAGGAATGATGGGGGGTTTTGGGGTAACCGGGGAGCGGGGACGGGGAGCGTTGGGGAGAAGGGGGGCGCTGGGCGGAGGAAGGGGTGCAGGCGAGGGGCGAGGGGGGGATGCTGCTGGTAGATTTGCGCCGTCCCACTTTGTAGCGTTGCCCCCCCAGTTTGGGCGCCAGCCCGTGCAGGGAGCTGGGGCGCACGTGGCCGGCGGGGGACGTCGGGGTGCTGGAGGAGGGAGAGGTGCTCTGTGGGGACACAGCGTCTGGGGGACAAAGAGAAACAGGTCATGGAGAGGGACAGAGGGACACGTGGCATCCCCGCCTTGCCCGGAGCAAATATCCCCCCCCTCGCCACAGGTACCTGGGGGCAGGTCGGGAGCGGGGCTGCGGCAGGGGGTGGTGGGACCGGGGGACAAACTGTGCGTTGGGGACTCCGGGAGGCTTTCGCTGGAGGACAGAGAGTGATGGAGACCGGAGGAGAAGCTGCGGCTGGTGTGCAGGACCGACGACTGCTTGGAGATCTTCTTGAAAAGGGTTTTTCTCCTGGTCGGGGGGAGGACACAATGGTGATGGGGAAAGGAAGAGCCCTGGTTTCTCCTTAAAGCTGGCAACCCAAAATCTGCCATGCAGAACTGGACCCCAACAAACACCCCGGTACGGCAGAGCCAGAGCATCTCCCCCAGGACAAATGCCATTTTATCCCACCCCGGTTGTCCCCACCTGTCCTGGCCGTCCCTTTTCCTGCTCTTCTTGCTCCTCCGCGCCATCCGCGTCTTGGAGCTGTTTTTCCGCGCGGGGCCGATTTTGATGGAGGTGTTCTCCAGGGCGGTTGTGCGCAGGGCCACTTTATTCCCACTCTGGGGGGAATAAAAACAAGTCAGTGCAGCCCAAGAACCAGACGCGATGCCGGGGAGCCGCCGGATCGGTGCGCCGGTGCCGGCTGAGCGGAGCAGCGCCGCTCACCTACCTTCAGCAGCAGCTCCACGACGTCCCGGTGAACCAAACCCAGCACGGACTCGCCGTTCACATGTGTGATGAGATCGCCCGCTCTCAGCCCCGCTTCCTGCGCCGGGCTCCCCTCTTCCACGCTCTGCAATCGAAACACCGAGATTTTATTTGGATGCAAGCCTGAGTTTCCTCCGGGGGTTTTCCCATCGGGAGATGTGTCCGGCGCCACCAGTCCCTCCCCACGCGGAGCCCAGGCCACCTACCCAGACCATATGGTGGACGGTGTAGACGTCACTGTCCCCCATGTAGACGCGGATGGCGCGCAGGGTGAAGCCGTACTTCTTGCCCGAGCTGTGGATGATGATGGGGGGTCGCAGGCTGGCGATGGCGAGGGATGAATCCCGGCTCGGGGAGGAGTCGCGGGAAGAGGGGTTGGATGAGAGGGAGTGGGGGGAGATGGGGCTCATCAAGGCGCCGCCGCCGAAATCATCTGTGAGCAGGAAAAGCCGGCTCAGCCCGGGAAAACCACGCGGCAACCACCACACGGCGGGACAAACCGCACGGCACACGGACCTGAGGTGATGATGAGGGACAAGGCTGAGACGGAGGCGGATTTGGGGACACGGCCAGCCGGCGAGGATCTCTGTCTGTCCGGGATGTCCTTCTGGCTGCCCAGCCGACGGCTCCCGCCCGGCTCCAGACCCCGAGGAGCCGAGTTTTTGGTGCCAGTGCTGTTGCTCCGGAGGCGGATGCGGTTCAGGCTGACGAGATCAGCTGCGCCGAGGTGACGAAGGAGAATTTGGGGACATGGAGAAGCCACCTCACACCATCCCAGCTGCCCCCAGAGCATCCCACACCGGCATCTACATACCGGATAACGCCGATGGCTTCACCGCGCTGCTGGCCCCCGCGTCGGGGTCTCCCAGCACAAATTTGGGTCTCTCCGGTTTGGAGGACGCCACGCAAGGGCTTTCATCCTCCGAGGAGAAGGCGAACTTGGGCATGGTGTCCAGGCTGTAGGTGCTGGGCAGCGCGGCGGGGCTGCGGCTGCGCTCGTGCCGGGAGCTGTACGGCGTGGAGCTGCAGGACGTCCAGGAGCGGAGCCTGCGGGGCACAGCGGGAGGGCTCAGGGCAACCGAAAAGGGGTGAGAGGGGTGACAGCAAACTGCGGCAGGACCCCAGGAGGTGTCCCACGGGCACCTCTGCAAACCCTCGGGGCCGGTAAAAACCACCAGTGCCAGCACAAACCCTGGATGCTGGTACAAATCCTCAATGCCGGTACAAACCCTCAGCGCTGACACAAACTCCCAATGCCAGCACACACGCATAGTCCTGGCACAAATCCTCAATGCCAGCCTAAACCCTTAGTGCCAACACAAACCTTCAGTGCTGGTAAAAACCCTTGGAGCTGGCACAAATCTTGCATGCCAGCACAAACCCTCGATGCTCGTACAAACGATGGGTGCCAGCACAAACCCTCGATGCCGGCACAAACCCTTGGTGCATCCCCCGTCCCGGCACGCACCGGGGCTCCGTGCCCGCCAGCCGGCTCCTGTCCTCGTCTCCCGAGTGCCGGTCCCATCGCTCCTCTTTGTCCTCACTGTGACTCCGGTCAGAGGATGACGAGAGGCTGAGGTTGGAGTTAGCCGCCAGGAATTCGGAGCTGCTGTACACCTGAGGAGGAGACGAGACATCAGCCAAGAGCAGAAATTTGGGAGTCCCCAGGGACACGGATGCTCAGCACAAGTGCAGTGCCCGGTGTTTCAGCTGCCGGAGGAAGGATGGGAGCACCTTGCTGAAGCGATGGGAGCAGGAGGAGAACTGCCCGATCTCCACAGATGATTCCTCATCGTTGGTTTCTTCATCCTCCGAATCCAAGTGGCGATACCTCTCGGAGCGAGCTGAGAGCAAGAGGCAGAGCAGAGTCACAGAGTCACAGAACCACAGGATGGCTGGGGTTGGAGGGACGTCTGGAGATCACCCATCCAAACCCCTGCTCACGCAGGGTCACCAGAGCAGATCACACAGCATCCCAGGCGGGTTCGAACGTCTCCAGAGAAGGAGACTCCACACCCGCTCTGGGCAGCCTGGGCCACGCTCTGGCACCTCAAAGCACAGAAGTTTCTCCCCATATTTGGATGGACCCTCCTGTGTTTCAGTCTGTGCCCATTGCCCCTCACCCTGGCGTTGGGCACCACTCAACAGAGTCTGGTCCGTCCTCTGACACCCGCCCTGAGATATTGATCCCATGGATCAGATCCCTCTCAGCTTCTCTTCTCCAGCTCAACAGCCCCAGCTCGCTCAGCCTTTCCTCAGCACAAAGATGCTCCAGACCCCTCAGCATCTTTGTGTCCCTGTGCTGGGCTCTCTCCAGTAATTCCTTGTCCTTCTTAAACTGGGGAGCCCAGAACTGGACCCAGTACTAAGCCTGGTCCCAAACCCCAGGGAAGTTTTTGGGGGAGAAAATAAGGGGGTTGGTAAGGCTGAGCAGTGTGGCAACAGGATTGCATCTGGTTTGCGACTTGGGTTGTAAAGGGACCAATTTTCATCTCCCGTGGGAGCATCCGACCTGTGGCTGGGATAACAGAAACGTATTGGGGGGCAGAAAGGGGAAAAGGGATGGATTTGGCCTCACTGTCGAAGTAGCTGGTGTCTTCCTCCGACTCCAGCTGGGGGATGAACTCGGCTTTCTGCCGCAGCAGCCCGTTCCAGTCCAGGTGGAGGAAGAAGGAATGGTGCTTCACCTCGTGTGCACCCCCTGCCAGGAGAGACACCCCCGTCAGGGGGACGGGGCAGGACCCGGGATGCTCCCGTCCCCATCCCAAATGTCACGGTCCCTCCTCTATGCAGAGCAAATAATAGACTCATGGAATAGTTTGGGTTGGAAGGGACCTCCAAAGCTCATCTAGTCCACACGTACCAGTGCCCAGGCGCTCGAGGGGACACTGTCTCAGCAACCGTGTGATCAGGTCCTGGGCGTCCGCGGGAAGAGCCTCGTCCCCTTCCGGCCACATAATTTCATCTGCAGGGAGAAAGGAAAACGAGTTTGGGGTGGCTGGAAGAATTTGGACACGATGGGGGCTGTGATGATGCAAGGTTGGTGGAGAAGACACTTCTGGGCAAGAGAAGAGTCCCCCAGGAGATGCAGGAGATGAAAGCATCTGCCCAAAGTGGAAAATCAAAGCTTGAGGAGCCTCCTCACTGTTCAGCACTCTTGCTCAAGGAGATGCAACAAAGTGCTGCAGGGAGGGTGAAAATGTAGGTGTAAAATGGAGGAATGAAGCTCTCCAGGTGTTGAGGATGAGCCATGACCACTGGGAAGAGCGACCCGAGGAGCAGAGCTGCCACCGACACTCACCGCTGATGACCTGCCCGAAGAGCTCCTCGGGGGTGTCCCCAAAGAAGGGGACGCAGCCCACCAGGAACTCGTAGAGGATGATGCCCATGGCCCACCAGTCAACGGGCTTCCCGTAGCCCTGGATGAGGATGACTTCTGGGGCGATGTACTCCGGGGTGCCACACACCTGCGTGGGGAGCAGCGGCTGGTACCTCTGCAAGGACCTTTGCAGCAGGTCCTGAGGCCATCCCGGTCCCCGGTGACACCAGATCGGCCGAGCGGAGCAGGACCTCGTACCTGCTTGTCCATGAACTCCCGAGTGTCCTTCTCCATATGCCCTTCGTAGAGGTTTGTGGTCATGTTCATCAAGCCGATCTTTGACAGGCCGAAGTCCGTCAGCTTTATGTGGCCCATGGAGGTGATGAGCAAACTGCAAGAGAAGACCAACACCCCACAACGATGCTGTTTGCTTCTGAGGAGACCTGGGCAGGACCAGCTGGACCGCAAGACCTCTGGTCCTGCTGCAGCAACGCAAAAACAGGTCTTTGGGCACCAAAAACCCATGACCTCATCCTGCCTTATCCTCCTGGCTTGGATCAGTCCCTCTCTCATCCCCACTCAAACCCAGCCCCATCCTTACTCAGCCCTGACCCACATCCTCACTTGTCAGGTTTGAGGTCACGGTGGACGATGCCGTAGTTGTGGAGATACTCCAGTGCGAGCACGGTCTCAGCGAAGTACATCTTTGCCATGTCGACGGGCAGCGGGCCCATGTTTTTCAGCAACGTGGCACAATCGCCCCCTGTGGGGACATGGGTCCTCCTGAGCATGGGGGGCTCAGAGAAGGCAGGGAGGTCACCGGGAAGGGTGACATTGCCTCTTCTGCCAAGCAGGATCCCAACCAGACTCTCCTGTCCTCCCTTGGACCAGTGTTGGGGAACAAATGCTCTCCTAGGTGAGCACCATCACCTTCATCAAGGGGAGACGCAGGATCTCCCCATGCTTCCCTCCACTCTTGAAGCAAAATAGGGCAGGAGATGCCCAAGTGGTGTCTTCAGTGCTCAGACACTGATATTCCCCATTGCAGTCCCGAATCCCGTTCTCACCTTCCACATACTCCATCACCATGCAGAGGTGTCGCTTCGTCTCGAAGGAGCAGAACATGCTGACCACAAAGGGGTTCTCCGCAAAGGTGAGGATGTCCCTCTCCACGAACACCTGCTGGATCTGGTTCCTCAGGATGAGGTTCTGCTTGTTGATTTTCTTCAAGGCGAAGCGCTGCCGCGTCTCCCGGTGCCTCACCAGGTACACAGCCCTAGGAGAGGGCAAAATGCTGGACCTCCAAACACGTCCTCCAACCCCAGGACTGACCACGCCGCACCGTGAGGCTCAGCCGGAGTGGACTTTGGGATGTTTAGAGATGGAGACAAGGGTTAGGAACTTCCCAACTCACCCGTAAGCCCCATTGCTGATCAGCTTGATGGTCTCAAAGTCCCCCTCGCAGGGCTTCCTCCGAGGAGCGGTGGCCGAAGGTCGGCTCTGAAGAAGACACGAAAAGTTTTTAATGTATTCCAGCGTGCCAGCGCTCTGAGTGCCATCAGGACTTCACCAAGCACCATCAGGTATCACCTCCGAGTGCTCCTCGCTGCCAGAGAACATCCCTCCCTGACCCCTGTCCAGCCACCAGCCCCAAAGCAGAAGACCAAGATGCTCTGCAGGTCAAGAGCCCGCCCTGAGCTCTGTCTAGTCCAGAAGCCAGAGGAGGGACTGTGAGATGTGACGCTTGAATAGAGCAGCCACCCTTGGGGACAACCCGAATTAACATCTCGCAGCCTAAGAGAGCAGAGGAGCTGCTTTGGTGTGGGGTGAGACAGGACAATGCTGGAGGCAGCAGGTGGGACGGGCAGGCAGGACTGTACTCACCTCACAGGTGTCATCGTTCTCCGGTGTGATGGTGTTCCCACTGTCAAAGTGATCCAGCTGGACCATTTCTGCAGAAGACAGGGATGGTTTTCACCTTCTTCATCCTCAGCCCTCACCAAAATAACCCCCCACCAACTACTTTCCCTCCAAACTTGGAGATCCCATGGAGATTTAGCCACATACTTTGCTCGAGCTATCAGATGGAGAAATCCAGGCCATGGCATTAAGAGTTTCAACATGAGGTTAAACATTTATTTTATAGAATTCTCTTTTTTCCATAGTCATCCCCATGTTCTTCAGGAATTATGGCTCCCCTCCCAATGCTGTGGCTTCCTATGGATTAAGTGCTCTTGAGCTTAATCTGCTTTGCTGAACTTTGGGAGTAATAACCAGGGATGTGGGGCTGGCTGGGAGACCTGGACATTGTCCTGGTCCTGCTGTGACCCACCCCATGACACCAGCTCAGCCCTGCTGGTCCTTCTACCACTTCCCAGTGCTCGTTCATGCTTGCCAGTGGCCAAACTGGGAGTCCGCATCCCGCTGCAGACCTCAAAGCCACCAACCCAAGCGCTTCCCTACCCTCCAGCGGGTCCTTGACGAGCCCCAGTTGGCTGATGATGTAGCGGGGAATATCGGTCTTTATTCCTTGGCCAACTTTAGCGTGTCCTTCCGCAGCTTCCAGGAGGTGGTAAAACTCCTCTGGGTCAAACTCCTGGATGGGGAAAACCAAGCAGAGTTGAGGAGCGAGACTTTTCCCCATGTAAAGGGTTGATGGGAAAAAAACAAAGCCCCAAGAGCTCCTTCTTCCAGCTGCAGGAACCACAGCACAACGGTGAGTGCTTTAGAAATTCAGTGCAACAACTAAAAAAAACTGAAAATGGATGAGAAAGCTTGCCAAGAAGTTCACATCTCCCTACTCTGCCAGGAAAAAACAGCTTCTCCTCTCCAAGAAATGGCTTTAATGCCTTTAATGTCTTAGCTCCTTGCTGCAGCCTGGCCAGGATGGTGAGAAGCAGCGGTTTCCATGGAAACCGTGGACCAGGCAAAGTGGTGAGAAGATGCTTTGCCTTTCATGGTCCATACAAGACAAGACACATCAGGAGCTGCAATGTCTTACCAGGCACTCCAGAAGGCGAGCGGGACGGGAGATGATGATCAGCAGCTTCCTCACCAGCTGGTCAATGAACTTCACCTCCTCGCTCTCCGAACGCTCCTGAGCCTGTTGGAGAGGAGACAGAAACCAGGCGTCTACCGGTGGGCTCAGGAGATGACACTGGGCAGGGAACTGCCTCGTACTCACATCTCGGAGCATCTTCTCAAGCTTCTCCTGCAGCTCCATGAAGTAGCGGGAGGTGATGAGAGCTCCCTGGGACTTGGCCAGGCAGTCGCGGGCCAGCTCGATGATCTGGTGGTGGATGAAGCCCAACACCCCGTCTGCCAGCGGCAGAGTGCTGCTCGGAGAGAAGTTTGTGATGGTGTCCTGCAGACGTTCTTCCATTTGGGCTGTGGCCTGTGAGGCAGAATGGATGGTGATGCCGAGGAACATGTACCCCCATACCACAGGTTTGGTTTGGCCAGCCAGGATCTCATTCTACCACCTCCTGCTTTGGGTTTGGCCAACCGGGATCTCATGCTACCACCTCCCACAGCTCCAATATCCATGCGGACATCCTGGCCCCACCTGGAACGCAGCTTCCAGCAGGCTGGAAAAGCTCCAAAGTCTCCAGAGACCTCTGCCTCCCTGGTTCTTGACCATGTCTCCAGTGTTCTCCAACACCCCCTGGTATATCTACCCATGCATTCTGGAGAAGATGCTGTCAGGAGGCTGAGGAGGAATCAACATGCTCGTCCTCCCCGGTCCCAGCAGTTACCTTGGGGAACCGCTCCTTGTAGACATGGTTCATCATCACAACCTCATTATCAAATGTTCCACTCGTCCGTCCAGGGCTGCGGAGCGAGGAAACCAGTTGCATTACAAGGTGCAAGTCCTTTCCATCTACGCAAATAGCTACTGCTCCTGAAGACTAATTTGTTCCCTCCTCTCAACTCCCAGTCCCAAGTGGTTAAAGCTCATTTGAGCTGAGCCATTAGCTCATCTGCCATGAGCAGGGACATCTTCACCAGCTCAGGTTGCTCAGAGCCCCGTCCAGCCTGGCCTGGGATGTCTCCAGGGATGGTTCATCCACCACCTCTCTGGCCAGCCTGGGCCAGGCTCTCACCACCCTTGGTGTCAAAAATTTATTAAATCCCAGGAACAGCTCCTGGGAGGAGCAGAGGATGCAATGGATGTTCCAGCACCCAGTGCATCATCCCGGCAGCACCGTGGATGCTCCTCATGGTGGCTGCTCCCCAAGGTGGGTGCCGTACCTGAGGCTCCTGGACCGCGGGCGCAGGCAGGGCGAGTGCCGGCCCTCCTCGTCCGTGACGCTCTCCGTACTGCGGAAATGCTTAGAAAGGAAATGCAGCTCGTCGGGGGTGGGCTGGTACGGCAGCTGGTGCAGGCGCTCCTGGGAGGACGAAGACGACTGGAAAAGAAGAGAGATGCAGGACATCAGGAGATGGAGCCGTCCCTCTCGGTGCTGGGGTGGAAACCGGCGAGACCACGAGGAAAAAATTCCTCAGAGCCTCTTAGGAGGCTGGAAACACCAATGGGCAGCACCAGGGATGCCGTAACACCCAGGGATGCAGTAACGCTCAAGGATGCTCTGACACCCGGGGATGCTGCAAAGCCATTCACCAAACTCTATGACTTTTTTAAAAGCACATTTGGAAAGCACAATGTGGCTAAAGCACATGGTCCTCTCGAAATGGAGGGGCTGCCTAGGAAATGACAGGGTCTCAGGAGGCATTTCACGAAAAATCAAAGGTTTTGGGTTCTTCTCGCCCGCTGCCACGAGAAAGCAAACGTTACCGAGACAGTGGAGCTGGGGGTGTTGGTCCCGTAGCCAGAGGAGGGGAGCGAAGCCAGTGACCACCTTCTGCCATCAGCCCTGCGAGTGCAAATGTGCCCATCATATACAGGGAAAAAACCCAACATCTAAATGCAAATAATGTCAGAGCGATAAGGATGGGGAGGAGGATCCAGGTTTGGCTGGAATAATAAACCCTGAAATCTCTTTTCAGTATGGACTGAAATTGGGTGAAATAAGAGGGGTTTGCAGGTAGGGGAGGGGGTTGTTCTGCAGAAAAGGAAAGGAATAGTGGAATCTGTTTTTCAATTGGACTAAAATTCAGCCTTCTGGGGCTTTGTTCTAGGAGAAATGGGGATTCCTAAAGCCCCATCCCGAGACAACAGGCGCCACGGAGCTGAGCCCGGTTATAAACAGGAAGGCAACTGCTCGTACGTAGGCGAATGTTTCCTCCCGGAGATGTTTCTAAGGGACGGGGCAATGTCCAGGTCAAGACGAGGACCTTTACCTCCCGCTTCCCGTGTGAGGCCAAGGGCAACGGGAGCTGGACGGGTGCCGGATTCGGCACCGGCATCACCACGTGCCCTCACCACCGACCGGCTCGCAACCCCCTGCTTTGGCTTTTTGCTCCGTTACAAGCGTGAAAAGCATCCGTAAGCCTCCAGGTTTTTTTCCATGTGACGATCGATGGGTTAAAATCAGCCATCCGCCCTCCTCGTGTGTGCAATTAATTAATTAGTTAAACAGGATTTTGGCGGCTGTGCAGGATGGGGAGGGGATGCAGCAAGATCTATGTCCGCAGGGACCTGGCCAAGCAAGTGTCCGAGCTGGGAATGGGGACAGTGTGATGGGAACAGGGACATTTCTGTCCCTGGAGCCGCAGGGGACCCAGTCTAAGTGCAAAATCTACCACCTGGGGATGCACTTAACGAAGGGCTGTGCTGATGCTGGGCAGACATCTCCCCCAAACGCAGCCCCAGCCCGTCCCCAGCCCTCACCTGTCAGTCCGAGGAGCATGGCTGGGGAGAAAAAAAAAAAAAAAAAAAAGCAAAAAAAAGAATCAAAACATATCCCAGTTGGTGGATTAGAATTATTAGGGAATATTAACGGTGTGGGAGGAGGGCTGGGGGCTCACCTGCGAGCGAAGGGGAAGTTGATGGAGGTGCTGGCGGAGAAGTTGCGCGGGCTGTCCAAGGGGCTGCTCCCGGCTGCGGGGAGGGAGGGGAAAACTCACAGAATCATTTTGGTTGGAAAAGCCCCTCCAGATCATCGAGTCCAACCGTTCCCCACCCCTGGCACTGCCCCGTGTCCTGAGAACCTCATGTCCGTCTGTCCAGCCCCTCCAGGGATGGTGACTCCAGCACTGCCCTGGGCAGCCTGTTCCAATGCCCCACAGCCCTTTGGGGAAGAAATTGTTCCCCAGATCCAACCTCAGCCTCCCCTGGCGCAACTTGAGGCCGTTTCCTCTGGTCCTGGCGCTTGTTCCTGGGGAGCAGAGCCCGACCCCCCCTGGCTCCAAGCTCCTTTCAGGGAGTCACCCCAATACTCACCCCAGCTGCTCCGTGAGGGGAAAAAGGGGATAAATCATTTCCCAAGGTATTGCCTCCCGGAAAAGGCACCCAAGGCCAGGAGAGAGCCCACTGCGGCTAACAAGATGCTGCAGAAGGAGAAGGGCTCCCCCACCCCCGCATCCAAAATATCGGGGTAATTTTGAGAGATGCTCAACCCACCCCCTGGGACATCCCTTACCTGTCGGCACGGAGAGGGGGGACAGAGGCCGGGAGAGGGTCGGAGAGGGGGTCCCCACCACTAAGCTCTTCCTATTGCTGCTTCGGCAACTGGGGGAGAAAAAGAAGGAATTAAATTGGGGAAGGAAAGGGCAGGTTTGGGCACGAATGGGTCCATGATGTGCCAGGGGACGTGGCTGTTGTCACCCCACCAATTAGGGGTCTCCTGCTGCAGGGAAGATCTGTCCCTGGTTCAACGCCGCTGGAGATGGGCCAACAGGGTTATTTTTAATGACAAACCGTCTCGTTGAGGTCCCACTTCTGGTTTTGGCTCGCTGTGGGGGGGCAGAGGCAGCGGCCCCCTGGGCAAAGCGCCGAGGGCAGGAATAGAAAAAGGGATGTAAAAGGAGGAAGCGATGGAAATGCCCACGCGGCTTCAGGCCACAACCCGACCTGCTCCATCGCCTGGAAAATGCCCCCAGTTCTGATAAATCTCCTTATATTGGGCAGTCCCCACATCACAGCGGGGAGAACAGTAGGTCCCCAGCCCCTGTGTCACTAAACACCGTCTGCAGCCCACTTTAACCCTATTTAAAATATGATCAGCTCATTTAAGTTCTTTCCCTCTGCCGAGAGGGAACTGCAGATATTTCCAGCACAGAGTAGAAGCTCAAGCGCGAGGACAACCTTCCCCTTCCTCTATCCGCGCTTCCTCGGGCTGCAAATTCTGCAAAGGTGATGCTAGATTTCCTCGCTGGGCTGGGAACAGGAACCCACACAGGTACCTCTAATTAAAGGACATCGTTTAACATCAGATATACCCACAAAATCGAAAGGATTAACCCGAGGCGAAGGGATTCTCGCTATATCCAAAACCTGGGAGCCTCAACTCTTCTGCTTGAGACTCTTCTTGCTTAAACACCGGCTTGAACACCCATTGCAGCACCCGCAGCTGCAAACTCACAGCCCAGCACCCACCGCCGGAGCAAGAGCAAAACCGCAGCTCCGCGCCGCCGGATGGGAAACTGAGGCACAGCAAGCAAACCCGCTCCGCCACGAGCAGAGGTTTATCAGCCAGAAAGCACCAGCTTCACCATTCGGTTGTGCACATGCATCCCCGTCTTGCAGTGTGGGGGACACCCCATGGGACCAGGGGCTCACTCTCTGCTCGGGAGGTTTCATTTTGGAAGTGAAAATAAATCTTTAACGAAGCAAGTTCCAGCCGCGGTGACACAGAGAGAGGCCGATGTTTCCTGTTTCCGTGCGCTCCACCCTCGGCTCCGCAACCATCTTGCGCCACTTCAACCCCCCCACCGCTTCGCCCGATGCATCATCTCCAGCTGGTTCCCATCCTTCACGCACAGAAACCTCAGGCTGGAAACAAGCCCCGGGGCAGAGAGGAGCTGCCGAGCCCTGGAGGCAGGAGCTGGGGCTGCTGCCCTCTGCCTCCATCACCGAATTGCACATTTGGTACCAAAAATGGAGTGGAAAAATCGCTGTCAGCATCTCCCGCGCTGCTCATGCTGAGGCTGCCTCAGCCTCGGTGCTGCCGTTGCCATCCAGCGTTTATTTCAAAGGATGTGGAAAGTGTGTGACAGAATCACACAGAGCGGTTGGGGTTGGAGGGACGTCTGGAGATCACCCATCCAACCCCCTGCTCACGCAGGGTCACCAGAGCAGATCACACAGCATCCCAGGCGGGTTCGAACGTCTCCAGAGAAGGAGACTCCACACCCGCTCTGGGCAGCCTGCTCCACGCTCTGGCACCTCAAAGCACAGAAGTTTCTCCCCATATTTGGATGGACCCTCCTGTGTTTCAGTCTGTGCCCGTTGCCCCTCACCCTGGCGTTGGGCACCACTCAACAGAGTCTGGTCCGTCCTCTGACACCCGCCCTGAGATATTGATCCCATGGATCAGATCCCTCTCAGCTTCTCTTTTCCAGCTCAACAGCCCCAGCTCGCTCAGCCTTTCCTCAGCACAAAGATGCTCCAGACCCCTCAGCATCTTTGTGTCCCTGTGCTGGACTCTCTCCAGTAATTCCTTGTCCTTCTTAAACTGGGGAGCCCAGAACTGGTCCCAGTTCTGCAGATGGGGCCTCCCCAGGGCAGAGCAGAGGGGGAGGAACAACCTCCCTCCATGTGCTGCCCACACTCTTCCTCACACACCCCGGGTACCACTGGCCTTCGTGGCCACCAGGACACGTTGGTGGCTCGTGGTCACCCTGGCATCCCTCAGGACTCCCACGTCCTTCTCCGCAGAGCTGCTTTCCAGCAGGTCAACCCCCAACCTGTACTGGTGCCTGGGGTTGTTCCTCCCCAACCGGTACTGGTGCGTGGATCCAGACGAGTGGTTTTGGGTGGCAAAGAGTCAGCACCGTGCGATACCGAGGGTCACGCCAACATCACCGGGAAAATCGCGGAGGGGCTGCAGCATCCCGCACTGCTCTCGCAGCATCCCACCCCTCTCCCGCAGCATCCCACCCTGCAAACTTCCCAGGACGACAAAGCATCATGTGCCAGGTGCCAGCCGGGTGCTGGGGGGAAAAATCAGGCAAAAAGCTGTTGTTTTGGAGCAAAATGGGTGCAGGGTGGTGGGAGCAGCACGGCAGCAAGGGCAGGGTCGGGGCGATAAGGGAGCGGGCGCAGTCTCAAAGGGCAGGCGGGTGGCTCCGCTCCCAGCTACGTGATTCAGAGCACGAGTCGTTGCTCCCGGCTCCTTTCTTCATGCGGCCGCAGAGAACATTTTTCCTCTTTATCCCCCCAAAACGGGTGCACGGAACTTAAATGCCTAGAGATTTAGGGAAGGGCCACAGATCACCACATCCTGGAAAAATTATTTTTCCAGTGGGATAAGCTCGTGTTTAATGTTAAAACGCGCCGAACCAAGCAGCTGCATCTCCAAGTTTCTCTATGAGATTTCTTCTCTGTGACTTGGGACGGCGCTGAACTGGGGATGCAGGCTGGGATGGGGGAGGCTGGGATGGGGGAGGCTGGGATGGGGGAGGCTGGGATGGGGGAGGCTGGGGACGGGGGTCTGGGTGGGGAAATGCAACACGCTGCCTGGCACAGGCCACGCATGACCCCAGCACATCTTCACAACCCCAGCACACCTTCACAACCACCCCGTCAGGCTCCCAGCATCGCGCTGCGGAGCCACCCTGGCCCCCATCCCACCCCAGCCGAAAACCTGGCACTGCGGATGCTCTTATTAACCCACCCCGGAGCACCAAGCAAAATCCCAAATCCTCGCAGGGAATCACAGGGTACCAAGTTGCGTCAAGACTTATTTCTTTGCGCTGCAAGAAAACAACCTAAAGAAACTGCCTTGCTCCTCGGGACACACCCCCGCATGTCCCCGTGCCACAGTTTCCCATCAGCGGGTAGGAAATGGTACCTGTTACATCTGCTGGCACGTTTTCCTGCAGTGTACGAGGTGTGAACAGCCACGGGCAGCATCCACGGAGGAGAAGAGTCCCATCAACCACTGAACCACCGACCGTCCTGCCCTACACCAGCCAGCTCAGCATCCCCCCGGTGGGAAATCAGGATCCCTCAGACCTCTTAATCCCACTTAAATAACATCATCTGCTTTCTGCCCACTGTAAAATAGGCCAGACCGGTTCTCGCCGTGGATTCTAGGAATACCAATGAAAGAAGAGCAAATCCTTCTGCCCTTCATGAGAATTACAGCCTCATCACACTCAGCTGGACACATATGACTGCCTGGATCATCTCTCCAATTACACATCTCTCCCAGGGCCCCCTTGGCTCAGCCACCCCGGGTTGGAAAACTCCATCCAACGCCTTTTCTCATTTATTAAGCATCTCCCTGGCCCATCCTCATGTGCCGTTAGCAGTAATTCCCGCAGCCTAGGTGAAGCAGGTGCCTTATGGGGCCAGGATCGGTGCTGGATGGATTCATTTGCTAAGCAACCGTGTCGCTTTGTGCCAGCCCACGGTAATATTGAAATACATTCACAATGGGAATATCTCCACTCTGCCTCCGCGCTGTCTTAAAACACCTTTTTTTTTTATATATATATCAAGTCAGAGAAGGGTTTGATGCCTGAGCTGGCTATGGCACCCCAAATCTGCTGGATGGAGGTGCCAGCCCCCACCGCCTGCACCCGGGGGGGCTCAGCAGGTGCTCATTGCACCCCTAATGCATCCCCTAATGCCCTGGGACCCTAAAATCTGCACCCCCCATGGCCCTAGGCTCCCAAACAATGCATGCCCCCCGATGTACAGCTCACCCCACCCCAGAAACCTGGGGCCTCTGGGGATGCACTCTCTCCCCCTCCAGTGACCAAAACCCTCCAAAAAGGTGCAGCCATGGTGCACAGCCCCCTCAAGCCACACGCCTCGGTGTGCACCCCCCGGTGCACAGACCCCCCAAGCTGTGCACCCCAGGGTGCACCCCTGGTGCAAAGTCCACCCAAACCATGCACTTCCCGATGCCCGCCCCCCGCTCTGGTACAAATACCCCCCCAAATTCACACACTCCCGTGTGCTCTCTTGGTGCAAAGCCCTCCCCCCACAAACCATGCACCCCGGTTCACAGCCCCCCAAAACCATACACTCCAGTGCGCCCTGCTCATGCATGCTTCCTCCCCTGCAACCCACGCACGCCGGGGTGCACCTCCGGTGCAAAGGCCCCCCCAAACCACGCACCCCGGTGCACTCCCCAGTGCAAAGCATCCCCTAAACCACGCACCCTGGTGCACCCCCTGGTGCAAAGCGCCCCAAAAACCACGCACCCCAGTGCACTCCCTGGTGCAAAGCGCCCCCCAAACCACGCACCCCGGTGCACTCCCCGGTGCAAAGCGCCCCCCCAAACCACGCACCCCGGTGCACTCCCCGGTGCAAAGCGCCCCCCAAACCATGCACCCCGGTGCACTCCCTGGTGCAATGCACGCCCAAACCACGCACCCCGGTGCACTCCCCGGTGCAAAGCGCCCCCCAAACCACGCACCCCGGTGCACTCCCCGGTGCAAAGCGCCCCCCAAACCACGCACCCCGGTGCACTCCCTGGTGCAAAGCACCCTCAAACCACGCACCCCGGTGCACTCCCCGGTGCAAAGCGCCCCCCCAAACCACGCACCCCGGTGCACTCCCCGGTGCAAAGCGCCCCCCAAACCATGCACCCCGGTGCACTCCCTGGTGCAATGCACGCCCAAACCACGCACCCCGGTGCACTCCTTGGTGCAAAGCGCCCCCTAAACCACGCACCCCGGTGCACTCCCCGGTGCAAAGCGCCCCCCAAACCACGCACCCCGGTGCACTCCCCGGTGCAAAGCGCCCCCCAAACCACGCACCCCGGTGCACTCCCCGGTGCAAAGCGCCCACGCCCGGGGGTACACGGCCCCCCCAAAACCCACGCCCGCCGAGGTGCGCCCTCCCGCCCCGGTACCTCTTGGAGCGCTGGAGCAGAGCGCCGGCCGCCCGCTGGCCCCGGTAACCGGGCGGGGCGGCTCCCCAGCAGCTCGGGTCCGACATCCCGGGAGCGCTCGGCCCCGCCGGGGCCCGGTCGCATCCACCGGGACGGCCGGGAGGAGCCGGCGGGGACGCGCGGGGCCGGGAACGGCGCCGGGGGCTGGGACCGGGGACCGGGGCCGGGCTCCCGCCGCCGCCGCCTCCCGCCGCCGCCCGCCCCTTCCCGCCCGGGTTACCATGGAGACGGGCAGCGCCCCGAAACGGGGTCGGGGTTTCCATGGCAGCACCCCAAAAGGGTGGGGGGGGAATAAGGGGACGGGGGAGAAGGGGTTTGGGTTATTGGAGAGATGGGGCTGCACCCCAAAGTTGGGGTCAGGGTTACCGGAGAGATGGGGCAGCACCCCAAAGTTGGGGTCAGGGTTACCGGAGAGATGGGGCAGCACCCCAAAGTTGGGGTCGGGGTTACCGGAGAGATAGGGCAGCACCCCAAAATGGAGGCTTGAGGTTACCATAGAGACAGGGCGGCACCCCAAAATGGGGTCAGGGTTACCATGGAGATGCAGCATCTGCTGCTGATGCATTCGAGGGGCACAAATCGCCCCCTCCCCAAATTAGCGGGAGTGGCCCCAAAGCCCGGGGGTCTCTTGGGAGGAGCACTCCCCCAGCAGCACCCTGGCACCCCCGGGACACCGTGATCACAGGGCAACCCCCGGTAGCATCCCGGTAAACACCCCGCAACCCCCCTCCCACGCCGGCTATCACATTTAATCGGGGTGATCCTGAGCAAAGACCCAGTGACATCCATCCTCCACCGCACCAGTGACAAAATGCGGTGTGGCAGCGCGCCGAGGCCAGCGAAGCCACCCGAGCCGCATGGCACGGCATCGCCACACTCACCGGGCACCACCGGCCAGCGCCACAGCCAGAAGTCACCACGCTGGGGGTTCGGGCAGGGGTTCAGCCTGGCGAAAGGGCAGCACCGAGAGCAGCAGCACCGCGTTTCCCTCACCTCCTGCCCGGCAGCTGCGAGACTCCAGCACGTGGAGGCACCCAGGGGTGCTGCCAGGCTGCCTGTCCTCATCCCCATCCCGAGCATCCCAAAAACACCCCACCCGAGGCATTAGCTGAGCAAGCGCGTGGCCGCTCATGTTTTCCCATGTTTGCACTGTAGGCAAGGGGTGGCCAGCCAGGGCTGATGGGGGGAGCGCAGCTGGCAGGGCCCCCTGTGCAAGCAGAATGCAGGCAGCACCCTGGCTCCTGCCTGCAACGAATGGCTCTGCCGGTTGCTGAGCAGTGGCAGAGCTCCCCACTGGGTCCCTCCCACCCAGCGTCAGCTGGGCGATGGATGGAGGCACCTGGTGTCACTTGTGGGTGCCAGGCAGGCTGCGGCTCTGCCCCATGGGCACCTTGGGACACATGGGTGGGGTGTGACAGCCAGGTGCCAGCACACCTGCTGCACCTTGTCCCCGGGGCAGAGCTCAGCCGGCACATGCTGCAGGGTCTGGGCACCTGCCTCTGTGATGGTAGCACCCAGTGGGGCACCACAAGGGGCTCGTGGCATTTTGGGTGGGGAGCACCCATGCCCTAGAGCAGCCTTCCCTCCCCTTCCCACAGAGCAAAGCAGAAAAGGCGGCGAGGGAGGATTCCTGGGTGGGATGAAGGCACCATACCCACTCCCACCCTGCTCCCAAGTGGCCAGGCCACTTTTGGGGTGCACAGGGCTGGGGACAGACTCCGGCCACATCACCCCACGTGTCCCACAGAAGACAGCGCTGCTTTCAGGGCCCCCCGAGGCACCCCTGGTGGGGGGACCCCACCTCGCTGCCCCCATCTCCACCTCTCCCCCTTCCCTGCGCGGTCCCTTCTGCCCCGGTGCTGGTGGCCACAGTGCCCGAGGATGGTCTGGGAGGGGGTCTTACCTCCAGGGGTGCAGGGTTAGTAAGGGGCTGCAGGGGCTGCAGGGGCTCAGCAGCGTCGGGCTCTGGCTGCGCGGAGACAAGCTGCAAGGCAAGACGTGCCGGCATGGCGTCAGCAGTGCCGGTGGGCACCTCGTTGGCACAGCCCCCAACCAGGCTGGGGGGTCCGGAGGGGGCCCAAGAGCAGAGGGAGAAAGGGCTGGAGAGGAGACAAGAGCTGAGGGGGCAGGCAGGGCAGGGAGGGGGAGTGGGGCAGAGCTGGCGCGGGAGCACAAGAGACAGCAGGAACACTGTGGGGTCTAAAGCTGCGTAGGAGAAGACACCAGGTGGTCTGGTGCTGCTGGGGGGGACATCACCGGGGGTCTCCGGTGCTGTGGGTGCAGGAGGAAGGGCTGGGACCTGGAGCCTGGGGGTGGGAATGAGCTGGGATGGAGATGGAGCAGGGTGGGGATGCTCTGGGATAGGGTTGGACAGGGATGAAGATGCTCTGGGATGGGGATGGACCGGGATGGGGATGCTCCATGATGGGGACGTAGCAGGACGAGGATGCCCCGGGGCCCCGCCGCCCGCCCCCGGGGGCCGGTACCGGCGCTCCCTGCCCTAGTCCTGACTCACTCCAAGGTCAGCGAGGGGATCTTCAGCCTGTCCCGCCGCGACTTCATGCCGCCCCGCTCCGCTCCGCTCCCCGCGCCGCCGCCGCCCCGGCTGCCCCCGCGCTGGGCGGCTCCCGCGGGCGGGCGGCAGCGGCGGCCCCGCCGGGGCTCCCTGCTCGGCCCGCCGGGCTCGGGCCCGCCCCTGCGGCGCGGCACGGCTCGGCACGGCACGGCACGGCTCGGCACGGCACGGCACGGCACAGCTCGGCTTGGCAAGGCTCGGCACAGCTCGGCTTGGCAAGGCTCGGCACAGCTCGGCTCGGCAAGGCTCGGCTCGGCACGGCTCGGCAGCCCCCGGCGCACCCGACCCGGTCCAGCGGCAGCCCTGATCCCGGTTGGCCCCGGGATGTGCCGGTGCTGAGACACCGCAGCCCCAGCACAGCTCCAGTACAGCCCCAGTACGGCTCCAGTGCACCCCAACACAGCCCCAGTACGGCACCAACATCCCTCTGGTGCCCTCCCAGAACAGCCCCGTGACCGACCCAGTGCCAAGAGCCTCCTGCGTTACCTCCTCAACACCCTAAACCACCCTGGAACAGCCCCAGTACAGCCCCACACACAAACCCAGTAACAGCCCCAGTACAGCCCCACACACAAACCCAGTAACAGCCCCAGTACAGTCCAACACACAAACCCAGCACAGCTTCACGACAGCCTCCCGCCACACTCCAGTACACCCCAGTACTGCTTAGAACATCCCAGAACACCCTGATACACCTGCAGCAGATCACAGCACAGCCCAGTGCACCCCAGAACCACTTAGAACACCCCAATACAGCCCAACACAGCCCAATACACCTGCAGCAGAGCACAGCACACCCCAGTACATCCCAGTACACCCCAGCACATGCACAATCAGGTCCCTCCAATATCAGAAAACATGGTGATGCCACCCTGGATTTGGGCACCACAAGCCCTAGCGCCATCCGACACCCGTCCCCTCTGTGCCCCGCAGCGACAGTGCCACATCCCCGAGTGTGTCCCTCCCGGTGACACCCCGTCCCACACCCTGGGTGGCCCAGCTTGGGGACTTACGCTCTTCCACGGCGTGGCAGGCTCAGCTCCTTCTGCAAGGAGAAAAGCAAGAGGCAGAGTCAGAGCGTGGCCACAGGTGTCGGGGGGTGCCCACATGTGGGACCCCCACCTCTCAGCAGAACCTGGCAGCACCCCCACTGCCCTTGGCACCCGGGTGTCACCACAGCATCGGTCCCCCCTCACCATGCCCAGGGTGCTCCATCTCTGCTGTGCTGGATGGGGGTGACAAATCACCCGCCCATGCTCGGCACAAGGGGACATCTCCTTCTAAAGTCCCAGGGCTGGTGGCCCCAGGCATGAGGACTCATGGGTGGTGGAGTGGGAGCAGCACCCAGCTGCAGGGCTGGAGCGTGGCCCTGGGGTGGTGGCTGTGCCCTGTCCCCCACCCCGTCCCCCTGACCCTGGCTGTGGGGAGCAGCCGACAGCCCCCGCGCTGTTTATTTTTCCAGCCGCTGGGAATATTTCTTGCCAGAGCTGTTTGCTCGCAGGTGCTGCAACAGGGCAAAGGGCACTTGTGTGGGCAGGAGCCCTGGCCCACGCCATCCTCCCACTGCGGTGGGCACCAGCTGGTTCCGGCACAGCCCCCGTGCCCACCCGTGTGCCGCTGGACATGTCGCAGCACACGGCACCAGTCTCACGGGCATGCTGCGAGGGGCACAGTGTGAAGGGACCAGTGTGAGCCCTGGCACGCCATGGGGTGGTGGCACATGTGGCAGGTGCTGATGCCCCATCATCGCCCTGATCCTGCGCCCACCAGCCCCATACCCCGAAACAGCTTAACCACTTTCCAGACACGGGCAAGGTGCTCCCTGTGGGCAGGGGCTGCTGCCACCCACGAGGGGACACATGGCAGCACCCACGTACCCTGCACCCCTCGGGGTACCCCTGCCCCATCCCACAGCCCACGCTGTACAGCCCCTGCGGAAATCCCAGAGTTGGGACATGCTGCAACGCAGTGATGCAGCAGCATCGCCATGGCAACGGGTGACATCACGCCTGGGCGCACAGGGACTCGGCAGCCCCGAGGCCCACGAGTGTGTATTTGCCCCCAGGGGTGGTGTGGGTGCATGGGGTGGGTGCCTGGGGTGAATGTGGGTGTCCAAGCACCACCCAGCATCACTGGGTGACCTGAGCCTTGTTCCCCATACTCAATTCTGTCCCACAGCACAGCCTCCCCACCCACCTGTGGGTGCAGTGAGGGTGCAGAGTGGTCCTGTGGCACCCAACACCCATCATTGCTGGGGGCTCCCTTGGCCATGTTGCATCCCCGGGGACAGCCAGAGTGTCCCCCGAGGGCCCTGGGGACCCGCATGGGGCAGTGCCACGGGGCCAGCACCCACAGGGTGCCTGATGCACCCATCTGGCACAGTGCATCTCCCACCAGCCAGGATTAACCATCAGCTGATCCCTGCGGGGACGGCATCAAGGATGCCATCGGGGACAGTATCACTGCCCAGCATTTCGGGATTATCATCCCCTTCCCACCCCTTCTGCCACGGGGATGCCGGCACGCAGGCACGGCCCCAGGGCTCTGCTGTCCCCAGGGAGTGACACCCAGGGCCAAGAGCCCCGAACCTCATGGCTGTGGCTGCAAGTGGCTATATTGGTGGGGAGGCAGCCACAGCAAAGGCTCTTTCCCGGGGGGGAGCGTGCAGCGAAGCACAGCTGCCCCGCGGAGCTGCCAGCTTGGATGAAGGCAGTGCCGTGCCATTCTCCAACCGCCCCGACAGCTCGGGCTGGGCCCCCCCGGTTATTGCAGCCCCGCTCTGCAGATGGAGACGGAGGTGGGAGGTCACCTGGAAAATCAGGCTCAGCGCTCAGCCCTGCAAACTGGGGGGGCTGTGGTTGTAACCCCTCTGAGCATGGCAGCGGGTGCAGGATGGGTGCCCCTTGGCCTGCCAGGAGCAGGAACACAGGGTGATGGAGGGGGCGGCTGCTCGGAGGAGTAAATTGGCGCTGGCACAGTGGTTCGGCACAGAAATGGGCCGAAGGGACCACGATGCTCCCAAGGAGCCCTCAGCGCCCGCACGGGTGGGTGTCCCCCTCTAGCTCCCCCACCTCTTGCATGCAGCACCCAGAGACCCCAACTCCCACCCCTCGCTCACAGCACCCACTTCTTGCACACGCACACGCAGAGCACCCAACTCCTACGCACAGCACCCATCTCACGCACCCACCCCTTGCACAGCCGCATCCAGAGCACCCGCCTTCCCCGCAGCCTCACGGGGGCTGCGCTCCCGCCGCTTCCCTCCCGCCCCCGCCGGGCTGCGGTGCCCCGCTGCCGGTGCCCGGTGCTCACCTGGAGGCCCCGCCGCCGCAGGATGCTGGACTCGTCCATCCCGCCGCCGCCTCCCGCTGCGCCCGCTCCGCCCGGTGCGCCCGGTGCGCCCCGCCCGCTCCGCCCGGTGCGCCCGGGGCGCCGCCCAGCGGCCCCGCCGCGTCACCGGACGCGCATCAGCATCGAGCCCGGGGCTGGCACGGTACGGGGCTGGCACCGCATGGCACGGGGCTGGCACTGCGTGGCACCGGGCTGGCACGTTATGCACGGTTCGGAGCAGCCCAGCGTGACAGGGTCTGGCACGGCACCGGCGCAGTGCGCCTGGCTCGGTACAGCCTGGCACAGCACAACCTGGGTGTACAACCTGGCAACAGCCCCCCCGGCTTGTTGTGGTCCAGCCGAGATCTGTCCTGCAGCCAGCACAGCCCAGCACTGCCCAGCACAGCCCAGTCTGGCATAGCCCAGCGTGGCACAGCCTGGTGTGGTACGGTAAAGCACAGCCTGGCCTGGTGTAGCGTGACATGGCACGGCACAGCTGTGTACAGCACGGTCCTGCTGTACATTTTGGCATGGCAAAGCCCAGCATGGCCCAGTATGGTGTGTGCCCTAAGCTGGGAGGGCACGAGGGGACACAGAGCGAGGCAGGAGGGCAGGAGGTGCCAGGGGACCCTCTGTGCCCCCACCTTGGCAATGGCCACGGCAGTGGGACAGAGGGGTCCCCGCAGTGCTGCCTCAGCACAGGGACATTCCCGCCGCCATCCGGCCCGGAGCAAAAGCCACACAAGGGGACACTTTCTGCGGGAACAAGGGGACTCTGTGCGTGGCCCTCAGTGCCACCCGGCTCCATCGTCCCGGGGTCACCCACCCCATCATGTGGCTGCCGCTGTCCCGGTGACACCGCGCTCTCACGTCTCACTGGGGCTTTGTTTGCGGCTGCAGGGGACAAGTTGTGCCAGGGATGGGCACAAGGAGCCCAATTTTGGGGACAACCACATGCACACACCACCAAAACCCTGAACAACCCCCCCAACCTTGGAGCAGCCACTCAAGATTCACCCAGTTAAGGGCAGGGCATCAAAAACATGCTGTGAAGTTTGCATTAAAAAAAAAAAAAAGAGCCCAAAACCCTCAAAACCCCAAGCCGTCTCTTTTGCTTACCTTGCGCTTCTCGCCGGGCCGGGGCACGCGGCGTGGCCGGGGCACGCGGTGCAACCAGGGCAGGGTTTTGCCAGGTCCCGGCAGGCGTGCTGGCAGAAAAAAGGGGAATATTTTCGTTGCTTTCTCTTTTGCTTTTGGTAAAAGCGAGGCATGCAATCACGCCTCGCGCTCTGCCTTGCATGGGAACGGCCGCCTTTCGGCAAGTTTTTAGCAGAAGAGGAAACGCCGGGCGCAGGGAACTGTGCCGAGCACCGAGCCGGGGAGAGGCACCCACCGGCTGCCGGGGGACCAGGCGGGGAGGGCACCGGAGCCCTGGATGCGGTGCAGGACACCCCGGGTGTCCAATGCTGGGGTGGCTGCTGCTGGCACTGGCGGCGCTGGCGCGGGGCGGTAAGTGCTGCTGCGGCGCCGGGAGATGAGAGATAACTTCAGAAAACTTTCAATGAATGATTTTGGGGGGTGATAAGCCGCGGGGAGCTGGCGCTGAGATGAAGACGCTCTCCCAAAACCACGGGGACAGGGTAAAACCGGGTGAACCTCCACCGGCGGCAGGGTGAGGGGCACCAGCCAGACCCGCATCCCTGGGGAGGCGGGAAATGGTGTTTTTTGGGTGAGAATCACCCACATGGCTGCTCTGATCCCCTGTCGAGCAATGGTTACGGGATGATGGTTACGCTGCTGCTCCATCCCAGCCTTGCCCAAGCTGATGGGTTTTGGGGCGCAGGACCCCCTCAGACACTGCCCTCTCCCGCAGGCACCGCCGCTGCCCCCAGCTTCTCCTGCTGGAAGCAGTGCAGCCCCCACGGGTTCCGCTGCTCCTGGCCGCCCCGTGGCCCCCCCGGCAACACCTCCTACCTCCTGACGCTCTGGTGAGTCGGGCACCGCGTCCCGGGGAGCCCGTGGGATGTGTTCTGACACGTGGGGACACGTGCCCTCTGCATCCCAAGCCCCATCCAGTTCTGGACTTGAACCTGCACCCCCCCCCGCAGCTACACGTTGCCCAGGCTGTGCCAGGAGTTTGAGGTGGGGGCGAGGACGATGTACCCCCTGAATCACCGGCGCATTTACGTCCTCACCAACGTCACGGCCTGGGTGGAGGCGCGCTGGGGGGACCGTGTCCACCGGACCCCCAACATCACCCTGTACCTCAACGAGGCCGGTAAGTGCCCGTGGGGCTGGGCTGGGTGCCAGCACCGGCACTGATAACCGCGAGACTTTCTCATCTTTACAGTCAAGCCAAACCCACCGTCCGCCGCGGTGCCCTTCACCAAGAGCGGTGGGTGGCTACGGCTGCGGGTGCCACGGCCACCGTGCCACCGGAGGGGACAGCCACCCCAGCGGGAGGCTCGATTCCGGAGGACAGGCGACCATGGCTGGACACAGGTAAAAAACACCGCTTGCCAGAGCCGGCGGTGACCAATGGGATGGTCAGTAGCGTCACGGCATCCTGGGGATTCGGTGATGCCACTGTCCCCCCCAAATCCACCCATGTCCCGTCTGTTTTGCGGCGTTAGCAGCTCTGCCCCATCCTCCCGGCCACGGGATCCCGCTGCTGCCTGTAACGGGATCAGTTCATGGGGATTACGCAGGCAAAACCCTGGATTAAGCTAATGACGACAGCGGATGCAATCTGGCCGCTTGTCCCCACTGATACCCCCCCCAGCCGGGGAACCCCCGCCCCTGTCCAGTGCCACCAGGAGGGTCTCAGGGCCAAAGCCACAGTACCCGGCCAAGGGGACCCTCCTGGCCACCGTGTCCCCTGCACCCTGTTTGGCTCTTCCAGCCCCTGGGATGCTTGGGAGACACAGGCAGCACCTGCTTTTCTGTCCCAGTAACATACTGGTTTTACTGGGCCTCTGTC